>NC_057834.1:81358149-81983149 GCF_910594005.1 Cervus elaphus | reverse complement strand
TTACTCACTCACTCACTCGGCCTGTTTAGCCTCTGAAAATTGCAGAGAGAGGATAAACAACAACGACGAAGGGCCCTGCAGCCGCAGAGTGATGCCCTCCCCCAAAGACACCCACATCCAAACCCTCAGAAGGCTGCACACCAGCAGACCTTAAAATAGAGTCCTGTAGATTACCCATGTGGGCCCAGCATAATAACAGAAATCTCTCAAAGTGGAAGCAGGAAACAGAAGAGGAGGTCAGAGTGACATGTGAGAAGTGGCTGGCTTTGAAGACAGAGGAAGGGAGGAGCCCCTTAAAGTGGAACAGGAAGGAAGGAGGAGAACCGGAAACAGAGATGTGACTACAGATGCACGGTCAGAACAACGTGTCGTGAGAAAGGCTCCACCAGCCATTACAGGCTTTGAAGATGGAGAAGGGCCACCAGCCGGCTAGAAGCTCAAAAGGCAAGGAAGTGGATCCTCTCCTAGAATCTCCAGAAAGAAACGCAGCCCTGATGATATTTTGGTCTTAGCCCACAGAAACCCACATCGGACTTCTAACCTACAGAACGGTAAAATAATGAATCTGTTTTATTTCAAAACACTAAGTTTGAGTTTTGACAGCCATAGAAAGCTAATATGTGGCTCATAGAAAGGAAATAGCAGGGGGAAAGGCTGATAAAAGAGGACAGGAGAGAACCAAAGGACGTACGGTTAGAGAATCAAGTGAGGGAGTGTAAGTGTTGTGTCCAACCCCTTTGTGACCCGATGGTCTGTAGCCCACCAGGCTCCTTGTCCATGGGATTTTCTAGGCAAGAATACTGGAGTGAGTTGCTATTTCCTACTCCAGGGAATCTTCCCTACCTAGGAATCAAACCTCCATCTCTTATGCCTCCTGCATTGGGAAGCAGATTCTTTACCACCACACCACCTGGGAAGCCCAGAGAATCAAGAAATGACCCATTTTCAAGAAGGAGATACCATTAAATGACCCTAGATATCAAGTCCAGTTCTGAAGGCAAAGGGTGAAATGGATCCATGATAAACTTAGGGGCACATCAGAATCATTCTGGAGCATTGTTAAAAACTCCAGGGTCCACCCCAAACTATGACTCTAGACTCTGATATGGAACCAAGTTTAGTCAGCATGAAATGAGATGACCTGGTTTACCAGTTTAAATGAGTACTTTACACTTGTTGACTTAACTCTTAAGTCTCCATGTGGCCTTTAACAGAAGGAAACCTATTTGAAATTTAATAGCACATTTTATTAAAGCTATTTATCTGCATGATTTTTGTCTTTATATGGATAATAAACCCCTTGCAGGCGGTAGACTCTTGCCAAATATTTGCTGAATGGATAAATGAAAGAGATGGAGCCACGGGAGGATGTGGTGGTTTTCCAAAGCCAGCAGGATGAACAGAGATCATTTACCTCTTAAGCCTTTATAAATTATTCATTTGTGCACATTTACTTGTTGTATAGACAAAGTCACACTTTTTGACTTAGACACCTGGAATCCTCCACTACCTGTTAGGTCATCAGAACCAACCAGGATTAACCTTCAGAGGGATTCCTGGATCAGGGAGACAAGGCACTTCCTTTCACTCCTGAAATGGCCTTTGGTGGTGGTTGTTCTGGCTATTGCCTTAGGTAATAGTACAATAACCTGAATAAAATGAAACTTCGCTCTAACCTAATCCGAGAGGTGGCAAAGAACACTCCCAGTTCGATACCTAAAGGGCTGACCTAGAAGACTGGCCCCTGAAAATGATTGAGCTGAGAGTGCCGGCTGTGGTATAAGACTTGGCATAAGTCTGAGGGTCAACATGTGACATGAGTGTGGGCCTTGAACGCACTGGACGACTGCGGCCTGACCTACTTTGCCACCTGGGGGAAAACACAAAGGCCAAGGAGAAAGCTTGTGCCATGGCAATTCCAAGGCAGGAAGGAAATTTCAGATGCTCTAACGGAAGGCCAGAATTCAAGCAGAGCTTTCAGGCAAAAGGAAGAGCCGTGAGCTGAGATTCAGTGAGAAGAGTCTGGGGTTCTGAGGGACACACTGCCTCCTGGAAAGAATCAGCTGGCTATGCAGATATGAGGGGCTGCAGAGTCTTGACCACATTCTCTCATGTCAGTGATAAGCATGACATTGTTGAAAGAGTTCGGACAGAAGCCAGGTTGCTGTGAGTTAAGAATATGTTTCTGAAGAGCTCAGATGAGATGGAATAGTAGGTCAGGGTGCTAGAAAGAAATACCATAAGGAAGGAAGATTTTTTTATTTTGTTGTTACATGCTTGGTTTTATTTTTAGGATTAAGGGGACATGAACATTTACAATGTCTGAGGAAGGGAGAGGCTCCAAACACAGGAAGGGAAATGATAAAGAAAGATGGAGGTGAGGTGAAGAGAAGGGATTGTCAACCCTAGTTACAGGTAGTGTTAGTTAATATTATTTAATAAAATATTTACTGAGTACTGATTTATGTGCCAGGCACTACCCTAAGTGCTGGAATGAACAACACAGAGATATAATCTTTCTCTAGTGACATTAGGGTTTAAAAGGGAGGGTGTTTTCTTTCTGGCCTCTTTAGTCGAAAGTGCCAATAACTCGACCCACTTAAGAGAAAAAGAGAACTTTTTCATGTACCTGAAAAAAATCCAGGCATGGCTGCCTCCAAAGACTCAACAAAATGTTGTCAGGCATCTCCCTCTCCCTCCCTCTCCCCTTCCCAATTCCACTTTTCTCAAGCAGTCTGCACCCAAGTAGTAGCAAATATGGTGCCCCATCTCCATCATTATATGACCCATAAGCTTGATGGGCTCAGTAAAATAAACTACATCTCAGTGGCTCTGGACTGATTCTGAGGGACCCAGGTTTCACTTATGTGCTCACTCTGACCTATTTCTGTGGCCAAAAAGTTGGAGTGTTTTGATTGGCTCTAAATTAGTTACATGTCCTCTCTGGAATTGGGGAGGGGGGGTGGCGGTCAATGCCAACTACACCACGTGAACAAAGAAAGAAAGAGGATGGTTCCAAAAAGGTAACTGGGCTTCTTGGCCAGAAGAAGGGACACAGAGAAAAGAAAGAACACAAGTTCACTACAGAAGGAGCGCCCTTGAGTAGAAGGCAAGGCCTCCTGTCTCTTTAGGCTGGAGAGGAGGAGGGAGGGACTGCTGCCAGATGGACAGCTTTGAAGATGCAGGCTGAGAACGCGAAGGCGGCATCTATCACACTGGTTCTCCTGGAATAGTGGAGACCAGTGCATGTGCAAAGAGGGTGAGGGCAGAGGTAAGTCAGGAGACCTGTGGGCAAGGATTAAGGTTTGGAAGAGAAGCTGAGGGAACACAGGAGAAGGAGCTGGCCTGTGACAAAAGGATTGTTAAGGGTGGATTTTGAAAACCATGAATTTGTCATGGCCCTAATCTGCAGTTACATGATTTTCTCCACAGGCTCAGCCCTGAATAAGGATAGCTGTGGTCATTTGTAGAGAAGCGCACAGCGAGGAGCCCAATCTTTCTACCCATTCTGGGACAATCTGGCCATTGGGCAGACCCCCAGGAACTGTGTTTGTATCAGGGCTCCTAAGCCCCCCAGGAGAAGTGGTGAAGGAGGACAGAGGATGGGCCTATAGGACACTGACTCTAGCTGCTACAGCCTTCCCATGCCCCAGGAAAACACCAAGGACAGGAGACTCACTGGGTGGCAGGAGGATGCCCAGTGCTTGGACCCCAACTCCTTGGAGATGAAGAATGGACAGGCTGCTCCTCAGGCATGTACCTGGAAAATGCCTCTCAGCCCTGCCCCTGGTACTTTTCTCCACCTCTAAGTTGAAGAACTAACTCTTTTAAGCTTACCCCAAATACCAGGCACTTTAAGTTTGCTGTCTCTTTTAGCCCTCTGATCATATTGAATAGATAGATATTACCACTCTAACTTTCTAGAAGGGGACATTGAAACTCAAGATGCTGATGAACTTGACCAAGGTGACCCAGACATTAGCTCTGTCCTAGCACAGCCTGGAAGCGGGGAGGGTCTGGAGGTATGGAAAGGCCATACCTCCATCACTGGGTCTCCAAGAACACTGCTCCCTCCACTGAGACCCAAAGATTCCTGGAGGTCCTCAAGTGTGTTCTTAGGATCTGTGAGAAGGCTATCTGTCTTTAAAGACTGACCTGAACAACTGTGCTCGCTTGTGAGGAGGTACCTCTGAGCCCTGAGCAGGGGTGGAAAGGAGTTTTAAGAGCAAGTACTGGGCTTGTCCTGGGGTAGGTCGCTGATGACTGGGGCCACCCTGGCTGCCCCCAGTGGTGCCTTTGCCAGGGTGTGATAGAGAGGGATGGCTGTAGCTCCCAGCTGGTCAGGAGGACGCACGCTAGCTGCCAAGTGGAAAATGTCAAGGACAATAATGATAACAGCAGAAAAAAACCTGATTGACTTTCAAAGGGCAAGGTCCAGGGCACTTGGTGCTCAGTGTTAACCCTCAAGGAGGCTCAGACCATATTTTAGGTCAAGCGTTCCCCACTCCCAAGCTTGTTCCCAGGACTAGGAGGATGTGGAAAAAGGACAGTTTGCATAGAACATTAGGTCTAAAGAGCACTTCCACTTTAAAGGCCTTTCATACCTTCCAAAAACCTCTCCAAAGAGGGGTTATTAAGCCTATCTTATCTGGGAAGAAATAGAAGTCAGTGAGGCAGGTCAGACAGCAAGACAGTAGCAGGGAGAGAAATCAGTCCTAGGACCTTCTAGTCCAGGTCAGTTCCTCTGAGTCCACTTACAGCACCTTTCCCAGCAGTGCTGGAAGAGGTCAGTGTTGGTCAGTTGCTGTCTCCCTGAGTTATCTCACTTAATATACTTTCATATAAATGTGCCATTTTCTCTTCCTGTAAACAGTCAGTGAATCAATACATGTTTTATAAAGGAATATTCTTCAGTGGAAAGTTGTACAATGGAACAAAGATCTTTAATACTTCCCATTCAGTTGATGAGAAGCTTTCTCTGACTCCTCACCAGGTAAAGCCCTTTATTAAATCAAGTTAAATACATTATTTGCTTTCATTGCCATGGTGAGCACAGGTGAGGCATATGGATTTTGGCTTTGGTAATAAAAGGCAAGAAATGGGGCTTTGGAAAACACTGTGCTGTGCTGTGCTTAGCTTCTCAGTCGTGTCCAGCTCTTTACAACCCCACCAGGTTGTAGCCCGCCAGGTTCCTCTGTCCATGGGGATTCTTCAGGCAAGAATACTGAAGTAGGTTGCCATGCCATCCTCCAGGGGCTCTTCCCAACCCAGGGAGGGCTTCCTGGGTAGCTCAGATGGAAAACACGACATGTTATAAACAGTGAATGCTCTCCATTTAGTCCTTCCCACCAGGCTTTGCTTTCTGGACAATGCCCCTCAGAGCCATCCACACCTAAGGCCAAGGCAGTGACCAGGCAGTACTTGGGTGAGAGCCCCCTGGCTAATGGAATTTGGCCTTCATAGTTTTTTCACAGTATTTTAAAAAATATTTATTTGGTAACTACTATTTAATATTTGGCTCAGATGGTAAAGCATCTGCCTACAATGTGGGAGACCTGGGTTCAATCCCTGGGTCGGGAAGATCCCCTGGCGAAGGAAATGGCAACCCACTCCAGTACTCTTGCCTGGAAAATCCCATGGATGGAGAAGCCTGGTGGGCTACAGTCCATGGGGTTGCAAAGAGTCAGACACAATTGAGTGACTTCACTTTCTTTTCTTTTTTTTAAGACCATTAAAAAAAAAAAAATCAGACTTCTGACCCAACTCAAAAACCAACAAACTCATTAGAAAATAGACAAAAGACTTGAATGGACATTTCTCCAAAGATATACAAATGGTCAATAAACACATGTAAGGATGCAGAATATAACTAATCATGAGGAAAATGCAAATCAAAACCACAGTGAGATACCACTCTGCACCCATTAGGAGGGCTATTACCATTAAGGAATGGAGGGAAGGAGAGAGAGAGAGAGAAAGAAAGAAAGGGAGGGAGAAAGAGAAAGAATTGGTAGGAATGTGAAGAAATTGCTGTGGGGTACAAGGTAAAATGGGATAGCCATTGAGGGAAATAGCATGACAATTCCTCAGAAAAAATAAAAGTTACCATACAGTCCAGCAGTTCCAATTCTGGGTATATACAGAAAATAACTGAAATCATAAATGTGAACATATTTGTACATCCATGTTCATAGAGCTTTGTGTAGAATAGCTAAAAGGTGGAAGTAACCTAAATGTTCAATGAGGGGTGAATGGTTTAACAAAATGTGGTAGAAAGGAAATTCTGACACATGCTATAACTTGGATGAACCTTGAGAACATTATGCTAAGTTGAATAGGTCAGTCACAAAATGACAAATATGGTATGATTCCACCCATATGAGTTACCTATAGCAGTGAATTCACAGAGACAGAAATCAGAATGGTGGTTGCCAGGAGCTGGGGGTGGGAGGAATGAGAAGTTAGTATTTAATTCGTATGGAGTTTCCATTTGGGAAAAGGAAAAAATTCTGAAGATGGATGGTGGTGAAGATTATACAACAGTGTGAATTAATGTACTTAATGCCATTAGATGGTTACAATGATACCTTTTGTGTTGTACATATTTTACCACAATAAGTAACCATTTCTCCATTTTTTTCCTGGAAAAAAATAGAAAAGGAGTAGGCAGTGAAATTGGGCCCACATCCTCTTGGTCAGCATATTCATGACAATAAAGGAAGCATATGAACAGAGTGGGTAACATGAGCCCACACACCCAAGCAGCAGATTACTCTGTCAGCCAAGAAACCTACAGTGAAATTTCAAAAGGATTGAAAGGGCCTACGCAGTCAAAGTGGATATAAATGACAAACCTGGGGACTCTAGGTGTTATTTCTGGGAATGGGAGTTTAATTCTCAAGGCTCACAGGATTGATGACTGGCCATGTGAGCATTCACTCTCTGGCCTACATTGTACAATCGGCTCTCTCTATCCACAGGTTCCACATCCACAAATTCAACCAGGACAAAAGAAAAAATTTTAATTAAATTCTACAAAGTTTCAGAAAGCAAACCTTGAATTTTCTGCACTCTAGCAATGATTTATTTATATGTAGCATTTACAGAGGTGCTGGTAGTAATAATAGCATAGCTGCCTTCCACAGCATTTACATTGTATTTACAACTATTTACAATAGCATTTACATTGTATCAGGTTTAAGTAATCTAAAGATGATTTAACGTATTCAAGAAGATGTGTGTGCTATATGCCATTTTATATAAGGAACTTGTGTATCCTCAGATTTTTCACATCTGCAGGGAGTCCTAGAACCAGTCCCTCACAGATCCCAAGAGACTGCTGTATATCCACAGGTCTTATCTCAGGCAGGATCCCATTTTATTTTCTGAGCAGGAAGACTCTCCTGCAGGCAAATGTTTCTCCTGGGCCTGAATGGAAAAGCTTATAACACCCAGCATGTCTTGGCTGGGACCCAGGTAGCCTGGAGGTTCATAAATCCCTCCAGCTGGGGCAAGAAACCCACAAATACCATTTTC
This sequence comes from Cervus elaphus, assembly GCF_910594005.1. Taxonomy (NCBI): domain Eukaryota; kingdom Metazoa; phylum Chordata; class Mammalia; order Artiodactyla; family Cervidae; genus Cervus; species Cervus elaphus. Next base: position 81,975,613 of record NC_057834.1, on the reverse strand, counting down.
AGTCCTGAATATAAGGACCTTACAATCACCACTAAGGGCTAACAAGTTAAAAGCTAAGTGGGAATTCCCCAGTGGTCCAGCAGTTAAGACTCGGTGCTTCTACTGCAGGAGGCCCCAGTTCAATCCCTGGTGGGAAAAGTTCCACAGGCCACAGAGCACTGCCAAAAAGCAACAGCAACAAAAAAACTGAATGGACAGAAAAATAAGCAACTCTCTTGGATTCATAAGAGAGGGAGAACACAGAACAAACCACTGCTTCTAATAATGGGGAGACAGACAGGCAAATAAAGGGAGTTACAGCTTACCTGAACAGAGATTCTTGAGCAGAAGCTACAGTGGGAACCAGTGACAGGATAGGAAAACCCAAAATGTACTCAATGAATTAAAGAAGGCTCAATGTGGACAAATCTGAAAGTTAAAAACTACAGGGGACCAAGTCTTAGGGGTAGCCCTAAACTTTTGAGTTTTACCTTCTAGAACTTAAGCAGGTTCTCACAGCAAACGTTGGAGAGAAACTCCTTCAGGCTTCCTGCAGGGCAGAGGCAAAAGGAACCATTTTGAACTACGTCAGAGCACAGCTGTTCTTAATGAGGCCGATCAGGAGATTGGATACAGGGGAAACTAGTTAACCGGAGCAAACTCATTGAGGTCTTATCATGAGCCTAACTGGACTTGAGGAAGGGGTATACTCAACTCCATCCCATCCTGTCCCACCAAAGCGTGGAGAAAAATACTTGTGAAGTTCAAAGTCCATAGGCACAGGCTAACCAAAAGACTGAGTCCTAAAGACAAGACAAGACTATAGAACACTCCATCTCTTCCCACACCTCACTGCCATACTCCCAAAGGCCCATTTACAGAAGTTTCTTTTAACTGGTACATCAGGCCCAGTTATCAAAAAAAACTGCAAGGCATACTAAAACACACACACACACACACACACACACTTTCTTCGAAGAGACAGATCAAATGTGTAAAACACAAAACTATGAAACTCCTAGAAGATAACATAGGAGAAAATCTAGATGACTTTGGGTAAAGTGATGACTTTCCAGATACAAATCATGCTCCATGAAAGAAATAATTGATAAGCTGGACTTCATTAAAAATTAAAAACTTCCATTCTGCAAAAGAAAATGTCAAGAGAATGAGAAAATACAGGGAATATATCTTATAAAACATATATCCGATAAGGAACTGTTATCCAAAATATACAAAGAGCCCTTAAAACCCAACAGTAAGGAAGTAAACAAACCAGGGAAAATGGGCCAAAGATCTAACAAGACTCACCAAATAAGATACACACATGGCAATTAACCATATGAAACCTTTGCCACATCTACTGTAAGAATGAAGACCATTCTCAGCAGACTGTCCACATTTCAGAAAATGTTGACAACACGTTGAAGTGACACAGTTACTATGAAGGCCCCCAGAGGAACCCTGCAGAAGGACGTCAATCATATCAGTGTAGAACTGTTTCCTTGAAAAGAAGCAGCTCCAGGCTGACAAATGGTGGGGAAATAGGAAGGCACTGGCTACTGTTCACACTAGCTGTAGTCATGACCAAGAGTGTCACGCTGGGCTTCCATCACAAGATGAGGTCTATGTGTGCTCACTTCCTGTCAATGCCATTACTCAGGAGAACAGGTCTATTAATTGGAATACAAAATTTCTTAGGTGAAAGACAGATCCACAGGGTTTGGATGAGGCTGGGAGTTTCTTGCTCTGTATCTCAAGCCTTGAAAGAGTTAATTTTTGCAGGAAATATCACATGTCATCAGGGAGATGCAAATTAAAAACACAATGAGATTCCACTATACATGTAGAAAAATGACCAAAATCCACAACACTGGCAAAAAATGCTGGTGATGAGATGGAGCAACAGTAACTCTCACACATTGCTGGTGGGAATGTAAAATGTATAGCCATTTGGAACACAGATTGGCAGTTTCTTACAAAACTAAACATAGTGTTAGTCATTCAGTCATGTCTGACTCTTTGCAACCCCATGGATGGTAGTCTGCCAGGCTCCTCTGTCCATGGAATTCTCCAGGCAAGAATACTGGAGTGGGTAGCCATTCCCTTCTCCAGGACATCTTCCTGACCCAGGGATCAAATCCGGGCCTCCTACACTTCAGGCAGATCCTTTACCATCTGAGCCCACCAGGGAAGCCCACTCTTACCCCATGATCCAGCAGTTGTGCTCCTTGATATTTGCCCAAGGAAACTGAAGACTTATATCTACACAAAAAGCTGCATATGGAGGTTTATGGCAGCTTTTCTCATAATTGCCCGAACTTGGAAATAACCAAGATGTTGTTTCAGTAGATGAATGGATAAACAAACCGAAATACATCCAGACAATGGACTAAGGGGCTGGGAGGGGTGAATGGAAAGAGAGGGATGAATAGGTGAATCACAGCAAATTTTAGGGCCATGAAAACACTATATGAAACATGTCATTATACATTTTTCTGAACTGGGAGACTGTACAACACGAAGAGTTAACCTTAATGGAAACCATGGACTTTGAGTGATTGTGATGTGTCAATGCAGATTTACCAGTCAGCAAAAGTACCTTCTGGCAGGGGATGTTGATGTTGGGGGAGGCTACGTCAGGAACATATACGAAAAATCTCTGTGCCTCCCTCTCAATTTTGCTATGAACCCACACTAATCTGAAAAAAAAGTCTTGAAAGAAACCCAGGAGCTGGTTGAGGTCTCCCTGATACCCTGAGATGGACCTCACAGGGCGGGGGCCTGGAGCCCCCTGCAGCAGCACCCAGGGGTGTATTGTGAGAGCGATCCTGGGCTGAGCAGAAGTCAGTTACAAAGATGGTATTTGACACAAGCACCAGATCAAAGAATAGATCTGAGAAAACTGATAGAGGATGTGGAAGAAGGAAGAAGAAGGAAGCCCATCAGTTGGAATCGTTATTATTGGACAGACTAACAAGATGACAATTGGAGGCAAAGGTAAAAGTTAAACTAGAGTCAGAGTCAGGTGCTGGGGCTACTAAGCTGGTTCATTTGTACCTCAGAAGCACCTAGCCCCAGTCTGAGTCCTCCTGTCACATATGGGTCTGGGGCACTTCCTCTCCCTATAGATAGCTGCATGTGTCCCTGAAAAGGAGGAGAACATCAAACACGTCAGAGGCCAGCCAAAAATACATTTACAAAATTTTAGTTCTCTGGAAACTTCTCAGACAATGTCTATTTCAGTAATATTACTTCTCCAACAGGCATAGTTTATAACAGTAAAATTAGAAAGACAATTATAGGGGCCAGTCATGCCCCTTAGGAACAGAAAATTGTTCCTAAAGTCTCACGCAGTCATCACTGGCTAATGTCCTGATCTTATGTCCAGTAGGCACCGACTCTATAGTGCTGAAAGGTTTCTGTGATTGTGGCAGGTGGAAAAGCTTCACCCCAAAGGCTGAATTTGTTCATAGACTGACTTCCTTCTGGCCCTGAACCAATTTCCCATGACTGACTTAGTAACATAATTTGTGGTAATAATCTGTTAACATGTCATATAAATCTTCATATATTCAGCACTGACTTCATTACCATGGGCCTCCTGGGGTGTGGCTTCATTTCCTGTTAAGCAGTCTTTCCATGGTTTTCACTTTCCTTAGCCCATTTGTGTGAAATTGTGCATTTTTACAATGTTCATGCAAAGAAGTGTATGGACAGGCACATAAACACCATATTAATCCTTAACTTGGACCAGAGAAGTTACATAGTTTTATTTCATTGCACAGAAAAATAAAAATGAGAAGGAAAAAATCATTATGTGTTATATTAGTTAGAAAACTCAGTGATGTTTTAAGTTGGTTTTTAAACATTTTTTTTGGATGTGGACCATTGTTAACATTTTTATTGAATTTGTTACCCTATTGCTACTGTTGTATGTTTTGGTTTTATGGCTGTGAGGCATGTGGGATCTTAGTTCCCTGCCCAGGGTTCGAACCCACACCCCCTGCATTGGAAGGTGAAGTCAACCACCATCAACACAGAGGTCCCCATTTTAGGTTTTAATTAAATAAATTTTACTTAAGTGCTAATATTTTGAAACCAAAACTAGAACTAGAAATTCTGTTAAGGCGTATGGGCTAAACACAACTGAGAGAGCTGTGTTCTAGAATTTGAATAATGACTTAGGGCTCCCCCAGATTCTGAGTTGCTTTGTTTACCTAACAAATATCAAAAGAAATTAGGATAGAACGCATATTCCTACTAACACTGATGCCTGCTAGATGAACACAGAAAGGTCTGATAGGTGGTCGGGTATCAATAAAGGCAAAGGCCTGAGTCCTAACTGAACAGGTACTGTGTGCTGGCTTCACCAGGTTCTGGGTATACTGTGCAGGGGTGGGGTGGGGGGTCTGGCAGGTCAGGGAGACGGGAAAAGCAGTTCTCTGATGTCCAGAGTTGTCTGGGCATTTCTGTGGCTAGTTCTCTGAACTCATTGCTCACTTCCCTACTTCTCTAGTTTCAATAAGCTTGTTGCTTGGAAACTCACAGAAAATGTGAAGCGGGAGCATGGCAAAGGAACCTGTCATAACCCACCATGCCCTGTTTTATTACCTTTATGGCATTTCAAGGTGAAAGTCTATATTTAGCCTTGTCTTCTGCTTTCTCGGGGGAAATTCCAGACGGCTGCAGAGAAGCTGTGGCACTTTTCCTGCCAGTCAGTGAGAGCCTGCGCTCTCAACCCTGATCCGCCAGAAGCAGGTCCGGGGTCAGCGCTTCTCTAGGACAGGGAAGAGTCCAGGAGCCATTTGCAAAGCTGGGCACGACCACCAGTCCCTTTATCTCTTCTTAAATGTCACAGTACAATCTTAGATGTGAGAACATTTTTTTTTTCTTTTTTAATCTGAGTTTTACATAAAGAAATGGCTTGGAAGCTATTTCCAGACCAATTTATCTGCTGTTATGGGAACCTTCTTTAAGGAAAAGACATAATCTGTCTGACATCCTTCATCCACCCACTCCCCTATCTCTTTTCTAATGAAAAATGTGCTGTGGTTAAACTCCCTCTGCATCCAAAGGCCATCTGGCTAACGCAGGATGCTATACTTTCCAGAAAATGAACAATTTTTTTAAAATGAATGAAAGCAATTCCTCACAATTTTTTCAGATATAGCAAAAAACAAAACAAAACAAAAAAAAAATTGGAAGAGAGTCCCAAGAAAGAGCTAGCAAACATTGTCAATAGGCCAAAATCTCTCCATGTTGAACAGGAAGAGGGCGTCTGACCTTTCCTCCACCACACTGCTCTGTGGACTTTGCCCCTGCTTTCCTTATTTGCTATCTCTTGTATGGAGGGTGGTAAATCATCACTCCCTAACCCCACCTTGCTTGAAAGTGGCTCTGACTCTAGAAAGCACCGTGTAGGTGACTGTTCAATTAAAGGCACAAGGTCTGCAATCAAAAGATCTCAATTTGAGACCTGCGTCCATCAGTACTCACTACATAACCTCAAGCCGATGTTACATATTCACAATGAATTGTATATTGTACAATGTATATTCCACATCTGAAAAAAAATGGGATAATAGTTGCACCTGCTTCCTCATCTATTAAAAGGAAATAATAACATTGTTGTCGTTGTTTAGACTCTAAGCTGTGTCTGACCCTTTTGTGACCCAATGGACTGTAGCCCACCAGTCCATTGGGATTTCCCAAGCAAGAATACTGGAGTGGGTTGCCAATTCCTCCTCCAGGGGATCTTCACAACCTAGTGACTGAACCTGTGTCTCCTGCATTGACAGGCAGATTTTCACTGCTGAGCCAACAGGGAAGCCCATGATAACATTACGTATCTCCGTAACATTCATCTTGGTGTGAAGATAAAATAAAGAACACAAAGTGCATAGCATAAAGTGTGATATACAGCAGGCAATAAAAAACTGGTTGTTACAAGGATGGTGACCTTATGAGGATGGTATCTAAAAAGTGACCTTCAGTTTAGTTTAGGATGTAATACCAACTCAGAGTGAGAAGAGCGCCCCTCTGGCCAGAATGCACTTTCTCTTGGAAAATGCCCAGAAGGGCTCACTGTAGTTAGTCTAAACAAGGTTTACTCCTAACCAGCCACCAGCTGTCTTTACACCTGTAAGTCCTACAGGCAGCTCAGTTTCTATACATTCAAATATAGGCATCTTAACTCTTTTTGACTCTCATGTCAACCATATCCTTCTTTCTGTAGTATTTTAATGCTACCTATGCATCTTGGCAGCATATGCATATGTTACCATGCAGAATCCTATGGACAGAGGAGCTTGGTGGGCCACAGTCTATGGGGTCACAAAGAGTCGGACACAACTGAGTGACTTCACTTTCACTCACATGCATCTTGAAAACCAGCAGCCTGAGAGTCACCCTGAGGCCTTCCCTGACCCTCTGCCTCCCTAATATTTCACTTCCTGGTATGCCTTGAATCCATCATCCTTGGCTCTTCCATATTTTTGCCTTATATGAAGCCTCTTCCCCTCTCTCCTGCACTATTGCAATAACTTCTTAGCCACTCCTACTCTCTAATCTATTTGCTCTCTGCTTCACCCTCCATACATACTTACCACACACATGATCATTCTAAAAAGCAATTTGATCACGTCACTTCTCTAAGCCCCTGCAATAATTCCCTATCAATAAAAGGATTATCTCCAAACTCTTGGCCAAGGGTATAGGTCTGCCATACTCTAACCCTCCCTTCCCACGTCAACCTCATCCCCACCAATCCTTCATGATTGTCGAACATTCGAGCAATGAGAAGCTCTTATCATCTCAAGAAGATTGCACAATCCAGACTTCAAGATGGTCCTCATGATCCCCACCTCCTGGTGTTCATGACCTTGGGTAGTTTTCTCCCACATTGTACCAGAGTTGGTCTGAGTGATCAATAGAATGGTAGAATGATGATAATCTAACCACTTCTGAAATTCAGTTATAATGACTAAGGCTTCTATCTTGAACTATCTTTTCTCCTGGATTACTTGCCCTCCAGGAAGACAGCTGCTGTGTCACATGAGTAACTCTATGGAGTGGCCTCAGCCTCCTGAGGGACTGAAACCTCCTGCTGACAGTCACGTGAGTGACCTTGAAGACGACTTCTCCAGCCCCTTCTTTAAGAGCAACCTCACGAGACACCATAATGCAGGAGCATCCAGATTCATGACCCTCAGAAGCTATGTGAGATCCCAGACATTTACTACTGTAAGCTGCCAAGTTTCAGAGTGATTTGTTACATAGTGATAGATAATTATTGCAAAAATTATCTTCATTTAAACCTCCTTTCTCTTGTGTATTCCTCTATTCATCATACATACCACCCATCCGTTGCCACCATGTAAGCCTCAGTTAAAACGTCACTTACTCTATAAAGCCATCCCACTTCTCCTCCACATCCTGTCTGCAGTCTCATTTATATTTACACAGAATCTTCTACTTAACTCCACTGTGACCCTTGTCACATCATCCTCTGTGGTATACATTGAATAATGTTACCTCTAAAATGTCAAGGTCCTAATCCCAAGGGCCTATAAATGTTACGTATACAGCAAATGGGACTTTCCACATGTGATTAAGTTAAGGATCTTGAGATGAGGAGTTTTCCTGAATTGTCTAGATTTCCTGGGTTACCTGGTTATCATCATAGAGACCATAGAAGAGGGACCTAGGAGGAGTCAGAGTGAAGGGAGAAGGTGATGTGACCACGGAAGCAAACATTGGAGTGATGTGCTCTGAAGATAGAGGAAGGGATCACGAGCCAGGAAGACAGGCAGCCATTAAAACCTAAAAAAAGGCAAGAAAACAGATACTTCCCTAGACCCTCTAGAAGGATGTGGCCTCCTGGCACCTTGATTTTAGCCAAACAAGATTCATTTTGGATTTCTGATCTCCAGAACTCTAAGAGAACAAACGGGTATTATTTTAAGCCTCTAAGTTTGTGGTCATTTGTTACAGCAGCTATAAAAACTAACACATCCTGTATTTGTTCATTTATCTTGCCCTCTGCCTCCTCCCCTGCCCCCATATACAATAGACTATTAACTCCTTCAAGATCATGTCACATTTATCTGTACCCAGGGCCTAAAATGATGCCTGGCACATATCCATAAATATGTACTGGTTAGTCAAATAAATGAACAGGTTATAACAAATCATTATAGAATTTTCCCTCAGTATCCACAGGGGATTGGTTGCAGGATGCTTGCATATACCAAAATTTCCTCAGATGCTCAAGTTCCTTACATAAAATAGTGCAGTACAGCCACCCTCTATATCCACAGGTTCCTCATCTGCAAATTCAGAAAACTGACCATATTATCAAAGGTAATGACTTCCTTCTAGCAATTTTTTTCCCGGTAAAATGTCACTAGTTTTCACAGATCCAGATAGAAATATAATTCCTGTCTAGAAAAAAAAAACAAAAAACAAAAACTCAAAGGTTTATCCTTGAAGTAAAAGAGAATGTCAGAGGTTATCTCCTGGATTTAGTAACTGAGGTAAAATATTTTTTTCTGGAGTAGATCCTTCTCCCAAGCACGAGTCCTAAAAGTGGCATGAAATTGAGGGCAGAGTCCAGTGAAGTAACACAAATGCAAGTAAAGGGCTGGGATCTAGGTGGTGGCACCTGCACCTCTGGTCATTAGCATTTGATCTACAGAGGGTGCTTCCACTCTGCCCTTAACTCTCCATGAGACCCTGAAAAAGCCACTTGTCCTCAGTTCTTGACCTGTATAATTAAGCGGCTGATTAAAACTCATTCAGCATTTCATTCACCAAATATTTGTTGAGTGCCTACTATGTTCTAAGCATAGTTCTCAATGCTAGGAGTACAGCTTTAACAAGATTCCCCACCTGCATGGGTTCTAGAGGGTCAATTAGTTAATAAACAAAACAAATGCAAAAAATATATACTATGTTGTGCTGCGTGCTTGCTAAGTCACTTCAGTCATGTCTGACTCTGTGCACCCTCATGGACTGTAGCCTGCCAGGCTCCTCTGTCCGTGGAATTCTCCAAGCAAGAATACTGGAGTGGGTTACATGGTGACAAATGCTATGGAAGAGAGTAAATTAGGGGAAGGGCTCAGTGAATACAGGAGTGGAGGCACATGAGGAATTTAATTTCAGCAGGGTGGTCAGATAAGGGTTCATTGGAAAGGTGAAGTTTGAATAAAGTCCAGAGAAGGTTAAAGAACAAATCATCCAAATATTCGAGGGAAGATTTTCTAAGAGTGGAGCTAGCAAGAGCAAAGGCCCTGAGGCAGGAGGATGCCTGATAGATTCCTATGTTTGAAGAATAGCAAGCAAGCCAGTGCAGTTGAGTTGGATGGGAGTGAACGAGCACTGAACTGAGCAGTAGACAAGATGAGAAAAGTTTTTAAGGAGGGATTGGACATGTAGACTAGTGCTGTCTGATATAAACTGTAAATATAATTTAAGCCAGAAATGTGAGCTACCTATGTCATTTTGTTTTCTCTCAGCCATACCAAAAAAATAAAAAGAAACTGGTAAAATTATTTTAATAATAAATTTTATTTATCAAATATATTAAAAATACTATAATTTCAATATATAATATATGCATCCCAATGTTTATAGAGAATTACTTATAGTAGCCAAGATATGGGAGCAACCTAAGTTTCTATCAATAGATGAGTGGATTAAGAAGATGCATAACATATATGGAATGTGACTATGGAATACTGCTCAGCCATTAAAAGAATGAAATTCTATCATTTGCAACAACATGGATGGACCTACAGGGTATTAATGCTTCAGTGAAATAAGCCAGATAGAGAAAGATGTGAGATCTCACTTATATGTCAGATCTAAAAAAAGAAACAAACAAATGATATAACAATAGAAACAGACTCACAAGTACAGAGAACCAGCTAGTGGTTACCAGTGGGGAGAGAGAATTGGAAGGACAGTATAGGATAGGTACAAAGTATTGTGTATAAACTAAATAACTATAAGGATATAGTGTACAGCACAGGAACATAGCCAATATTTTATAATACCTTTAAATCGAGTGTAATCTATAAAAATGTTGAATCAGTAATTTGTACACCTGAAACTAATATTTGTAAATACTCATACAACTAATAGTTGTAAATTAACTATACTTCAATAAAAAAAAGAATGAGACCCTTGGAAAAATGTTATGGATGTTTTCATGGGCTTTAATCACGTGGTCGAAGTGCTGAGCTTTTCTGAACCCATGTGTCTTTTTCTGTAACATGGAGACACCATATCAGGAAGAGTAACCTCAAATACAGAGGCCCCAGGGCAAGAGCGAGCCAGATTTACTCAGGGATGACCAGTGTGGTTGAAGAGGAGAAGCAAGGAGGAAAATGGTAGGAGGTCAAAAAGTAATGGGAGGTGGGTGTAAGGAGCCATGTTACCGTTTCTCCAACTTCAAAGAAATGGAATAACAACAAGTAAATACCAACTAAGCCTAGGCCACTGTGCTGTGGTTAAAAACTCAGTTCCAGACTCTTCCGGGCCAAAACTATCTATTTCTGTAGGTTCCCCCCTCTACATTTCCACAAATTCATCTAGTAATATATGTGGAGCTCATAGACGATCCAAGTAACAGTGTCCTTTTGATCTCCTCCAGAAGGAGGAAGCTGCTCAGAGGCAGAGCGGCTGCACAGGTGATAAAGTTTAAACTTTCAGGTTTTTCACAGACAGAAGGCTCTTCCAAGGCTATCTTGAATGTTGTATTCATACCTTAATCTTTCTTTCCTTCAAGAGTATCTCTAAATTATAAGCTGCAGGACCAACAAAACCTAGATCTCTCATACTTAGGAAGAACGTTCCATCATAGACTTGTGTTAAAAATAAAAGTAACTGACTTGGGTAAAAGCTGGGGAGGGACTTGGACACACCTGTCTGCTAAGCATACCTGGGGAGGGCTGGTCATTTATGCTGCAGAAAAGGAGCTGCCCAGTGACCCCCTTCGGAAAGGAAAAGTTAAACAAAGAGAATTATGCAGGAAGAGCTCTGCTTGTCCTTCCCAAATCTGTTTGATCATAAAATTAGGTGTGTTGCTTTTAAAATGTATAGATTCCCAGGCCTTACTCCGGATCTACTGATTCAGACTCAGTGGTAGAGCCCTGGAATCTTTAAGAAAATTCAACCCATGGGCCCCAGTGTGTTAGGGTTTCTGAAACATAATTTTTAAATAATGAGGCATAACCCTTAGCACTTCTGGGAAGAAGAGCAGCCTCAGTCCCAGATATGGGGTGGGAGAGTTCCTGCTTGTTGTGGAGAGAGACACTTGATCAATGATTTACAATCTGGGTAGCTCTTCCCCTACCCTCCAAGGTACATCCAGTTAAATGAAGGCCCAGCATCAGCTCCCTAAGACCAGGCCCAGGTAAAAGGAGACAGACTCCAAGAGGCTGCCTTCAGGTGGCCTCCAAGAACATGGTCATGCACATCTCTAGGAGGAGTACTGCCCTCCACAACTACGGGGACCTATGTGAGAGCAGTGGGAATCATTGGCTCCTGGACTCCGAGTTCCCACACCTGTCATGAGTCTGGGGACCACAGGGAGAGGTTGAGGAGAGCAAGCTCAAGGGCGTCCACATACAGGACAGAGCTGCAGTTTAGAAAGGCAAAGTGATGCGCTCAGGGTTACCCAACCAGTAGATGGTGGTAGATTTAGGATGATGTAAACCTGAAAGTGTCAGGAGAAACAGACAGACTTAGTTACATACAATGAAGAGAGTTTGCATCACAGGGAATTAAACGCACAGAGCCTAACCAGTTGATGAAAATACAAAATGAACTGAAAGCAGTCATCTCTGCTTAAGTCTCACACTGATGGGAAGGAAGATGGGTGGGAGATGGGGAAGCAGAAGCCTACTCATGGCTTCTCTCTAGAGGTGCAGAATGGAGAAGAGGGCCCGACTGCCTGGAACACAGAGGGAGCTGGTGCAGGTGCTGAGAACTTGCCACCTTACCACTTCCGATCAGATGGGCGTGGAGAAGTCCTTGTTAGCAGTTGCTTAAAGGGAAGACATTAAAGGAGAGAGGGTACAGAGGAGCCTTTAAGAGGGCTCAGCAAGTCACAGAGAGCTGAGAAGGTTAATCCAGAGGCAGACCCTCACTCCCTGCTAACTGAAGTGGGATGGACCCCAAGGTAGTGGCTTTAACAAACACCGTTACTTTATTCAAAAGATGCACCATGAAGAATGCCCCATGACCTTGTATATCATTAGTGAGGTAACATAAAAAAGATACATATTTCCTTTGATTCACAAGACACCCAACTTCCAGGAATGAATTAAAGAACGTTTAAATCTCTCTGTAATAATTCTCAAAGTTTGCAAATCTGACACATAGCAAGGAATTAGATGGGTCGATACTTTTAGGACAAATGAACTAGAAAGAACATGAGGTGAAAGAGACTGAGTCAGAGGCAGTGTCAGCTTCTATTTTCAGACAACAGCAGCCTTGGACACAAACCAAAAGGCAGGCGATGTGCAAGCTCCGGCCCTGAGACCAAGCCCACATCAATCTCTGGTCACAGCTGCAGGCAGAGATAGCAAATCACTATTTCCCCATCTGAGGAACTTAGATAAAGACTGCATGACATCACAATTCTTCTGCAAAGAAAACTAACACTAATGGAACTCTGCCTCTGGGTTAAGACGCTTTCTGGCCTCCCCATTGATCTGCAGCCTCTAGCGCTAAGTTCCTTCCCAGTCAGAGAAGCCTGCTTGCCATACTAATAGCCTGTGGACATGCTCAGCATTTGGGAACTCGCCTATCTTAGCATCTAGGAAGAGGCAGAGGTGGAAACTAAGCAAGAGCCTTCACACTCTGACTTCAAATTTGGCTTTGTTTTTCTTTCCTTTTTCTTTCTTCTAGGGCTTCCATTGTGGCTCAGTTGGTAAAGAACCTGCCTGCAATGCTGGAGACCTGGGTTCAATCCCTGGGTTGGGAGGATCCCCTGGAGAAGGGAAAGGCTGCCCACTCTGGTATTCTGGCCTAGAGAATTCCATGGACTCTGTAGTCCATGGGGTTACAAAGAATCGGATACGACTGAGCAACTTTCACTCACTCACTTCTTTCTTCTAAACCTGCATCTATGGCAACTCAGGCCATGCATCCATTCCCCTTCATCTAACCAGGAAGGTGTCAGCACTCATGCCTGGAGAGAAAGACTCAAAGACATTGCAGAACCAGGTGTGAGTGTGGTACTGCCATGATCATGATCTGACTACCAATTCGCTACCTTACTCTCTAAGCCTCAGTTCCTCAACTTTCAAATGCAGCTGAAAATTGAGTTGGGTCAAGAAAGAGAAATAATATGTGAATTGCCTATAATTTCCATAAGTGACATTTATTACTATTATTACAGTCTTAAAGGAGGAAACATCTGAGTACACTAAAGTTTACAATGTAGTGCCATTACCACCATGAAATATTTACAGGATATTTCAGAAACCATGGAGTATTATGTTAGAGGAGAGGGGAGGCTTCTAAATCGATATTGGGCAAAGGTATGAAATGAGGTTTCAGAAATTGGAAGGATGGGTAGGAGTTAGCTAGGTCAAGAGGTTGGAAGAGTGTTTCTGGGCAGACAAAGCAGCATGCCTGAAGAACAGATACATGAAATACCACACGCAGTTTTGCAAGAGGGTCTGCGGAACTAAAGAAAGGGTTAAGGGAATGGTTGTGACCCAAAAAGGATGGTCAGGGGCCAGAGAATGAAGGGCCTGTATGCTAAGCCAGGAGGGTTGAACTGGAGTCCTGATGCCAGGGAGAAACACAGAAGAATTTTAAGTATAGAAGTATGATCGTGTTTGTGGGAGGGTAAATTGGACAGAAGTCAAACTAGTGGTAAATGCTTAAGTGCCATCTGACAGTGCAAATTCCAGTGCTCATTTCAAGACCTACTTCAGAGCAACAATGTCACAAGAACTGGTATTTTAATTTAGTGCATGGTGTGTGTGTGCTAAATCATTTTGGTCATGTCCAGCTCTTTGTGATCCCATGGACTGGAGCCCACCAGGCTCCTCTGTCCGTGGAATTCTCCAGGCAAGAATATTGGAGTGGATTGCCATGCCCTCCTCCAGAGGATCTTGCCTCACTGTAAATCTCATGACAATAAAGTTGAGGAACAACTGAGATGCAGTATACAGTGGTGAATAAGAGTATAGGCTCTGGACTCAAACTGTCTGTGTTTGAAACAAGTTTCTGCCACTTCCTAGCTGGGTAGTCTTGAGCAGGGTATCTGTGGGTCTCATTTTGACCATCTGTAAAATAGAAATAATAATAGTACCTACTTCAAGGAGTAGCTGTGTGGAAAAAAAAAGAGTAGCTGTGTGAACTGTACATGTTTAGAACAAAGCCTGGACAGAGCAAGCATGTGTTAGGGTTGACCAGTAATTAGGGGTGGAGTTGGTGCTAGGAAGGCTGTTTGGTCTCCAAGTTCTCTCTGTGAACCGGTCACCTTCACTCGACTTCTTGGCTGTGACCCTGTGGACAAAAATCAGCTGCCAGTTAAGCCACATGAGCCACAAAACTCTCACTTACTTAGTTTATGTAAAAGTAGTATTTCTAATACTCATTTGAGCGTCAAGCAAATTGTAATGCCTCAAATACCTCAGTTAATTATTTCAAGCACCATAGGACAAAATCTACATTCTGTCATACTTAGGAATTTTTTATTCTTGTCTATTTCTTAATATAGTAAATACTCAGTGCTTACAAACCAACATATAGAAAATGTGTGTTACAAGGCATCATGACAAACCCAGTGAAATCAGTATTCTAGAACACTGCCAGTGCTACTGAAGCTCCCCATGTGCCTGCTATGGTCTGAATGTTTGTGTCCCTTCTGCAAAATTCTTATGTTGAAATCCTAACTCCCAAAGTGATGGTGTATGGAAGGTAGGCCCTTCGGAAGGTGATTAGGTCATGATGGTAAACCCTCTTGGAAGGGATTTAGAGTACTTGTAAAGAGGCTTCCTGTCTCTTCTGCCATGTGAGAACATAGCAAAAAGACAAGATACCAAATTTGCCAGCACACTGAACTTGAACTTCCAGCCTCCAGAACTGTGAAAAATAAATGTATGTTGTTTATAAGCTACCCAGTTTATGGTATTTTGTTACAAAAGCCTGAATGATGAAGTGTATGTTCTTCACCAATCTGCAAGTCCCACGGCTTCACCACCAGAGGCAACCATTAACACTGAATTGTATTTAATCATTCCTTTGCTTTTATTTTAGACAGTATGTATTTTACTATGAATATTTAAGCAACATATTGGACTTTTAATTTTTTAAATTTTATATAAATGACATTCTAGCTTATGTATCTGTCTGTCACGTGCTTTTTCACTCAATATCATGTTGATCCATATGCCTGTGGTTTACTCATTTCACTGGTATATATTATTCCACAGTTTTAATGGATCTACTCTCCTAACCATGAAGATCTAGATTATTTTCAATCGTTCATGACTTTTGAACAATGCTGCTATATAAAGTTTGCCATCTATCTCCTGTTGCCACTGTGCAAAAGTTACTCTAGACTACTGTAACAGTTTCCTATTGCTATAGTAACAAATTATCTCAAATTTAGATGTTCAGTGGCTTAGAACAACAGAAATGTATTACCCTAATGATCTGGAGGTCAGAAATCTGAAATGGGTCTCTCTGGGATAAAAGCAGGGCTGCATACTTTCTGGAAGTTCTAGACTTTTCTAGCCTCTAGAGACTGCTCGCATTCCTTGGCTTACAGACCCTTCAAAGTCCACAGCGGCTGGTCACTTTCTTCTGGTTTGACTCATCTTCCACTGTTAAGTTTCCTTGTGATTATTGGGCTCACCTGGATAATCTAGGATAATGTCCTTATTTTAATATCAACTGACTGGCAACCTTATTTGTATCTGCAAACTTAATTCTCCTTTGCCTTGTGACCTAACATAGTCACAGGTTCTGCGGATGAGGATGTGGACAGATATCCTGGGGTGGAGGGTGTTAGATTCTGTCTACCACAGTATAAGCCTAGATGTTAAACTGCTGAATACCAGTTTATGGATATTTTACTTTATATGATAATGTCAAATTATTTTCCAAAATAATCAGACTAATTTATACTCCAGCAAAATAAGAGTTCTGACTGTTCCACACTTCACAACACACTTCTTCAAACTATTAAAATTTTGCCAACCCACTGGGGATGAAACTGCAACTCAGGATTTGAATTTCTATTTTTCTAATATTGAAGTTGCATATTTTAATATTTTTGGCCATATGGGTTTCCTCTTCTGTGAAATGCCTGTTTTTATCCATTTGATTGTGAGCTTTTTTCTTGAGATTTGTATATTCTTTCTTCTTCTGGATATTACTACTTTGTCAGTTAAATATGCTGCAAGTATCTTCTCATTTATAGTATGTTCTGATGCAGCTAAGTATCTAATTAATAAAATTAACTAAAATTTCTTCAATATTTTAATTTTATTTTTAAAACTTTTTATATTGGAGTATAGCCAATTAACAATGTTGTGATAGTTTCAGATGGACAGCAAAGGAACTCAGCCATACATATACACATACCCATTGTCCCCCAAACTCCCCTCCCATCCAGGCAATATTTTTCTTTATAAATTATATTTTTGTGTCTTTCTAAGAAAATTTTTATCCTGCTGGTGTAAAGTCTCTTACATTATAAATTAAAAATTTTAAGGTGTTTTTTCCTTTCATATTTATGTCTTCAATCCACCTGAAGTAGATGTTTTTTGACATAAAGTGAGGCAAAGATCCAAGTGCATTGCATTTTCCCCCAAGTGGATAACCAATTGTCGCAATGCCAATTACACTTATCTGCAAGGCCACTTCCATCATATATTAAGTTCTCTCACATGCCAGGTCTGTTTCAGGACTCTCTAATAAACTTTGGGTCCATTTATCTCTCCCTATGCTTAATTATATCACCATGAAATTAAAAGACACTTACTCCTTGGAAGGAAAGTGATGACCAACCTAGATAGCATATTAAAAAGCAGAGACATTACTTTGCCAACAGGTCCATTTGGTCAAGGCTATGGTTTTTCCAGTGGTTATGTATGGATGTGAGAGTTGGACTGTGAAGAAAGTTGAGCACCAAAAAATTGATGCTTTTGAACTGTGGTGTTGGAGAAGACTCTTGAGAGTCCCTTGGACTGCAAGGAGATCCAACCAGTCCATCCTAAAGGAGGTCAGTCCTGGGTGTTCATTGGAAAGACTGATGTTGAAGCTGAAACTCCAGTACTTTGGCCACCTCATGCGAAGAGTTGACTCATTGGAAAAGACCCTGATGCTGGGAGGGATTGGGGGCAGGAGGAGAAGGGGACCACAGAGGATGAGATGGTTGGATGGCATCACCAACTCGATGGACATGGATTTGAGTAAACTCCGGGAGTTGGTGATGGACAGGGAGGCCTGGCGTGCTGTGATTCATGGGGTCACAAAGAGTCGGACACGACTGAGCGACTGAACTGAACTGAGCTGAACTGATGCTTATCTCACAGTGTCTTCAGCACAATACCTTTGTAATACTTCTCATCATCTGACAAGACAAATGTCTATTACCCTTGATCTTCTTCCAGAGTACCTTAAATTTTATTTAACCTTTATATTTACCCAAAAATTTGGCTTTTTCCTTTACTAACTTCAGTTTTGCTCACTTTCTCAGATGGTTTTCCTTCTTGAAGATGTCCTAAGAGGTTCCTTTATTAAGAGTTCAGTGATGTTAAACTTTCTCAGTGTTTGTTTTTCTAAACTACTTCTATGTCATCCCCATTTTGACAAATAGTTGTGGCAGAGAAAATTAGTATTTATCAAGTATCCACAGAATTCTCTTCATTTATCAGTGTCTTGCAGTTACTTTGGGACTTTGAGACTCATTCTGACCAAAGCACTGTGACTAGAAGTGATGTGTTTCGCTTCCAGACAAAAGCAGATAGAACCTGTGCTCCTCAATGTCCCTCTTTACCTCCTGAAATGAATGATCTCATATGTCATGCAGCTCTGAGAGATGCCACTACAGAAAGCAGAGCTTATGACAGCCTGAGGCCCTGAGTGAGCGTGTGGAGCAGAAAGTCCTCTGACCTATACTGGATGAATAATGTGAGCCAGAAACTTCCGTGTTAAGCCACAGAGGTTTCAGAGTTAGTCTGTTACCATAGCGTAATCTAACTTAATCTGGCCTATGGTTTTAAGGGGTGAAAGTGAAACTGTTAGTCGCTTAGTCATGTCCGATTGTTTGCAACCCCATGGACTGTAGCCCACCAGGCTCCTCTATCCATAGAGTTCTCCAGGCAAGAATACTGGAATGGGTTACCATTCTCTTCTCCAGGGGATCTTCCCAACCCAAGGATTGAACTCAGGTCTCCTTCATTACGGGTACTTTCTTTATCATCTGAACCACTAGGGAAATAATTCTATTTGAGTGATGCTATCCCTCAGGACATTTAAAATATTTTCCTACAATCTTGTCTTTTCCACTTCTGTTGCTGAGAATTTAGCTGTTTTATTGTCATTTCTTTACTGGTAATCTGTATTTTTTCTTTGACTAATTTTAATATCTTCACTTTGTCTCAGACATTCTAA
This sequence comes from Cervus elaphus, assembly GCF_910594005.1. Lineage (NCBI taxonomy): Eukaryota > Metazoa > Chordata > Mammalia > Artiodactyla > Cervidae > Cervus > Cervus elaphus. Next base: position 81,956,983 of record NC_057834.1, on the reverse strand, counting down.
AGTTTTACAACAGTGTGTTTAGGTGTGTACATGTCTGCTTAAATTTATCTCACTGGGGATCCTTTGGGTGTTAGAATCTGTGGTTACTATCTTTCATCAATTGTAAAAATGTCTCATTGATGTGTCTTCACATATTGCCTTGTGTTTTCCTCTGTTATCTCCTCTTGAAAATTCTGGTTAGACGCATACTGAACTTTCTCACTCTATGCTCCATAATTCTTAACATCTCTGCCTAGCAATTATCCAGCAATTATCTCTGTGCTGCATTCTGTGAAATGTCCTCCAATCTATACTTACCAACCCCCTCTCATTGTCTCTTCAGTTGCAGGAGGCTTTGCTGTTAATTCTTCCATTAGCCTTTTAATTTTAATCATTTCATTTTTTCATTTTTAGAAGTTTTATTTTGTTCTTTTAAAAATATGATAGATACTTTGATATAGTCTCTTTCTCCATCTTCACATTTTAATTTCCGTTATAATTTATTTTAACATATTAAGCACACTCACTCACTTTAAAAACAATGACATATTTTATCACTCATGTTCAACACTTCAGAGTAAGAGAACTCTTCCACATATTTTAACTTAATATTTTTATTATTTGTAGTTGCATATACCTTCAAATGTAAGAAACGTACCACTGGATCCTTCCCTGCCCCTAGGTACCTCATTCGCTCTGGACCCAGCTCTCACTGTCCAATGCTCATTATTGCAGGTAAATCAGTGTCACCCTATGTCTGCTGTTTAGTGTGCCTTGCCCCTGTTGCTGAGTCTGTCTCCAGTTACCCATAGTTCTACCACAAATATCACAATTTTAATTCAAGGATCTGTAATTATTTCTCAGAGACCTACCTCCTCCTTTTCATATTTCTAGACAGCTGCTGTGTTTTGGAGAATGTCCAGAAACTTGACCTTTGGATAAGGGTGAAATTGTACAAACTTTGGTTTCTTAATACCATTTGCCTGGGAATAAAATTCTCTGGATGGGAAGAAATGAAGGAAGGAAGACAATTTTTGGAAAATCTGTATATATGTCCTTCCTACTATAGAGAATGTGAGACTGTATGCCAGTGATGAGTTTCAATGATTATGGGTAGTTTCAACAGATAGCAGAGCTGCTATCTACTCATTGTTATAAATCCTGGCTTATCAACTGTACTAAAATTAACCTGCATTTTTAAAAAGCTGATTTATGCCTTGTAATCATGTGTCAGTCCAATTCTTGCAGTGAGAGACAGGTATCACCTCTTTTGTAAACTTTCTAGACTAAATCATAGCAATCATCTTTGATTTCATGTGACAAAACAGATCCCACACTGTTATAAACAAAAGCTTCTGGACTTGTTTTCATGTACACACTGGGTATTTCCTGCAGGTGTGATGGTCAGCATTACAGATGTAAATCTTAGGTATGGCAATGTTCACAAGGAATATTTAGCTGACACATATTTAAGAGGTTTTCATTTAAAGTATATGGATCCATTCTCAGTATCAGCACGGAAAAACTATATTAGTCCCTTACCAAACCTTCTACTGTCCAACTGCTGGGCTTTACCCTGCAGACCTGCAATTCTTGTACTTGCCCAGCTTCAAGACCAAACAAAGAGCCTAGAGTCAGCAACAGAGACATCAGTGGTTTCATGGATAGCGGATCTTACATGTCTGAAGTGGCAGGGGAGAGAAGTTACCAATTATAGGCTGGCTCACTGGTTACCAGGGAAACCTGCAGAGGAACACACCCTTCACTGCACTTTGATGAACTATCAATGTGGAGATAGTTCTAATCTAAAGATTAGAACAGTTACCATCTAGGGCCAGGAGCAAGTGTATAAGCATTTACTGATTAGGCTCCATGACTGAGAGGAAAGGTCAGTCTTGTGAGTAGGGCATAGGTAAAGTAGGAACCTGTCGAGCAGAATATACAAAAGCAAGAGAACAGCCATCCTGAGTGGTCTGGCCACACAACAACGTATACCAAAACTTGATTGAGAGAATTAACATTTATAAACCATTGTTGAACTTATCTACAAAACAATCTATCTACAAAACAATTATTGCTGAACTTATCTACCAAACAAGCTTCCCTGATGGCTCAGTTGGTAAAGAGTTTGCCGGCAATGTGGGAAATCCAGGTTCAATCCCTGGATAGGGAAGATCCCCTGGAGAAGGAAATGGCAACCCACTCCAGTATTCTTGCCTAGAGAATTCCATGGACAGAGGAGCCTGTTGGGCTGCAGTCCATGGGGTTGCAAAGAGTCAGAAGCGACTGAGTAACTAACACTTCCACTTTCACAAAACAATCAGATTCACAGAGAAAACAGATTTGTGGTTGTCAAGGGTGGGAGTGTGGTTGAGGGAAGAATAGACTGGGAGTTTGGGATTAGCAGATGCAAACTATTATATACAGGATGCATAAAAAATAAGATCCTACTTCATAGTACATGGATCTATATTCAATATCCTATAATAAGCTATCACCAGCTCCTTATAGCAAAATTCAGGCTAAAAGTAAAGAAAGTGGGGAAAACCAGTAGGCCATTCAGGTATGACCTAAATCAAATCCCTCATGATTATACAGTGGAGATGATGAATAGATTCAAGGGATTAGATCTGGTAGACAGAGTGCCTGAAGAACTACGGACAGAGGTAACATTGTACAAGAGTCAGTGAACAAACCACCCCAAAGAAAAAGAAATGCAAGAAGGCAAAGCGGTTGTCTGAGGAGGCTCTACAAACAGCTGAAAAAAGAAGAGAAGAAAAAAGCAAAGGACAAAGGGAAAGATATACCCAATGAATGCAGTGATCCAGAGAAAAGCAAGGAGAGATAAGAAGGCCTTCTTCCATGAATAATGCAAAGAATAGAGAAAAACAACAGAATGGGAAAGACTAGAGATCTCTTCAAGAAAACTGGAGATATCAAAGGAACATTTCATGCAAGGATGGACATGATAAAGGACAGAAACAGTAAAGACTTAACAGAGGCAGGAGAAGATGTAGCAAGAATGAATAGAAGAACTGTACAAAAAAGGTGTTGATGACCTGGATAACCACGATGGTGTGGTCACTCACCTAGAGCCAGACATCCTGGAAGTGAAGTCAAGTGGGCCTCAGGAAGCATTACTATCAGTAAAGCTAGTGGGGAAGCGATAGAATTCCAGCTGAACAGTTTAAAAAACTAAAAGATAATGGTGTTAAAATGCTGCAGTCAATATGTCAGGAACTTGGAAAACCCAGAGGTGGCCACAGGTCTGGAAAAGATCAGTTTTCATCCCAATTCTAAAGAAGGGCAGTGCTAAAGAATGTTCAAACTACTGGGCAATTGCACTTACTTCCCATGCTAGTAAGGTTATGTTCGAAATTCTTCAAGCTAGGTTTCGGCAGTACTTGAATTGAGAATTTTCAGATATACAAGCTAGGCTTAGAAAAAAACAGAGGAACCAGATCTGTTTGCAATCAAATTGTAAACATCAGTTGGATCATAGAAAAAGTAAGGGAATTCCAGAAAAATATTCATGTCTGTTTCATCGACTACGCTAAAGCCTTTGACTGTGGAGAAGGAAATGGCAACCCACTCCAGTATTCTTGCCTGGAGAATCCCATGGAGGGAGGAGCCTGGTAGGCTACAGTCCGTGGGGTCGCAAAGAGTCAGACACGACTGAGTGACTTCACCTCACTTCAGTAGGTTATAAAAATGAAAATTAAAGGAGTAATAAAGAACTTAAAAAAAAATTAAAAAGTCATAATAGGAAAAATATTTAAAAAAAAAAAAGGCTTTGACTGTGTTGATCACAAAAAAACCATGAAAAATTATTACAGAGATAGGAATATCAGATCATCTTACCTGTCTCCTGAGATCCCGTATGCAAGTCAATAAGCAACAGTTAGCACCTTACATGGAACAAATGACTGGTTCAAAATTGGGAAAGGAGTACGACAAGGCTGTATATTGTCACCCTGCTTATTTAACTTAAATGCAGAGTATATCACGTGAAATGCCAGGCTAGATGAGTTACAAACTGGAATCAAGATTGTTGGGAGAAGTATCAACAACCTCAGATATGCAGATGTTATCACTCTAATGGCAGAAAGTGAAGAGGAACTAAAGAGCCTCTTGATGAAAGTGAAAGAGGAGAGTGAAAAAGCTGACTTAAAACTCAACATTCAAAAACCTAAGATCATGGCATCTGGTCCCATCACTTCATGGCAAATAGAAAGGGAAAAAGTGGAAGAAGTAACAAATTTTCTCTTCTTGGGCTCCAAAATCACTGCAGATGGTGATTGCAGCCATGAAATTAGAAGATACTTGCTTCTTGGAAGGAAGGCTATGACAAACCTAGACTGCATTATTAAAAAGCAAAGGCATCACTTTGCTGAAAAATGTCTGTATAGTCAAAGCAATTGTCTTTCCAGTAGTCATGAATGGATGTGAGAGTTGGGCCCTAAAGAAGGCTGAGCGCTGAAGAATTAATGCTTTTAAATTGTGGTGCTGGAGAAGACTCTTGAGAGTCCCGTGGACAGCAAGAATATCAAACCAGTCAATCCTAAGGGAAGTCAACCCTGAATACTCATTGGTAAGACTGATGTTGAAAATGAAGCTCCAACACTTTGGTCACCTGATATGAATAGCCAACTCATTGGAAAAGACTCTGATGCTGGTAAAAGGAGAAAAGCGGGACACAGGATGAGATGGTTGGATTGATGAACTTGGGAAAACTCTGGGAGTTGGTGATGGACAGGGAGGCCTGGCGTGCTGCAAAGAGTCAGACATGACTTAGAGACTGAACAACAACAACAATAAACCATAATGGAAAGGAATGGGAAAAAGAATATCTATGTACATGTGTAACAAATACTTTGCTGTACAGCAAAAATTAACACAACGTAAATCAATTATACTTCAATAAGATAAATTAAATAAATAAAATATTGTTGAAAGAAATACAGTTTTATCTGTATTAGTTTCTTAAGGCTGTCATAATAAAGGACCACAAACTTTATGAAAACAATCTGGAGGCCAGGAGTCTGACATCAAGTTGTGACAGAGTCAAGTTCTCTTTGGAGGGTCTAGCGGAGTTTCCTGCCTTGCCCCTCCCAGCTTCTTGTAGCCCTAGATGGTCCTTGGCTTGAGGCAGCACAACTCCCATCTTCAGCACGCCCTTTCCCTCTGTGTCTCTGTGTTCTTCACATAGTCTCTCCTTCTCTATGTCTTGCTTTGGGTGCTCAGTCGCTCAGTCATGTGTGACTCTGCCACCCTTTGGACTGTAGCCCACCAAGCTCCTCTGTCATGGGATTCTCCAGAGAAGAATACTGGAGTAGGTTGCCATGACCTCCTCCAGGAGATCTTTCTGACCGAGAGATCAAGCCCAAGTCTCCTGCATTGACAGACAGATTCTCTACCAATAAGCCACTCAGGAAGGCCTTTCTCTGTGTCTTACTTCTTGTGAGAACACCAGTCTTACAGAAGTAGGGCCCTCCTCCTACTCCAGGATGACTTCATCTTACCTAATTATGCCTGAGATTACTCTGTTTCCAAATAAGTCACATTCTATGATGCTGGGGATTAGGACTTCAACATACCTTTCACAAGGACACAGTTCAGTCCAGGAAGACCATTTATTCCTCCAAGGAGGAGTATCTTTCAACAAGCTTGGATTATGTTGTCTTAGAGCCACTGGGATTTGTTTTCTCTAGACTATTTTAGATGCGAGGTTTTCAGTTTTCATTAAGCAATGCTATAAGAAATGTCTTAAAGAGTGACACGGTTGTATTTACTAATCAAAGTCATTAGGAACACTGCCCCATTTGATTTTTTTTTTTCAGAACTCAGTGTGACAAAATATTTCCATCTCACTGACTTATTGGTTTTCTTTTTGAGTCAATGGGAATCATATATTTAATTATGTGGATGATTTTTTTCTTCCTTTGGTTGCCAGGAAACTTAAAGATTTGGTCATAACTTAATTCTTAATAACTTTGTAGGATGCTGCATCTACCTAACTGTATTTTTGTTTCTTCTCTGGTGTTGATGTTTTATTTACATTTGGATGTTAAATAATTTTTAAAATTACTTTTTGTATTATTACAAGTCACTTGAATACTTTGTTTAAAAATGTAGGTAATAGGTAGAAAAAAAAAGTAAATTCCCCTTTATCTCTCTCTGCCTCTCTTTCTTTGTCATCCACAGTAGGTTTTCTTGCTGTTCAGCTGAGTCATCACTGAATGGCTAATCAAAGATTATAAGCCATCAACATTCTATATTCCAGTTTGCTTTTTAAGTGGATGATTCACAGGTAAATAGGGAGAGGGGGCAAGACAATGACTCACTTTATTTTTGAGCAATAATTTAGATCTCACTGACCTCATTCAAAGATTTTTTTTTAAAAGCCCTCCAAAATAGCATCAGACGCATCACTGAAAATCACACTAAAAAACCAAGAAGTAAACTTAAACTGAAGAAAATTGAACTTGGAGGATAAGTTAATGAAAAAAAAAATCACACAGAATTTAGCAGAATATGATTTAGAAAGAAAGTAATCACCAACAAGATGAAAGATGTGGACAACAGACAATGGAGAACTGACATATGAATGACTCTTGTCTTTGAAGATGTGAATGAATAAATGGAACTGTAAAAATTTACATAATAGAATTTTCTGAAATAAAGAAGATCTTGAAATTACACTTTAAAAGGGCTCACCACATTCCAAGAAAATTTAATAAAAGCTTTCTTCTAAAACTTCAAGGATTGAAGAAAAAATCCTACAGTAATCCAGGCAGAGGGGAAAAGGTCACCTTCAAAAAAAGAGAAATCATATGCTTAGAAGAAAAAATGTAGAAAACATACCAAACATTTAATATAAATTATTCTAGGAATGGATTTATTGGGAATTTTTACTTTCTATTATTAATTTCTGATTCTTTTAATTTTTACCACATAGTTTGTTTTCATAAAGAATAAAAATTTTAACATTTCTTTCTTTAGAATCTTCCTGAATAATTCCATTGTCTTTTCTTTCCTTTCTTAGGGGAAGAAATGTCCCAGCTTCCTTCCAAGAATAAACAACTCATAGTTCCATCTTCTGCGGAATGTTAGTCTATTGATGATCCCCTCTGTTCTGAATTTCCATGCTTCTGGTTCTAGCAGCTTCTTCACTTCACTCTATAAACACAGCTGTCTCCTGTCCCTAAGCGTAGAGCAGACTCCCAGTTCCCACCTGAAGTCTCATTACGACAAGGCTCCAAACATCCCCTAATCTGTCTCCATCTTCCAGCTTCCCCTATCCCTGAAACTCTTCTACAGTGTCCTGGAATTCATGAGCCCTCGCTCACATCATTTTTCATTGCTACCACTCTGGTTCAAGCCACTATTATTTCTTGCCTCCATTACTGCAATAGCTTCTGGCCTATCCACCATTGTTCTGTGATTTATCCTAGTGAGAGAAGCCAGAGTAATCCTTTAAAACTATGCCTGACCATATTATTGTTCCACGCAAAAGTCTACAGTAGCTCCCCATTTCATTCAGCATGAAAGGCAAAGGGCTTGTAAAGTCCTCCGCCCTACATCCCTTGTTCCAACTCAGTGGTCATCCTCAGTTCCTGCTTCTCACCCTCAACTCTCTCTAACCCAGCCACACTGGCATCCTTGCTATGTCTTGAAAACTCCAGACACATACTCACCCTGTTGTTGTTCAGTCACTCAGTGGTATCTGACTCTTTGCAACCCCATGGACTATAGATCGCCAGGCCTCCCTATCCCTCACAATCTCCTGGAGTTTGCTCAAACTCATGTCCATTGAGTCGGTGATGCCATCCAATCATCTCATCCTCTGTTGTTGCCCCTTCTCCTCCTGCCTTCAATCTTTCCCAGCATCAGGGTCTTTTCAAACGAGTTGGCTCTTCACATCAAGTGGCCCAAGTATTGGAATTTCAGCTTCAGCATCAGTCCTTCCAATGAATATTTAGGACTGATTCCTTTAGGATTGACTGGTTTGAGCTCCTTGCAGTCCAATGGACTCTCAAGAGCATTCTCCAGCACCACAGTTCAAAAGTATCAGTTATTCAGTGCTCAGCTTTCTTTATGATCCAACTCTCACACCAATGCATGACTACTGGAAAAACCATAGGTTTGACTAGATGGACGTTTGTTGGCAAAGTAATGTCTCTGCTTTTTAACATGCTATCTAGGTTTGTCATAGTTTTTCTTCCAAGGAGCAAGTGTCTTTTAATTTCATGGTTGCAGTCACCATCTACAGTTATTTTGGAGGCCAAGAAAATAAAGTCTGTCACTGTTTCCATTGTTTCTCCATTTTTTTGCATGAAGTAATAGGACCAGATGCCATGATCTTAGTTTTTTTAATGTTTTCTAAACATTTTTAGTTTTTTAAACCAGTTTTTTTCACTCTTCTCTTCCACCTTCATCAAGAGGCTCTTTAGTTCCTCTTTTCTTTCTGCCATAAGACTGGTATCATCTGCATATCTGAAGTTATTGATAGTTCTCCCAGCAATCTTGATTCCAGCTTGTGCTTCATCCAGCCCTGCATTTCTCATGATGTACTCTACATAAAAATTAAGCAAGCAGGGTGACAGTATACAGCATGATGTACTCTTCCCAATTTTGAACCAGTCAATTGTTCCATGTCCAGTTCTAGCTGTTGCTTCTTGACCTGTATACAGGTTTTGCAGGAGGCAGGTAAGGTGGTCAGGTATTCCTATCTTTATGCCTAACTGTTCTCTCTCCCTGAAATGTTTTTCCCTCAAAAATCCATAAGGCCACTCTTTTACCAATGCCCATTCTTCCTTTGAAAGTCACCTTCTCAATAAAATTTACTATACTTAACATTTCAACCCACATTCTCTCCTGTATTCTCAATCTCCTTTGTGAGTGTGCATGCTAGGTCACTTCAGTCATGTCTGACTCTGTGACTCTATGGCCTGTAGTCCACGGGGCTCCTCTGTCCATGGGATTCTCCGGGCAAGAATACTGGAGTGGGTTACCATGTCCTCCTCCCGGGGATCTTCCAGACCCAGGGATCAAACCCAAGTCTCTTATGTCTCCTGCATTGGCAGGTGGGTTCTTTACCACTAGAGCCACCTGGGAAGCCCCAAGCTCCTTTATCCTGCTTATTTTTAAATAACATTTGTCACTTTCTAATATACGCTGCTAAGTCACGTCAGTCATGTCTGACTGTGTGCGACCCCATAGACTGCAGCCCACCAGGCTCCTGTCCCTGGGACTCTCCGGGCAAGAACACTGGAGTGGATTGCCATTTCCTTCTCCAGTGCATGAAAGTGAAAAGTGAAAGTGAAATCGCTCAGTTGTGTCCCACTCTTCTCGACCCCATGGACTATAGCCTACCATGCTCCTCCGTCCATGGGATTTCCCAGGCAAGAGTACTGGAGTGGGTTGCCATTGCCTTCCCCTTTCTAATATATAGAATTTACTTATTTAGTTTATATTTATCAATTATTGTCTGTCTCTCCCCCACACACATTAGAATGTAAGCTCCATAAGGCAGTAAACTTTTTATGTTTTACTTATTGATGTATCTCAAGTATCTATTAATAGAATGATGCCTAGTACATAGCAGTCACTCAAAAGATATCTGTTAACTGAAAAAATGGTTCACAGCCTTGTCAAACCTAATGCACCCTTTAACAAGAAATATGGGTTAATATCATTTAACACTGTGAAGGGAAAGTCATAAGCTACCTACACATGTAGTTTTTTTAAAGTTCAGATACTGAAAGGAAAACGTAAACGTGTGATTCAATATGGAACTGCTCAGGTATCCCTAAACTAAAAGAACCAATGAAGCAGTCAGATGCTTGCATCCATCCGTAGAATCACCATGAAATGGATAGCACAAAATGAACTGTATTGCTGATTCTAATTCCAGGAATGGCACTGTCATTTCACTGTGTGAAAAACAGTTTATGTTTATATATAAAATAGATTCTAGACTCACATAAATGTAAACAGGTTTTTCATCTACACGAGTGAACAGTGGGACAGTCAATTCTCACAGGATGTGGGACAGTTCTTTGCTGGGCAGGACTATCCCGGGCATTGCAAGATATCCAGTGTCATTTTCCCAAACAACTACAATCCAGTAGGTCCCTACCTACAATCACTGGAACAAGCAAAATCACTCTGCTGAATTTCCAAACCAAATCCTGGAGGTACTTTCATCCCAAGAGATCTTGATCTGCAAGTCCAGTGGCCTTTGACAAGCTCCTCCTCACTTCTCTTTCCTGCATCTTTCCCTTTCCCTTCCCCCAGTTCCTGCCTGGTGTCACAGTCTCACTCCTCCCCTCCCCCTACCCCCCTCTGCTGCCCTTTTCCTCTCCACATGATCTTCAACTAAGTCTCAGAGCTCTGTTTCTACACATGATGTCCAAAGTCACGCATCCAGCTGCCACTTTGTCATTGAGACACAGAAAGCCTCCAGTTATACGTGTCCAAAATCAGTCATCTTCTTCCAAAACCTGTTATTCCATCAGTTGTACCTATCTATGTGAATGACATCATCCACTTAATCTAGAAAGGACAACCATCTTTGTCTCCTACTCCTCATTCCTGAGTCCAGTTGATTGTACCATTCTGTCCATTTGCCCCCTGAGGTGTCTCATATTTGCTTCCTTTTTTATCACTAGTTCAAACCCTCATCACCTATAACTTAGAATATTGTCACAGCCTCCTAACTAGTATTTCTACACCAATTAATCTTTTGATGCAAACACAAAAGGATTTTCTCCAAACAATATTAATAATTAACTATTAATAATTAATTTAATTAATTAATCTATTAATAATATTATTTATACTTAGCTTTAGGAACTTCCCTGGCAGCTCAGTGGTAAAGAATTAGCCTGCAATGCAGGAGATGTGGGTCAGGAAGAGTCCCTGGAGTAGGAAATGGCAATCCACTCCAGTATTCTTGCCTGGAAAGTCCCATGGACAGAGGAGACTGACCGGCTACAGTCCATGGGGACAGAAGGAGTTGGACACGACCAAGCAACTAAGCACCCACACAGACACATAGCACCTGGCATATCATAAGCGTTCAATTATAATGTTTAATTGAGTGCTCATTATATGCCAGGCATTATACTAAATGCTTCTCACTTCTTTTAATCTGCACAGCCACATGACAAGATAGGAATGATTCATTATTCATAGTAGGAATTGTTATTATTTAAAATTTAAAGATGAAAAAGAGGCTTGGGGAGGTTAAACAACTCAGCTAAGGTCACAGAACTAGCCCCAAAGTGACAACAGCAAGATTCTAGGTCTAAAATGACCCAATCAAAAAGTGGGCCAAAGAACTAAACAGACATTTCTCCAAAGAAGACATACAGATGGCTAACAAACACATGAAAAGGTGCTCAACATCACTCATTATTAGAGAAATGCAAATCAAAACCACAATGAGGTACCATTACACACCAGTCAGGATGGCTGCTATCCAAAAGTCTACAAGCAATAAATGCTGGAGAGGCTGTGGAGAAAAGGGAACCCTCTTACACTGTTGGTGGGAATGCAAACTAGTACAGCCGCTATGGAAAACAGTGTGGAGATTCCTTAAAAAACTGGAAATAGAACTGCCATATGACCCAGCAATACCACTTCTGGGCATACACACTGAGGAAACCAGATCTGAAAGAGACACATGCACCCCAATGTTCATCGCAGCACTGTTTATAATAGCCAGGACATGGAAGCAACCTAGATGCCCATCAGCAGATGAATGGATAAGGAAGCTGTGGTACATATACACCATGGAATTTTACTCAGCCGTCAAAAGGAATTCATTTGAACCAGTCCTAATGAGATGGATGAAACTGGAGCCCATTATACAGAGTGAAGTAAGCCAGAAAGATAAAGAACATTACAGCATACTAACACATATATATGGAATTTAGAAAGATGGTAACGATAACCCTATATGCAAAACAGAAAAAGAGACACAGAAATACAGAACAGACTTTTGAACTCTGTGGGAGAAGGTGAGGGTGGGATGTTTCAAAAGAACAGCATGTATACTATCTATGGTGAAACAGATCACCAGCCCAGGTGGGATGCATGAGACAAGTGCTTGGGCCTGGTGCACTGGGAAGACCCAGAGGAATCGGGTGGAGAGGGAGGTGGGAGGGGGGATCGGGATGGGGAATAAGTGTAAATCTATGGCTGATTCATATCAATGTATGACAAAACCCACTGAAATGTTGTGAAGTAATTAGCCTCCAACTAATAAAAAAATTAAAAAAAAAAAAAAGAAAGAAAACATAAAAAAAAAAAAAAAAAAGATTCTAGGTCTATCTGGCTTCTAAAAAAATCCCTGATTTTGCTTTTTATTTCTTTTCATTTTAATTTTTTGGATACAACTTTCTCATGTGGTCTCTAGCCTAATCGCTACCTCCTTCAGTCTTTGCATCTGTGCTATCTGCCTTTTCCTTCCCCCTCCATTCTTCCAGTCCATAGGTTCTTCTTTTGGTTTCACTTATTTCCATATTTAGTAAAGATTTATTATCAGCTCTTTCAAGGAAGTCCTTCACAGCAGGCTCCCCTGTTTCACTGCGCCCACCACATCCGACACAGCCCTCCTCACGCTCTCTTCCCAGCTGCTAAGAAAAGGGGTGGAGGAAAAAAAGAATTGTGTTGGGGGGTCTGGGGGGGCGGCGCGGGTGAGAGCGAAGGGTGGGAGGGGGAGGACGAAAGGTGCTGGGACCCCCAACCTCCGGAAGTGCGAATACAAAAAACTCCTTGCAGTTTTTAGTGTTCCTCCGAGTATCTGTGTTGCTTTCTGGTTCTAATAAAATGAACTAAGTCAGTAAAAAGTGCTTTGTAAACTGTAAAGTGCTGTTCAAACGGAATGGGCAATTATTCACTCTCCTTTTGCATGCCCAGGGCTTCAACTGAGTGAGCCACACAATAGGTGTTCCAAGCAGAGGATGCCACTTGTGTGTTTGGGTGAAAGGCGTAACGCTCTAATATGGACTTGGCCCGAGGAAATCTCTGCTTGTCATAACTGCCAAAACCCAGCTCAAAACTTCATCAGAGTTGCCACGTGCGAATAAGACAGGAAGAAAAAGCTATTAGCCTGAAAACTCCCCGTTTAAAAGCCTCTCTCGGAGTGTTTCACACCTCCAGCTCCCAGGAAGTTTTAAGTTCTTGCAAATGACCTCCCTTTCCCTTCCTAGCGCCCCGGCCCCAACCCCTCCCTCCCGGGCCTCTCGGCTTCCTAGCCGACCCAGCCCTCGGACCCGCGCCCCGAGGGCGGAGACTACAAGTCCCGGCGTGCCCCGCGCGCCCGGCCGGGTGCACTGGGGCTGGGCGCGTGGCGGCAGGCGAGCTCTGCACCGGGGAAAGCCTCCCGGCGCTGGCCATGCGGGGAGGTAAGTGATCGCTCGTGCTACGAGGGCACTGGGGACGCGCTCGTCCTACCCCCCCCTGTCCAGGATGGAAGGAAACGAAGAAAGCCACGAGAAAAACTGCCCTGCCCTCCCTCGTCTCTGCTGTGTGTCCGGTGCTCCTGCGAGCCTGCTGTACCCCCGAGTGTGTTATCTGTCACCCGGAGTGGAAGTGGGGGCAGAAGCGTGCCCGGCCCCGCGGAGCGCTGCGGCTCCCCGGGGGTTACAGGGCGGAGCTAGCAGGAGGGTACCGGGAGACGGCCAGGCTCGGCTGGGCGCTTACCGAGCGCCACACCTCCCTGCTCCCCTTCCAAAGATGAGTTCCCCGGGGGAGCCCCCGGTCCCAAAGACGAACGATTTCTTCTCGAAAATCTTAGCCAGAAACTTTCCCCTCTGTCACCAGTGCCACAAGCGAGTCGTTTGGCTATCGGACGTGACCGCTGATTAAAGAGTCTCTCTGGCATCCCCTCTCCTGCCCCACGTTCTGCCCCCACCGCCCCCTTTCCAGGCCCTCCTCAGTTTTCCCTAGAGACCCTCTAGGGCCCTGCTGGGCTCGGCCCTGCCCTTCGGCGACTTCTTGAGACGACTTCTGCAGCGCTGTGTACCCAGGTCTGCGCTCGGAGATTCGGTCTGGAGTCGCCTGCGGGCGGATACCTGGAGGCAAGGCAGGGCGGCTGGTTCCCCGGGAGGGTGCTTGCTCACTGGGGGATGAGAGATCAATAAAAGAAGCCTATTGAGGCACCAGTTTCCCATCCTTCCTGACCCATCTCCTTTCCTATCTGAGCCCATTTCCAAGTGTCCCCGAAAGTACTGCTCCAGAATCTCAGCTCGAGGACGTCTGAAGTTACTTTAGCACATCCCATGATAGCCTGGATCAGAGGGTCTTGTTGGTTTGTATCTCTATCTCTCACTTCTCTTACAGACACAAACACAATGCATACTGCACATTGTGCAAACACACGAATACCACGACACTACGCACACACACACACATATACCACAGGTACAACACCCACACATTATTACACAGCATACACTCATCACACATACTGCATTTATGCTATGCCCTACACGCACACCAGGAACCACACTACACACAAATACGCTTAATTTTTATTAGCAGAGAAGAGGGTTAATATCACTTTGTTGGAGGGAGTGAGGAGGAAGTGGTTGAGTACTAGTATAGATGCTTATACCCACAAATGTCAGTTTACTCCAAAATTAGAAATTAGCTGATGAATGAAACCTCCTGTAGTCAGGATATGTGGCTCATTTTTTATAAAATGGGATTGATTTTTCACAACACCTTCTGAAACCCACACCCTTGTCTAACAGGCAAATTTTGATCACAACAGGCAAGACAGTAAGGGATGCCCTCTTCTATACATAGGAAGAAATTCTTGGAGAAACAGAATCCTTTCTCCTGTGAGGGTGTCTGAGAGTCAGTATAACTACACTTGCTTTGCCTCTCTTCTTTCAAGAGTGGTGGGCTGAACCTAATATTGATCTAAGCAGTGCCATGACAGTGCTGTCAGGGTACTCTCTTCTCTATCCCTTGCCCCCAGGACTCACAGCCGAGACCCCTTCCATTTGCATTTAGTTGGAAAACAGTTTAGACACCTCAGATCAAGTTCAAAAGCATTATGGAATCTGTTGGTGAAAGAGTCCTCTGTCTACAGAAGAGTTCATCATTTTGATCATTGGTGATAAAACAAACCAAGAAAATAACCACTTGTTTGAGCTGTGCTCAAAAAATAGTACTCAAAAATAAAAGAATATTTAGAAGTCTTCCCTAAGTTATTATCATTTGCTCTTTCAAGGGGGCAATGGCAAAGATGGGCAGAGAGAGCATTTGAAATTTTTCTCAGTGATGATCTTTCAAGAAGTTGAAAATTTCTAATACCATTCCTGCAATAAGTAAGGGGAAGAAAATTGACTTTGAAATTCAGATTGCAAATTTAGATCATAGTTGCTGATTTTCTAGTACCCTTAAAAATTGCTAAAGAAAAGAGAGGCCAGTAGCTTTCTCCTCAATTCTGCCCAGTCTATACAGTATTACAGCAGGAGATGACTTTTTCTAGGATCCTTCTGCCCTACCTTGAGAGGTTTTGTTGACATCTTGACCTAAAAGTGTGCAAATATTGATTGTTTATTTCAATGACAATCATTTATGTTTCTAGTTATATACAGTATGTTTGTGGAATGGGAATGTTTCCCTTGAGCAGTAGTTCCCAGTCAAGCAAGAGAACTGTGAGATTGATCAGGGTAACTTAATCAAAAGATCATGCCTGGCCTTTATTCTACCTTCCCCTTTCCCGAACTGGGACTTAGGATGGTGGAAGATACAATGAATTTGAGGGTTGGCACAAATCTTCTTTTTCATATGTAATTAATATAGTAGCAGGTGCTCATAGAAAAGAAATGTTGAATTTGTTGAATTATGCTTTTTACGCAACTGGGGAGATCTGGTAAAATGAAACCTCCCAGACTAATTGTTTTTGTTTTGTAGAATAAAGTTTGTTTTATTTTGAGTTTTTGGCTAACTTCATCTGGTAGGATGAATGCCAAAATTAAAGAATGTGGGCGTTCTCAGGCGATCTGGTCATCTCCTTTGCATCCTCTCTGAAATATGTTACTTCCTGCATAATGAAGTAAAAGGATTTTCTGCTGGGCAGTGCTTTCCTTATTCTCACAAAGAGCTTGAAAGCCAGCCCTGGGAACTTTGTCAGCAAAAGAGGAACACAGGACTGCAGCTTCTGGGTGTTCACTGAATATAGCCCATAAGCACTGGACTTTCTCTTATTTTTTCTCCCATAGGGAAGAAAAAACAAATAGTTTGATACATGGCATTCCTGCTCAGAACAGCAAAGACATATGATGCAGAAACAAGGAAGGGGAGGGAGAAAATAATAGCCTCTTGATACAGTTTGTTTTCCTTTGATCAAGACAGGTGCAGGGAGAATTCTGCAGCTTGGGGACTCGTGGTTCATTCACTTGCACTAATTGTGCTGAAGGTAGTTAGCAAAAGTGAACAGGCACACTGTAGCTTTAAAAAGTCAGCCATGAACCAGAAGGCAGTTGGTGCAGCTTGTGTGTGATTCCTAACGTCATGTTGGCTGAGAGCCAGCCTGGTTTTATTTCACTGTGTCAAATTGTACCTCCTTATTGAATTCCTTTGCCAGCCTACTTTGTGAAAGAAAACATTGGGGTTTCTTTGGCTGTTCTTGATAAGCCTATAAAAAATGATATGTTTTAGTTGCTTCTAGGTAGGTTTTCTTTTTACTCTTCCACAAGAAAAGAAAATAATAATAATAAGACAATGTAGTGTGGTGTTGCAGAGTATCATTGTGAGTGTTTTGTTTTGTTTTGTTTCTGAGATGCTTAGAAAATGGTGAATGTGTAACAGTTTCCAACTGAAGTGAAATCATTCTTTTGGCATGGAGCAAGCAGCACTATCTTCTGTCTACTCTGTAACGGTGTGTGAATGTATGTTAATATCGAGATGTATATTAAATGTTGGATTTCTCTATGAATGATCTAAGTGGTGTAGTGACTGGAAGTTTGTGTGTGTGTGTGTGTGTGTGTGTGTGTGCGTATGTGTGTGTGCATATCAGCAGTGAAGATTATCCCACACTTACAGTATTATTTGTTAATCATCTACTTCTGTAACAGTGATAAAATCTTGTGAATATACTAAATGATGCACTTGTCATGTCAGAGTAATCCCTAGGGAAGAAGTGCCGAAGTATAAAGTGATTTGAGAGGAAATGTATTTAATTTATGGCTTCAGCTGTAGAAGAACAAGCACGTTTCAGAACTAGTTTGTTTTTTTTTTCCAGCAGTTTTGTTCGTAGCTTTTTTCATCTTGCTAATTGCATATTAATTGTAGAGGGATTTTATTTTTTCTGTGTTCTTCCTACTAAACAAAAAGACGAAGTGATGGATGCTACTATATCTCCTTGAATGTTTTGATGATTTTTGCATAAATCTAATGAGCTGCCTACCCTCTCTTACACACACACGCACACATACACACACACACACACCAGCAGCACCTTTCTGTGTTAAGGGCTATCTGACATTTTCGTGAGCTTCCAGCTTTACCAGAGCATGGCCATCTCACAGACAGGTTTTTAAGATTTTCATTGAGAATATATGAGGTAGGGGAATACTTGCTGACAAAAGCTTTAAGTGATCTTTTGCATCGCAGTGAAAAAATAGAGGAGAAGTGGGAGTGGACAGAAAAACACACACACACACACAAATATAGTAAGAAAAAAAGAAATCACAGCCCGAGGTGGAAAGGGGAGGAAAAGGGGGATTGTTTTTGTCGACTTTGACTCATTTATGAGTTTCAGTGTCTTAAGTGAGAGCTTGGCACTGGGAGAAGCTGTGCCAGTTCACACAGCACTTGTTTTGAACAAGGATTCAATTTCATTTGCAAATGCTTATTGTCGAGGCAGGGAGTGCCAGCACAGATGAAAGCACCCCAGTCTGTCTCCTCCAATTCTTTAGGTTTAATCACATCTCTCCAATCGCTGAGGGGACTGGAGATTTAAGCAAACATATACGTGAATTGGTGTGAGGCTGTAAAAGGGACCATTATGTTTCCGATTCAGAATATATATTCTTCTCTCACTTTCAAAGAATTAAACACGAGCTTTTCTCCCTTATTGATTAGTTGCTGAAGTAAAGGAACCCTGCAGCCTCCCCATGCTATCTGTTGACATGGAAAACAAGGAAAATGGCTCTGTCGGTGTAAAAAAGTAAGTGAAACTGGCTTGTGAGTTCTGCTTCTGCAAACAACAGAGGGACTTGGGTTCTATTTTTATACTTCTTGCTTATCTACTACAGTACACTGTTGGGGGTTGTCTTGGTTGATTGGTCTACACTGGTGATCAGCTTCCCCTCTGCCCCCAGCCCCAATTGCCTTTTTCTGTATTCCATTTCTAAGAGATGACTCAGACATCAAAGTGCATAAAGGGTTAGTGTATCAGGCTTTAAAACAGGGAAGGTTGCAGATTCCAGCCCTGAATTCTGTATATTGAACAAAAACACAGAGCAAACAGAGACTCTGCCTCCCAAGTCCATAGTGGGGAGGGTGTGGGGAGGGGTGCGGGGGGTGTGTGTGTGAGGGGGAACAGAAAAGAGAGATTGAATCTTTTTTCAATAAAACCACCCATCTCAAAAATGAAAGCTATAGGAAGGGAAGGAAAAAACTGTCAGTAAGAATACTAAGTTTAACAGTTTCTCTGTCCTCACTTTAAGAACTGTTCCTTGAATGTGAAACATTTCTGCATATACCAAAGTCTCTTTTTTCCCTCTGTTCTTACAGTTGAAACTTCTGATTATATTTATTATGAGTTATATGCTTGATACTTTTAAATAGGAAAAGTTAGTTGCATTATGTAGTGTATTCTGAAACATGTTACGTATTTCAGACATAAAATATCTGTAAGTATATGAAAAAAATGTTTATTCTAGGAGTTATATTTTGGCTCTAACTACATTGCTTACAAGGAAGAAGTATGCTCCAAGACAGTGTTGTCTGTTTCATTTTTCCCTTGTCATTTTAGCTCAAAATCTCCTTCAACTTGAGCTTTGCAAGAAGCTAATGTAATCTGTAGAAGCTGTGATAACTAAATGAAAAAATAGTATGCTATATATGTTTATGAATAGAAGGTGCCTTTTATATTAAAGTTACATTAAACCTAATAAAATCTGCTTTAAAAAATTCTCCTATAATTTATATATCAATGCCATACTTCCATGCTTGTTCCCATGTTTGAAGCTTGGGGAGGTTAGATGGAGGAGGAATGAAAGAAATAGATGCTTTTTTTAATGTGTCAGTTAGACCAACTGCTTCCAATAGTACCCTGAGCAGTGATGAAAATGTCCTACGCAGGTACTATCCACCATGGTAGCCACGAGCTGCATGTGGCAATTAAAAACTTGAAATGTGACTAATGTAACTGATGAACTGAACTTTTAATTTTATTCAATTTAAATCAATTTTAAAAGTTAACAGCTTCATTGAAATATGATTGCCATATAATAAACTGCATGTGTTTAAGTATAAAATCTGATAAGCTCTGACATTTGTATACACCCATGAAACCATTACCAAAATTAAGATAACAAACATATCCATCATCCCCACAGGTTCCTCATAAACCTTTATAATCTCTCCTTCCTGCCCTTCTCTGCCCTCATATTCCCCAGGCAACACTGGTAGGCTCTCACTGAAGATTAGTTTATTTTTCCTAGATTTTTTATATAAATGGAATTATTCAGAATGTACTATTTTAGGGGAAGGAAAGTGGTCTGGTTTCTTTCTTCCAGAATAATTAATTTAGGATTCATTTGTGTTATAATATGTATCAATAGTTCATTGATTTTTATTACTAAGTAATGTTTTATTGTGTGGATATACAATACTTTGTTCATTGTTTGTCCACCCAGTTGTTCATAGGCATTTAGGTTGTTCCCATTTATTAGGGATTACAACTAAACTGCCTTGGTCGCTTGTGTACAGGTATGTGTGTGTGAACATGTACATTTTTCTTGGATGAGTGTCTAGGAGTGAAGTAACTGGGCCATGTGGTAGGTGTATGCTAAGCTCTGTAAGAAATTGCCAAACTATTTTCCTAACTAGTGCCATTTTACATTCCCACCAGCGGTGCGTGAGCACTCCAGTTCTGTGTCCTCAGGAATTTGGTGTGATCAGTCTTCTTCATTCCATTAGGTGTGTTTTGCTTTGTTTTTTAATCTGAAGATTGCTTTGTATAGTACGACCATTTTAACAACATTTATTCTTCTAATCCAAGAGCATGGTATATCTTTCCATTACTTTGAATCGTTTTCAATTTCCTTTATCAATGTTTTACAGCTCTCTCCTTGGTTATTAGGTATGGTTTTAATTTTCATTTCTGTAATGACCGAGGATGTTGAGTTTTTTTTTATGTGCTTGTTTTATCTATAGATCTTCTTAAGTATTGTTCAGATCTTTTGCCCATCTTTTTATTGGGCTGGTTTTTTTAATATGTTATTGTGTAGAACTTTTACATATTCAGGATACAAGTCCTTTGTTATATACATGATTTGAAAATATTTTCTTGTTGTATGTAATTTGTTTTTTCATTCTCTCTACAGTGACTTTCAAAGTGCAGAAGTTTTAAATTTTGATGAAATCCAGTTTATAATTTTTTTATTTTATGGATAGTGCTTTTAGTGTCACTTATCTAAGGAATATTTGCCTCGCTCAAGGTCACAAAGATTTTCTCTTATCTTTTCTTAGATTTGGGACTATAATTTTTGAGTTAATTTTTGTATATGGTGTGGAATAAGGATTAAAGTCTTACTGTTGATAGTGGTTTCGGTGGTTGGTTTTTTTGCCTTTGGATATCCAATTGTTCCAGCACCATTTATTGAACTATCTCTGCAACTTTGTTGAAAAAATAACTGATCATATATCTATAGATCTAGTTCTGGACTCTATTGTATTCCGTTGATATTTTGTATATATTTATGCCAATACAGCACTGTTTGGATACCTTTATGATAAATCTTGAAATCAGGTAATATTATCCAGCACTCCTAGGTCCTTTGCTTTTCCATATAAATCAGCTTGTAAATTTCTACCAAAAAAATGCCTGCTGGTCATTTGACTGGCATTGCATAGAATTATAGATCAATTTAAGGAGAATCGACATCTTAACAGTATTGTGTCTCCCAACTCATTAACACAGCATTTCGATTCATTACTTCAGTTCAGTTCAGTTCAGCTGCTCAGTCGTGTCTGACTCTTTGCGACCCCATGAATCACAGCACGCCAGGCCTCCCTGTTCATCACCAAGTCCCAGAGTTTACTCAAACTTATGCCCATCGAGTCGGTGATGCCATCCAGCCATCTCATCCTCTGTTGTCCCCTTCTCCTCCTGCCCCCAATCCCTCCCAGCATCAGGGTCTTTTCCAATGAGTCAACTCTTCTCATGAGGTGGCAAAAGTACTGGAGTTTCAGCTTCAGCATCAGTCCTTCCAATGAACACCCAGGACTGATCTCCTTTAGGATGGACTGGTTGAATCTCCTTGCAGTCCAAGGGACTCTCAAGAGTCTTCTCCAACACCACAGTTCAAAAGCATCAATTCTTCGGTGCTCAGCTTTCTTCAGAGTCCAACTCTCACATCCATACATGACCACTGGAAAAACCATAGCCTTGACCAGACGGACCTTTGTTGGCAAAGTAATGTCTCTGCTCTTTAATATGCTATCTAGGTCGGTCATAACTTTCCTTCCAAGAAGTAAGCGTCTTTTAATTTCATGGCTGCAGTCACCATCTGCAGTGATTTTGGAGCCCAAGAAAATAAAGTCTGACACTGTTTCCACTGTCTCCCCATCTATTTCCCATGAGGTGATGGGACCAGACGCCATGATCTTAGTTTTCTGAATGTTGAGTTTTAAGCCAACTTTTTCACTCTCCTCTTTCACTTTCATCAAGAGGCTCTTCAGTTCTTCTTCACTTTCTGCCATAAGGATGGTGCCATCTGCATATCTGAGGTTATTAATATTTCTCCCGGCAATCTTGATTCCAGCTTATGCTTCTTCCAGCCCAGCGTTTCTCATGATGTACTCTGCATATAAGTTAAATAAGCAGGGTGACAACATACAGCCTTGATGTACTCCTTTTCCTATTTGGAAATAGTCTGTTGTTCCATGTCCAGTTCTAACTGTTGCTTCCTGACCTGCATGAAAGTTTCTCAAGAGGCAGGTCAGGCGGTCTGGTATTCCCATCTCTTCAGAATTTTCCACAGTTTATTGTGATCCACACAGTCGAAGGCTTTGGCGTAGTCAATAAAGCAGAAATAGATGTTTCTCTGGAACTCTCTTGCTTTTTCTATGATCCAGCAGACGTTGACAATTTGATCTCTGGTTCCTCTTCCTTTTCTAAAACCAGCTTGAACATCTTGAAGTTCACGGTTCACATATTGCTGAAGCCTGGCTTGGAGAATTTTGAGCATTACTTTACTAGCGTGGGAGATGAGTACAATTGTGTGGTAGTTTGAGCATTCTTTGGGATTGCCTTTCTTAGGGATTGGAATGAAAACTGACCTTTTCCAGTCCTGTGGCCACTGCTGAGTTTTCCAAATTTGCTGACATATTGAGTGCAGCACTTTCACAGCATCATCTTTCAGGATTTGAAATAGCTTAACTGGAATTCCATCGGCTCCACTAGCTTTGTTCATAGTGATGCTTTCTAAGGCCCACTTGACTTCACATTCCAGGATATCTGGTTTTAGGTGAGTGATCACACCATTGTGATTATCTGAGTCATGAAGATCTTTTTTGTACAGTTCTTCCTGTGTATTTTTGCCACCTCTTCTTAATATCTTCTGCTTCTGTTAGGTCCATACCATTTCTGTCCTTTATCAAACCCATCTTAGCATGAA
Organism: Cervus elaphus; assembly: GCF_910594005.1. Classification (NCBI taxonomy): domain Eukaryota; kingdom Metazoa; phylum Chordata; class Mammalia; order Artiodactyla; family Cervidae; genus Cervus; species Cervus elaphus. The sequence continues at coordinate 81,934,127 of NC_057834.1, read as the reverse complement.
ATGTTCCCTTGGTATCTGTAATTTTCTTGAAGAGATCTCTAGTCTTTACCATTCTGTTGTTTTCCTCTTTGCATTGGTCACTGAGGAAGGCTTTCTTATCTCTCCTTGCTATTCTTTGGAACTCTGCATTCAAATGGGAATATCTTTCCTTTTCTCCTTTGCTTTTCACTTCTCTTCTTTTCACAGCTATTTGTAAGGCCTCCTGAGACAACCATTTTGCCTTTTTGCATTTCTTTTCCGGCGGAATCGAACCAGCGATCTAAGGATGACGGAAGCTTAATCACCACTGCAGTCCTCCGCTCTGCCAGCTGAGCTGATCCATTACTTAGGTCCTCTTTAATTTCTTTCAGCAATATTTCATAGTTTTCAGTGTGCAGGTCTTGCACATATTTTGTCAGATATAACCCTCCATATTTCATATTTTTATACTGTTATTAATGGTTGTTGTTGTTTAGTTGCTAAGTCATATCTGACTCTTCTTTGATCCCATGGACTGTGGCCCAACAGGCTCCTCGTCCATGGGATTTCCCAGGCAAGAATACTGGAGGAGGTTGCCATCCTTCTCTATGAGATCTTCCCGACCCAGGGATTGAACTTGCATCTCCTGCATTCACAGCAGATTCTTTAACACTGAGTCACCAGAGAAGCCCCATTGTTGTTAATGCTTTCAAAATTTAAATTTCTAATTGTTTATTGCTAGTATAAAGAAATATGGTAGGTTTTTTCATATCAATCTTGTATCCTACAACCTTGCTAAACTCACTTATTACTTCTAATGGCTTTTTCATAGATTCTATCACGTATTTAACATAGACAGCTATGTCTTGTGAATAAAGACAGTTTTACTTTTTCTTTCCCACTGTGGATACCTTTCATTTCTTTTTCTTTATTGCGCTGAATAAGACCTCCAGTAAAAAGTTGAATAACAGTGGTGAGATTAGACATCCTAATTTTGTTTCCAATCTTAAGAAAAACATTTTTACTTTTTTTCTTGTCTTTCTTTTCAGCCTGCTTTTAAAATTTTCTGTGTCATTGATTTTTGAGCAATTTGATTATGAGACTCGGTGTAGTTTTATTCATCTTTCTTGTGTTTACAGTTTGTTTTAGGGAGGGGGAATCTACGGGCTTAGTTTTCATCAAGTTTGGAAATTTCTTTTATTTTTAATTTTTTTTTCTTTTTATTTTAATTGGAGGCTAATTACTTTACAATATTGTGGTGGTTTTGCCATATATTCACATGAATCAGCCATGGGTGTATATGTGTTCCCCATCCTGACCCTCCCTCCCACCTCCCTCCCCATCCCATCTCTCAGGGTCATCCCAGTGCACCAGCCTTGAACACCATGCCTTATGCATCGAACCTGGTCTGGCAATCTATTTCACATATGATAATATACATGTTTCAATGCTATTCTCTCAAATCATCCCACCCTCGGCTTCTCCCACAGAGTCCAACAGTCTGTTCTTTACATCTGTGTCTCTTTTGCTATCTCGCATATAGGGTCATCATTACCATCTTCCTAAATTCCATATATATGCATTAATATACAGTATTGGTGTTTTGCTTTCTGACTTACTTCGCTCTGTATAATAGGCTCCAGTTTCATACACCTCATTAGAACTGATTCAAATGCATTCTTTTTAATAGCTGAGTAATATTACATTGTGTATATGTACCATGGCTTCCTTACCCATTCATCTGCTGATGGACATCTAGGTTGCTTCCATGTCCTGGCTATTGTAAACAGTGTTGCAATGAACATTGGGGTACACATGTCTCTTTCAATTCTGGTTTCCTTGGTGTGTATGCCCAGCAGTGGGATTGCTGGGGAAGTTTTTCAACTGTTATTTTTTAAACTTTCTTTGGTCCCCTCCACTTCTCCTTTGGGGACTCCAGTTATAGGTTTATTTGGTCACTTGATATTGCTGCCACAATTCACTGATACCCTGTTGATTTTTTTCCAGCCTTTTTTCTGTGTTTCATTTTTGGATAGTTTCTGTTGCTTTTCCTTCAAGTTCACTAATCTTTTCTTCTGAAATGTATAATCTCTTGTTAATCCTACCCAGTGCATTTTTCATTTCAAACAAGTTTTCATCTCTAGAAGTTCAGCTTGGTCTTTTTAAATCTTTCATGTCTTCACTTTACATATCCTTCCCTCTAGCTTTTGAACATATGAAATATAGTCATAAAATTGTTTCAATGTCCTTGTCTACTAATTCTATTACTTCTCAGTCAGTTTCAGTTGATTGGTTTTTCTTTTCACTATGGGTCATATTTTTCTGCTTCTCTGCATGCTTGGTAATTCTTTATTGAAAGTTAGGTGTTTTGAATTTTGCCTTGTTGAATGTTGGATAATTTTGTATTCCTGTAAATTTTCCAGATCTTTGTCCTGGGATGCGCTTAAATTAGTTGGAAACAAGCAATTGATCCTTTTAAGCCTTATTTTATTAATAACTATTGTTAATCAGGACTAGAGCTGTCTTTAAATCTAAGGGTATTTTCCCCCTTTTATTGAAGTAAGAGCCACATTTCTACTCTAAACAATACTCCTGAATGATGAGGTATTCCTCTCTGGAAGATAGAAACAAGCACTCTTCCCAACTCTGTGTGATCTCTAAAGATTTTTGTCTCTAATTCTTTTTCATGATTTTTTCCCCAGCCTATTTCCTCATGTGTATGTGATAATCAGTACTCCGCTGAGCACTTGAAGGGAAACTTCTACACATCTCCAGAGTTCTCTCTGTAGCTCTCTCCTCTCTGGAACTCTGCACCCGGGCACAGCCTAAAATCTCTCTTCAGGCAGTAATTGGCTAGGGCTACCGTGCTTGTTTCCCATTCTTCAGGGATCATTATTCTTTACTGCCCATGTCCAGTGCCTTGAGTGCCAGTTTCATAAATCTTGTCTATTTTTTAGCTGTTTTAGGCAGAAGGGTAGTTCTGGGCTGCATTACTCCACCTTGATCAGAAATAGCAGTCTCAGTTTATACAGCAAGTGGCTATTGGCTAACCTGTTGGCCAAGATAGAGTTAGATTATAATACTGAATCCCTAAAACATAGTCTTAAGGCTCTCTCTGAGATCTGCTCAAATTGGGGTCACAGTTGCTTCCATTTTGTTTTCCAGGCATGGAAAATATAGTTGCTTTATTAGACAATGTACTTCACAAAGGATCATTTCCAAAGAAGCCTAGGATAATGACCTTATTCACTGGCCATGTGCTACTGCTCAGAGCTTTGGTTTTACAAGGCTATTATTTATGGAGTCCTTTCTCTGTGTCTAGCACTTTGTGTGAGCCTTGTTAATCCTCACAACCATACTTTGGGGTATGTGCTATAATTCCCGTTTTATAGTGGAGAAAACCCAAGCTCCAGGAGGTAAAAGACCTTCTAAGAGTTCACTGCTTCCAAGTCCTGATGTTGGCACTCAGGTTTAAAGTCTGGCTTTGAAGCCTGAGCCCTTTCTTCTGCACTGGGGTGACTAGGTTGTCGCAGGTAGCTTTCAGTCTCTTTTACCAGAGGCACAGCTCTCACTCCCAGGGGGCTATAGAAGCCCAAGTACCCAAGATTTGTAAATGACGGAAACATTCAATACTATGACCATAACTTAACAAAGACAGGACTTCCCTTTTCTTCTAAGTATAAGATATATTATAAGTCTCTTCTAAGTTATGCTAGGCAGAGTTTCTCAAGGTGAATTTGTGTCACTTGGAGGGCATGTTAAAACACAGGCAGCTGGCCCACACCTCCAGAGTTTCTGTTCGGTACATCCCAGGGGCCTGGGGACTGTGTTTTAACATGTTCTCTGGTAATCTTGATGCTGATGTCCAGTGGCTTTGGGAAACAATTTGGCATTATTTTCCAATGTTGAACCATAAAATATTTTATAACTCAACAATTCCGTTTCTGGATATATGCTAGTGCCAGATATATACTAGAAATGACATTTGAGCCATAGCTGTAAAATTTTCTGGTCGTCATATTTAAACAGGTGAAATTAATTTTAATATAGTTTATATTTGAGTGTACATACCCAGGATGTTGTCATTTTTAAATGTAATCAATATAGCACATTATTAATGAGATAATTTATATTTTTGTGCTAAATTTTATCAGTCCACTATGTATTTTACACTTAGAGTATATCTCAATTTGGATGCAAAAATTTTATTATAAATATTTGATCTCTATTAGATTTCATAAAATTTGTGATTGAAAAAGTAGAATCACATACCCAAATAATTCTTAAAAGTCTCAATAAATGAATCAAGTACCAAAAATTATTTTCCTTTAATACATTTGTGTACATTGACACAACTGGTTCTTGTTCTTTTTTTATATATTTACTTTTTGTTCATTTATTTGGCTGCACCAGGTCTTAGTTGTGGCATGTGGGATCTAGTTCCCTGATCAGGGATTGAACCTGGGCCCCCTGCATTAGGAGCAGGGAGTCTTAGCCACTGGACCACCAGGGAAGTTCCTGGTTCTTCTTTTTTAGATCTGATATGACTTGGAAGCAATAGCATATCAGTTTCAAAACTGTCTAAGTTAAATAAATTTGCTGATACTGAAAAAAATCATATTGTTAACATTAAATTCAAAAGTGTATTACATAAATTTATAAGAAATATAAATTTATCCAATAAATCATTCTTCAAATTTCTCTTAAAATTGATTTATGTTAGAAAGATGTGTAAAATTATTTTTATTGTACTCTGAAAAGTTTCAATTTCAACACAAAATTTTGTGCCTCTTTACCTAGGTTACAAATCAGCATTTCCTTTGTTTTTTTTTAGGAGCTTCAAATTAATCTAATTTACATGTAGTCTGATATATTAATGAGAAAATATAAATTTATCTGCCATTTTTTGTCTTTAATTATTGAATATTTGGAAAGCATTTTTTGTTTTAATGAAATCTTGAATTGGACTTAACAATACAATAAGTCTTTGTATTTTTCTTCTATGACTTAACAAGTATTGGCAAAGAGCACAGATCTTTAAATGTGCTCTATTTCTTTTAAGAGTTCCATTGTTTGACATTGATCTGTGGCATTTACAAATATTTATGGAATGATTTAACAATGGCATTCTTGACACTTTTCAGGAGTCTGCTTCAGAAAACTGAACATGTCTATCATACAGTAGAATGAAGCAATGAAATATGTCTCCTGTTTTAAAAGTATATTGAAACCAAATTTTTAAAAAATCTTAGTGTGGCTGAAGTACCATCTACCAGGATAGGATTTAATTTTTTCAACTCTAGCTGAAGTTATTCTTCAACAAATATAAAACATTTTAAAATATTTAAATAGCAATTCAGTTTTTCAGGCTATAAATTGATAACATTTCTTCTTAAATTTGGAAGTCTTCTGAGACAAAGCAGACTCCAAGTATGAACCTGGCAGTGTCTTTGATGTTGTGGGCTTCCCTTGAGACTCAGATGGTAGAGTCTGCCTGCAGTGCAGGAAACCTGGGTTTGATCCCTGGATCAGGAAGATTCCCTGGAGAAGTGAATGGCTACCACTCCAGTATTCTTGCCTGGAGAAGTCTATGGACAGAGGAGCCTGGCATATTACAGTCTGTGGGGTTACAAATAGTCAGACATGACTGACTAACACTTTTCACTTTTGATGTTGCACTACTCATCTAAAGCTAAAGAAAAGTAGTTGTGTTTTTCCAAATTTGAACCAATCAATCTTAGATACTGTTAAAAAGATCTTAACATTCTTTGGGCAATTGTTTAATGGCTTGATTGAAAAATGTCTCACTTTTGATGAACTGCCTTTTTAGTATTTTTTCATAATATTCTAAAAACTGAATATAACAACATAGCTATTAAAAAAACTGTTTTCTTTTTTTGTGCTAGAATCTAAGTTGTTTATAGCTGGACAAACTTATGAGCTCAGATTCTGTTTAAAATCACTTCAAAATGTTTTGTTGGATGTTGAATTTTGATTACAGGTTACTTATGTTATTAGTTCTTTTTGACTGTTGAGAAGCATGTTACCAAATTCGCTATATCTTTGCTAAAAATGTCTCTTAATATTATCCATTTGTCAAACAGCTTTTTTCCTTTTGCTCTGCTCCAACAAATTGCAATTGCTGTTCCTCATGAAATTTCCAACATACTTTGAGTCAGGCTCCTTTTTTCTTCACTGTTCTGACTCTGGTGCTAGTTTCTGCATCTCCTTTTGATTCTGCATCAGTGGTATGCCTCCTTTTTACATTTTAAAATGTATCCATACTTATTTTTAACTAAAAATATTTTATTACAATTCAAGTAGTAAGATTATTAATTACCAATTACAACATACAAAGAGAATCTTATAACCTGTGCTGTCTGCATCAAACACATTACAATATCACATGGGTACATAGAAAAGATCATTTATCCTGAATCAATGTATAGATGCCAACTAGATTGCCATGTGTTTATGTGTAAAACTAGAGAAAGAGAGCTGCATCTGATGAACTTCAAAGTAGTATCTAGGCAATGCAGTGGTTAAAGGGAAATGTTATCACACCAAAACAATGAAGTTGTGTTGATCAGAAACATAATTTACATTAATTAGAGTTTTTAAATTTAAACTAGTTAAAATGAAAAAACCCCATTTCTTAGTTGGATTTTTAATGCTCAGCAGCCACCTGTGTTCAGAGGCTACAATATTGCACAGGTTATAGCCAAAACAAGCTCTTGCTCACATGCATGGGGAGAAAGGTTAAATGAATATGAGGTTGGAGAGGATGATTCCGTCAGGTCAGGGATGCAGGGGTGGGATGGATATAAGCATTGTCAAGATTATGGGGTTTTTTTAAGACAGATTATAGCTTTTATTTTGCATGGTGGACTCATGATGATTATTAGGTTTTAAAATAACTAAATAACTAAGAGGGAGCATCTTCATAGTTTAGAGTATGTTCTTCTAGACAGTTTCTGTAGAGAGCTCTCTGTATCCATACATATGAGTGCGGTTCTGTGCTTAGTCACTCTGTCATATCCGACGCTTTGTGACCCCATGGACTGCAGCCTGCCAGGCTCCTCTGTCCATGATGATTCTCCAGGATACCACTCCAAGAATACTGGAGTGGGTAGCCATTCGCTTCTCCAGGGGATCCTCCTGATCCAGGCAGGGATCGAACTCAGGTCTCTTGCATTGCAGGCACATTCTTTACTGTCTGAGCCAGCAGGGAAGGCCAATGTATATGAAGGAGACGTAAACTTTTATTGAACAAATGGGATCATAATGTTCTCTTTTCTATGGATTTCAGAATCACAGATTTTGAATTAATCAAAACTTTGGTACATGACACTCTTACTATTGATCTATGTTTAATCATGTAGAATTTTCAATAAATTATAAAAAATTCTAGGTGTTTCACATATATGTGCATATCTATACAACTTACAAGTATACAATGTGAATTTTTTTTCCCCATTCATTTAGTCTTATTACTCCATTTTTCATCAGTTGGTCTTTTTTCCCTTTTTCCCTTTTCTCCTAGGAGGGAGGAGGAACTAATATTCCCACACACAATAGATGCTTTTAGTAAGTTAGCAGCTTTTCAAGTGGTTTATCTCCCCACCACCACCAAGCCCCTCACCCCACAGTGGAGAAGCTCTACTGCAATAGAATGCTCACTGCAACAAAGTTTAGCAACCTTCAAAAGAAGCTATTTCTTATTAAAATCATGCCTTTTCTTGCTCATATATCTCACCATCTTCTTCTGCCTTTGTGTTCAGTTGGTTGTTTTATTATGAAGCAAAGACTAAATTTTGGAACTAACATTTCTTTTATAATTAGTAAAGTGATACTTTTCTTAGTAATGAATGTTGGAAAGTTTTAAACTCACTTTAATATTGAAATACTAACTTTTAAACATTGGGATATCATTTTCATATAACGTACTAGTTTCAGATATACCACATAATAATTCATTATTTCTATACACCATGAAATGTTCACCTCAATAACTGTACTTAACATGAATCACATACAGAGTTAAATTTTTTTCTTCTGATAAGAATTTTTAAGATCTACTATCTTTAGCAACTTTCAAATATACAGTACAATATTATTAGTTATAGTCACCATGCTGACTGTTACATCCCCATGAATTACTTATTTTATAACTGGAAGTTTGTACATTTTGACCACTTTCACCCATTTTGTGCTCTGCAACTCCACCTCCACCCCCCCCCACCTCTGGCAACCACCAATCTGTTCTCTGTATCTATGGTTTTGTATTTACAGTTTTTAATATTTTATTTTTAGATTCCACATATAAGTGAGATTATGTATTTGTCTTTGTCTGACTAATTTTACTTGCAGAGGGCATTTAAAATGCTCTCACATTCCATTTATATTGTCAAAAATGACAAGACTTCCTTTTAATGGCTGAATACTATTCCATTATATATATACACCACATTTTCTTTATTTTCCCACGCTCAGATTGCTTTCAGGTCTTGGCTATTGTAAATAGTGATGTGATGAATGTGGGGGAGCTATATCTTTTTGATTTAGTGTTTTTCTTTCTTTTAGTTAGATACCCAGAAGCAAAATTTCTGAATTGTATGGTAGTTCTGTTGTTAATTTTTTTCAGGAACCTGCCTACTATTTCCCGTACTACATTTCTACCAACGGTACACAGGGTTCCCTTTTCCACATCTTTGCCAACATTTGTTATCTCTCTCTCTTTTTTTTTCAATAATAGCCATTCTAAAGGGCATAAGATATTTCCTTATTGTTTTGGTTTGCATTTCCCTGATGATTAATGGTGTAGAACATCTTTTCATATACCTGTTGGCCATCTGTGTATCTTCTTTGGGAAAAAAAAGCCTATTCAAATGCTCTGCCCATTTTTAAATTTGATTATTTATTAATATTTGTTTTTGCTGTGGAGTTATATGTATTCTTTATGTATTTTGGATTTGCAAATATTTCCTCCTGTTCAGTAGGTTGCCTTTTCACTTTGCTGGTTCTGTTTGCTCTGCAGATTTTTAATCTAATATAGTCCCACTTGTTTATTTTTGCTTTTGTTGCCTCTGTTTTTGGAGTCAGATCCAAAAAAATCATCACCAAGACTGATGTCAAAGAGCTTACCACTTATGTTTTCTTCTACAGGCTTTATGGTTTCAGGCCTTACGTTCAAATCTTTGATCCACTTTAAATGAATTTTTCTATGTGGTATAAGGTAGTGTTCCAGTTTCATTCTTTTGCACATTGTTCTCTTTGTTTTTCCAGCACCATTTATTGAAGAGACTATCTTTTCTCCTTTGTATATTCTTGGCTCATTTGTCATTAATTAATTGGCCATATGTGTATTAATACTAACTTTTGAAATAGCCCTCTCTGAGGACTGTTAACTATTAAATATTAAGCTAATTATTAAATTTAAAGAAGTTGTCATTCTTAATGTGAATTAGAAGGTTAGGAACTGAATGATAGAAGTAAGATATTAGGATAAAGTTAGAAATTACTATTGGTATTGCTAGAATTTTTAGGTAGGGCTTCCCTGGTGGCTCAGGTGGTAAAGAATCTGTCTGCAATGCAGGAGACCTGGGTTCGATCCCTGGGTTGGGAAGATCCCCTGGAGAAGGGCATGGCAACCCACTCCAGCATTCTTGCCTGAGGAATTCCATGGACAGAGGAATTCAGGTGGACTACAGTTCATGTGGTTGCAAAGAGTTGGGCACAACTGAGTGACTAACATGCCAAATTTCAGAACTCTGACTTCATTGTAGAATTATTCAAGAGAACTTTCATATAACAAAAATAACATTAGCTACCATTACTTACCTCATAAAAAGAAAATCCAGCAATGTTTATGTATATAGCAACCCACACATCAGTCAGGCATCTAATTCTAAGGGAATCAGTCACATCTAGGGCTAAATAAATAACTTCACAGGATGTTTATTTATTTGCCTGGAAGTCCTGCCAGGTTCCTTAGGGAAGGAGGAAGAGGAAGCTGTTAGAAGTAATTGTGCATCTGATCACTGGCTTCAGCTTTTGCTCATTTACTTGGATTCCTGTCCTTTTGTGTTGTCAAGTAAATAATCAGCAATCCTTAGATGTATGTTCTTTGAAAGCAGGGAGGAGATTGCAACCAGCTTGCTAGGTAGTTCCTGGATGTTCTGTTTCATCCACCTTTCCCAGACCCCACAGCCATACTGCTTGAGTCTACCTGAAAACACTGAGTGAGGGTTCCTGGCATGCTGTTCTTTCCAGGGAACAGCAGTCTGGACCAGGGAGTGATCATAATGTAAGATTCCACTCTACTAAACACATGGGAGAATAAAATAAAGCTCCCAAGACATTTAAGTGGCTAAATACCAAATACTTCTTAACAGATAGCTTGTTAGAAAGAAAGGAAGAAATGGAGGGAGGGAGAGAGGGAAGGAAGAAGAAAAAAGGAAAAAAGGAAGAAGAAAAGAGAAAGAGAAACGAGAGGGGGCAGTGCAGAGGAGGGGGGAAACTGAGCCACTAATTCAGGCATGTAAAATGACCTTTCTAATCAGAATCTGATGTTGTAACCCTTCTGTGGATATATTTGGTAGGATAAGTCAGAGTGCTATATGTATGGATTCTTGAATCAGAGAATAATAGTTGATAGTGATACTTGTAATTGGTAGTTTTATTTTTCTTTTAATGAAGTTAAAATTAATTCCTTAGTATTTTATGGCTGGCTGCTCATTCTGATGTATGATTATCAGTTCACTCAGTACCCTAACAAAGTACCATAGACTGGGTAGCTTAAACATCAGAAACGTACTTCTCATAGTTCTGGAGGCTGGGAAGCCCAAGTTCAGGATGCTGGCTGATTCAGTCCTGGAAAAAGTCCTCTTCCTGGCTTGTAGGTGGTGCCCTTCACAGTATGTCCTCAGGTGGACTTTCCTCACTGCATGCGTGCAGATCTTACAAGGCCACCAATCCTATTGGGTTAGGCCCCCACCCTCATGACCACATTTAACCTTAATTGCCCTGTCTCCTAAAAGCCCTAGCCCGCACTGAGGGTTAGGACTTCAGCATAGGAATTTTGGGGGTAAGGGGGACACAATTCAGTCTTAACATATTGTCTTATAATAAAAGTTGGGTTATGTTTGGTTATTCCCTTAAATTAAATGACAACTTGGGTTAAGGATTGAGTCTGTACAGTTATACCATTTGTCCACTGTAAACAGCTACCTTAAGGAAGTATGCATTTCAAAAGAGTAAGATGAGCAAAACTATAGAGTCAGCTAATCATATCATCATATTTTAAGTGTGATAATAACAAGGAATTCTATCAAAGTCGCAGAATTGACAAACATACCTTATATATCTTCTATACATTAGCAGCTCGAAGGGTTGCTGCTTTCTACACAGATTCTGGTGTGCTACTGATATTCCTACGAAGGAAAACCGAGTTTGTTAAAGCCTTAAAGCCACATTCAGTCCTTCGGAATAGTGACCACTGTACCTGGCTCAGAGCAGGGAGGGGGCGTTCTGCAGGCAGTCTGTATGCAGTTGTCTTTAATATTATTTACCGGGGTATAAAACATTCCTATGTTTATGTGTAGTGTGAATGTGGGTGTGAATTGCATCTGATAGCAAATAAAATACAAAAATGCATAGTGTCCTCTTGAGAGGAATGTCTTTATTTCCACCAGGTCAGAGGTCTTTATTTGTACTAGGAAGTTGAGAACAGGTTGGGGAAAAGGCAGATTTGTTTTCAGAAAAATGGAGTGGGGTGTTTGGGAGACATTCTTAGCAGAGGAATGCCAAGGACAGAGTGCCATGTGATTTCAGAGGAAATGCATGAGCCTGAGGGAGGATGCCTATTAGGAAAGAAATGATGCAGGAAGACTGACCTCTCTGTTCCTGGGACCTGATCCTGGTGTTGCTCTGGATTCAGGGCTCCACACACCTAACACAACCTGACTCACACGGCCCTTCTCCCTCCATGGAGCCATTCCTCTTCTTCCTCAACTGCTCTTTGTAATAAGGCAGGGAACATGTTAAAACCATTCTTCATCCTGCAGCTGACTTGAGATTTTCCTTTTCACTAGACTGCAAGTTCCCAAGCCTTATTAAGTGCCAGACTCATTATGAGCAGGTGAAAATTAATTAATGATGGGAATGAAAGATTGATTGGGTTTATTAGGAAGGAGACATTTAACCAGTATCTATTTTAAATAAGTAGAGTTCTAACCCTTAAAAGCTGAACAAACAGGGCTTTGAGTAGCATAACCAAAGCTGTGGATATGGGGAGGTCCAGGATGTTGACTGGTTGGATTTCAGTACAAACTTGGAATGGGAAAGAAGCCTGAAAAGTTATGTTTGAATTAAATCCCTGAGTGCCAAGCTAAAGAATTTGGAATATACAGAAGAGCTATTTGCTCTTTCAGTGCTTTTGTTGCTTGGGTATGTGGCAGTTAAATGCAGTCAACTCTTACATAGCTGGATATTAAAAAATGAAAACTGTCCTGTCAGAAAACTTTGAATCATCCTTTCTCTTTTTCTGGCTGTCTTTAAGCCAGATCCCTACTTGTTAGGATGAAGGGAGAGGGAGGAAAAAAAAAATGGAGATAAAATGAAAGCTCATTTGGTTGCTTCATCCTTAGCTATGTCCGTAGGCCAAGAGATCAATGTTGACTTATTATGATCAAAATTATATTACTTTTAGCCAAAGGCTGTTTTAAGATATGAGCAAAGAGTGGGTTAATTTAATTTGGAAAGTAAGTTATAAAGATCAAAATAGTACAAAGTTCAAGTGTAATTCTGAGTGGAAACACAAGTAACATTGAGAATTAGTTTTATAAAAGGAGTAGTGTGAGAAATAAATGTCACTGTAATATATTAACTAGTAGAAAGTAACTTTTGCTCTGAACTTTAAAGTTGAAATGCAATTAATAAGTATAATGGGGTTTTGAAATCCCATATGGGCTGTATTTATCCAGAGTTTTCTTCTGGTCTTATCAACCTTCAGAATCTATAAAAGCATAACTACCGTAAAATATACACACACTAAATTCCAAGAAAGAGTTTCAAATATTTTTCACCTGTTTCCGCTAATAAAATTAAAGGGAAATGGACACTTTTGCTGCTAGCACTTCAAATTATCATGTGCCAACATGAAAACATTCACCATAAGGTCATAATCTGCATGTATCTGCCAAATTTGTTATTTATTGCATTTCTGTCCTCACAGTTGTGTCTCTTTAGCTCTAAGAGTGAGGTGACTGTTTAATTAAGGGATAATCAGCTCCCAGTGTGAAGTATTCATACGTGATGTAATTTTTATCCATACATGATGTTCCCAGTCATATGCAGGGACTGAAAGGTAACAGTGTTAAATGGGAACATTGATTTGAATAAGTGATGGGACTGGAGACAAATTCTGCTGTTCATTTCTTGCCAGTCTTTTTTATAATAAGGCAAAAATGCATATATATTTTTTCAAAGTCTCCATGCCTGGAAAAATATTCATGAATTTATCATCTTTATATTTACATTATATTCTAGGAAATATTTTGCTGTGACAATAATAATAAATACCAAATGATAGTGGAACTTTTATATCTGCCATCTCATTTCATTAGTGCAAAATTAGCAGCCACAAAGGGAACCACCATCTGGGAGGTGTTTTAAACAGCACCACTTAAATTCCTCCTAGAGTTTGACATGGACATGTTATAAGAAAAGATTTGAAGAGAATGGCCCATTTAAAAGGGAACAAAGCATCTCAGTTTGGCCACAAATAACAGTCCTTGAGGAAACATATGGCTTTCCCAGTGGGGAAAGGTGACGCTTAAATCCATCCTCTGAAATGTTCTCATCGTTTTATCTGGCCTTGGCACCCTGGCCTCCTGAGCCGCCACCATCATGTGGCCTTGGACCACCTCCAGGTTTCTTCTTAATACCGTTGCTGAAACCACTGGACAGGTCCAGCAAAACCATTTATCATTATTTAACATAAACAACCTAGAAGTGACAATGCGTGCCTGCATATTTCTGCTTCTGCAGACAATTCTCCTCTCAGGGAGGAACTGAGTGTGTGTTTGAAGCAAGTGATGCCTTTCAGGATTGCATGAAAAATTTTCAAGTGTCCTAGTCAAGCAGCATTATCCAGGCCCTCCGGTGCATGCAGCCTCAGAAGCACCAGTTCCTTCCCCAGCTCTAACACTTAGAGTACACTGTTTACACACCTGCTTCCCCTCCCCAGAGTGCCAGCTCCTTGGAGGATATGCACGCCCATCCTTGTAACCTGTCTCTAAGCACAGCACCAAGAGGACAGTCGGCTTTTAGTAAACATTTATTGTATCAGTAAGTATGGGGTGGAAAAAGAATAGATGTGGAGACAAACATGTATGGAATTCAATCCTGGTTTTATATACCATGTGATTTGGGGTGAGTTCTTAACCTTTCTGAGCCTTAGTTTCCTAAAAATCAGTTCGCAGTAGCCAATTTACAAGGAGCTAGAAGACTGACAATAGGTAATAAGTGAAAAGCATATTGTAGACTGTAAGTACCCTCTGGTTGTTAGTCTGTTAATGTAACAGATCTTTGCTGTGTATCACCTGTACAGTCCAGTCCAGCCAGTTCTGGGTGCTGGAGAGATGCAGAGATGGAGACAGTTTCTCCTTTCAGGATGCGTGTGATCTAACATTGTGATTTTTACGTCACTTTGTCTTTTGAGCTAATCAGCTGTAACTTAGGTGGCTCAGACGTTAAATGCGTCGATTGATTGCTCTCCCCCAGATTCTCTGTGTGGATCCCCTCGCCCTAAGTAGGAGACTTTCCTCATCACTCTTGCTCTTCATGGTGCTGCCAGCACTTCTGCAGAGTCTTTGTTCTCTGCTGTGATGCTAGTACTCAAGAATATTTCAGAACTGAGGAAGTGATGATGTCATATCCCAGCAGAATAAGAATCAGGAAAGACTCTCATCCTAAAATTACAATGTAGCATACTTTGCATGTATATGTATATATTATATTTGTATGTATAGATGTAGAAGCTCTATACAGTCAGCAAAAACAAGACCTGGAGCTGACTGTAGCTCTGATCATGAACTCCTTATTGCCAAACTCAGACTTAAATTGAAGAAAGTAGGGAAAACCACTAGACCATTCAGATATGACCTAAATCAAATCCCTTATGATGATACAGTGGAAGTGACAGATAGATTCAAGGCATTAGATCTGATAGACAGAGTGCCTTAAGAACTATGGATGGAGGTTCATGACATTGTACAGGAGACAGTGATCAATACCATCGCCAAGAAAAAGAAATGCAAAAAGGCAAAATGGTTATCTGAGGAGGCCTTACAAATAGCTGAGAAAAGAAGAGAAGGTAAAGGCAAAGGAGAAAAGGCAAGATATACCCATTTGAATGCAGAGTTCCAAAGAATAGCGAGGAGAGATAAGAAAGCCTTCCTCAGCAATCAATGCAAAGAAATAGAGGAAAACAATAGAATGGGAAAGACTAGAGATCTCTTCAAGAAAAATAGAGATACCAAGGGCACATTTCATGCAAATATGAGCACACTAAAGGACAAAAATGGTATGGACCTAAAAGAAGCAGATGATATTAAGAAGAAGTGGCAAGAATACACAGAAAACCTATGCAAGAAAAGTCTTCATGACCCAGATAACTACGATGGTGTGATCACTCACCTAGAGCCAACATCCTGCAATGTGAAATCAAATGGGCCTTAGGATGCATCACTACACACAAAGCTGGTAGAAGTGATGGAATTCCAGTTGAGCCATTTCAAATCCTAAAAGATGATGCTGTGAAAGTGCTGCACTCAATATGCCAGCAAATCTGGAAAACTCATCAGTGGCCACAGAACTGGAAAAGATCAGTTTTCATTCCAGTCCCAAAGAAAGGCAATGCCAAAGAATGCTCAAACTACCGCACAATTGCACTCATCTCCCATACTAGGAGAGTAATGCTTAAAATTCTCCAAGCCAGACTTCAACAGTCGGTGAACCGTGAACTTGCAGATATTCAAGCTAGACTTAGAAAAGGCAGAGGAACCAGAGATCAAATTGGCAACATCTGTTGGATCATCACAAAAGCAAGAGAGTTCCAGAAAAACATCTACTTCTGCTTTTATTGACTATGCCAAAGCCTTTGATTGTGTGGATCACAAAAAACTGTGGAAAATTCTTTAAGAAATGGGAATATCAGACCACCTGACCTGCCTCCTGAGAAATCTGTATGCAGGTCAAGAAGCAACAGTTAGAACTGGACATGAACAACAGACTGGTTCCAAATCGGGAAAGGAGTACATCAAGGCTGTATATTGTCACCCTGCTTATTTAACTTACATGCCGAGTACATCATGTGAAATGCCAGGCTGGATGAAGCACAAGCTGGAATCAAGATTGCTGGGAGAAATATCAATAACCTCCATACGCAGATGACACCACCCTTACGGCAGAAAGCGAGGAAGAATTAAAGGACCTCTTGATGAAAGTGAAAGAGGAGAGTGAAAAAGTTGGCTTAAAACTCAACATTCAGAAAATTAAGATCATGACATCCAGTCCCAACACTTCATGACAAATAGATGGGGAAACAATGGAAACAGAGACAGACTATTTTCTTGGGCTCCAAAATCACTGCAGATGGTGATTACAGCCATGAAATTAAAAGACACTAACTCCTTGAAAGAAAAACTATGATCTACCTAGACAGCATATTAAAAAGCAGAGACATTACCAACAAAGGTCCATCTAGTCAAAGCTGTGATTTTTCCAGTAGTCATGTATGGATGTGAGAGTTGGACTGTAAAGAAAGCTGAGCACTGAAGGATTGATGCTTTTGAACTGTGGTGTTGGAGAAGACTCTTGAGAATCCCTTGGACTGCAAGGAGATCCACCAGTCAGTTAAATCAACCCTGAATATTCTTTGGAAGGACTGATGCTGAAGCTGAAACGCCAGTACTTTGGCTACCTGATGCAAAGAACCGACTCATTGGAAAAGACCCTGAGGCTGGGAAAGATTGAAGGCAGGAGGAGAAGGGGATGACAGAGGATGAGATGGTTGCATAGCATCACCAAAGCCATGGACATAAGTTTGAGTAGGCTCCAGGAGTCGGTGATGGACAGGGAAGCCTGTCGTGCTGTAGTCCATGGGGTCGCAAAGAATGGGACACAACTCAGTGGCTGAACTGAACTGATATTTTGTTGTCACAATTTGATAGCTCTTCTTTATGAAGAAAGGCAGCTAATTGAAGTCAGCCACAGGGAGAGTGAGTTCAGATGTCTTCTGGGGCACTTAAAAGTGTATCAGATGGGTCACTGTGCTCACTGCTAGAAGTGAGCTGATTAGAAAACCTAAACAATGTGTTAGAACAATGAACTGCCTTTCCAAACATTTTTCAAGCCTAACTTAAGCAAGAGAGGGAAGGTAAATGGTACCTATAAAAGAGTCCTCAGTGTCAGCTCATGACTGCTTATGCTGATAGGATAATGGAAAATCCTAGCATGATATTTTTTTTAAAAGCCCATTTAGCTTTGATTGGAAAATACATGTTAACACCCTAACATGTTAAAATATTAGGATGAAAAATAGGTTTTCCCCATGTGTTTTGCCTAAATGGTAGGAAAGCATTGTGGGGGTGGGGGCGGGGAATCAGGGTGAAGTGGGGGACGTGTGGCATCTGTAAGTGAGCAAGTACACAAGTGTGTGTACACAAGGGCAGTATTGACAGATTTACAATCTCTATGCCCAAAAGGGAATGTACCTCTAATTAGTAAGCATTGACTCTGTTTTTAAATTAAGTGTTTTGTTACTAAGTAATTGATCACATGTGCCATTGATTAGTGACTCCTTTTTCTTTAGGAGAGAAATTTGTTGTTGTTTTTTTAATTACTTTTTACTGGAGTATACTTGCTTTACAATGTGTTAATTTCTACTGCACAGCAAAGTGAATCAGCCATACATATGCATGTATCCCCTTTTTTGGATTCCCTTCGCGTTTAGATCACCACAGAGCAGTGAGTAGCATTTGATGAGCTATACAGTAGGTTCTCATTAGTTATCTCCTTTTTACATAGTATCAATAGTGTATACATGTCAGTCTTGATCTCCCAAATTATCCCACCCCCCACTCACAGCCTTGGTGACCATACATTTGTTTTATACATGTGTCTCTCCTTCTGCTTTGCAAATAAGATCATTGACGCCATGTATCTAGATTTTTTTTAATCAAATATTTTAACTTCCTACTATGAGCAAGACATTATTCTGAGGGTGAGGCAGAGGTACAGCTCAACCCTTGACTTCTAGATATTTGAGACTTTCAGAAATGCACAAACTCTGGGCAATTTCATTTCCATTGAAAGTAACATGAATCTTTTCAACTTGCACTGAATGTTGAGTGTTCCCAAGCTTAGTTCGTGGACCCAGTTCTCTCCTTGTCCCCTCCCAAGGTTTCAAATGCCATCTGAACACTTCTGGCTCCTCACTGTGTACTTCTAGCCCACTCGTCTGCATTGAGCTCCAGACCCATGTTCCACATTGAATCTCAACTTGGATGTAGATGGCACGCCTCACAGAGTGTGTCCAGCTAAACCTGGGGGTGTGGTCCAAGTGAAGCTACCACCATCCATCCAGTTCCAGGACACTTTCGTCTCCTTAGTTCTCCTGTCTAGTCCACCACGGGGCTTCTCAGGTGGTGCTCGTGGTAAAGAACCCGCCTGCCAATGCAGGTAGACGTAACAGACATGGGTACATTCCCTATGTTGGGAAGATCCCCTGGAGGAGGGCACGGCAGCTCACTCCAGTATTCTTGCCTGGAGAGTCCCACGGACACAGGAGCCTGGCGGTTGCAGAGTCGGACACAACTGGAGCAACTCAACAGGCACGACTGTGTTGTTCACTCGCTCAGTCGTGTCTGACTCTCGGCGACCTCATGGTCTGCAGCAGGCCAGGCTTCCCTGTCCCTCACCACCTCCTGGAGTCTGCTCAACTCATGTCCATTGAGTCGATGATGCATCCAACCATCTTGTCCTCTATCGTCCCCTTCTCCCCCTGCCTTCTCTCTTTCCCTCCAGTGGGGTCTTTTCCAGTGAGTCAGCTTTTCAAATCAGGTGGCCAAAGGATTGGAGCTTCAGCTTCAGCATCAGTCCTTCCAGTGAATATTCAGGGTTGATTTCCTTTAGGATTGACTGGTTTGATCTCCTTGCTGTCCAAGGGACTCTCAAAAGGCTTCTCCAACACCACAGTTTGAAGGCATCAATTCTTCAGCTCTCAGCCTTCTTTATGGTCCAACACTCACATCCATATTGGACTAATGGAAAAACCAGAGCTTTGACTAGACAGAACTTTGTAGGCAAAGTAATATGTCTGCTTTTTAACATAGGTTTGTCTAGGTTTGTCAACTTCCCTGGTGGCTCAGACGGTAAAACGTCTGCCTACAATGCGGGAGACCTGGGTTCGATCCCAGGGTTGGGAAGATCCTCTGGAGAAGGAAATGGCAACCCATTCCAGTGTTCTTGCCTGGAAAATCCCATGGACAGAGGAGCCTGGCAGGCTACAGTCCACAGGGTCACAAAGAGTCAGACACAACTGAGCGATTCACTTCATTTCACTTCACTTCTAGGTTTGTCATAGTTTTTCTTACAAGGATCAAGTGTCTTTTAATTTCATGGCTTCAGTCACCATCTGCAGTGATTTTGGAGCCCAAGAAAATAAAGTTTGTCACTGTTTCCATTGTTTGCCCATCTTTTTGCCATGAAGTAACAGGACCAGATGCTACGATCTTAGTTTTTTGAATGTTGAATTTTAAGCCAGCTTGTTCACTCTCCTCTTTTACCTTCATCTAGAGGTTCTTTAGTTCCTGTTTGCTTTCTGTCATAAGGGTTATATCATCTACATATCTAAGGTTATTGATATTTCTCCCAGCAATCTTGATTCCAGCTTGTGCTTCATCCAGCCCAGCGTTTCTCATGATGTACTCGGCATATAAGTTAAATAAACAGGGTGACAATATACAGCCTTGATGTACTCCTTTCCCAGTTTAGAACCAGTTGGTTGTTCCATATTCAGTTCTAGCTATTGCTTCTTGACCTGCATACAGGTTTCACAGGAGACAGGTAAGGTAGTCTAGTATTCCCATCTCTTTAAGGATTTTCCAGTTTGTTGTGATCCACACAGTCAAAGGCTTTAACGTAGTCAGTGAAGGAAAAGTAGATGCTTTCTAGAACTCTCTTGCTTTTTCTATGATCCAACAGATGTTGGCAATTTGATCTCTGGTTCCTCTGCCTTTTCTAAATCCACCTTGAACATCTGGAAGTTCTCAGTTCATGTACTGTTGAAACCTACCTTGGAGGATTTTGAGCATGACCTTGCTAGCATGTGAGATGAATGAAATTGTGTGGTAGTTTGAACATTCTTTGCCTTGCCTTTCTTTGGGATTGGAATGTAAACTGACCTTTTCCAGTCCTGTGGCCACTGCTGACTTTTCCAAATTTGCTGGCATTTTGAGTGTAGTACCTTAACAGCATCATCTTTTAGGATTTGAAATAGCACAGCTGGAAATCCATCACCTCCACTAGCTTTGTTCATAGTGATGCTTCCTAAGGCTCACTTGACTTTGCCCTACAGGATGTCTGACTCTAGGTGAGTAATCACACCATTGTGGTTATCTGGGTCATTAAGTTCTTTTTTGTATAGTTCTGAGTATTCTTGCCACCTCTTCTTAATATCATCTGCTTCTGTTAGGTCCATTTCTGTCCTTTATTGTGCCCATCTTTGCATGAAATGTCCCCTTGCTATTTATAATTTTCTTGAAGAAATCTCTAGTCTTTCCCATTCAATTGTTTTCCTCCATTTCTTTGCATTGTTAATTGAAGAAGGCCTTCTTATCCTTGCCTTTCTCTGGAACTCTGCATTTGTTATGTATATCTTTCACTTTCTCTGTTGCTTTTTGCTTCTCTTCTTTTCTCAGCTATTTGTAAGGCCTCCTCAGACATCCATTTTGCCTTTTTGCATTTCTTTTTCTTGGGGATGGTTTTGATCACTGCATCCTGTACAGTGTTATGAACCTCTGTCCATAGTTCTTGAGGCACTCTGTCCATCAGATCTAATGCCTTGAATCTATGCATGCACTAGTCCACCACTAAGTCTTGCTGATTCTGTTGGTTAAATACTTTTTAAATCCATGTTTCTCTCCTTTTCTACCATAGTCTCAGTCACCATGAGCTCTTGCTTGGTCCTGTCTTCTCCTCTGGCTCCTCTCCAATACTCTTTTTTCCAGAAATATGAGTCAGATCAGGTCACGCCCATTACTTCAGACCATTTAACAAATCCCATTGCTCCTAGACTAAAATTCAGAATCCTCAATGTGGCATCCAAGACCAGCATGGCTCTCTGTATGTATCCCTGTCAGAGAGCCTGAAATAATCTTTACCTGACTTCTTTATATGGTTAACTTTCGGGCTGCTCTCTAGACCTTACCTGAAAAGAAACTTCCACAGGAAAGCTGCTCGTATGCCCTCCCGCTGCCGTAGTACAGAGTACCCATCCTCAGCTACATTGCAGGGCTATGCATTTAGTTGTGTGATTGTGAGTCAGTGTCTACTCCCCCATGCTATGTGCAACCAAAGTAAGGACTATTCTGTTTTACTCACCAAATGTATTCCCAGCTGGAGGACTAGGAAGGGGCTTGGTCCTGAAGGACCTCCTGAGCCGGGTGAAGCTATTTGGAATTTATCCAAAGAGCAGTGGGAAGCCTTTGAAAGTTTGGAAGCAGGGAACAATGTGATGGGATGTATACTCTAGAAGAATCACCATGGACAAGACATAGAGAAATCCAAACAGGTACGCTTGAAACACAGAAATAAGCAGAGACACAGTAACTGCAGGTCCACTCTTTCTCTATTCCACCTTTCCTCCTTTCCTGTCTAAATCCAGTGAGGTTACTCAGAAACCCTCTCAAACAAATGCTTGATCCACATCTACTTGCCTGAACATTGATTGAATTCCTAACAACTTGGTTGATGCAAGGAATAATAAAGTGAGAACTGGTCCAGACCCAAATGTACATCTTCAGCCCACATCTCCCACTTTAATAGAAAGTCTAGAGACTATCTAATAAACAGAGTATAATACAATGTGGAAAGTGCTCTGATAGGAGTTAGAATGGAGGTCTGGAACTCAGAGGCGGTTATAACTAATACACTTTCAGGTGGAGCAGAAAATGCCTCACAGGGACCATGGCATTTGATCCAGTAGGAAGGATAGGATTTTTTCAGAGACAGCTGAGGGGGGCCTTCAGTGGCTAGAACAGCACCAGAAAGGCCTGGCTGTTGGGGAATGGCTTTGGCCCTGGATATATGGGGATGGGGGTGGGGAAAGTGGTGATGTGTTGGGGCCGTATTGTAAAAGGTCTGGTATTCTTAGTTCGGGAGTGTGAATATCATATTGTGGGCTGCCAGAAGTCATTGGACCACTGCAAATATCTCTAAATTAAGAAACAATACATGAGGGAATACTTTATATTAAAGGTTTATAGAGAAAGCAGTGACTGGGCCAGTGAGAGCAATGATCTTCTGAACCCAAGAAACACAAGAATGATTCTGGTCCTGAAGCGTGTACAGGGGGGTCTGGGCCCCCGGTTGCAATGAGCTGACCCAGGCCTGCCCCCGGGAGACCAAGTGGGGACCTGGCCACACACGATCGTGAGCATGCTCTGCCCTGATAACCGTCCTGATTGATATTTTATTTTGCAGTTCCATGGAGAACGGGAGGCCACCTGATCCTGCAGACTGGGCCGTGATGGATGTCGTCAATTACTTCCGAATGGCAGGATTTGAGGAGCAAGCTAGTGCATTTCAGGAACAGGTAACTCAGTCTAGAGAAATACACAATGAACATGATTGCCTCTCTTCCCCACAACAAGCAGAAGGGACTGAGAAGGAAAGGCATAGAGAGCGGTGAGGGATCAGTGAGGCTCCAGGTCACCCCAGCCCCTGGGAAAGTAAGAGGGTGGGGAAGGGGAGTACGGAAGTGACAAGCTAATGATTCCCTCCTGCAAGAGGAAAACCCAAGCGCTGAGACAGAGACATGGGCGCAGCTGCAGAGAGGAGGGCCAAGTCTCATCTACATCTGCATCTTCTGAAAGATGGCCCAGCCCTGCCTTCAACACAATCACACGAGGAAGCAGAACACAGGAAAAGAGGAAAAGCAGGGGCGAATCTGGCGGAGAGACACGCTCCTGTCTGCTGCTGGCCTCTGCGCCACCTGAGCTGTTACTTAAGCCT
Source organism: Cervus elaphus (assembly GCF_910594005.1). Taxonomy (NCBI): domain Eukaryota; kingdom Metazoa; phylum Chordata; class Mammalia; order Artiodactyla; family Cervidae; genus Cervus; species Cervus elaphus. The sequence goes on along the minus strand of NC_057834.1, from coordinate 81,910,871 downwards.
CCTCCAATGTGTTTGCTGGGTGCTGAGCAAAGTTGAATGGAAAGAGCACAGGGTTTGGGCTTCAATCCTGGTTCTTGTAATTCTGTGTGATCCCAGGCAAATGCTATGACTCTCTGAGTCACGTTTTCACATCTGTAACACCAGGTTCTCAGTGCCTAACTTGGTAGGGTGGTATTATGAGAATTAAAGGGCAGTGATGAAGGCACCTTGCCTCGGGTAGATGCTGGCCCAACCTTGATGCCCCCCAAATGTGAATTCCCTCACTCAGGTCCAGTGTTGATACTGGAGAGATGGAGGGAAGAGCAGGGAATCCCTCCCAATTGTCTGGGTGATTGCTGATTCCATTTTCCAGGCTGGGCCAGCACTGTAGGGATGGTTTTCAAAGGGTTTTGACCATGAGGAAGCAAATCAGGATACATGCGATCCACACCAGACCAGTTCTGTAGGGAAACACAGAGTTCCCGTTTCCCTACCAATGAAGTCTGCAGTATTCTAAGCATTAAGTTCACTCTTCTAATTTTATAATGTAATTGAGAGAATTATAAACTGAGCAATGCATTTCGCTGCTTCTTGCACATCCCTTTAGCCATTTCTTACTCTCTCAAGCTGGGTTTGGATAAGTGCAATTTTCTAATATCATGTTTTCTGATGAAATATATATCTTGTATTCTAATAAATATCTAATGCCGTATATAGAAAAGTGCACTTCTCTAATATCATACATAAATCTAATCTCTAGATTTCCTTCAACCAGTATTTTCTTCAACTTTATCCCTGCATATGTGTTTTTTGTTAACTTGGAAAATTTGCCAGAATAACAGCTTAAATCACTTCACACCCACCAGGACAGCTAAAATTAGAAAGACTGATAGCAAATGTTCGTGAGGATATAGAGCAACCACACTCATCTACATTGTTAGTGGGAGTGTAAAAAAAAACACTCTTGTATCTACCCCATGATCTAGTAGCTTCATTCCAGAATGTTTACCCAAGGGAAATGAAAGCATATGTCCACCAAAGATTTGCACAACACTGTTCAAGTAGCTTTATTCCTAATAGTCCAAAACTGGAAGCTCAAGTGTCCATCAATAGGAGAGTGAATAGACAAACTGTGGTCTAGTCTTACAGTGGAATAAAGAAAAATGAACTACTGATACACACAACAGTTTGGATGAATCTTAAAACATTATGCTGAATGAGAGAAACTCTACATAAAAGATCTTGTTCTGAATGGTTTTTGTCTTAATCCATGTGGGTTGCTATAACAAAAATACCATGAACTGTGTGACTTATAAGCAACACTTATTTCTCATATTTTGCAGGTAGGAAGTCTAAGATGAAGGCATTAGTTGACTGGGTGTCTGGTGAGGGCCCACTTCCTAGGCAGCCATCATTTTGCTGTGTCCTCACAGAGGAAGGGATGAGCAAGCTCTCTGGGCCCACTTTTATAAAGGCCCAGATACACATGGGGGCTCTGTTCTCATCATCTATTAATAATTGCCTCCCAAAGGGCCCGGCTCTTAATATCGATACTAATACCCTCAAGATCCATTGGGGGATTGGTTTCAACATACAAATCTGGGGGAGAACACATTCAGACCATAGCAGTTCTGTTTAGATAAAGGATGAAAACAGGAAAATACACTCATGATAGAAAAAAAAATCAGACAATGCTTGCCTCTGGGTAGGTAGGAGAGGGGGATGACTGGGAAGGAGCGTGAGGGAACTTTCTGAGGGATGGTAGCATTTTGCATCTTGATAAAGCTTTGGATTATGGGTATATGCATTGGTCACTGCTTATGCACAAACATATGCAAGTGATCCAGATTTGTGTATTACACAGCCAGTAAATTTTTTCCTCAGAAGTAAAAGACCTATGAAAGTGACATTGCTCAGTCGTGTCTGACTCTTTGGGACCCCATGGACTCTAGCCTACTAGGCTCCTCTGTCCATGGGATTTTCCAGGCAAGAGTACTGGAGTGAGCTGCTATTGCCTTCTCCAGGGGATCTTCCCTACCCAAGAATCAACCCGGGTCTCCTGCATTGCAGACAGACGCTTTACTGTCTGAGCCACCAGGAAATCCCACCAGGGAATAGGAAAAGACCTATGAAAAATAATTAATGGTATACAAACTGAAGTATTTAGGGGCGAAGTATGCTGATTATGCAACTTACTTTGAAATGCATCAGAATACAGATTCACAGTTGCATAGAAGGATGAGTAGATGGAGAGACATATGATACAGTAAGCATGAAATATATTCACTGTAGAATCTAGGTGGTGGGAATGCAGGTACTCCCTAAAATATTCTTACAACTTTATGTTTGAAATTTTTTATAACAAAATTGTGGGGGGAAATAACTGCGGTTGGAAAGTGGAAGGCTGATCAGCTGAAACATATTTTATTTTGGTCTAATGTTATAATGTCCATTTGTGTCATTGCAGTTGAATAACTCACTTCTAAAATTAAATTTAAATAATATTATGAAAGGTTAACAAAAAAAAAAGAACTTAGCTAAAAGGTCTCTTGGCCAGATTCCCGGCTGCCCAGAAGCAATTTTCAGAAGGAGCTTTTGCTCAGACTCCTCTGATGCAGATGGCCCAGACTAGGGGTGGAGGGTATTCTTTGGGCCTTTCAGACTCTGAAGTGGAACTGGCCAGCTCTGAGCTCAGCCCAGGAGCAGGCCCTTTCTCCCAGGGATGACATCAGTCTAGCACCAGTGACGTGGGAGTCAAAAGGGGACACAGTTCCCCAAAGCATCTCATTCAGAAGTCCTTCAAGGGAGGAAAGGAACACCATCTTGTTTCTTCACCTCTGGAGCCTGAGAAATGAATTCCTGAGGGAGTGGAATTTTGCAAGCATGGTCTAGATGCTCAAGTTACTTCATTCTTATGGAAAGGTAATTGGAAAGGGAAAGAATCTGCCTTGAATTATTCTCTGGAAGTGATTTGAATCTTCCTCCTACTTTGAATCTCATGTCTTTCCTCTTCTCATTAAAGGAGGTAAACTTTGCAAGGAAGCAACCACTGGCCAGACTCAGGCTGACAAGACAAGCAGCTGCTGTGCTTTTCATGAGGACTGAGGATCAGGATCCTCTGCTATGTTAACCTGCCTCTTCCATCATCATGCTTCAGAGGCCTTCAGTGTTTCACCTCCCATGATCTTCCTGGAAATGAACCCCAAGCAGTCAGCAGTCACTCACCACATTCATCCCCGATGGCAAGACTACAGGCTACCCCCAGCCCGAACACAGGACCCTTTTAGGCACTTCTAGGTCACAGCAGCTGAGAGAGAAAAAGAATGGCCACATCCCTAAATCTCCATAGGGTAGGCTCCGCCCTTCCATGTGATAGAAGCAGGCCAGGAAAGTGAGCATCCCCTAAACCACCTTAGAAAATGGCAGGTTCAGAAAGGGTAGTACAGTTGCCAAACGCAGCACGTCTTAGTTGATGTGAGAGCTTAGTTTCTTGGCTGTTATGGATGGAATGTTTGTCCCCCTCAAATTCATTTTAAAACCCTAACTCCCAGGGTGATGGTGTTTGGAAGTAGGGCCTTCAGGAGATAGATTTAGATGAGGTTTTGAGGCTGGAGCCCTCATGATGGGGTAAATGCCCTGGAAAGGGAGTTTGCTCTTTCTCTCTGTGTTATATGTGAGGATGTAGCACAAGGGCAGCCATCTGCAAGGGGGGAAGAGGGCCCTCACCAAGAGCCACATGTTGGCACTGTGATCTTGGACTTCCTGCCTCCTGACTGAATAATAAAGCTCTGTTGTTTAGGCCACCTGATCCTTGGTGTCTTGTTACAGCAGCCTAAGCTGACTAAGACACGGACACTGATGCCAGACATGTCCACCATGACATGTGCTGACTTTCAGGGGAATGTCCATCTTCTTGGTATGGTCTCACAATACATTACTGGATATCCTGTTGTTGTAGCAACCAGACTCAGAGGTGGATTTCTAGCAGCATGTTCCTTTGGAAGAGGTCAGGCCATTGATTTGTCCAAAGTGCAGGAATGTCCCATGTTCCTGTGGTATGGAGGGGCAGCTGGATTAGCCGAGGGATCTTTGTGTAACCTCCTTTTCTCTATGCAAGCACACTGACACCTAATAATTATCTCCCCTAAGTTTCCCACTGGTGCAGTTATCACCATCAAGTTTTCCTCTGACCAACTTCTTTTGAGCTTCTGTGTGAGCCACAAGTACAGACCAAAAAAATTATCAAGAGGGAAGGCCTAGGCACCTGCCCAGCCCCCTCCACACCCGTGCACCAAGGATCCACTGTCAACAGTGTGTGTGTTTGGGGTCGTTTCCTGTTCTGGCCATTCTGTCATGACCAGTGACATGGCTCTCTGTCGGCCCACTGGCCTCATTAACATTGCCCCCCAGAGGACTCACTGGCCCATAAGAGGAGGAGACACTGGGATCCCTTCCTAGACAAGGCAGTGATTACAGCTATTGCCAACACTGTCTCTCATTCCCACCAACATGGTGGTGTGGTGGCTCTTTTCCTAAGCGTCTTCCAGCATTCAAACCTCTTAGGCTGTGATGTGAAGGACATGAGTGAGGGTCATGACTCCTGGTTTCTTTCCTTCTGATCAACTCATGGTCATTAGAAGACCCTGCAGGGTTGGCCTTTCTGGGACTCAGATTTCTATGATGAATGTTGAGTTAAACAAGCCAAATATTGCTCAAGTTCCTGCTTTAAGAGTCAGGTGTTACCTTTCAACTGGCCTTCATGAAGTAAGCTTTCAATGCACAACACAAGGCACAGCTAGATGATAAAAAGTTGGCACTTGCCCAGGGATGTGAGGCACCTGCTTTTCAAGAGTCAAAGGTAACTTACTTTCCTAATAGTTTAGTTTTTAAGAAAGAACTTCTTGACTAATTCATTCAGAGGCACCTCCACCTTCCTTACATAGAACATTTAGGATAAAGTTTATTTTGTTAAACTCTGAAGGCTAACTGAGAAGCTACTGATGGTGCTTTCAGTTGCAAATTAAGTCCTTCACAGCAAGTTCATCACTCCCACTGGACCCTACCTGCCTGTTGTAGGGCAGTCACTTCATATCTTCTTTATCTGACTCACACACTCAGCATGTATGTGGAGAAAATGGAAATGGAGAGCTGCCATTCAGTCACTGTCACATAACTCATATTGTTCAGATCCACAAACTCACAAGTGAGCGACATCAGTGAATCTGTTTCTGGAATAATATGTATCACTAAGATCATTTTTTTCTCAGAGTATCATGACAAAATAACATGCAACTCATGGTGACTAATTTTACTCCATTATCTTCTCACATCCCCCAAACCATGTGACTGAAACAGTATTTTACTGTAAAATGTCCAATTGATTGTTAAAGCTGTTCATCTGAAATGCCAAGACTGATAGTTCTTTTCAGATGGCTTATTACTAACTTTTGATAATGTTCCTGAGGCCACTGACTTACTAACTATAAATAAAATAATTTATTGCTACAAATTGCCAAGTAACAGTAACTTCCTCAGATGGAGCAGTAAAGTGGACAGGCCAATCAGAGCAACTCTGAGCCCTACTCTGTGTCCTAAGTTGTGGTCAGATGGACTTCAGCTGTAGTGATTGTAGACAGACACTTCTAATCAGATCCAAGACAAATCCAGGTTTGTGGAGGCGGGGGGAGAAAGCGATTAAGATTATACAATTATAAAAGCCTTCTTTTGTAATAAAAGTACAAAATTATGATACAAATTTGCTTAGACAAAATTTAAACTTCATTAGCTTCATGTTAAATCCAGTTCTGAATTAGGCCAGTTAAAATCCCACAAAATGGAAATAACTTTTATTACCTTGTCAGCATATTATAATACCTAGAAGTATTCAAGGTGCTTTGACACATGATATTTCTCAACAGTTGAAGGCTTCTGAAATGCTTAGACTATTTTGTAGCATAATGAACAGGGGAAATGGCAACTCAAACTCTGCTCATATGTCCTTTAAGCCCACAAAAATTTTGAAAAGAAAGAGTTAAAAAAACAAATGGGTAATGTTAGCAATAAGAAAACATCCAAGAGAATGGAAAGCAAAACTGATAAGAAACTTCTGAATTTTTTGATTGAATGAAATAGAATAGATTTCTATAAACCAAAACCCCAAATGATTTTTACATCATTTGTTTGAAATGAGAAGTTATAAGATAGCCAGGTACATGGTGCTTCTTTGGCTTATTCATGTGTTCAGTTGTTTCTATAGTAGTTATAGCTTTTTCTAAAACTTATGAAAATAAATATAAAACTATTAAAGTAAAATAATGGTCATTATTACAAGTATTATTTTACTTTAATAAGGCCACCCGAAAGCCTTGTAGGTATAAGAATCATTTGAAGGAGGCACAGAAGATTCTAGGCAGAAGGGGGATTAGATACAATGGTATGGGGACATGAAAAAATATAATTTATCTTGAAAACTCCTAGTACCTTAAAGTAAGACATGTGGAGCAGGGAATCCCTGAGGATAAAACTGAAAGATAAATAGGGGTCCAGAGTCTGTTTGCCTGAGAGGGAATAGGAACCACTGGAGGGTATTGAGTGGGGAGTACCATGATGAAATTTGTGTTTTTCAAAGACCAGTCTATTGTCAACATTGGAAAAAAGGAGACAAAACACAGGAAAGCTGTAATTGTTCCACTGGGGATGGAAAGGAAGAAACATTAGGAAGTCTAGGGAAGATGGTCAAAAGAATTTAGTGGATCAATGGCAATGGAGGGTGAAGATTTGTCCTGTCTCAGTTCTCTGCCTTAGCACCAGGATTGAGCTCACTACTCAAGATGGGACAGGGAAGAGGGTTGGGTGATGACTGCTAGATTTCTAGATTGGTTAGTTGCAAAATCGTCCAGAACATCTATGAGAGGTCAGTTATTTATTTATTTTTTAACTTTTTATTTTATATTGGGGTAGAGCTGATTAACAATGAATGTTGTGACAGTTTCAGGTGAATAGCAGAGGGGCTCAACCATACATATGCATGTACTCATTCTCCCCAAACTCCCCTCCCATCCAAGCTGCCACATTACATTAAGCAGAGTTCTATATGCTACACAGTTAGGTCCTTGTTGGTATAGCAGTGTATACATCCATCCCAAACACCCTAACTATCCCTTCTTCTTAGCCTTCCCTCTGGGCAATCATAAGTTCATCTCTAAGTCTGTGAGTTTCTTTCTGTTTTGTATGGGTCATATATATTATTTCTTTTTATATTCCACATATAAAGGATATCATATATTTCTCCTTCTCTGTCTGACTTCTTCTCTCAGTAGGACAATCTCAAGGTCCATCCATGGTGCTGCCAATGGCATTATTTCTTTCCTTTTTATGGCTGAGTAATAGTCCATTGTGTATATGTACCACATCTTCCTTATCCATTCGAGAGGTCAGTTTTAAGAGGAATAAATGGATGGATCTAGAGATTGACCCAGCAGGTCAGCTGATGACAGTAGGGTTTCACTGGAGCTGAGGGGAGGCCTGGGAGATGGAGGACACTTTCCTCCAAGTAGAGGAGTGAATGGGAGGCAAGTGGAGGGAGAAGCAGCAGTGGGAGGGTTGTATAGACATGAGGGCTCTTTTCTAAGAGAGAATACTTATTTAGATGCAGTGAAGTAGCCAAAAAAATTGGATAGTTAAAAATAGATTGAACTTTAGAACAGTTCAAGGAAGCAAAATCCCTGAGGATAAGGAAAGGGGTGAGATCAGAGGGTGGAGGGACAAGGATATGGAGAAATTTGAACCCTCCTGCATCACTGGTGGGAATGTAAAAAGGTGCAGCTGCTACAGAAAACAGTTCTGGCAGTTCTTCAAAAGGTTAGGCATATAATCACCATGTACCTAGTCCTGTCCAACTCTTTGTGACCTTGTGAACTGCAGCCCGCCTGGCTTCTCTGTCCATGGGATTATTTCCAGGCAAGAATACTGCAGTGGATTGCCATTTCCTCTTCCATGGGATCTTGCTGACCCAGGGATTGAACCCATGTCTCCTGCATTGTAGGTGGATTCTTTACCACTGAGCTATCAAGAAAGCCTTGAAGAAAAAGAAATCACCATATGACCCAGCAATTCCACACAAAAGAACTGAAAAGAGGGACTCAAATAGATAATTGTACAAAAATGTTCATTGCAGCGTTACTCACAATAACCAAAAGGTAGAAATAACCCAAGTGTCCATGCACAGATGAATGGATAAATAAAATGTGGTCTAGAACATACAAGGCTTCCCTGGTGGTTTTAGCAGTAAAGCAGTGCAGGAGACATGGGTTGGATCCCCGGGTTGGGAAGTTCCCCTGGAACAGGAAATGGCAACCTCCACTCCCCCCAGTATTCTTGCCTAGGAAATCCCATCAACAGAGGAACCTGACAGGCTACAGTCCATGGGGCAGCAAAAGAGTCAGACATGACTCAGCAACTAAACTACCACCATCATGGAACATACAAAGGAATGTTATTCATTCATAAGAAAGAATGAAATTCTGATACAAGTTGCAAGGTTAATGAACTTTGAAAATATGATGCTCAGTGAAATAGGCCAGTCAAATATTGTATGATTCCATTTATATGAGATATCTTAAATAGGCAAATTCATAGACACACAAGCAGGTTAGGGATTATCAAGGGCTAGTAGGGAAGGAAGGGGTTACTGATTCATAGGGTTTCTCTTTGGTGATGGAGGAGTTTAAAAATTAGTGGCAATCATTGCATAACATTGTGAATATAACTAATGCCACCACTAAATTGTACACCTAAAAATAGTTAAAATTGTCTCTTTTGTGTTATATATATTTTACTGGGCTTCCCCCGTGGCTCAGACAGGTAATCTGCCTGCAATGCAGGAAACTCAGGTTTGATCCCTGGGTTGGGAAGATCCCCTGAAGAAGGGAATAGCGACCCACTCCAGTATTCTTGCCGGGAGAATTCCACGGGCAAAGGAGCCTGGTGGGCTACAGTCCATGGGGTCACAAAGAGTCGGACACAACTGAGTGACTAACACTTTCACTTTCTTTCATATTTTACCACAATAGAATGTAATGTCAAGTTATATACATGACGATTCAACTTGGTTGATAAAATATTCAACTATTATATTTTAAAAAAGAACATAAAGGGATTAATTCTGATCAAGCCTGGTACATCTTCCTCTGTCCTTCCTGTGCTCTGGGAGCAAGGAAAGCATGTGTGCAGAAACAGCTGAGATGTTCCTTTCCCTCGGGGACATTCAGGGAGTTCCTGACAGTTTCTGGTTTTTTTGCTAACCAAGAGGCAAGCTCCTCTGCTTAGAGTGGATAGGATGGGTAGAGGTTTAAAAAGGAGCTAGAGGAGAGAGTAGTGAAGTTAAGAATGGCCACCAAGAGGAAAAGGAAAGGGAGCTGAGCAAGGGTAAATACAAGAACTGTTGATATATTCTCCTGACCCAGTCAAGACTGGTATACTGCACATGTTTAGTGTTCATCTTCATGGTTTCTTGATTCCCACCCCCACCCTCATCCCCACTGCACCAGGTATAGGAATCAGAGAACCTGGATTGATTGCTAAACTGTTCCTGATGGAGTGTTCATGGCATGGGCACAGCGGAGGACTCAACTAAAGAGGGTGATTCGAGAGAGCATGTAAAAAGAATGGTTCCCAGGCCCACCCAAAGGGTGCAGACTTGATACAAAAGAGGAGTCAGCAGGTGACACATTACCCTGGAGAAAGAGAAACTGAGATGAAAAAGTGGATTTAATGGGAGGGAGTAGTGAGAGATAGATTAGGATATTGGACTTTGAGTGTTACAGAGGTGGGTCTCTTCTGGCTGATGACATAGGAGTAGGTAAAGTGATCGAAATGGTTGGTGTACTAAGAGCAGACATCATGAAAATGGGTATAATAGCTTAACTACAGTAGAAGGTTTTTACTTTATAAATAGTCTAAGGAGATTGGTTGGGGGTGTTCTGCTTCACTGTAATTCAAGGTCCTAGGCTGATGGGAGCTCTGTCATCTTCAGCTGGACGCTTTCAAGATCACCTGGGAACTGACATACAGTTGGTGTAAGGATAAAGAGCAAGAAGGAGCACACGTGGGTGGTTCTATGGGTCATGCTGAAGAGAGGTCATCCTTTCACTTGTCATTGGCCAGAATGTGGTCACACGGCCACACCCAATTGCAAGAAAGTCTGGAAAATGTGTAGTTGTGTGCCCTGGGGAAAAGATCAGCCTTGCTACACTTGAGCTTTAAAGCCATTCTTTAAAGCATTGGCTGTTGCAACACTGATACTCAGTTCTATCTTTTAAGCCCAGAGAGGCTAACTTTAAGAGAACAGCTGAAGTGAAGAAGCCATATCTGACTGTACGTGGAAGGCTTCACTTCTAATGCTGTTCCTTCAATCTGTTCTTTCTTATCTGGCCAGAAATCTCTGTAACCTAGTTTCCTCATTTGATGACATGAGTTTCGTTCCTTTCCTTCATCAGAAACGTGTACATGATTTTTTTGTGTAATAGAGCCCCTTTATCACCCGCTTTATACCAGAAGCAGATATCCACAAGGAAATATCCATTACATTACTGAAGGCATTAGCCTGCAGAATGAGCCAACATCGATTTTGTGTTTGATATAAATGATACAGGGCTTCCCTAGTAGCTCAGCTGGTAAAGAATCCTCCTTCCATTCAGGAGACCCCGGTTCGGTTCCTGGGTCAGAAAGATCACCTAGAGAAGGGACAGGCTACCCACTCCAGTATTCTTGGGCTTCCCTGGTGGCTCAGGTGGTAAAGAATCTGCCTGTGATGTGGAAGACCTGGGTTCAATCCCTGGGTTGGGAAGATTCCCTGGAGAAGGGCATGGCAAACCACTCCAATATTCTTGCCTGGAGAATTCCCTTGGACAGAGAAGTCTGGCAGGCTACAGTCCACATAGTCACAAATAGTCGGACATGACTGAGTGACTAAGCACAGCACATAAATAATATAAATGCAACACCTCATTTGTTAAAGTAACAGCTTCTGACTGTTACTTTAATGAATGAGATAGATTTCTTTGTGAGCCACACATTTTCTGTTAACAAGCTGCTCAGTGTTTTTTAACTAGATGAAGTCCCTCCAATATGTATACTGTCCACCCCCAATTTTCCACCAATAGGATTGCAAGACAAGCACAGCATCAGCTGATAGTCACTGGCTGATAGTGTTGAGTCATAATCAACTCCACCCATGCTGGGCTGCAGACAGCAGGGCGGCAGTGGGTTCAGTGTAAAGGATATCAGCCCCAAAGAGGAATTCTTCCTCAAGAAGGTTCTTGTTCCAAGAACCATGTAATAAGACTCAAAAGGCCTTAGTGTAGACTTCCATAGCTCACCATCTTCCTTTCTGAAGTTATATGGAAATTCTTCAGACAATAAACTCTGTCTTGGTGAGGAAGAGTCCTTTAAAGAAACATGGTGAATTACTACAAAGTCCTAGGCGTGCCTCACAATGCTTCCTCCTCTGATATTAAGAAGGCCTATCACCAGTTAGCTCTTCGGGTCCACCCAGACAAGAACTCAGAAAACCGGGAGGCAGCTGAGGAGAAGTTCAAACAAATAGCAGAGGCCTATGCGGTCTTGTCAGATGCCGAGAAACGGGACAACTATGACAACACCAGAAGGCACTGCATCAAAAGGGAAAACAGAAGAGATGGCAGGGACAAGGATTATTTGAAGAAGGAACTGCGCTTTGCAAGCCCATGCTGTGACTTTCAAAGCATCTTTGAAGATCAAGACTTCTTCTCAGGAAACTGTTTTCCCACTGACAGTGTGGGAGGGGCCAGGAGATTCCGCTCCTCCTTCTTTGATGTGACCCCCATCCTGGACACAGGATTTTCTACTTTTGTATCCCTGGGCTCTGGGCCGAATTCCCCTTCCTCCAAGACATTTGTACCCTTCATAAGCAGTGGAATGGGAAACTTCAAACTGGTCACCACTTATAGCCAGGTAGTGAATGGCAAGAAAGTAGTTATAAAGAAAGTTCTAGAAAATGTGAGCCAGAAGACCAAAATGGGAAAAGACCACCTATTTCATCAGATTCCTCCACGCCATGGGTAAGGAGTTGCTGCCGTGTTCTTTGATAGGGAGACTTTGCTGTGAGGCTGGTGTGTCTGGTGCTGATCCCAGACAGAACTGGAATCTGAGAATGTGTTGAAATGGAATGGACAGGGTCTGAGTGAGTGAGTGAAAGTCACTCAGTTGTGTCTGACTTTTTGAGACCCCATAGGCTATACTCCATGGAATTCTCCAGGCCAGAATACTGGAGTGAGTAGCCTTTCCCTTCTCCAGCAGATCTTACTGACCTATGAATCTAACTAGGGTCTCCTGCATTGCAGGGCAGGGTCTAATTGGTCTAGATTTCTCATTTCACAGAAGAAAGGACTGATGGGCCAAATGCTCCACAAGGAGGAACTAGGAAGCCACAGTTTGCTTCCAGCCCAAGTCTTCTGCTTCTAAACTGAAACTCTTTCCCCCTGTACTCTATCTGGGACAGTAGAGACCTCCACAAATATGGCCTTCTGAGAGGTGTACAGAGTCCTACCATCACAAATCCCCCGACTTCTCTTTCTGACTTTTTATTCTACCCTACCTTCCTGTTAGCCATTGCCTCTGTCTTGATGGCCCTCTTCTCTTCTGACCTCATCTCCTTTCTCTCCATACATTTTCAGTGGACTATATCACAATTAGGCTTAGTTGAGTCACCTATATATAGATTAATGTTGTTACAGTGAAAAGTAAATGGGTAAAGACTGCTTAAATATGTTTTTAAAAATAGCCAGCATTTTATCTAATGCTCAGTAGAAGTCAGGAATTCCACTTCACATGTGTGATCTCAATAATCTTTTCAGCAGTAGAGTACTGCTTTCCCCCATCATACAAATAAGGAAATGAGGCTTAGAGAGATTAAGTAACCTGCCCCAGGCCCCACCTAATCAGCAATAAGATAGTGGCTTACTCTAAAATACAGGCTTATCTACTGAGCTGTAACATCTATGGATTCTACTCATTTATTTTTAGATCTAGGTTCTTGCCCTCATTGGAAATTTACACCTGTCATCTCTAAATCTTACTTCCATGCATGGGTATTTCAGGAACTTAAGTAGACAAGTATTTTGAGTCTTATTTCCCAGCAGGCACTTGGTTATTCTAACAAGAAAACGGAAGCAATGTAAAAAGTTTCACTGAAACTAACAAATGATTACCACTTAACACAGAAACAAAAACAAAATCCCAAGGTGTGAATTATATTTTTGTTTTGGATTAAGACAAAATCATGGGATGTTTTTGTTTGTCTAACTGGATCTGGTCACACTCCAACTCCTTCATTTATATACAACTACACTCCAGAGGAGCATTTCCTTGTGGAAAGTTACTGATGGAGTCTGCATTAGAAACCTCCGTCTTCTGATTTCCAGTCTCATGTCATTCTAGTATACTGTGCTGACTGGCAAAATTTGGGCTTCATTTGCCTTGCAAGCTTTTATAGAAGTTATATAACAAGTGAATTAGCTTTCTTAATCTAATCTAAAATAGGGAACTTTCCTATGTTTGTGATTTTTATAAGACACATTTTTATGTAGTCTTTTAACTTTTTTAATCTCAGTGGATTTTCTGAACTTGAACAAAAATATGCCTGCATCCCATTGGCAAAGGGTAGCTTTCGGGCAGGGAGAACACTTCCAGAAAGGAAGGAGAAGGTGGGTTTGGAATGGGAACACATCCCATTTCTTTCAAAACTTATACTTTTCCACTTAGTAATCATTGAGAACATCCTGTATGTCAGACACTGTGCTAGGTGCCTTACATGAATCATTTTTTAACCTCCCAAATCCTTCAGGGGTTTATTTCCATTTTACAAGCTTGGAAACTGAGGCTCCGGGAAGTTAAGTCCCTTACCCAGAGCCACACAATAAGTTGTGGAGACAGAGTTCAGACTGCAGTTTGTTTGACCTGAAAGATCCCATTTCCATTATGCCGTCTCCACTCTCTTTCAGTTGAGCTGCAATAGTTTTGGTTTAAGTTTTGTTATACATATGAATTCTGTTCATTTCAAAAATTTTTAAATGAGAAATTCCAGATGGAGTCGTCTTTTACAAACCCTCATCCGAGGTGAACTGCAGTGTGGCTACCAAACAAAGGAAAATCAAATTGGAGCGTGAAACATAATTTTCCATTTTGTCTTAAATAAAATCCAAATTTCAGCATTTTTCACAGACGTACTTGGCTTTTGACAGAAATGCTGAGTTGTAGAAGGACTTTTTGCCAACAAAGATATAAAAAATTTCATTTTCAGTTAGTCAAGGAAGTTTTCTTGTATAGAAATGAAAGCAGTGTCATCTCTTCCTGGTGCCTGTTTAAAATATGTGGTAAGTTGCTGCTGCTGCTGCTAAGTCGCTTCAGTCGTGTCCGACTCTGTGCGACCCCATAGACGGCAGCCCACCAGGCTCCCCCGTCCCTGGGATTCTCCAGGAAAGAACTCTGGAGTGGGTTGCCATTTCCTTCTCCAATGCATGAAAGTGAAAAGTGAAAGTGAAGTCGCTCAGTCGTGTCCGACTCTTAGTGACCCCGTGGACTGCAGCCCACCAGGCTACTCCATCCATGGGATTTTCCAGGCAAGAGTACTAGAGTGGGGTGCCATTGCCTTGTGGTAAGTTAAGTATAAGCAAACAGCAGTAAAGGAAAAATGGAGAGCAGGGAAGGCTTTGCTGTTGTGTGAAGCATCCCCAGCAAATCCCTACTCATCTCAGGGCATGAGGTAGAGCATGAGCTTTGCTGTAACCTGTGGTTCAGATTCCTGTGACCTCACAATGCCCAGAGCTGCTGCTGCTGCAGTTTCCAGGGGTCAGGGGTCATTTACCAACTCTCAGGCTTGTAGGTTTTGCTGATGGACAGTCTTTGGGATTGCTAGCTGCCTAAACAGAAAATAATTAAGATTGGAAAGTCAGTTCCTATGTCCTTAAATAATTGTAAAATGAGGGCCCTGATCTGTCCAGGAATACTGACCAGTGATGATGTAACTCCTAGCTCAGGGAGCACTTGCAAGAATGGTATCTCATGAAATCCTCTCAAAACTCAATATTCCATATTATCAGCTGAGGAGATAGCAGAGGAAAAGACTTGCCTAAGGTCACAAAGTGGGTGTTTCTTCAATGCTGTTTCTCCCACACAGTCACACATTGAGAGCACATCTTCCTCACAGCCTGGCAATATACATGAGAGGCTTTGGAGGAATGGCCCTCCTGGGGGCAGTGGGAGGGAGTCACAATTTTACATAGCTGCAGGTGCACACGGTGTCTCCTTGTCTGCCCATTGGTGGTGGGGAGGGGGGCGGGTAAAATCACGTATAGCTGTGTGGAGTTTACTGAGCATGCGCAGCTGGTCCAGCCATGAACCCAGGTTTCCTTAGAACTAGCTTAGCGTCGGAGAAGGCAATGGCACCCCACTCCAGTACTCTCGCCTGGAAAATCCCATGGATGGAGGAGCCTGGTGGGCTGTAGTCCATGGGGTCGCTAAGAGTTGGACACGACTGAGCGACTTCACTTTCACTTTTCACTTTCATGCATTGGAGAAGGAAATGGCAACCCACTCCAGTGTTCTTGCCTGGAGAATCCCAGGGACAGAGGAGCCTGGTGGGCTGCCATCTTTGGGGTCACACAGAGTCGGACACGACTGAAATGACTTAGCAGCAGCTTAGCGTCGCCTCACAATGACAAAGATAAGGTTGTATTCAGCACTCTTCTCAGTGCTTCTTTTCCAAAGGTTTCAAACTACTTTCTATATTTGGGGTCCTCATCTCTTTCACCAGAAGCTTGCTTTTACATCATTTCAGTTTTGTAGTCTCCATAGTAGAAGTCCGCGGGGTTGGGTACCTGAGAGGAGGGGGTCCGTGGACTGTAAGGAGAATCCGGAAGGGAATTTCCGGTGGGCACAGCCCTGCCCCTCGCTGCCTTATCTGGATTCTTGAGGCGCCACTAAGACGAAGCAGGTAGCATGAGAATTGATATTCGGATTGAAGCAGGATGTTTCTCCTTTTAAAGGGCAGGAAAGAAGTTCTCGGAGAGTCGTTTTTCCAATGCCCACTGTTCTGATTGAAAAGGTTTCAGAAAACCTGCCTCTGGTCCCCATTGGTCCATCTAGACAACACATATTTACTTCTAAGTGTCAAGAGAAACAGAAGTGAGTTATGAAAAGAACATGGGCTTTGGCTGTAGGCAGATGGGAATTCAAATTCTGTGCCATTCTTTCGTAACTTCTGGGCAAGCTAACTTTTTGCCTTTATCCTTGGTTTGCCTATAAAATTAAGTTGATAATTCCCGCCTGTCCTAATTTATGGAGTGATTTTTGGAATTAAATAGACAAAAATTCTTCTTAAACTTCAATAATATTTTATAAATGCAAAGTATCATTCTTCCTTTCAGAAGCTTCGTCTTTGGTCCTTCAGGGTACATACTCCAGGCTTGCTGTCATTTTTTTAAGATGTGACATGTGTGATGTGATCTTGAAAACAAGATCAGCTATAGATTATATTTAGCTCCAAAATAAATGGTGAAGATGGAAGATAAAAATAGAAGATTACATTTGGGGCACTAGTTTTAAAAAAAAATAGTAATGTTTTTAGTGTGGAGACAAAAACGTCTTCCTTTGACCTTCCGTTTTTCTTCATTATCCTTGAACTTTTCGACTTACATGTTGGCTTTACCTTCTGCTTCCATTATAGGAAATTGACGGAAAATCCCTGCTACTGATGACAAGAAATGATGTGTTGACAGGACTTCAGTTAAAACTGGGGCCTGCTCTGAAAATCTACGAGTATCATGTAAAACCTCTGCAGACAAAGCATTTAAAGCACAACTCTTCCTAGTAGTCAAATTGGGGTCTTGGACCTCAAAAAATACATAATGACAGAATTTGGTTTCATGTGATGAAACTTTGTAAACAGAATACATACATGTGTATATGTAAAGAATTTCAATCAAATGAAACGTTATCCTATGGGATAGACTAGGCAATCCATCAGCTAACCTGAACTCAGCCAGGAGGAGTGAGGACACGCGAACAGGATGGTTTACCTTGTTGACCTAGTCAAATAGAGTGGTCTTTGATGAGATTAGATACCCTTCCCCACAAGGAGGGTTTTCTTCATAGATTACTTTCCCAAATTCCTTGAAAAAAGAACTGAATGGAATGAGCATCTTCCAGTTACAGGTGTAACTGACTGTAACAGGGAAGATCAAAAGCAAGAAAACTTGGGGAGGGGGATAAAAGAGAAAGGGATTGCACCTCCCTTGAAGTCCTCTGCTCCTTAGAGCTTGTGTTATTTGGATGGAATTGCCAACACCCTTTTTTATAGAGGGTCCTCCACTTGACCTTATTAAGGTTTCACTGGGATATGCTGCCATGTTGGAAATGGATGTACATCATGGCCCCTTTAGGAGCAGAACTGTAGCTCTGGAAAGAGAAACTCTGTTGTGTTTTGGGGATATCCATCTATCTTCAGTTAGCTTTCATTGGGGTTAATGGTATTTTCTGCATAGATCTGCTTTTAAATTGGTTCTTGATTTCTGAAGAAGACTTTTTTTTCACATTATGGTTTGTATTTATAATCGTTCCTGAAGAAATTTGCCAAGAGTTATAGATCAAAAAGCCTTGTTACCAGTACAGAATATTTTTCTATATATATATTCCTTCATGATGGTGTAATATTTTTTTAATTGCTCCGATGCTTTGTTTGATTTCTGATTTGAGTACTTGTTTTTAAGAACTTGAAAAAGTGGGCTTGCTACATCTCTGTTCAAAGAGACATTTGTTCAGTCTCTGTGTGTCAATGCCATATTGAACTGGTGCTTTGTGGTCACAATAAAGCATTGCTTAAGTTTATTCCCAGTGTATTTATTTTATGTCTTTTCAGTTTGGTGCCTCTTTGGTTGGGCTTCAAGTTCACTCCTTGAAACCATGGAGAGAAAGTTAAGCCTGCTTTAAAAAAATTAGTTATATATAGAGAAAACATATAGATCTATATGTAGATTTATCTTCTTTATAAACTGAATTGTCTAAGTCAGCCTATTCCTTACCTGTATCCTACAACTAACTTTATTATCATTTAGGGTATCATTTTAGCCAATGTTTGTCTGTTTTCTTCTTTTTTTGCTATAAGCCAGTGGGGGAAGGGGTATCATGAATTTTTTGAAATTCTGATGAAAACTTTGGACCTTCCCTCCAGATGAAAGCTCATATTCCCATATACAAAACATTGCAGAGTTGATGAACTCCCCAAAATTCCCTCTTCCCCCTCCTCAAGTTAAAGAGTCCTTATTTCAGAAAGTGTTATAATTCAATCTCCTATGGAGATGTTTTCTCTAAAGAAGAGAATGTCTAAATGAGTGAGGTTCAAAATTGTTTTCCAAATTAATTCAATTATAGAGTTTATGGCATGTTGTTTTTGTTTTTTTCATGGCTGCACCATGTGGCTTGGCTTGTAAAATCTTTGTTCCCCAGCCAGGACTTAAACCTGGGCCCTTGGAAATGAAAGCTCAGAGTCCTAACCACTGGACATCTAGTGAATTCCATGAAAGGTATTGCTTTGTTTTGCATAAGTGGGAAAAGTGTTTAGGAAAGAGACATTCTCCATCCTGAAGTTCTCACAGTCTACAGTCTGTGAAAAGTCTACCACAGTCTACCAAAAGGCAAAATATAGTTAGGTACTGTGAAGTGTGATAGTGTTCAAAAATGAGGACTACACCTGCTAGAAACCTGCATTGGAAAGAAGTTACAGGAAATCAAATAGAAGTAAGATGGAAGGAAGAACTTAACCTCTCTGAAGGAGTTTTCCACAAGTGAAATAGTGATTGTGCTTAAACTCTCTCTACTTCAAAAGGATAGCATGAGGATATCCAAGCCCTCTTCTGTGCATCTATCTAATTCCTTCTGTATTAGTTTAGAAAGGATTTTACTGTGAATGATAAAAAATATTGCCTCCCTCAATCCCACCCTTCTTCTAATTCATGTAAACAAAACAGAAGCTTGCTTCTCTTTATGTGAATGTCCAGATAGAGGGACTAAGGGTGGTAAGGTCCTCCATGATTGTTAGGGACATAAGTCTCTCTTTTTGCTCATTAACACAGCTATTCATTCCCAGAATCATTTTACAGCCCAAGATGGCTGCTTCAGTTGTCACCATCACCACTTGAATTCCAACTAGTGGGGAGAAAAAAAAAGGAACATACATCCTTCCTTTAAGAACACTTCTAAGAAATTTAGTAGTATTACTTCCTCATATTTTTCTGTCCAAAATTCAGTCATACCTAAGCTACAACCAAGGCTTGAAATATCTCTTTTTCTTAGAGCCAATGGGCCCAATTAAAAGTCCCATTATTCTGTAGACAAGGGGAAAGGGATATTAGGGGACAACTTTCTGTTACCACTGTCAGCAAGCCATTGAACACTGGGAACAAATGACACTGAAAGTGTGTGTTTCTCTCTATGTGTTTTCTATATATTGTATTTTTCTCTAGATTTGAACTTGGACTCACACTTCCTTCAGTCTCTGGGTATTTTTATCACAGTCCCCTTTCACAGCTATTGGAAACCTTGTTCACTACCCCCAACCTAACTCAACTAAGCTTTAGACCTGACTACTCTATAAATGCTTGTCAGGGAAAAAAATAATAATAAGAAGAAAAATATCTTAATTGAAAAGCAAACTGGAAAAAATAAAATTATTTCTCAGTCTCTGTTGATAGCTTTCAGGCAAAATTAGCAAATTAAAGATAGTCTGCCTTTCTTATACCCAGAATAAAGGCCTATGACAGGCAGGCCTGAGAGCCTTAGCACTGTTAGGTGCTTTCATCCCTCCTCCTTCCCCCACCCCCACCCCCCATCTAGGGAAAAAACGGTGTGACCAAAATAGGCCATAGACACAGTCTGGAAGTACTTGAAATTCAGCAGGTAGACAGCCTTTGTCTCCAGACAGCTGTAAAACCAGAGATGTCTGATTCCTTTTCAGATCACACTGGATTTCTATTAATGTGATCTGGGTCTGCAACTAGCAGCAAATACACATGCTATGTAAGGAAGCACTTCACGAGCATAAGTGGGAATGAGTGTGCCTTGATGTCAATACATTTTGTGTGAGAACTGTTTAATGTTGAATTCTCAATCAGAGGGACAGACAAGATATAAGAATCATGGGAGATTTTAAAAAGTAATTGCCACTCCACCTCCCCTCCCCACATTTGAACCTTGGATTCAGACTCTATGAAGGAAATTTAATGAATTGATTTAAAGACAAGGTCACAAACTGGTTGCTTTTCAGTAGAGTCTAAGCCGATGTGTTTTCCTTTGGCTATTGCAGTATGTGTATATTTTTACAACCACATTTATGTTCTTATGTGGAGTGAAGTCGCTCAGTCGTGTCCAACTCTTTGCGACCCCATGGACAGTAGCCTACCAGGCTCCTCCATCCATGGGATTTTCCAGGCAAGATCCCGCATTGCAGGTAGACGCTTTACCGTCTGAGCCACCAGGGAAGTTCCCCTATGTTCTTATAGGTGAGGCTGAAAACTCCAATTTATTACAAGTTCTTTGATTCCCTAATATCTTGCAACCAACAGCTGCACACTTTTACATTAACTGTTTAGAACTTGATCTAAAGCAAAGAACACATAGAGAGAGCCTGCTTAGAGTAAGTTAACTCAGGAACTAGAAACTGCATGTAGATTTAGTTTAAAAGAAAACAAGCCAGCATATTACAATGTGAAGCAGGTTTAAGCATCATTTTTTGATGCTTAGTGGACAGGATGACAATGAAAAAGAAACCAATTGGCAGCTGTCTCTTCATTTTGTCCTTGACAAATATCCCATGTAAGCATGAATTTTGTCCCTCTGAGCCTAGCATACACCATCAGGGGCATACTGCTCTTCCACTGCACTAGTGAAATATATCTTTGAAGGAATTTAATTTGGAAAAGTCTAATGACCCTGAGTTGCCCAACCACTCTCATATTTAGAAGCTGAATGAAAAAAGTACTTGCTTATGGTGATCCATCTGTCTTTGACGGTCATTACAAATGGGATCTGCAGGGGTCAGGTCTGGGCGCAGAGCCATTAAGTGTTTTCTGTAATGATTTGGAAGATGAAGTTAAATGTTCAAAGAGCTGACTGCTATAAGACTGATATGCCTCTCAGAAAAAAAAAATTGTTAATTCTGCTTCTAAACCAGGAACAGAATCTACAGGAAGGAGAGAGAACTCAATGGGTATATTAATGAGCAGCTTGTTAGCTTCATGCTGTAGCTCTGTAGGCAATTAAGTATTTTGTGTATCATTCCTGGCCATAGTGGCAGTTCTATAAAGAGAGAAAGAGATTAAAATGATCACATCCAGGCTCATTTGGTGACTGTGGCTGCCGTGTCTTTGTGAACCTCAAAAAAATAGTTGTGTCTGTTCTAAAACGGAGGCAGAATAATGGAAGCCCTCTGAGCAGAGCAAGGGCAGTCTTTGGGTCCCCACAGTAGGTAGCTAGGTTGATGTCTCTTTACCGTAGTTGGGCTGGTGTTCCCATCTACAGTTGTCTTTAGGGAGAAATCAAAGAAGCTTGGAATGCCTGGCAATCTCCAAATAAAATATATGTCCCTCCTCCATAGAATAAGTACATGGGAAGGCCTACCACTTTTATCATAGTAGAGGTGGGCAAGAGGTCAGTGAGAAAAGATGTAAATAATACTGAACTTGTTGGGCCATGTCCTGGGCAGCCAGATCTGCAGACAGCCAAGATAAGGGCACATGTGCCATATTCAGCACATGCTATCACCTAGGCACCAATCCACAGGGCACCTTGGGTCACAGAGCTTAGAGACCTTAAGCTTCCATAAATGTCATGGAAAAGATCTGCCACAGGGGTCTCCAGCCTTCTCATGTGTGGAGCATATTTATGATCAAGTTGTCAAATTAACTGTCTTCTTTCTGAATTAAAGACAGCAGAATCATTCAGTAAATTGTGTTTCAGTCACTTTTTCAGTGAATTTTACTCCGTTTTTATATACTGGAAAATAAAAAATTTGAAATAAGACTGTGAAATTTATCAGATTATAAATGTATTTTGAGGAAAACTCAGTAAAACTCTTCAAGCAGCCAGCAGTTCCTGCCTGTAAAAGTGAATGTCTGGGACAGTACCCTCTCTCCTGTGCCAGAACCCAGTGACACCAGTTGAGAAGAACTGTGGTGTCGTGGTGGAAGCCCTGGGGCTGCTCCAGGTGTTTCTGAGCTTGAATCCAGCGCTGCCATTGACTTGACCTGGGAACTTGGGCAAGTTGAATGACTCCTCTTAGCCTCAGGTGTCCCATCTTTTCTTCGGGTGCAAATACAAAGACAGAGCAAAGCAGTGCTATCCAAATATAAATGTGAGCCACATATGTAGTTTAAAGTTTTCTAGTAGTCACATTTTTGAAAGTGGAAGGAAACAGAATATATTTAGTATATCCAAAATATTAGGCTTCCCAGGTGGCGCTAGTGGTAAAGAGCCCACCTACTAATGCACTAGACATAAAAGACTCAGGTTCGATCCCTCAGTTAGGAAGATCCCCTGGAGAATGGCATGGCAACCCACTCCTGTATCCTTGCCTGGAGAATCCCATGGACAGAGGAGCCTTGCAGGCCACAGTCCAGAAGTTCTCACAGAGTCGGACATGACTGAAGTGACTTAGCACAGCATGGCATCCAAAATATTACCATTTTCCATATGTAATCAGTATAAAATTATTAATTATGCACTTTACAATCTTTTATTCATGTCTTCAAAATCCACAGCACCCATCTCAGGACAGACAGTTCAAGTGTATCAGTTAGAATTAGCCTTAGTTGAAAATCAAAATAACAATGACTTAGGACAGAATTTCTCTACGGTATATGTGGGGGTATCCCTGGTGGCTTAGCCCCTGCAATACGGGAGACTCAGGTTCAATCCCTGGGTTGGGAAGATCCCCTGGAGAAGGGTATGGCAACCTGCTCCAGTTTTTTGCCTGGAGAATTCCATGGACAGAGGAGACTGGTAGGCTACAGTCCATGGGGTTGAAAAGAGTCAGACATGACTGAGTGACTAACACATATGTGAAGTCTCAGAGTAAAATCAGAGTTGGTATGTCACTGCGTAATCACTTGGTCCCAGTCTTCTCCTAGCATTTTGCACCATCCTCACCACACAGCTTCCTGTACAGTCCAAGGTAGCTGCTGAGGCTTCAGCATTACATTTGTATTCTAGCCAAGGAGGAGGAAGAGGAGAGAAGGGTACCTGTTATGAGAAGTTACATACAGCATTTCCACTTACATCTCTTTAACTGAAACTTAGTCATTTGGCCATACCTAGATGCAAAGCATCTAGGCATCTAGACTTAATGGACATGAGTTTGAGCAAGCTCTGGGAGTTGGTGATGGACAGGGAAGCCTGGTGTGCTGCAGTGCATAGGGTCACAAAAAGTCAGACATGACTGAGCGACCAAACTGAACTGAGATGCAAAGAAAGCTGGGAACTCTAGTCTTTCTTTCCAGTAGCCAAGTATTCAGCTGAACAAGGATGGGGGATGGATAATGGGGGAAAGCCAGCAATCCTTCCATAATACCAGGCTCATAAGGTTGACGGAGGATTGAATGAGAGTACGTTGTACAATCATTAGTATTACATGACAAGTGCATTAAAATATTGTTTTATTACTATGATCTCACTCCATTTCAAGCCTAGCCCAGCCCCAGAATTTAAAAAACGTGTGTGTATGTGTGGGTGTGTGAGTGCATGTGTGCTCGGTCGTGTCTGACTCTCTGTGACCCTGTGCACTGTAGCCTGCCAGACTCCTCTGTCCAGGAAATGTTCCAGGCAAGAATACTGGAGTGGGTTGCCATTTCCTACTCCAGGGGATCTTCCTGACATAGGAAGGTTGAACCCGTATGTCTTGCATTTCCTGCTTTGGCAGATGGATTCTTTACCACTAGCTCCACCTGGGAACAAACATATGCTAAACCCAAATACTGCTCATTTGATGCACCCTAATATTGCTGAAAGATAAAATGATTTATTTCTTGGGTCCTTGGATATTGGGTGGTTCCAGATGCTTTATCTTCATAAGGGCATGTAAAAGAAGAAAGCTTGCATTATTTAAGCTCCATGAAAAAATTGTTATGCTGAGTTAAGGGAAATGTGCAGAGCAAAATGTATATAAGCTTTTATTGGTCCCCAAAGACCTAGAGAAGTTAGTCTGAGGCATTTGGTGCATTCTAAATATTAATGCATCCAGTTCCTAATCCAAACTGAACAGTCAATGACATTCGAAACAGTTTTGTGAGACCAATGAAAGGAGGACCTCTGATACTTTTGTCATTTTTAATGAAGACAAGTGTGGGTCAATAACAAACAGCAAAACAATTCTTTAAATAAAGTTTAAAAATAGATCTGCATTCATTAATTTGAGCCAATTAGGTTGACATCAGTCTGTTTAATTGTCTGTTTGGGCTGATTTTATAATGAATTTTTAATACTAAGGTGACTTCTCCCAGCCACTAGAATGTCTGTAGGTTACTCGACAGTCTTTTGTGTTGTGTGCAGGTAGAATGCAGAGTAAGTTCATATTGGCCGAATCCACACACAGTTATAAAAACGAAAACTGGAGCTGTGAGTCCTCAGTGGGGGGTGGAGGGAACACTGGACTGAGGGTCAGGATCTGCTATTGACTTACCTGCAAGACTTATGTACCAGTCTCATAAACTTTCTTGCTTCAGCTGCCTCCCATGTAAAATAAACATGTCTAACTAGAACTTTATTTCAGCACTCAATATCTTTGATTTTCTAAGAATCCAATTATTTGATTTGTATGTGTCACTGCTTCTCTCCACCATTCAATTAAACTCACAGTATTGCCACGTTGTACAATGTCACTTCCCCTTCATGAATGTCCTGTGGTTTCAGTCTGATTATGGTTCTCTCTCGGTTGTGTAGTGGGCTGGGAACAGCTGCTTTTCTTGAGAATTGTCGAGTCTGCTTATTGTACAACCCTGTAGCTTTCACTTTAAATTACTTTCATTTTAAACCCCTGGTGGAAGCATCTCCTCTCTATGAATAGAACTGCTACATAACCAGAGGGTAGGGTTGAGGGGATGGGAAAGCATGAACTACCCAAGTGGGTCTAGGAATGATGGTAAGTGGGGCCATTTCCACTTTTCCTTTGCTTACCAGATCCACTTGCTCTACTTTGGGGGGAAAGAGTACCAAAGAAGAATCAAGTATTTAGGGACTGTACTACATCCTAGAGGAAGATACCGCATCATCACATAGTATTGTCTCCAACCTGGAGCCCCAGTTGTGCCTTTAAAAACCACTCCATCCCTCTGTCAGGCCAGCAGCTTCTGGATGGTACACTATGTGCTAGGACAAGTGGATCATATGGTCATTTACAAACTGCCTCTTCTCCTTTAAAGTAGGTATTTTGGTCCCGAGGTCTGAGTAATGTTATTTGAGATTGTATAAGCTCTTGGACAGTGCTGCTGGCTGAGTCCCTATTGGCACAGAAGGGAAAAATCATATCAATTCTAGTTAAGATGAGTCATTGCTCCTTTCAGAGTAAAAGGGGTCCATGTATTCAGTTTGTTGCCAAGCAGCTGATTAGTCTTCTCAAGCATTTGAGCCATAAATGTCTCACTTGATATTGGTCTCTACTACCAGAAATTTGGATATTTGTTAGCAACAGTTATGATCAGTAATGGAGAGCAGGATCCCATGCTTTGGGACTCAGGCACAGCCTCCACCCTGCCACCATGACTACCCTATTCATGAGCTCACTGTGCCAGCACTGGGATTGCCAATGACAGAGGCAGGCTGATATCAACTGGCCAAGTCATTCTGTCTACTTGATTGGCCAGTGACTCTTCCATGGTTGATACCCTTTGGTAGATATTATATGCAATACAAAAATATTTATATTTAATGACCATTCCCACAGAGACTTGTGTCTGGGGTTAACTTATAAAGATGACCGAGTCACAACATGGAGAGGTGAATGCCATTGAGAGAAGGCTATCAGTACCCACATTTCCTGAGAAAAGGGGGCATGCCATGTAGGGCCACAATGGAAACATCATAAGTTTCAGTCAGGAGGCAGAAGCAGAAGGTTGAGAAAAGCCTAGGTTTTGTTGGGGTAAACACTGGAGGTGATGGAATTCCAGCTAAGCTCTTTCAAATCCTAAAAGATGTTGCTGTGAAAGTGCTGCACTCTATATGGCAGCAAATCTGGAAAACTCAGCAGTGGTCACAGGACTGGAAAAGGTCAGTTTTCATTCCAATCCCAAAGAAAGGCAATGCCAAAGAATGTTCAAACTACCGCACAGTTGCACTCATCTCACATGCTAGCAAAGTAATGTTCAAAATTCTCCAAGCTAGGCTTCAATAGTACGTGAACTGAGAACTTTCAGATGTATAAGTTGAATTTAGAAAAGGCAAGGAACAGAAATCAAATTGCTAACATCTGTTGGATCATAGAAAAAGCAAGAGAGTTCCAGAGAAACATCTACTTCTGTTTTATTGACTAAGCCAAAGCCTTTGACTGTGTGGATCACAACAAAGTGTGGAAAATTCTGAAAGAGATGGGAATACCAGACCACCTTACCTGCCTCCTGAGAAATCTGTATGCAGGTCAAGAAGCAACAGTTAGAACTTAATATGGAACAATAGCTGCTGCTGCTGCTAAGTCATGTCTGATTCTGTGTGACCCCATAGACGGCAGCCCAACAGGTTCCTCTATCCACGGAATTCTCCAGGCAAGAATAGTGGAATAGGTTGCCATTCCCTTCTCCAATGGAACAATGGACTGGTTCCAAATTGGAAAAGGAGCACGTCAAGGCTGTATATGGTCACCCTGCTTATTTAACTTCTATGCAGAGTACATCATATGAAATGCCAGGCTGGATGAAGCACAAGCTGGAATCAAGATTGCTGGGAGAAATATCAATAAACTCAGATATGCAGATGACACCAACTTTATGGCAGAAAGCAAAGAGGAACCAAAAAGCCTCTTGATGAAAGTGAAAGAATAGAGTGAAAAAGTTGGCTTAAAACTCAACATTCAGAAAACTAAGATCATGGCATCTGGTCCCATCACTTCACGGCAAATAGATGAAGAAACAGTGGAAACAGTGTCAGACTTTATTTTTATGGGCTCCAAAATCACTGCAGATGGTGATTGCAGCCATGAAATTAAAAGATGCTTGCTCCTTGGAAGGAAAGTTATGACCAACCTAGACAGCATATTAAAAAGCAGAGACATTACTTTGCCAACAAAGGCCCATCTAGTTAAGGCTATGGTTTTTCCAGTGGTCATGTATGGATATGAGAGTTGGACTATAAAGAAAGCTGAGTGCCGAAGAATTGATGCTTATGAACTGTGGTGTTGCAGAAGACTCTTGAGAGTCGCTTGGACTGCAAGGAGATCCAACCAGTCTATCCTAAAGGAGATCAGTCCTGAGTGTTCATTGGAAGGACTGATGCTGAAGCTGAAACTCCAATCCTTTGGCCACCTGATGCAAAGAGCTGACTCATTTGAAAAGACCCTGATGCTGGGAAAGATTGAGGGCAGGGCTAGAGGGGGAAGACAGAAGATGAGATGGTTGGATGGCATCACCGACTCAATGGACATGGGTTTGGGGGGACTCCGGGAGTTGGTGTTGGCCAGGGAGGTCTGGCATGCTGCGGTTCATACGGTCGCAAAGAGTCAGACACGACTGAGTGCCTGAACTGAACTGAACTGAACTGAAAGCCACTTTCCCGCCCCCACCCCCTCCAAAGTAGATGACCCTTTGTGCATTTCTTAAAGATTTATTCATTAGGAGAGTTTCCCTTCACCACTGTCATAAGAGGGTGGCTCTTATGGCCATGAGAGTTACTGAAGAAGCAGTAGTGTATGACATGGACGTTGATGCCATATACCTTTCTTGTGCTCTTTAGGCCAACTTGTGCCTAATCCTCGGTCCATGATCTCCATCTTACAACAAATTGCTGCTAGGCAGCCAGACCCTAATACTTGACAGGATTGATAGAAACCAGCTTATAATGAGCAACTAGCTTCACCAAAGTCCCTTGTCTCTTAGACATTCATCTTCAACAAGACTTAGTAACACACTGAGAGCTATTTTTCAAATGGTGAGTAATTCTCTGCTACAGA
Organism: Cervus elaphus; assembly: GCF_910594005.1. Lineage (NCBI taxonomy): Eukaryota > Metazoa > Chordata > Mammalia > Artiodactyla > Cervidae > Cervus > Cervus elaphus. The sequence goes on along the minus strand of NC_057834.1, from coordinate 81,882,655 downwards.
TAGTATAGACTTTCTCTAGAATTCTAGGAGTCTATCTTCTCATTTTCCTACTGGGACTTACCACAAGTCCCATATCTTCCACAATTAATGACTCCTCTTATATCACAGAGTCTGCTGATTCATATGGCCCAAGTAGCAGGAATATTTGTACAGCCTGAACCTGCTACAGAGCCTTTTACTGCTCTGGGCCTCATGCAAAACTGGAAGCCTTTCTTGTCACTCAGTAAATGGGTTGGATGAATATTCCTATTGGGATATCCCAGTGTAATGTAGGGCTTTCCTGGTGGCTCAGGTGATAAAGCATCTGCCTGCAATGCAGGAGACCCATTTTACATCTTTGGGTCAGGAAGATTCCCTGAAGAAGGGAATGGATACCCACTCCAGTATTCTTGCCTGGAGAATCCCATGGACAGAGGAGCCTGGTGGACTACACTCTATGGGGTCTCAAAGAGTCAGACACAACTGATCGACTAACACTTCCACTTTCAGGGAAATAATGCCTCTATTACTAGGCACTGTTTTCTTCTTAGTGGTAGAAAATTTAAAGTGCAGTAATATGTTCTTTATTTTTTAAGGGTTGTCCTGTAATGCCCAAGATTAGAGATCAGAAACGTTTTCTGGGCCAGAGCAAATATTTTAAGACTTTGTAGGCCAGATAACCTGTGATAACTACCCAACTCTGCCATTGTAACATGAAAGCAACCACAACCTATATAAGCAAATGGGCCTGACTGTGTCCTAATTAAAATTTACAAAAATAGGTGGTGGGACAGATTTTGCCCTAGACCACTGGGTTCCTAAAAACTTCTCCAATGTGGTAGGCCTGTGATGGGCCTGTCTACCATTCTCCAGAGAACAAATGTCACTTCTCACTCTTCCAGTCCAACTAACATGGTATCGTGGATACAATGAAGTAGTAGAAGTGTTATGTCCTGAGGAATGTACAGATGGTCCAAGTCACAATACAAATAGCAAGAGAGTTAATTTAGTCCTAGGGCAAAGCCATAAATGTATACAATGATCTATCCCATGTGAATGGAAACCACTTCTTTTCCGCCTTTATCCCATAAGCACCTTCAGTATCAAGCCCCATCTATAATCCTCTGGCTCCTATATATATTTAGTCTTTGCCACACTTTTGGCCTATAGTCTCTTTCTCTCATAGCAGGCCCAGCATGTCTCTGGCTGGTTTATGCTGTGACTTGGTCCTATTTATAGATCTGGTAGCCAGGAGGGGAGGTGGGATAGAACTCAAGCAAGCATGTGTTTCCTCACCAGGCAGAAATCTCTGTGCTATCTTCAAGCAAAGGGCACAGTCCCAGCTTTTAATGGGGAGGAATACGTCACTGCTGCAGGCCCAGAGGATTGCAGGAGATCTAAGGGTTCAAGATTTCAGATGCATCAATCAGGACCCTAATGCTGGTGTGGTAGCTCTATCAGTGTTGAAAACTTTCTTTCTTTCTTAGAGCTCTGCTTTTCTAAGTCCTGGGCCCAATCCTAATTTTTTCTGCCATCTGGCTATGTCTCTATATGCTGCCAAGGAGTCCCTCTTGCTTTCACACTTTGCCTTATTGTCTTCCTTAATACACTAACAGTCTCTAGCAACACCCATCCAGATTCCATTATCCTTATAATTATTTCCCCCAAATCTCTCAAGCACCTGAGATATTGCCCCTATTAGTAAATTCCCTTCCTCTAGTATCTCAACCTAATTCAACTCTGGTAGAAGTTTTAACAGTTGTGTGACTATAACACTCCAGGGGCTCATTGCCAGCTGGCCAACAGGTAGCCCAGTTCCTAAACCCTCATTTTAAAGCCCCCTTCCTTTACTCATGGTATCACAGACAGACATGCCCATGAAGCACATAGTGAGACTCTGAGATTTTCATGCAGGAGATTGAATGAGGGGTACTCTCTGGAATAATGCCTGTGAGCAGTGAAGGAAGCAGGGTTGGGCAGAGGGAGAATTTGAACTATGATGCAGTTGCAAAGGCCTCTGTCCATTAGGAGCTATGGAGCTGGAGTGCCTCAGATGGGCTGCCCCAATTCAGCAAGAGGATCAAGATTTTGTATCTCTCACATTGACCAACCCTGGATATGAGCTGCTCCCCGGGAGTGGGTACAAACTTAGGTGAATCAGCCTCCTTCAGCCAAGGGCATTCTGGCAGCAGAAGCCAGTTATAAGCCATCAGAGGCCAACACTTCTGGCATCTGAGTGCCTTGGTCCCAAGGGAGATCTAGTTGGGTAATACATCACAGCATATTTAATAGGGGTTTTATTAAATATCACCCACTTTGTGTCCATGGAGAAAACATTACCACACACGAAAGACAGTAAGCAAAGGATGGCTTGAACCTGAGTTGCCAAATCAATCCTGGGATAACGTCTCTCTAAACTTAATAAGATAACCTTTCCATTGAAGGAGCTTCCCAGGTGGCACTGGTGGTAAAGACTCTGCCTACCAATGCAGGAGACGTAGAGACACAGGTTCGATCCCTGAGTCAGGAAGGTCCCCTGGAGAAGGGAATGGCAACCCACTCCAGTATTCTTGCCTTGAGAAATCCATGGACAGAGGAGCCTCCTGGGCTACAGTTCATGGGGTCGCAAAGAGTCGGTCACATCTGAGCAACTAACACTTCCATTTAAGACACTGTAATTTTTTAATTTTTAACTTTTAATTTTTAAATTAAAAGTATAGAGGATTAATCTTTAGCTACACAGGCTCCTATTCTTTTCAGATCTGGGGATACCACGTGCCCCTTTCCAATTTGATCACATAGATGTATAGAGGATTAATAAACAATGTTGTATAAGTTTTAGGTGAAACACTGTATTCATTTTCTTTTCTTTTTTTTTTCACTGTATTCATTTTCTTGCAACCAACAGTATTCTAATGCATGCATGCATTGCATTATTTCAGTTAACCCCCAGTTACTCTGAAGTTGATATTAATCCCATTTCAAAATTATACAATTAAAGTTTAGGGTAACTTCCCCAAGTTCACACAGCGTAGAAATTGGTGGAACCTAGTCTAAAATGTCACACCATCTAAATCCAGACTCCATGCTCTTTTTCGTTTAAAAAACATCTATGTGATCAAACTGGGAAGAGGCATGTGGCATCCCCAGATCCAAAAAGAATAGAAGCCTGTGTAGCTAAAGATTCAATATGTACCAGAAGAAGTGCTCTTAAGAAGCTCCCAGCTTCCTGAGTGGTGGCTCCAAAATCCTATGTCCACATCCTAGTTGCCAGAAACTGTAAGTGTGACCTTATGTAGAAAAAATGTCTTTGTAGTGGTCATTAACTTCAGGTTTTGAGATAATGAGAGTCCCTTGGGTTGTCTCTGTGGGCCCTAAATCCAATGACAAGAGTCCTCATAAGGGACACACAGTGGAGACTGGGCTTGGAGGAAATGCAGGCACAGCCAAGGGTCTCTGAAAGAGCAAGGACAATCACCTCTAGCACAATCCTGCCCACACCTGGATTTTGGACTTCTGGCCTGCAGAACAATAAGGGAATAAATTTCTGTTATACACACCACCAAGTTTGTATCACTTTGTTATGGCAGTCTCAGTAAACTAATACATCTGTGATCTTTCTTTCAAGTGGGATGTTTCGAGAGAACAGCATCGAAACATGTATATTATCTATAGTGAAACAGATCACCAGCCCAGGTTGGATGCATGAGACAAGTGCTCGGGCCTGGTGCACTGGGAAGACTCAGAGGGATTGGGTGGAGAGGGAGGTGGGAGGGGGGATTGGGGAAGAAAAAAAAAAACACATTTCCTTTCCCACATAAAGGTAATCAGTGTGCTTTTCTCTTATGTTTGGTTGAGTATATTCCTTATGTAGTAAATTTCTAATGGAATCCTTTACACTTCGAAGATGGAGTATAAACAATTTCCTTCACAGAAGATAAACATCTGTAGAGATGTGAATGAATGCTTGCCCTAGAAGAAGGCCCATAGCCACTGTATTTACAATACAGTCTCCATAGGATCCAAAGAACTCTAAGGATTTCTGAGAAAGAGTTGGGCAAATGAAAGAATGAGAGGCACCCAAGTTCTAGGAGAAGCAAGAACAAAGACTATAATAAAGAGATGAAGTTTCCAATGTTTGAAAGAGAGAATAATCCAGTGTTTCTGGTTAGAAGACTGGAAATCCATGTCTTCAGAAATAAGATTTGGTTTCTTCATGCATGAGCATGAGGAAGCCAGAGTTTCAGAAGTATTATAAAGGAGGATACAAAACACAAAGTCAGACAGCCCCAAGTCCTTTCTGAAAAGAGGGTTAGGAGATTAGCAGGAAATTCATGTTTCTATAGTTGAATCTTGTAGGTGACTGGAAAAGATATATTCCATTTCAATGACAAAATGTTATCTCAAGAATTATTTCTATTATATTGGGGGGAGGAAAAATGGGAGAAAATCAGTTTACTAAGAGTAAAGAATGGTATGAACTTAAGTCTGACTGTATAAAGGGAGGGAATGGAATATTTTCTGAGCCTGTCTCTGTGAAAACCTAGGAGATGAGATTTAGAGGATTTGGAATAAGTCAGCCAAATCTTGGTTGCCAAAACCACAAGCCCCAGGTGACAGCTGCTCCACCAAAGACCATGCAGACTGCCTCCCAGGTAGCAAATGGGCTAGAATCACCTATATTATTCCCGTATAGTACTTGATGGATTGGGCTAAAAACAGGGAGATAAGAGGGAAAAGTGCTGTGAGAAAAGCTCTGCTTCCCAGAAAATTGGAAGAGTCTATGTGACCTTCTGTAACAAAATCACAAAGTGTTCTGATACAAATTACCTCCCAGGTGTTTACAGTCCAGGCTGGCCTGCTCCGCTGCCAGTGCCAAGAGGAGCGGTGAAATAGGAAGACTGGTTTTCAGCATATGGTTCACAATTCCAACCACAAGAAAACACCTCTTAGGCTCCACCCTGTGACCCACAAGCCTTTGAGTTGCCCAGACTGGAGACTGAAAGGGCCCAGAGACAGCAACAGAGACATTAACAACATATTGGGAATTCAGTTCAGTTCACTCACTCAGTCATGACTGACTGTTTGCAACCCCATGTTTGCAACTGCAGCATGCCAGGCCTGCCTGTCCATCACCAACTTTCAGAGTTCACCCAAACCCATGTCCATTGAATCGGTGATGCCATCCAACCATCTCATCCTCTGTCGTCCCCTTTTCCTCCTGCTCTCAATCTTTCCAGCATCAGTCTTTTCAAATGAGTCAGCTCTTCGTATCAGGTGGCCAAAGTATTAGAGTTTCAGCTTCAGCACCAGTCCTTCCAATGAACACCCAGGACTGATCTCCTTTAGGTCTCCTTGTAGTCCAAGGGACTCTCAAGAGTCTTCTGCAACACCACAGTTCAAAAGCATCAATTCATCGGTGCTCAGCTTTCTTTATAGTCCAACTCTCACATCCATACATGACTACTGGAAAAACCATAGCTTTGACTAGATGGGCCTTTGTTGGCAAAGTAATGTCTCTGTTTTTTAATATGCTATCTATGTTGGTCATAACATTCCTTCCAAGGAGTAAGTGTCTTTTAATTTCATGGCTGTAGTCACCATGTGCAGTGATTTTGGAGCCCAAAAAAATAAAGTCAACCACTGTTTCCACTGTTTCCCCATCTATTTGCCATGAAGTGATGGGACCGGATGCCATGATCTTAGTTTTCTGAATGTTGAGCTTTAAGCCAACTTTTTCACTCTATTCTTTCACTTTCATCAAGAGGCTCTTTAGTTCTTCACTTTCTGCCATGAGGGTGGTATCATCTGCATGTCTGAGGTTATTGATATTTCTCCCAGCAATCTTGATTCCAGCTTGTGCTTCTTCTAGCCCAGTGTTTCTCATGATGTACTCTGCATAGAAGTTAAATAAGCAGGGTGACAATATAGAGCCTTGACGTACTCCTTTTCCTATTTGGAACCAGTCTGTTTTTCCATGTCCAGATCTAACTGTTGCATCCTGACCAGCATACAGGTTTCTCAAGAGGCAGGTCAGGTGGTCTGGTATTCCCATATCTTGAAGAACTTTCCACAGTTTATTGTGGAAAGCCACACAGTCAAAGGCTTTGGCATAGTCAATAAAGCAGAAATAGATGTTTTTCTGGAACTCTCTTGCTTTTTCGACGATCCAACAGATGTTGGCAATTTCGATCTCTGGTTCTTCTGCCTTTTCTAAAACCAGCTTGAACATCTGGAAGTTCACGGTTCACGTATTGCTGAAGCCTGGCTTGGAGAATTTTGAATATTACTTTACTAGCATGTGAGATGAGTGCAATTGTGCAGTAGTTTGAGCATTCTTTGGCATTACCTTTCTTTGGAATTGGAATGAAAACTGACCTTTTCCAGTCCTGTGGCCACTGCTGAGTTTTCCAAATTTGCTGACACATTGAGTGCAGCACTTTCACAGCATCATCCTTTAGGATTTGAAATAGCTCAACTGGAATTCCATCACCCCCACTAGCTTTGTTCATAGTGATGCTTCCTAAGGCCCACTTGACTTCACATTCCAGGATGTCTGGCTCTAGGTGAGTGATTACACCATCGTGATTATCTGGGTCATGAAGATCTTTTTTGTACAGTTTTTCTGTATATTCTTGCCACCTCTTCTTAATATCTTCTGCTTCTGTTAAGTCCATCCAATTTCTGTCTTTTATTGAGCCCATCTTTGTGTGAAATATTCCTTTGGTATCTCTAATTTTCTTGAAGAGATTTCTAGTCTTTCCCATTCTATTGTTTTCCTCTATTTCTTTGCATTGATTGCTGAGGAAGGCTTTCTTATCTCTCCTTGCTATTCTTTGGAACTCTGCATTCAGATGCTTATATCTTTCCTTTTCTCCTTTGCTTTTCACTTTTGTTTTCACAGCTATTTGTAAGGCCTCCTCAGATAACCATTTTGCCTTTTTGCATCTTGGGGATGGTCTTGATCCCTGTCTCCTCTATGAAGTCACGAACCATCCATAGTTCATCAGGCACTCAGTCTATCAGATCTAGTCCCTTAAATCTATTTCTCACTTCTACTGTATAGTAATAAGGGATTTGATTTAGGTCATACCTGAATGGTCTAGTGTTTTTCCCTGCTTTCTTCAATTTAAGTCTGAGTTTGGCAATAAGGAGTTCATGATCTGAGCCACAGTCAGTTCCCAGTCTTGTTTTTGCTGACTGTATAGACCTTCTCCATCTTTGGCTGCAAAGAATATAATCAATCTGATTTTCGTGTTGACCATCTGGTGATATCCATGTGTAGAGTCTTCTCTTGTGTTGTTGGAAGAGGGTGTTTGCTATGACCAGTGTGCTCTCTTGGCAAAACTCTATTAGCCTTTGCCCTGCTTCATTCTGTACTCCAAGGCAAAATTTGTCTGTTACTCCAGGTGTTTCTTGACTTCCTACTTTTGCATTCCAGTCCCCTGTAATGAAAACGACATCTTTTTTGGGTGTTAGGTCTTCACAGAACCATTCAACTTCAGCTTCTTCAGCTTTACTGGTCAGGGCATAGACTTGGATTACCGTGACATTGAACAGTTTGCCTTGGAAACGAACAGAGATCATTCTGTCATTTTTGAAATTGCATCCAACTACTGCATTTTGGGCTCTTTTGTTGACTATGATGGCTACTCCATTTCTTCTAAGGGATTCTTGCCCACAGTAGTAGATATAATGGTCATCTGAGTTAAATTCACCCATTCCAACCCATCTTAGTTTGTTGATTCCTAGAATGTCGATGTTCACTCTTGCCATCTCCTGTTTGACACTGCCAATTTGCCTTGATTCACGGACCTAACATTCCAGGTTCCTATGCAATATTGCTTTTTACAGCATCAAACCTTGCTTCTATCACCCATCCACAAATGGGTGTTGTTTTTGCTTTGGCTCCATCCCTTCACTCTCTCTGGAGTTATTTCTCCACTGATCTCCGGTAGCATATTGGGCACTTACTGACCTGGGGAGTTCCTCTTTCAGTATCCTATCTTTTTGTCTTTTCATACTGTTCATAGGGTTCCCAAAGCAAGAATACTGAAGTGGTTTGCCATTCCCTTCTCCAGTGGACCACATTCTGTCAGACCTCTCCACTATGACCTGTCTTGGGTGGCCCCACATGGCATGGCTTAGTTTCACTGAGTTAGACAAGGCTGTGGTCCATGTGATCAGATTGGCCAGTTGTCTGTGATTGTGGTTTCATTCTCTCTGCCCTCTGATGCCCTCTCTCAGCTCCTTCTGTCTTACTTGGGTTTCTCTTACCGTGGACGTGGGGTATTTCTTCATGGCTGCTGCTTACCTTGGACGTGGGGTAGCTCCTCTCAGATGCCACTCCTGACCTTCGACGTGGGGTAGCTCCTCTCGGCCACTCCTGTTCTTCAGCCTGGTGGCTCAGATGGTAAGGTGTCTGCCTACAATCAGGAGACCCAGGTTCGATCTCTGGGTTGGGAAGATCCCCTGGAGAAGGAAATAGCAACCCACTCCAGTACTCTTGCCTGGAAAATCCCATGGATGGAGGAGCCTGTTGGGCTACAGTCCATGGGGTTGCAAAGAGTCGGACACAACTGAGGAACTTCACTTATTGGGAATAAGCACATCCAAAACAAAGGTCCTGGAGCTGCACCCCTGTATGTCTGACAGACGGTAGGTAGGAAGGACATGGCAATCTTTGTTACTTGGGGGAGAAAGAGGCTATCATTTATAGGGAGTATTGATGTCAGGCTCTCTCATCAGTTACCAGGGAAACCAGCAGCTGGGGCAGGGGGCAATCATATAAGCAGTTACTGATTAAGCTGTATGATTCAGAGGACTGGACAATGACGTGAGTGAAGCAGGGGATGAACAGAGAACAAGAGAACAGCCATCTTGGATGACCTAACCATGCATTCCACTCCTCTGTACCCTGCACATCCCTTGCTGTGTTGGTTCACCCGTCTTCTGACATATCCCTGAAGTGAGGTGTGTAGAGTACACTGCAACCCAGATACCACAAATGCAGTACAGACACCAGCAACTAAAGAGTATCAAGAGTAAGCCAGGAGTTTATGTCGGTTTTCCACGCAAGTCCAGTGGGCAACAAGAGCATCTCACTGTCGACCCAGCAATCAGACTCATTTTATAGTGTGGCCCTCACTGTGCACAGATTCCCTCTGGTCAGACTAGGGATGAAATGTGAGATGTTTAACAGACACAGTATAGGGAAGATCATGACCATTAAGCAGACTACAAGCAGCAACAGCATTCTAGATCATACCACCCCTGCCTGTGGGCTTTGTCCTGGCCAGCAGTACCATCCCACCTGCCCACCCTCAGTGCCCACAGCCAGGGCCAAATCCAAGAGAGGTGGTGTAGCAGTAGACCACAGGGTTAATATTGGGTTGGCCTAAAATATTTCAGGTTTTTCCATAACATCTTACAGAAAAACCCAAATGAGCTCTTTGGCCAACCCAACACAATGGTGCTTGTCTTCAGCAGAGGCCCAGATTAATCCTTAGGAGTCTTAAGTTGGGCCAGGTAGAAGACAAATGAAACCTGTAAGTCCTTTTTTAACCCTATTCCCCACGATGCAGCAAAACCAAAGCACTGGGGACTTACCTGCCAATCCCACGGCCTTTCTATAGTGTGTTCCCCTCAGCATAGACCCTGTGGCCAGGGTAAAAGTGAGTTGTTGTCCTGACCCATAGTTGCCAGTTGTCCTTTGGTGGTCAGCGGTTGAACTCAAATGGTGTGGGCTGGTTGCCTCTGGGTTAGCATGGTGCAGCTACTGGGACAATTATTCCTGGGTGTGTCCATGTGTTGGGAACATCAACTATTGTTGACGTAGCCCCTTCTTTCTTCCCATTAGTCTGGCAGCAGTGGAGTGGTGAGGCAGGTGGAAACACCAGTATATGCCTTCTTATCAGCCCAGCCCACGAGTGAACTTCATGGCTGGCCAAGTGGGATCCTCGCTCACTATCAGTCCCAGTGGGTGCCCTGTGCGTCACGTGTGCACAACTGTCTAGACCCTGAACCGTCACTCTTCTTGTGGCTTGATGCCTACTGTGGCTTGATGCCTACAGCAGGTATGCCTGCTTTAATGTCTTCCACCTGTTTTAAGGCACTGCAGGCCACATATCACTGCTGTTTCATCACACTGCATCCTTCAGAGCTGGGGCCAGGAATCCAAGGGCACTCTATTATTTTGTCACTGCCACAGGCCCCAAACAAACCCTCTCAGGCAACTGGCCACATCCAATTCTCAAGCCTATCCCTGAGTTAATATCCCTAAAACCTGTGTCAATGGCTTATTTTTTAAGGATGGTAGGTTGGGAGTATGCTTATTTTACCTGACCAGCTAACACCCAAGTGTTTGATAGATAATCCAAGTCCTGGCATTTTATCTGTATTCACCAGCCACCCCATGCAGTCAGATAAGCCATGAGCACAGGGCTATTTTTGAACTGGAAAGAGACTGAGGTTTATGGAGTATCATCAATATAATGGAAGAGGAAGACAGGTCTCATGGTGGTCAACTGCCACAGGCCCACATGCTAATCACCTCAGGGTTACCCGCATAACTTTTCACTCCCTGTCCTTATTTCATGATATCTCAGCACTCATGGGAGTTTCCTTGGCCTCTTGGCTGGCTTGCCAATTGTTGGGCTGCACCCACAGGCCTCCAAGTCTTGTAGTTGCCCAGGCTCAAGACCAAAGATAGAGCCCAGAGACAGTGCCAGAGACATTGATGGTTTGATGTCTTATACGTCCAAAACAAAGGATCCTGGAGCAACATTCCACCATGGCTGGCAAACAACAGGCAGGATATGGCCGCAGTCTTCACTATTTAGGGGAGGAGGCTACCCTTTATAGGGGAAATTGACATCAAGTTGGCTCATCAGTTACCAGGGAAACTAGCAGCTGGGGCAGGGGACAAGCACATAGGCAGTGACTTATTAAGCCCTCTGATTCAGAGGATTGGATAGTCATATGAGTGAAGCAGGCACGTGATTGAGCAGAAGTCTGCACAGAGAACAAGAGAACAGCCATCTTGAATGGCTTGACCACACAAAACAGGAAATTGGTCCTTGAAATTTTCACAGACTACAGACTTTCCTGCCACACACCTGGGATATAACCTCCAATAGTTCCTTTGTAACTCATTACAATAAAGGCATATATGTATAAAGTAAACTACGATTTCTAAGAATTCTGCTCTTCTCTGAAACAAATATAGTATTTCTAAGATTTATATTACCATTGAGTAAAATGGGGCTAATTAAGTTTTTTTTTCTTTTTTTAGGAAAAATCACATTAGAATCTAAATTCCTCTTTGCACAGAATTATCAAATTAGCGGAGAAATAAAATGTACTAGTCATTTGGCCATGCAAGTTACATGATGTGGAAGCACATTTTGTAACAAGAGTAATCAATACAGCACAAAACTTTCTATGTCACAGTACTTCATCCTTCTTATCTCATGTTCCTCATTAAGCAGCAGCAGCTTGAGAATGACCTGCAGTACCTTCTAGAGTTTGCTGCTCTCAGACCTCCCATCTCTCATCTCACCCACAAAGTCCAGTGATAACTTTCCATGTAGGTCTACAAACAAATGAAAAGAAGGCAGGATTCTTCATTTAACAAACACATACAGAAATTTATGTGCCAGGTATAAAAACTACCATGTGCTCAGCCGCTCAGATGTGTCTGACTGTGGTCTCATAGACTGTAACCTGCCAGGTTCCTCTGTCCATGAAATTTTCCAGGCAAGAATATTGGAGTGGGTTGCCATTTCCTCCTCCAGGGGATCTTCCCAACTCAGGAATCGAACCCTTGTCTCTTGCGTCTCCTGCTTTGGCAGGTGGACTCTTTACCACTCCACCACCTCGGAAGCCCCCTTACTACCATAGTTCTTTACAGACTATTCATTTAATCCTCAAAAAAACCTGAGATAGGTTCTATATGTTAACCTCCATTTTACAAATGCAGAAACTTGTCACAGAGCTAGTAAGAGATGGAGTCAGGATTTAAATGAGATTGTGCAATCAAACATGGCACCTTAAGTAATAGTATTATAAAAGTGAATGCAGAATTCACTAAGAATTACTTAGTCAAATAATACTAAGTACTCATGAGTATGTATTTATGAAAAGGGAGACAAAAAATTTAAATAAATGGAGATTTTTAATCATTGTTGTTCAGTTGCTCAGTTATGTCCACCTCTTTTCGACCCCATGGACTGCAGCACACCAGGCTTCCCTGTCCTTCACCATTTCCTGGAGTTTGCTCAAACTCATGTCCATTGAGTCGGTGATGTCATTCAACCATCTCATCCTCTATCATCCCCCCATCTCATCCTCTATCATCCCCTTCTCCTCCTGCCTTCAATCTTTCCCAGCATCCAGGTCTTTTCCAATGAGTCAGCTCTTCACATCAGGTGATCAAAGTATTGTAGTTTCAGCTTCAGCATCAGTTTTTCCAATGAATATTCAGGGTTGATTTCCTTTAGGATTGACTTGTTTGAACTTCTTGCTGTCCAAGGGACTCTCAGGTGTCTTCTCCAGTACCACAGTCTGCAGGCATCAATTCTTTGGTGCACAGCTTTCTTTATGGTCCAGCTTGCACATCCACACATGACTACTGGAAAAACCATAGCTTTGACTAGACAGAACTTTGTTGGCAAAGTAATGTCTCTGCTTTTTAATATGCTGTCTAGTTTTGTCATAGCTTTTCTTCTAAGGAGCAAGCATCTTTTAATTTCCTGGCTGCAGTCACCATCCACAGTGATTTTAGAGCCCAAGAAAATAAAGGCTGTCACTGTTTCCATTGTTTCCCCATCTGTTTGCCATGAAGTGATGGGAATAGATGTCATGATCTGAGTTTTCTAAATGTTGAGTTTTAAGTCAGCTTTTTCACTCTACTCTTTCACCTTCATCAAAAGGCTCTTTAATCCCTCTTTGCTTTTTGCCATTAGGGTGGTGTCATCTGCATATCTGAGTTTATTGGTATTTCTCCTGGCAATCTTTATTCCAGCTTGTGCTTCATCCAGCCTGGTATTTTATATAATGTACTTTGCATGTAAGTTAAATAAGCAGGGTGATAATATACCTTCATTCCATGTGATATACTCTGCCTATAAGTTAAATAAGCAGGATGACAATTTTTTAATGGAAGAGGTTATCTAGGATGTTCATGTAAACAACTTTTAGTCATGGGTTTCTAAAATTCCAGTTTATGAAGATTTATGGTATATGTACAACAGTAGTGTTAGTTTACTGATGTAAAGATGACCACCATTCAAATACACATGTATCTTTAAATCATCAATTATATTTATTTCTCTGATTATAAAAGTAACAAATGTTCATATCTAGAAGATTCAATCACAAGACAAAACATAAAAATCACTCATAATCCCACCATCCAGAAATCATCACTGCTGATACATTCATACATATAGTCTTTAGTCTTCTTTCTATATGTATATTCAGCCACCTGGGGAATGACTTACCATTTATTAAATGTGACTCTGTGCAAAAGTGATACATTATTCAAAGAAAAACAATTTACACTTTTTTACAATGCCTCAGTGTGTACTAAACATTCTTTAAGGGCTGTAAAAGTCATAAAACCGATACATTAAAATTTCAAAAGTACTTTTATAGTAGAAATAAACTCCCAATAATACATATGCTAGAGCATATTTAAGAACTCAAATATTCAGTCTAATTGAAGTCACAATGGTGATATTTTTCAAAATATTACTTTATCATTACATTTTCTGCATGGCCAAGGAGCAAGTTTTAGCATCAGTAGGATGAAAGCAATGCTGGCTTCTTAAATTTGTTCACAAGATTAACTGTTATCACACCTCCATTGATTCATGATTATCTTCCTATTGAATGCATTCTAAAGCTCCTCTAAGATAGGAAGGCCCAAGACCACTAAAATGAAATACTGATTTATGATTATTCTAATACTACTCAGCATTTGTGAAATAAACTGTATCCACAACACATGTTTTAATTACTAATCCCAAAATACTTTGCTGAGCTAGGTATAGAATTCTTTCATTTAGGAGGAAAATGAACACTATAAATCAACATACTAGGTTGAAAATTTGCATGACCATACACTATGATTTCCAGCATCACAAGTGGCTTAAGGAATGCCTCAATGGAGCATGGACTGCCACTGGTGGCCACAATGTCACAGCCTTGAAGTCAGCTTCCTCTTGACTGTACCAGTAATTCTGCCATATGGATTGTCTAATGGTAACAAGACCTGTAGAAAAACCACAGGGCACCTTCAGAGACACCGAAGAGAGATGAGGTGATTTTCCAGAAAATTAGAGTTTTTCAACAGTTTTTAATTATCAGGATATAAATGTTTCTCAGATGCATTACATATCCCTGCTTTTTAAACAGAGTGTAGTGAACATAATTTAGCCTTTGCTTGATGACTCACTTTGAACATCAATCATTGTCCAATGCTATAATACAGTTATGCCCTCAGGGACATTTGAGGTCCTCAGGACTCTTAGCCCAGTGCTAAATGGCTCCAGACAGCTGTGCATTTGCAGTTCTTCTGTCCTCCACTCTGCATTAGTCACTTCTCTGCTGTTTTCTTTGTGTCCTGACTCCTGCTTCTCATATGTTGCCCTCACTTTGTAGGCACTTGCTGAGTGAGGACCCAAGCGTGACCAGCCATCCTCAAGGTGCAAACACAGACATAGGGACAGCTTGCTCACCCCCTTGAGTGCCTTTACACAGAGCCTGACCCAAAGGACCTCAGGCCTTCCTGCCTGCAGGTCTCCAGGGGAAGTTTTGAGTCTGACTTCTTAGAGCAAAAGACACCGTGGCCTTGGTCTACCGGAACACCATCGAGCTAGGATCATTGCAGGCCTGCGGTATCAGGCCTCCTTAGGTTGGGGTTCCTGAGCTATGCACTGCTCTAGCCATGAGCCTGAGCCTTTTTCTGTTTGAGGCCCATTGGTGTCATCTTTGCTGAACATGTCCCCTTTCTCCCCTTTAGAAAGTAAGCTGTCAAAAGAGTCTTTACATCCAAATTAACAGTGGCATTCTGGGAATCTACGTCCCCTCCATCCTCTGAAGTACACAGGGCTGCCTGTCCTTCCAGCTGAATGGACAGTGACTGTCCTCTGCAACTCGGGCCCTATTTCAGCCATGCCAGGCACCTCAGCATGACCTTACTTGCCCAGCGCTGCTCCCCAGCCTCCCTCACAGCTGTCGCAGTACAGAGTGTGATGGAGCCTAACGCACAGAACAGAAACAAGGTACCTGGCCAGACGGCTGTGACTGATAAGGCTCCTGGGGCAGCGGGCCCAGAAGGTAGGACCTTCTGGACACCCTTCACTGACCTTTTGCCATCAAAGGAGATGATTCTCTGGCTGCGCAGCCACGGTAACAGAGGGTCCCTTCCTGTCTCACTTCCCCAACACACTAGAAGCAGCCAACAGAATGGTGCTTTTTTTTAGCACCCTGGAAGCCCATGGGAAGATGGATCAGAGACGTCCTGCCAGTCTGAGAGTGATCCAAGTGGGGAGGGACAATTCTGATCTCCCACGACTGAGCACAGCAGGCCTATCTGTTGGGACTTCAGGCTGCCTAGTGAGACACACTAGCTTGGCTGAACCTTCTGCCATGTCTAAAAGCAAGTCATGGTTAAGTGCTTTTTCTAAGGCTGGGTTTCCTTTCGAAAACTGAACTTCCTCGTCTTGCCTGCTGTAATCGCAATTAGAAACACAAATATCTTTCATTTTGTGTGTGTTTACTACTCAAACTGACTATTTAAAAGGGATGATAGAAGAAAATAAAAAGATAACTTTTTCCTTTCTTCTCATTGCCTTGTGATGGAAAAATAATGAAACTGTGACCTTCTGTGTCACCTTTTGGAGAAATGGATCTCAGAGCTGTTTCTTTGGGCACACTCTGTTCTTTCTTTGTCTTTTACTCTCTGCAACTTTCAAGCCTCCTCTATAAGTATTCATCCACTTCTATGGCATACCAGCCTCAGATATTGAAAGGCCAGAGTCTAAGTGGGCTCTAAACAGTTGCAACTATAAATATCCCAACATTCACAATGCATGAGACAAGTGCTCGGGCCTGGTGCACTGGGAAGACCCAGAGGGATGGAGTGGGGAGGGAGGTGGGAAGGGGGATCGGGATGGGGAATACATGTAAATCTATGGCTGATTCATGTCAATGTATGACAAAAACCACTACAATATTGCAAAGTAATTAGCCTCCAACTAATAAAAATA
Source organism: Cervus elaphus (assembly GCF_910594005.1). Classification (NCBI taxonomy): domain Eukaryota; kingdom Metazoa; phylum Chordata; class Mammalia; order Artiodactyla; family Cervidae; genus Cervus; species Cervus elaphus. The sequence goes on along the minus strand of NC_057834.1, from coordinate 81,866,402 downwards.
AATGGGAAAAAAAAGAGTTGTGGCAGTTGTATCACCCCAAGTTTACAAAGAGGGTTAAAAAGTGGGCAAGGCAGGGGAAATGTGCTTTAAATATTTTTAAAGTTCTCTTACCTCTTCCTTGTTGATCAGTCCCATTTTGGACATGTCTATGTTAAAGTAGTGAATGTTTGGCAGACTGATTTCCATATCTTCTATCTGGAATCCACAATAATATGTATTACATTGGAAAACTAGGAATCTGTCTCTATCACTACTTGCCCCCAACCTCCAATTAGCTCATTACTCAGATTCCACCTCTGTCTCTGGGACACCGTCTGATGTTCCTCTACTGCTCGACACTGTTCTGTCTAGCTAGTACTATTATTAAATGATGGACTCACCCCTCCCTCTGTGTATGAAATCCATTTCTCAGAAAAGTAAAATCTCCTGGGGAATGTTCAGCATCCAGCTGGCTTCCAGATGTTGGCCCATCAACCTCTTCAGTTCCCACTCAGTCCATACCCTCTTCTCCAGGCCTGTCCTCAACATTTGCAGGCCCTGGAGTAAGAGCATTTGGAGGTCCCCACACCAGATGTTTTGGACTTCCAAGGCAGCACTAGTGGTAAAGAACCCATCTGCCAATGCAGGAGATGCAGGAGACGTGGGTTCAATCCCTAGGTCAGGAAGATCCCTTGGAGGAGGAAATGACAACACACTCCAGTGTTCTTGCCTGGAGAATCCCATGGACAGAGGAGCCTGGTAGGCTATGGTCCGTAAGGTTGTAAAGAGTTGGACACAACTGAAGTGACTTAGCACACACTCATACCACATGTTTAAAGATTTAAAGTTATGAATCAAGCTAAAATATAGAGATAGAAATATGTTCTACCTCTGTAACTTAACAGATAGTCCTTCACAACTATCCTTCAGTCCTTCAAAACTATCTGGAAGGCCAGGACCAAATTTTAAATCCTCTGACTCCTTGCATCATCAGGCCAGGACCTGGTAGCATGGGAAGAGCCAGCCCCAACCCCTGGCCCACCCTATCCTCTCTCTTGGACTCACATGGGTGGATATTCCAGCTTGCATGTCAAGTTGCCTAACAGTAAACATCCCAGAGAATGGTCTATAAGGGGAAGCATGGGCTCCCGAAGTGTTCACTGCCTTGAAGTGCCTCTTCCAGTAGACAGAAGCATAGCTAGAGGATGACCTGAAGGGGGCCTCTGGGCCATGGTGGGTGTCCCTCTTGCCCAGGTCTAAGGATAGCACTGTCCTCTCCATCCCATCATGGCCATGGTTCATGCCTTCCTTTCCAGCTTCCTGCAATAACCTCCCAATAGGTCTCCTTGTCTATGGCCCATCATCCTTTTAATTTATCACACATCTTTCAGAGCGATCTTTCTAGAGTGCAAAGCTGGTAGCGTGGCACCTTGCTTAGACCCCTCGGTGGCTCCTAAGATTTTTTCAGGATAAAATATAGACTCTACAAAGACCACAAAGCCCTCCAGACCTGTTTCCCACCTAGGCACATGGAAGGGCTTTCACTCCTGGAGCCTAACGTGTGGCAGACCTTCAACAATAAATGCCTGTTCCATGCTGCCTCCTGTTGTCCATACCTACCCCTCCCTCATCCTTGAGAATGAACCCAGAAAACCCCTACTTGTCCCTTAAGGCTCAACTCAAATACCTCTCCTTCCAGAGAGCCTGATAGGCATTTCCCATATACTTGAGCTAGGTGCCGTCTTCTGAATTTCCATAATATTCTATTGTTTATTGAATATTTAGCTTACTTATTTTCCTCTTTCACTGAATGATGAACTCATTGAGGGTAGAGTCTATGGGACTCTATGTCTAATTTGTCCCTGATTTTCTCATGTGCTGATAGAGACATAGTAACATTCAATAATATCAAATGGATGGATGGATGCAATCTCTCTGCATCTATCCTTCATTCTCTGGCTCTCCTGAAACATAGACCCTTGGGATAATTACCCCTCCTTCAGGCCATTTGAGTGTCCTAAATATGAGACTCAAATTGTAGCAAATTGAAGAGACTCAGAGTCTTCAAGAAAACTAAAGAACTACAGCAGTGGCCTATGTTTTCAGGTTGCACAGATTTTTCCACTTTTTTTTCCCTTTTCTCACTTGCTATAACAAGCTTTTGAGCAACAACAGATGTCATTTTTCATGTGTCTTCCACTTTCTTATTTTAACTCTCAGCTCTTTCTCAGAGCTAACAGGAGACACAGAAAGTTCTCTCAGTCTTCAGAATGGCAAGTGACAAAACGAACCTCAGGAAGCTGGCTCAGGGAGAGCACCTGGGTGTCATAGAGGGTCTTCTGGACTGAGGGCGAGTACTCGCCTTTGTCACAGGGTCCAGCAAATTTCTCCAGGACAATGCCCCTGACAGCCTCCCTAGAACACAGAAAGGAGAACTGAGGGCTCCCACAGGGTGGTCTTTGGGAATTCACTGTGAAACTAAGATATGGTGACCTCTCTGTCCCCCACCCCTAAAACAATTTTATTGCTGGTTTTAGAGAGGATTACAGGGACTTCCCAGGTGGCGCTAGTGGTAAAGAACCCACCTGCCAGGGCAAGAGACCTAAGAGATGGGGGTTCAATCCCTGGGTTGGGAAGATCCTCTGGAGGAGGGCATGGCAACCCCCTCCAGTATTCCCACTTAGAGAATCCCATGGAGAGAGGAGCCTGGTGGACTACAGTCCACAGGGGCACAAAAAGTCAGGCACAACAGAGTGACGTAGCACAGCACGGGAATATTATAATGCCAACACACACACACACACACACACACACACACACACCAGGCAACAGACATATTGCACATAACTAGGCTATCTTCATAATCTGGCACCAGGGCTCAATGGGCATCCCAGGGTAAGTTTCCCCTCCATGCTTGAAGAATTTAGGAAGACTTCCTCATATTCTAATCTTTGTGCTGCTTGGCTTGGCTGGTTGCTTGAATTGCTGCATTTTTGAGGGGTTTTACTATGCCAGGCTGTAGGCTAAGTGTTTTATGTGATTACTTCATTAAATTTTCTCAATGTACCTGAGGCAGCTCCTATTATTATTATCATCCTCAATTTGGAAGGAATCTGAGCTTAAAAGTTAAATGATTCACTCTCAGTCCGTCTCCTTAGTGGGATGCCCAGCTGGTACCCTGACTCTCAATTTCATACTCATTTCAACATAAATACATCAGACTGCTGCCCATGAGTAACACTTGAAAAAACAAGGGAAAATAAAAAGACTGAGGTGAGATTCTCTTCAAGCATTTCCAACCTAGCATATAATAAAAGGAGCAGAACAACACTCTCCCCGTGGGAGGAAGCTACCGGAGGCAGATTCTAGCTCATCACAGAGTACAAGATTCTAACAATTAGAACTTTGACAAAGGAATGAGATACCTGGTCAAAAGCAAACTGGGAATTCAGAGGCCTAATCACTGATTGTTGAGGATGTTAAAATAAAAGTCATACCTTTACAATGTTAAAGAATTTATCATTTAGAAAATGCTTCTGTAACTGTCATCTTGTTTTGAGTTTGGCCTACGGTGGCCAATTTGACTGGGACCAAGGGGTTTCCTAGGACATGGGACCTTCAGTGTTAAAATCAGGAAAGCCCTTGACAGACTGGGACGAGTTTGGTCAGCCTGGTTTAGCTCTCCCTGCACCTGCTATGAAGTGACAAGGCCACTATCCTCATTTGATCCAGTGATTCTGGAAGTGTGGCCTCTGGTCCAGCAGCATGGGCAACACCTGGGAGTTTGTTAGAAAATGCAAGTCCTCAGGCCCCATTCCAGGCCACAGAATCAGAACCTCTGGGTTCTGGGCTCAGCGAGCTACAGTGTAACAAACCCTCCAAGTGGTTCTGATACCCAATCATGTTTGTGTACTACTGATTTAGTCAATTAGGAAAGATAGAATCAGAGAAATCAGGCAGTCCACTTAAGGCTGTTACAGCTAAGAGCATCTAAGATTAAGTGCAGGTTTACTAACTCAGAGTAAGACCAGTGTTCTTTCTGTTACCCATCAGAAGGGATTTCTTACAATGGGGAGGTTGAACTAAATGGCTTCCAAGTTTCTCTTTCAGACTGAAGACTCCTAGGCCCCTGGAAAAGAGGGTGGACACTACCTGCTCCAGTGCCAGACCCTAGCACTTCTTCATACCAGGTGGCCTCAAAGTCCACGTCTCTGCCCTGGTGGTAGCGCCACTTGCAGTACACTTGGGTGGCAAAGCACCGGTCCTTCACCTCAGGGAGGGTGGTGAACTGATCCTTGAGGAATCCTTCAAATCCAGACTGCGTGGTTTTCAAGACCTTGAGGTCTTTGATTCCAGAATGAATGACTGGAGGTCCTGTTTTTAAGTCAAAAGGTAAGAGGGGATGAAGTCATAAAGGAAACAGCACCTTCTTACTGCCTAGCCCTGAGGATTCTGGGGTCAATAAAACATGGCACACTGTGTCTGTACCAAGAGCAACATCACTCCCCAAGAGTTCTGTCTCTTGGTCTCCTCCGAAGTCCATGTGATGAAGATGGTGTGCCTTTCCCCCTATCTGAATTCCACAACTCCCTGCCTTCTCACGCCCTAAGAGAACTGAAGGGCAGAGACTAAACCTTCAGGCTGTGTTGAAGCCCACAGGAACCTTTTTCTCAGCTACGTACAAGTGTGTCTTCTAGGCCAAATTACTTTCCACATTTTGAGCTCCATCTCACTCAGCAGGCAGTCATGCTGGAAAGAGTTCATAAACTCCTCAAAAGCAGCTCTTCTGTCCAGCACTGTGATGCCTTCAATTGGGGGTGGTTCTCATGTGCATTCTCTATACTGCCGAATGGCTCCAGATCCCTCAGACCCCACCAGACCCCTCAGTTCTCTGTGTTTATGAACTCAGCAAAACCAGACAATTTTATGAATGGGTAGCAGCATCGGCCCGAATGAACCTAAATGGAGACTGGGAAGATGAGATCAGTGATCCGTAAGTTATAGATTGCATACGTGGACACCCATAAAGGTTTTTAGCTTTTGGCTGAACTGAGAGGGGGGCAGAGTTGGTTTGTGGAGACCTAGGGGAGAGAGGGCAGAGTTGAAAATATTGGAGGAGATGATATGTCTCTCTGGCAGTGCCTGACATCACCTCATGAGGTGCATTGGGAAGGTGGTGGGGAGAGAGGCAAAAATCTGAAAACCTTGTTTTCTTAAGCCAGGTAGTTCTAGCTCAGGGCCCAGGTGACAGGTAGGGTACTGAGTTAGTGAGGGGAGGGGTCTTTCTTTTCGTCTGTGGAACACACTGTAGCTCCAGCAATTTGGTGTCGCCTGAAGAGAACACGGCACCAGGCGACACAGTGGGAAGCCCAGGACACAGTGTCTGTGGAGAGCGGCTTTCTGCCCCAGGAGCAGTGGGAGCCGGCACAGCAGATGCTGGACGGAGCTGTGAGGCCGCAGCTGTCCTCAGTGGGTGCGGACTGCTCCCTGAGCCCCCGTGAGACAGCCCTCAGGCTGGGAGACTGTGGGAGAGCTGGGCTGGAGAGGTTCAACAGTTTGGTAATAAGAGAACGACAAGGCCAGGGAAATTCAGGAATTAACATCATCATGGCCTTATTTTGTATGTGCAGACTGGTGAGGCCGGTATACTCAGGGAGCAGTTGGGTGCAAACTCCCAATAGCATAGTCAAAGCAGGATGACTAAGGTCAACCTCTTTTAGATCTTGAAGTCAGTCCTGACTAATATCTACCCCTTTTGACCTAAAATCTTAAGTCAAAAGCTGGAGGTATATCATCACGCATCACTATGTTGCACATGGCCCTGGTTGAAGAATAAGAATGTAATGCATGATTGTCAATTAAAATCCTGGACAGTTCTTAATAATCCAGTGGTTTACATCATCCTATGTGATTTCAATTGCTGTGGTTAACTTGGGAACCGTTGGAGTTTCACAAGTAGGTAAACAACGACTATATTTTTGATATTTTCCCAACCACATGTGTGTACCTACCAGAGAGAGCAGGGGCCCTGTTTAGTGGTAGATCTGCTGATTAAATATGTGCTGCTTAAATAAGCATTCTGGCCAGAGTATTCTAGGATAATGTGGTAAGATAGAAAATGGTATTTGTTTAACATTCCAAAGTTCTCATTGGAAGCTTTATTTGAAGAAGGATCAAGAGAATACCTGGACTTAATACCTTAAGTTGGTTGGCTTTATCAGATTCTAAGTGTATAAAGACACAATTCTGCAAAATCAGCATTTCAAAATGCAGTGTAGAGCTAATCCAAGTGAGTCTAGTCTCAGACCCAAGAGAATTGCAGAAGCAATCAATAAATATCCATTAAATGAATGAATGAATGAATGCAATGCCATTGATTCACCTTAGCAACTTAGCCTCATAACTTACAGTCTTTTCCTTCTAGACAGTTCTCCTCTATCAATCTCTAGCATTTCCCTTCCTGATCTGGCCCCTCCTCTCAGCTCTCAGACAGTATGGCAGGGGTAGAGGGGGAGGGCAGCAACACTGAGAAGGTCTTGACTGCCAACATGCATTCTAGTCACCTGGCTAGACACTAGCAGAGGTGGAGTTGGAACTCACCACCCCATTATGAGATTTCGTGCTTTTCTTCCCCCTTTTTGCATCACTTTCCATCCTCAAAATGTTTCCTCCTTCTTTCAATTCTATCTTTCCATTTCTGTAATAAAAGAGGACTTTCCAAGAGATAAGAAAGTTGCCACCGCCATTCCACAATGTGCTTTGAGGGCTTCAGACAGAGCCCCTAGTTGAAAAATACCATCCCCATTGGTTTGAAATGAAGCATCACTTTTAGAAATGATCCCTATATGTTTTGAAAATATTTTATCATTCAAAAATTTCCTATTGAAATACCAAGACCCCTTAAAGGAGTGACTCCTTAATATTTTATAAACTAGTATCATAATTTACTTCTAATAGCAATCCCTCCTAGAAAAAAAATCCTCTAGAAATGAGACTTCAATTTGCAATCAGGAGTGGCGTTAGAACAAGTGGTGGGAACCCTTGAAGGTGGATAAAGAGAAGGCAAGAGAAACCAAAGGTAAACTCTATCCATTTCCACTTTTCCTATATAGGTGGCCTTGATCACCAGCATCTCTGTGAGCCAACCAGACTTGGACCCCTCAACTGTCTCAATCATAAAAGGATTTCCAGATTCTGTGTTCCATACAGTTGAGTCCACAGTCTTGGGACTCTGATCATTCGAATTCAATTCCAGTGCTCTTCATGCTTCTCCTCCCCTGTTTATGAGTAGTATTTCCCTGATAGAATTACTTAACCTCTCTCTATCTTGATTTTCTCATTTTCAGAAGATGATAATCATAACTATTTCCTAGAGGTGATAGATGTCTAATATGGTACACATAAAGGACTCAGTAAAATGGCTGCCCCATTGGAAATGCTCTACAGAAGTTACTAAGATGATTTTGCCCTAACTGACTTCAACCCCCTGTAAATACTGCCCATGTTTCACAAAGAATCATTGGGTTCTGAAAACTCCTTCTGACATGCCATTCCTATCCGCCTCTGGCTCTGGGATGATATTTGTTAATCTTTGGGGAGTGGCAGTTTGCTAGGCAACTTTGAAATGATCTACTTTCTCACTAGAATCTGAAAATGGAGAAAGCAGTTGTATTTTCTAACATATTTTGGCTTCAGTTTCATGCAGTATAAAACATCTTACATTCTCCAAGACAGTTCACTACTGCCACGGTTTAGGCAGAACGCAAACTATCTACGCTGGTATGCTCATCATTCTATGAACAACAACAACAAAAACTTATTCTCTTTGAATGTGAAAAATAAATTCTCTTGGCACACATCAGACACCCTCGATGAAATCTGGGAGCTTATTTTATCTTTTCTGCTGGCGGTGCCCCAGCTTACTGAACACTAGTAGGAACCTGAGCCTTTCAAATTCATGGGCCCATCAACTAAAAATATGATACTTCACACACTCTAAAAAAGATTCCAATTTAGAAGACAAGAAATAATTCAACCCTAAAGACTGTCCTTTTCTAGGTTACCTCCCATGAAACCACTTAATCAGCTCTTTTTTGCCTTTCTGCCATGTTTATGGAGTAACACAAAAGGAAGATTTCCACATTTTCCTTTGCTAGAATATAATCTTTTCCAGCTTTTAGTGTCCTCCTACACACTTAACAGATTGTGGTTTCTCTCTCAGAGAAGCATACATCCTACCCCTTCAGGTCTCTAAGGGAAAGAAACTCACTGCAAATTAATAGAAAATAAGCTTGATTCCTTACCTACGCATCAGGTGTCACAAAGCACAAAGCTTTACTGAGCCAAGAAAAAAAAAAAATCCTGTCAAGAAAAGGATAATTGCTTCCACATTTAACACCTCCAAAAAGGATACAAATAGCTAAAAGGGGACTATTTTAAAACTATATTAAATAATTCTAGTAGAAAACCTCACACCTGGAAAGTGCTAGAACAAGTGAAGATCAATTAAATATCATTTGCCTCTGAGAGTCCATTTAGCTCATGGAAGGAAGGCGAAAGCTCTCTGTGTGCAATTCTGGATGAGGAGAGATGACGTCACCCCATGGAAGGAAGTTAACTGGGCTTTTGTACAGCAAAGTGATCCTCAAGATGATTTTTAAAAGATATTGTGCTTGCTCAGAAATTTTCATTTGAAATAACTGATGAGTGGCTTAGTCTTGACATCAGAACGACAGACGTAAACTTCTCGGCAGTGGCCCTCTCTGTCTTGAGTCTCCCATTTTCCTCTCTTCTCTTCCATCTGCCTGGCTTGACACCTCTTAAATCTCTTCTTCTGGACTTCATTTTCATCTCCCACTTCCTTAAAACCATCTTCCTACCTCTGCTAGTCCCCATGTCAAGAGATTTTTTTCACCACTAGAAGATAGTATCTCTTATTTGAAATATCTTCTTTACCTTTCATTCCTTGATTTGGTTATGCTTTAGTTGCGTTTTTATAATTAGTGTCAGATTGGGGGAAATTTGATGCTTAAAGAATTATGTATTATAATTCAAATAGTGTGTGTGTGCGTGTGTGTGTTGGCAGGGTGTTCTGCTTATTTCAACGAGTTTAAATTAATGACTTAACCATCCTAGTGACTTCAAGGCTTGTCTAAGCTTGCAGGTCACAGAGACTCATGAGAGAAAGAGTTTGGAAGATTGAGGTTCCATATAATGCCTACACCACAGCCTGCGCCACACATGTAGAGCCTCGCTCTCCTCTCAGAGCTGAGGAAGTCACAAGCATAACACCCACCCTCATCCCTTTGGTGAAAAAATTTCTCTCTCTTCCAGATTCCCCCATGGAACTAGCAGACTCTGAAACAGCTAAAAGTACACTTCATGATGTAACTTTAAAAGATATGGTAGGAAACAATAGAGTAGTGGGAGTTTTACAGCAATTCTCAGGGCCTAAAATGGGTTCCTCAGATTCAGTGGGCTTTCTCTAAATGTTTGTTCAATCAATAAAAATGAATCCAGGCCACTAGGAGAAACCCAGTTACATATCCTGCTGGGGAAAGTTGTAGGTTGAATGTGTGATTAAGTATATGTATTCAAGGGGGCAGAATTCTCATGACTAGCCAGCCTCACCCACTGAAAGTCTCATTTAGAGGTTTGTAACAGTAGCCTTTGGGTTTTCCTGCTGGTGCAGTGATAAAGAATCTGCCTGTCAATGAAGAAAATGTGAGTTCAATCCCTGGGTTGGGAAGATCCCTGGAGAAGGAAATGGCAACCCATTCCAGTATTTTTCCCTGGAAAATCCCATGGACAGAGAAGCCTGGCAGGCTATAGTCTATGGGGTCACAAAAGATTCAGACTTGACTTAGCAACTAAATAACAAAAAACAGTAGCCTTCAGCATGTGAACTGCAGTGTGTGTGTGTCAGATAATAATTATTTTCTTCAGTTAAGCCTATGTAAGGGCATTTCTTGTGACAATGATTGTACACTGAATCACCTCATGATATCTGCAGTTTTAGCTCTTGGAAAATAAGCAAATTAAGAGTTAAACTTTGCTACCAAAAATCCAAAGAGGGACAGAGCACGAGTATCATCTTCAAATAGACAACACAGGAAGATATGCACCCTCAGGGATGTGTGCACACACATACTGCACACACCCCGGCAGCAGATGCCTCCTCCCTTCAGATTCCTGACAGCCCCACATGCTATGGGGGCGGGGGGGCAGGGTTTACTGGGCTCTAGACAGTCAAGCTGGAGCTCTGGGAACTTCGCCACAGTGATCGCAACACCCTGAAGTTTTCTGCATAAAGAAAAAGCTTTGGGCCTGATTCTGTTGATAAGTTTTCCCACCCTGCAGCAGCCAGGTGACTAGCATGCAAGCTGATGATAGCTCCTAGTAATTCCTGGAAAGAACAGGGTGTGAAGAGCAGCCTGACTTCTTTGATCAGCTGAGCCCTATATTTGGCCACTCCACTTCAACCTCCAGGGCTCTGCTAAATATTCTTGCAGAGGGAGGTCACCAATGATGTCTAATTGCCAAACTGCACAATCTCTTCAGTCTCCTTTCAAGCCAAACTTCTTAACTTTCCTGCAGCAGAGACCAAGAGCAGCTTCTCTTCTTCCTGGGTCCTTGCCTGGACTACATTTCCCAGCCTTCGGGTGTGGTTGTTTAATTGGGTTCTCTTCATTTGATGTGCTCTGTGCTACTTTCAGGCCTGGTGCTATGCTTGAGTGGTTTTGCCTCCTCCGTTTTCTTCTCCAAGCTTTTTTCTTCCACTTGTCTGGTATGGGGATCTACTCTCAAGGTGACCCAGAAGGGAAAGGATTAAAATGTCTGGTTGCATCAACCTGGGTTCCTGAATAAATTCCTGGAGCAGGGCACCCTCCCAACATATACACATACACAGTAAACTTAACTTTTACACATAGCAGTAAACTTTGTGTGGGAAGCCACTGCATATAAGCCTACTTGTTATGCATTCTGTTACCCCAATAACTATCCCTCATTTCTTGAAATGTACTTTTCCTTTTGCTTCCATAATACCATTGTCTCCAAGTGTCCTCCTGTGTGACCATTCTTCTGTCTCAGTCTTTAAACTTTTAACTCTTAAACTGGGGAATTTTCCCCAGGGCCCTTTCATCTTTCCTCTTCTCACTTTATATGTTTTTCTGGATTAGTCCTTCTTCCCATGGCTTCACCAACTATCAGTCTCCAAATCTTTTCCTTATTTCCAAACTCACCAGCTTCCTCTGAAAACTTCCTCATTACATGTATTATTCTTAGTCAACACCGCCAGGCTCCTGACTTTAGGGTAACCTTAACCCCTCCTTTTCTCTAACCTTGCATCCCTATGCAACTACACAGACCTATTAAGCACACTTCAAAAATGCCTCACATAATGTCCCTCCCCAGCTTCTGCAGTCCCTCCATCTCTGCCTCTACTGCCTGAGGTCAGCCTACATCATTACTTCATTTCTGCAACAAGTCTCCAAATGTTTCCCTATGGCTTATTTCTCTAGCCAGTTCACCATAATCTTGGTTGGAATTACCCAAATGTACACATATATACACAAAGACCTTCCCTGGATCTCTATAATCATTCAAAATAATAACAGTTTTCTTTCAAGGAGAGCTTCTTATATGTTAGGGACTATGCTGAATGCTTTAAATTAACATTTATTTCTTTCAATTATCTGGATAATTGCTGAGGTAGACATTGTTATCCTCATCTTACAAATTAAAAAACACTAAAGTAGTGTATTTAATGTGCTAACAGTCACAAAGTTATTAAGTGGTGGTGGTTTAGTCACTAAGTAATGTCTGACTTTTGTGACCCTAAGGACTGCCTGCTAGGTTCCTTTGTCCATGAGATTTCCCAAGCAAGAATCCTGGAGTGGGTTGCCATTCCCTTCTCCAAGATCTTCGCAACCCAGGGACTGAAACCAGGTCTCCTGCATTGCAGTCAGATTTATCATCTGAACCACCAGAGAAGCCCATTAAGTAATGGAGCTCAAGTTCAAAAACACTTCAGTTTTCATTAGAATAAAAGTAGGAAATCTAGTAGGGAGAATAAAAGACAAAAGTAATAAATTCATTCATACCCACAATAAGAAGTTAAGGGATACACAAAATATTTAGATTAGAAAATAATATCAAAAACAGTAATCATGAGGGGAAGAGAGTACAAATGCAAAGTATCTATCTAGATTGCTGTGCAAAAACCTCATGGTAACCACAAAACAAAAATTCACACAGAAAAAGAAAAAGAAATCCAAACATAATACTAAAGATAGTCATCAAATCACAAAGGAAGAGAACAAAAGAAGTAAGGGGAAAAGCACCTACAAAAACAAATCCAAAATAATTAATAAAATGACAATAGGAACAAGCTACTGGTGCTATTGTTTAGTCGCTAAGTCATGTCTGACTCTTTGTGACCCCATGAACTATAGCCCACCAGGCTCCTCTGTCTATGGGATGTTCCAGGCAAGAATACTGGAGTGGGTTGCCATTTCCCCCCCCCACCAAGGGATCTTGCTGACCCAAAGATCAAACCCGCATCTCTTGCTTGGCAGGTAAATTCTTTACCACTGAGCCACCTGGGAAACCAGTGGGAACATATATACCAATAATTGCCTTAAACATAAATGGACTAAATGATCCAACCAAAAGATATAGACTGGCTGAATGGGTAAAGAAACAGCTTCCATATATGTGCTGCCTACAAAAGACTCACTTCAGATCTAGAAATATACATAGACTGAAAGCGAGGGGATTAGAAAAAGGTATTTCATGAAAATGGAAATCAAAAGAAAGCTGGAGGGAATTCCTTGGTTGCCCAGTGGTTAAGAACCCCCATGCCAGCATAGGGGATATGGGTTCTATCCCTGGTCTGGGAAGATCCCACATGCCTTAGCGGGAAAACTAAGCCCATGCACAGCTACCAAGCCAGTGCTCTACAGCCAGGGTGCCACAACCACTGAAGCACATGTACCTAGAGCCTGTGCCCTTAAACAAGAGAAACTATCACAATGAGAACACACTCACTACACACACTAAATGGACTCACACACTGGAAGAGTGGCCCCCACTCACCACAACTAGAGAAAGCCTGTGCATAGCGATGAAGACCCAGCACAGCCAATAAATAAATAAAAATTTTAAAAGAGAAAGCTGCAGTAGCCATACTTAGACAAAATAGACTTTAAAATAAAGACTGTGAAAAGAGACAAGAATTTACACTGCTTGAAATAAATTGCAGGAATTTTTTTTTTATTCATCTCCTAGAGTAATACAAATAGAAAAATAAACAAATAGGGCCAAATTAAACTTAAAAACTTTTGCACAGCAAATAAACCCATAAACAAAATGAATAGATAACCTACAGACTGGGAGATATCAAGGGATTAATTTCCAAAATATATAAATAACTCATACAGCTTAATATCAAAAAGCAAACAACACAATCAGAAAATGGTCAGAAGACTTAAAGATACAATTCTCAGAAAAAGACATACAGATGGCCAGTAGGCACATGAAAAGATGCACGATATTGCTAATTTGGGACTTCCTTGGTGGATCAGACAGTAAAGAATCTGCCTACAATGCAGGAGACCCGGTTTCAATCCCTAGGTTGCAAAGATCCCCTGGAGAAGGGAATGGCGACCCATTCCAGTATTTTTGCCTGGAGAATTCCATGGACTGTGGAGCCTGGCAGGCTACAGTTCATGGGGTTACACAGAGTTGGACATGACTGTGCATGCACATATAAATACATTGCTAATTTTAGAAAAATACAAAACTACAATGAAGTATCACTCTCACAGATCAGGATGACCATTATTTTAAAAAGTCTGCTATTAATAAATGCCAGAGAGACTGTGGAGAGAAAGGAATTAATCATATGATCCTGCTATCCCACCCCTGGGCATATATGCAAAGAAAATTCTAATTTGAAAAGATATAGGCATTCCAACATTTATAGAAGCACTGTTTACAATAACTAAGACATGGAAGGGTTCCCCTGGCGGCTCAGTGGTTTAAAAAAAATCCTCCTGCCAGTGCAGAAGATTCAGATTCACTCTTTGGGTCAGGAAGATCCCCTGAGAAGGAAAAAGCAACCTACAAATCCTATGGACAGAGGAGCCTGGTGGGCTATCGTCCATGGGGTCACAAATGAGTTGAACATGACTTAGTGACCAAACAACAACAACAAAAATAACAACAAGACATAGAGGCAACCTAAATATCCATAGGCAGATGAAAGGATAAAGAATATTTATTACTCAGTCATAATAAAGAATGAAATAATGCCATCTGCAGCAACATGGATGAACCTAGAGATTATCATATTGAGTGAAGTAAATCAAAGACAAATATATGATATCACTTACAAGTGTAATCTAAAAAAAAGATACAAATGAATTTATTTACAAAGCAGAAATAGATTCACAGACAAAAACTGACCTTACTGTTACCAAAGGGGATAGCAGCTGTGGGAGGAAGATAAACTGGGAATTGGGGATTAATATATACACATTACTACATATAAAATAGATAAACAAGGACCTAATATATAGCACAAGGAACTATATTCAATATCTAGCATTTAAGTAATCTCTAGTGGAAAAGAAGCCGAAAAAGAATATATATACACATATATATGTGTGTGTGTGTATAACTGAATCATTTTGCTGTACATCTGAAACTAACACAACATTGTAAGTTAAACTATAATGTAAAAAATGGTTTACATTTAAAAAATTACAATAGGAAAGCAATAAAGGAAGCAAAACATCTTAGTCTGCAAGAACTATAGACTTAACTACCATGCAAAAACTGCCTCATTGCACTAGGGTTATTTTTGGGGTTTTTTTGGCCATGCTTCTCGATTTACAGGAACTTAGCTCCTGAACCAGAGATCCAGCCAAGGCCCTCAGTGGTGAAAGTGTGGTGTCCTAACCACTTGACCACCAGGAATTCCCTAGTTACACCAGTCTTGCTAGTACAGTACATTAAGGCCCAAACCAATCTCTTCACATTTGGAGGATTTAAAAACTCACTATCTTCTCAACTTATCAACTAATTATTCAGTCTTCTTTATATACTAACAATTTCACAACTGTTACTCAAACACTGAGAAGGCCCTGGCTATGTCTAGAATTTAATACAGATAGAGAAAATATTAAATGATTAAAATATTAAATGACTAGGACTTTCTAAGGGAAGGCAGTATCCAGCAGAACTCAGAATAAGAGGCAGTTATATTTTACTAACCTTTTAAAAGATATTTATGATGTTTACCAGATACATAACAGTTACCAGATGTTTACTTAAATTCTTAATGAAGAGAGCTAGAGATGGAAGAAAGATAAAGAAAGTAAAAGAAACAAAATGAAAGAAGCAAGTGGGAAAGAGAAGGAGAGGAGATGAAAGAAAAGAGAGATGAGAAAAGAAAAAATTCAGAGTCCTCACTTTCAATCTATAATGATTATTTAGTAGTTTATTAGTAGTTTAGTAGTTTATTTTTTATTAGGATAGGGACATTTCTACCATGGTGGCTCCACAGTTCTTAAAGGTCATCTAACCTTAACCAGTTATTGAACTGTGTTCTGACAACCTCAACAAATCAGTGGAAGACATACTTTGCTAAGTTTAGTCATCAGTACCAATAAGGTCTATATTGTAATTATGTTCCACAGTTAATGTTTAGATTTCTTATTAAACAGAAAGAACTATATAACTGTCACTGCTATTTTAAATGAAGCTTATACTATGGTAATTATAATAATATCAATGGTTTTATTATTAGGACAAAATAAGGAAACATGATTGTTATTTTCTAGGTATTTCCTATAAAGTTATTATAATCATAGTTTGGTATGGTATAAAAAGCACTGGTCAGAAATTTCAGAGATTTGAGATTTTTGTCAGCCTGAGTCTTTTTTTCCTCTCACCTCAAGATCATGCAATAAAAATGATTGACCCCACTCAACCCCCAGATTTGTTGCAAAGGGTATTATTTCATCTTTATACTTTAAAGATAAAAAGCAGATAGTTCTTTAATGTAATCCAAGATCACAACTTTCATTCCCATCTCAGATTTAAAAGAGTTCAAAATTCTCTACAGTTCTCCTTGGTGCTGATAAACAGAGTTGTTTAGAAGAAAAAAAAACAAAACTAAAATTGCTATTGCAGAATCAAACACGAAAAACATTTTCTCACCACTCCTCAACTGTTCAACCTCACAGAAGTGCGTTCCAGTGGGAGTATGAATAAATGCATGGACATGCTTAACTCCATTCTGAAAATTAGAAAAAAAGATTGTTTCCAGTAAAATTTCAGCATATGTCAAAAAGCCAATGTCTTTAATTAAACTGAGAACACAAATAAGTAAGGCAACCTTTTCAAAACGCTTCCAAGGGACTTCTTCCACGTAGACTTGAACTCGAATGACATGGTTAAAAGAAGAAAGGAAATGCTCACAGATATTCATAGCAAAAGTTTCTATGCTTTTGATCTATAAAGAGAAACAAATGTGAATGAGCAGCAATACTTGCCCCAATTGAAAGTAATTTTTAAATATCCATGAGACTCTCTTTCCTGATCAAGTGTTTTTTTAGAATCAGAGAAACAAAGAAAGAATCTTAGAGATGAATTTATCTTTTTATCCCAATTTTTCACATGGGCCCCTCAGTGTAGTTAATGGATCACCATCACCAGGTGAGACTACCCGGTTTTTAAAAGAAAACTGTGTGCTGGAGAGGGTGTGTCTGTCCATCAATGGATGAGCAAAAAGGAATTGAATATTCAGATTCTCCTCAAGATGAGCTCAGTCATCACCCATGCCAGCAAAAGTATTGCAGGATACTCCAAAACACTCTGCTCTCTTTATGAGGCTGGCAAACAGACCTCCCAGCTTCCCCAGGAAAAATGTTAAGGAAGGGTCACTCAGCTTTCTTTCCTTGCAAACATGCCTTCTATAGACCATCTCCAACTCTCCACCCCCATAAAACAGCTCCCTATTTCCACCCAAATTCTTCATATTAATCTCTATTTTATGGCACTAGTTCAGTCTACAGATTATTTATGGTTTTGCCTGTAATTAAGGTAGACTATACAGGTTTCCAGGATAGTTTTGTTTTATATCTGAGGTTTATAAGCATCCTATTGCATTCTCAAAAGTATCTTGGTTTGGATAAGAAATTATGGTCGCTATAATGAATGAATTTAAATTTTTTTCTTAACATCCAGGTCCACCCCTTCACTTTTTTGTAACTCTCACATAGTACAGGAAGTATAAGAATTTGTGGTACCCAACCATTTTTTTAAACACAGTACTAGAAGCTTATTTTCAATTTTTTTTAAAGAAAGCAATGCCTTTTTCCAGAGCCCTGTCTATGCTTGCTGGGCCATTCTGATTAGCAAGAGAAAGGTTCAGAGTGGAGACAGGCCTTGCAGAAATAATTTTTCAATTAGTTTGTTCATTTCATGCATTATATGTGTGGATTTCATGCAAAATCATGGAAAAAGAAACTTTCTAGTCTACATTTCTTGTCTTTTTAAATGTCTTAGTAAATAAAAAATCATCCTGAATTGCCCAGAAATCTGGTGGTCACCCAGCAAATTTCACTCACACTTTTTAGAGAAATCTGAGGTAAAGTGCTAAAAAAAAATCAGATTCTATTAGTTCCAAGACCCTTTTGAAAAGTACAGTTACCATCAAATGTGGACATTAAGTGGTCATAGAGTTGAGAAAATTAGGAAGGCATTAAAAGTTGGACAAATATATTTCAAACTGTATCTTATACTGAATTTTCTTCTTTAGTAATACCAAGAAGAGAAATGGCATTTTCTTCTATAAATACACACCATTCTTAAAGAAAAAAAAGAAAGAAAACCAAACAATAGGACTCAAATAAATGCATGGCAATAGTGGGTAAAATTCTAATCTGAAATTGTCTCAGGGCCTTGATTTGCCAATGATCCTAGATAAGTGATAACATGTAAATTTGTCAAATAGGATTCTCTACCTTCTAAAAGATGTGCTGAGTTGGAAACCAAGGAAACAGAACAAAGAGGGAACAAAAAAAGAAAAGCATATAAAGTGGTGAGTTTTTAAAATGCAAAATTTTCTGTAAAGCTGAGAATTTTAGAATAGAAAAGGAATCTTCTTTCAATGGCTTAAATGTAAAAATAAACTTAAAACATATAGGGAACTTGAAATA
This sequence comes from Cervus elaphus, assembly GCF_910594005.1. Taxonomy (NCBI): domain Eukaryota; kingdom Metazoa; phylum Chordata; class Mammalia; order Artiodactyla; family Cervidae; genus Cervus; species Cervus elaphus. Next base: position 81,848,193 of record NC_057834.1, on the reverse strand, counting down.
AGCAAGTACTATTCTCACACTATAGTACAGTGAATTACCCATCCAGATAGGCAGCATCTAAGAAGAAGAATGACACATACGCCTTTGAACTTGGCCAGGACGTGAACTGTATTCTTGATGGTGTCTGTCGGGATGATGTCTGAATTGTCTCCATGCAGGTACTCTCTTTTGGAGCTCAGAGTAAGTTGCACTGAAGTTGCCACTTCCTTAATACTATGATATTTTCCATCTCGCTGAATATGAAGAACTTTTACCATATCCTTACCGTAACCAGTTTGGACAAACTCCACTTCATCATTCTGCAATGAAAATAGTCATCTTATTGAAGAAGGCTAGATGAAAACCAGAAGTCAACTGCAATTTCTTTTATTTTTATTTTTAATTGGAGGATAATTGCTTTACAATATTGTGTTGGTCTCTGCCATACATCAACATGAATCAGCTATAGGTAAAAATATGAACAACAGACTGGTTCCAAATAGGAAAAGGAGTATGTCAAGGCTGTATATTGTCACCCTGCTTATTTAACTTACATGCAGAGTACATCATGAGAAACGCTGGGCTGGAAGAAGCACAAGCTAGAATCAGGATTTCTGGGAGAAATATCAATAACCTCAGATATGCAGATGACACCACCCTTATGGCAGAAAGTGAAGAAAAACTAAAGAGCCTCTTGATGAAAGTGAAAGAGGAGAGTGAAAAAGTTGGCTTAAAGCTCAACATTCAGAAAACTAAGATCATGGCATCTGGTCCCATCAGTTCAGGGTAAATAGATGGGGAAACAGTGGAAACAGTGGCTGACTTTATTTTGGGGGACTCCAAAATCACTGCAGATAGTGATTGCAGCCATGAAATTAAAAGATGCTCGCTCCTTGGAAGGAAAGTTATGACCAACCTAGACAGCACATTAAAAAGCTGAGACATTACTTTGCCAACAAAGGTCCGTCTAGTCAAGGCTATAGTTTTTCCAGTAGTCATGTATGGATGTGAGAGTTGGACTATAAAGAAAGCTGAGCCCCAAAGAATTGATGCTTTTGAACTGTGGTGTTGGAGAAGACTCTTGAGAGTCCCTTGGACTGCAAGGAGATGTAACCAGTCCATCCTAAAGGAGATCAGTCCTGGGTGTCCATTGGAGGGACTGATGTTGAAGCTGAAACTCCAATAATTTGGCCATCTGATGTGGAGAGCTGACTCATTTGAAAAGACCCTGATGCTGGGAAAGATTGAGGGCAGGAGGAGAAGAGGATGACAGAGGATGAGATGGTTGGATGGCATCACCGACTCAATGGACATGGATTTGGGTGGACTCCGGGAGTTGGTGATGGACGGGGAGGCCTGGAGTGCTGCAGTTCATGAGGCACAAAGAGTCAGACACGACTGAGCGACTGAACTGAACTGAACTCTTGAATGCAATTTCTTTTAGCCTTAATTTTATCATATAATTGTGAATGGTGAGAGTCAAATTATTCATGAAACCAAGATCATGCCTTACCTTTGAAGAATGAGAACTTGTATGGAGAAAAGAGAATTGCAAGAAATAGACTAAAATATATCAGGTTGGCCTTAAAAGAGACAGGTAGATGACTTTCTTGATAATACTAAGCAATAATAATAAAAACAGTACCTTCTGAGGCTAACTATTTACTCAGTCTTCATTAATCTCTACTAACTTAATCCTTGTATCAGCTCCATGAAGTAATATTATTTCCATTTTACAGAGAGAAAAACTGAGGTTCAAAGAATTTAAGTGACTTGCACTATTTAGTAAAGGATAGAGCCAAGAATTCACCCTCACGGCTGTTGACTCCAAATTGTGTACTTCTAACCACTGTATAAACTGCCTTCCTCTATAAAAGTGTTTTGACAATGTTAACTGGAAATAATTATATCCCTCTTTTTATAGAGAGTAGTATTCTGGAGAAACAGCCCTATGATCAATAAAAACATTTGAAAATTTGCTTCTTCTACTTGCTACCAGGAAGAAGAGCAATTAGTGACAGGGTCTTGATGACCTTCAGCAGCACAGAGCCAGGGCCATCTGGCTGTAGGGAGAGCTATGCTTTTAGAGAAGAGACCCTTAATAAAAGCCAGTGATTGATTCATTAGTATTCCTGTCTGAAGCTGGAGCCCTCACTGGCGATTACGCCCATCTCCACTGCTAGGCCCTTTAAGACTTGTGCCTGGGCTTTCCTGGTGTTTGAGAAAAGAGGCAGGAGGGAACAGAAGGACAGGAAAACTTATTTTATTTAGCATGAAAATTGTCATAGACATGAGACAAGTGCTCGGGCCTGGTGCACTGGAAAGACCCAGAGGAATCGGGTGGAGAGGGAGTTGGGAGTGGGGATCGGGATGGGGGATCAGGATGGGGAATACATGTAAATCCATGGCTGATTCATGTCAATGTATGACAAAAACCACTACAATATTATAAAGTAATTAGCCTCCAACTAATAAAAATACATGAAAAAAAAAGAAAATTATCATATAAATGGTAATAAGAAAAGGTGACAAAAATAACAGTAAATCAAAAACAGCATGCAGTGAGAATCTGGGGAGGTCACAAAGAAGAAACCTCACCTGCTTATCACACATATATGATATGCTCAGACAGGTCAGGAACTGCCTAAACACCTACCTGCATTTAAAAAAAATCACCACACCCCCTAGGAGGAATTTTAAAATACTAAAATTAGAAATGATTGTCATATCCTTTATCAAACTGAGGTAGGGGAGGCTGTCTTAAATCTTGGGGATAGAGCCTGGTAGGGCTTGCTGCTGCTGTTGCTGCTCATACCCTGAGGGTCTGAGGCGTTTACATTCAGCACTCTCCCCTGTAGGAGTGACACACGGAAGGGCCACTCTTGGAGAGTCTCCTCAGAAGCCTCTGACCCAATCTTTCGGGGACTCATCTTCAAGAAAAACATCAGTAAGAAAATCTGAAGAGGAGACTTAAAGGATCCTAATGAGAACTCTAATGCTGACCGGGAAAGAGGCACAGTTGTGTGATTGTAGTGGCTTTGAAATCAGACCAGGTCCCAATTCTGCCCTGCCAGTTATAGCTTTGTGGCTTGTAACAAATAATTTGATGTCTGTAAGCCCGAGTTTCCCCCTGCTTTGTAAAAATGGAGATAACTACCTCAACAAGTGCTGGTGAATGTGAAGGGCTGGGCTCCATCCCTGGTACCCACTGATGCACTGAGGTCCCCCTGTGGCAAGAGAGGCCATGTCAGCTCTGGCTGTGGATGCGGCGGCAGCAGAGACAGCAGAAGGAACCCTGAGCAGGGGCACTAGTTTCTGGAGTGGGGAGCCCTGCTGGTAATAGCAGAAGGAAGACTCTGGTGTGTCTTGAACCACTGGGAATTCTACCCGGAGGAGGGAGGGCTTGGCTGGCTTGGAGTCCCTGGGTAATATGGGCTGGGGTCCAGGACCAGAGGTCTCTGAGACCTTCTAGCACCTTCAGCACACAGGAAGACTCAACAAATATTACTCCTCAGTCCCATTCCCTGCCACTAAGTACCCATGCTGGTTAGTCTGTTAAAGCAACTAGTTACCATGAGGTACCAAGAAAGATGGAATGGTAGCTACCCTTCATATCCCCACTCCTGCTCACCAATCCAACTTTGTATTCTACCACATTCTACCTCAAACTGCACTTTGGCTATCCTGAGCTAGATGTGGTCACCCTGGCTCTGCATGCTTTCTGCTCTGCCAGTAGCCCTTTGAATTTACTATTACTTCTTTCTCAAACATTCTTCTCTTCCTCGTTATCTGACTACCAATCTCTTCACCTGACTAACTTCTGACTCAGCTTCTTTAAATCTCAGATGTCACTTCCACTAGGTAATCTGCCCTAGCCCTTCAAGTCTGAAGTAGGTGCCCTTTCTGTGTGATCTCAAAATGCTCTGTTATTGCCTTATCAGAGACTTTATCAAGTAGAACTATAACTGCCTCTTCATGTGTGTGATTTGTTCAAAAACCGTAAGCCATGAAAGCAGAAACAATTTCCATCTTGGTCGCCATAGCAACCCCCGTGCTCAGCAGAGTGCTTGGAACATAAATAGGTGCCTAATAAATGTATCATGAGTGACTGACGGCTGCCTCATCACCTGCACCTCTTGTGCAGTGACACGGACTCGTTCATGAAAATGCCCCTGAGATTTCAATACAGGAAGAGCTGCTTCAGCTCAGAACCCCGTCAGGAAGTTCCTCTTCCTAGGAAAGAGGGGAAGGCAACTTGTGCTCTCTGATCAACGCAGCACGGAGATCACAGGAACAGTTGGCCGGAGAACAAGGTCAGGAAGGGCAGAGTTGAGGGCAGACAGAGTCAGTGACACAGCACAAAGTGTTCGCAATGCTAACAAGACAGAACGTTCCAGCGCCACACAGCCACCCGGGGTTCACGGGTGACACAGGCGGGACAGGTCAGCAACCTTAGAAAGCCCCTGCCGAGGCCTTGGTGCTCCAGCGAAGGCTGAGTAATGATGTTTACTGAGCAAATGAGTCAGAATGAAGAGGATGTAACCATCTGAGGATGGAGCAAGACGGAACAAGAACAGTGTGGGACACTCAAGAGTTCCCTCAGCAGGGCCTGACAGAACAGATAACGGCCCAGGCCAGACTGAGGCTGTTCTCCTCAATGAAGCCTCCCCAGCTCTGTAGTCTGAGAACCAGGAGTAGGTGCCAGAATCCTATTGTGTACACTGCACAGTGCGGGGCAGAGATCCACATCCAAGATAACCAGATAGGAAAATACCAAGGCTTCTCTCATCTGGAGGGTGGGTGGGGAGCAGAGAGGATGGAATCAGAGGGGCCAAGTGTGAGTTTCTGTTCTGCCACCTATTAACTCTCTGAATGGAGGAAATTTCTTCATTTGTAAAATCCATGATACTAGGGCCAATCTATCAGGATTGCTGTGAGGATTATATGACAAAAAAAAAAAAAAACATAAAACACTTAGAAAAGTACTTGGCAAATAATAAATGTTCAACAAACATTAGTTATTAATAAACAATAATTGTATGTCATATTTTGCATCAAAGGGTTCTTCCAGTTACCGTTAGAGAGAAATACTCAGACTACACGTCAATCCAGAACTAGGGTGGCTAAACTCAAAGACTGCGGCTATGATCCAGCCTACTTCTTCCTTCATACTTTGGTTGTCCTTCCTCAGGCTTATGTGGCTTGGGGGAACAAAGTTATAAAAGAAAACTTAATTTCCTAGAGCAGTACTCTCAACAAAATATCAGACAAAGATATCAGTAGGATATCTATACTTGGCACTGCATGAGAAAAGTCCCCTTTTCTTAGACAAGTCTTGAAATATAAAGGAATAGAGAATCATTGATTGCCTCTAAGTAATGTTGGAGAGAACTCTCAGAGATTTTTTTAAGTGACTCGTGCATTTTCACTTCTGCAGTGAGAATACTGAGTGTTCTGTTTTTCCCAGGCCACACTGAAAGTGATGTAGGTTGTCACTACAGGTCTAGGACTTATTAGCCTGGAGTCTGTTAAGGTCTATAAGCTTCAGTGGATGGATCTGAGGTAGAAAATATTAGGACAGACAAGGGAAAACTTTTATAAATTTAAGTTTTAGAATGACTAGAATTTTCTCTCAAGTATTAGAGGAGTTCTTGTAAGCATATCTCTACCCACCATAATAGAGGGAAATACAGAAGTGCGAGCTATTTTGGACCCATCACTCATGTATAAATACCAATTCAGTTGCAGTGCGCAGTGATAGATGGGAGAACTCAGCCAGGAGACATGTCTCCCTCCTTGTCTTTGGAATGTGTTAGAGAAGTCCTTCCAATACTCTGCCTAGGTTCTTCCTCTGCCTGCGTATTTTCTTGGGCATTTGTGAACAAGAAGACTTCCGAGAAAAGTGCTGAACTAATATGAGAAAAAAAAAACATTCATATGAACCATCTTAATATCATTTTGGTGGATCTTAATAATATATAATGATAAAAACAATAATGATGAATAATAACCTTAGAGGCAACTGGTTTTTTTTTTTTTTTGGCTGCTTAGGATCTACTAAATGTCAGATAGAAAAATATTGATATCTTGTAGAAAATGTCATGTTGCTTTAGGTTGCAGAGTGGCTCATTTTTAATATCAAGGGGGGATACGCCTTGAGTTATGTTCAAAGTGTTTTAACTAACATTAAGGGATTTGTCAAGCAGAGGTTTCAAGAACAATGTAAAAATTCATAAGCATAATTATTGTAGAAAAGGCGACCTGTCACCTAATGAAGACTCCATTTATAGGTGCTCAGTTATTTTCATACTTCTGCCTGTTACAAAGGAAGAGCAACTCATTGTTAAATGCGAAGGGAAATGCTAATTTTCTTCTTGCCAGCCTCTCCGAGGTAGCAATAGTCTTAGCTGGAACAGGCCTCCGGAGCCTCTAGAATTAGGGGCAAGAAATCTCACAACAAAGAATTGATGGAGGGACTTCCCTGGTGGTCCACTTGTTAAGATTCTGTTCTCCCAATGCAAGGGGCCTGGGTTCATTCCCTGGTCAGGGAACTAGATCCTACATGCTGCAACTAAAGATCCCTCTTGCCACAGCTATGACCCAACACAGTCGTATAAGTAAATAAATAAATAAATAAATATTTCTTTAAAACTTTGTAAAAATAAAAAATAAAAAGAATTGATGGAGACTTCCAAACATGCAGTTGGAAGGAAATTCTACTGAAATGCATACACTGAAAGATTTCTCTTTCCTAATGTGTAAGACTTACAAGTAAAAATAAGAGTAGCAACCATTTAGTGAGGGTTTGATACATGTTGGGAAATTTGCATGTATGATTTCCTCTAACCCTTTACCAGAATACTGTGAAGCAGATATCCTTATTCAAGTTTCACAAAGGAAGACTTTAAGGTTAAGTACTTGTCAAGGTCACACAGTTATTGGGTGACAGAGGCAGAAGGAAAACCCAGCCCATTTGCCCTAAAATGATATGTTCTATCTTACTACATCAAAGTCCCTACACTCATTAGGGAAAGAAGGGAAGTACTCTGATCCCAACAGAAAGAGGGAAGTGGACATGCTACTGCAGAAATTTGCCCTTCTATACATTTAAAAGTTTTCCATCCATTAAAGACCTACATTATCTAATCTATTCCTCACAAAAACCCTGTGATTTGGTGGAAAGAACACTTATTTTAAAATAAGCTACATCAGTGATGTTAACAAGTTTCTCAAAGTCACATAGCTGACAGGCAGATTGTCTGGTCCTCTTCTGATTGTTCTCCTTATCTTTTCTTTTAACCACATTTTCATCAACAATTCTTTATGCTACAAATACCTGGGCCATTTTGCTTGTCTCAGCCCATTTCATAAAAATAACAATGCAACAAGCATATCAACTTTTTTTTTCAGCTTGTCACATTCTAGATTTTACTCTGTATATTAATAGTTTTTTTTTAACAGTTTGAACAAAATTAAAGTTGGACTTAAACATAAAAATGTTGTAGTATATAAGTGAAAGTCGCACAGTCATGTCCAACTCTTTGCGACCCTATGGACTGTAGCCTATCACACTCCTTTGTCCATGGAATTCTCCAGTCAAGAGTACTGGAGTGGGTTGCCATGCCCTTCTCCAGAGGATCTTATCCACCCAGGGATCGAACCCAGTTCTCCCACATTGTGGGCAGATTCTTTACCGTCTGAGCCACCAGGGAAGCCATGCCTCAAAGAGTTATTGAGGCTAAAGAAACAAAGCCAGCAGTCTAATACCCAGGAGTCCTTGCAAGATGAACGCACTGTGCTGAAGCCAGCATAGACCATGGTCTGGAAAAACCCAAGTGTATCTCGTCCTCACATTCTCACATATAAAGCTTTAAGGGACATGAACTCATAATGAAAAATCAAAAGCATACATAGTAACAAGGTATCTTGAGAGAGAGTCACAGAAATAACAGGTAGAAAAGTCTGAGCTGCAAAGAGTTCAGATACTGGAATTACCAGACACAAAATGTAAAATCATATATTTAATATCTTTACATAAATAAAAGAGAAAATTAAGAAGTTTCTCTTGAACGAGAAATTAAAAAACCATAAAAAAGACGAAGAAAATTTGAAAAAGAATCCAACAGAGCTTCTAGAAATGCACTAATAAGTGGATTAAGAAAAAGACCGAAACAGAAAGAATTAGTTATTTGTAAGAGACAGATTAAGTAACAATTTAATCTTGTCAAAGAGATTGATCTGGGGCACTGACCCAAATAAAGAATCAGAGATTAAAGCAGATACACAGGAGATAGAATATACGAAAGAAACATAAAATGTATTTACAAAACAGAAACAGACTCACAAACATAGAAAACAAACTTATTGTTACCAAAAGGGAAAGGTTGGAGGAAGGGATAAATTAGGAATTTATGAGTAACATATACACACTACTATATATAAAATAGATAATTAACAAGGACCTACTGTATAGCACAGAGAACTCTATACTCAATATTTTGTATCTTATTCACTTTGTTGTACACCTGAAACTAACAAAACATTGTAAATCAACTATACTTCAATGAAAAAATAATTTTTTTAGGAAAAGAATAGTATAAAAATGTACTAGAAAGATATGATAGAGATAATGTGAAAGAGGCAAATTTCGAGAAATTAAGACTGAGCTTTTCACAACTAGAGATTATCTTACTAAGTGAAGTAAGTCAGAAAGAGAAAGACAAATATCATATGATATCACTTATATGAGGAATCTAAAATACAACACAAATGAACCTGTCTATGAAACAGAATCAACGACATAGAGAACAGACTTGTGGTGGGGCGAGGGTTGGCAGAGGGATGGAGTAGGAGGTTGGGGTTAGCAGATGTAAGTTTTATACATAGAACAGATAAACAACTAGACCCTACTGTATAGCACAGAGAATTATATTCAATATCCTATGATAGACCATAATGGAAAAGAGTATTTAAAAAAGAATATGTATGTATAACAATCACTTTACTGCATGGCAATAGTTAACATTGTAAATCAACTACACTTCAATGAAAAAACACAGATTTTCTAGAATTACTGGATGAATGAATGCAAACTTTCAACCGTAAAATAAGAAGCCCAATGCCAAGTGAAGAACTCATCTTTGTTCACTATACTTGGCTAAGTTACAATGAAGGGATTTTCTACGATTTCTTCTATAAAGATTTAATCATTATGACAGAGACATGGTATTTTCATAAAATTGTATTACTTGGGCTTCGAAAGTGGGTAATGTGAAAAACATTCTGCCCAGTTTGTTTTGTCTATCTATTAAATTCATTGTGCTTCTTTCCATGCCATTACTTTGCTGTTTTTAGTAAAAAACCAGGACACACTGGAATTTAGGCTTTAGGGTAATGTTGAAATCCCTGGATCCCTTCAGTGTCTGGGGTGCACTGTTTGACACTTAGTGATTGCATAATGAAGGCTGTTGACTGACAACCAGCATGATCAGGTCAGAAACAAGACATAAGAAAGCTTATTGAAAATGACATCTCCAAGAAAAGAACCTACCTGTTTTTCCAGACCTTGAAATAAAATTAGCTTTAGCAAAACCATCCTAATGCAGATATCCTAAAGCCCAGTCACAGGAAAGGCTCAGGTTGAAGTAAAAATAATCTTAGCTATCATTTACAGATCATTTACTATTTTCCATGCACTGTGCTAAGTGTGTGGGATGCATGCATAGAACAGTTGGTAAAGAATCCACCTGATAATGCAGGATAATGCAAGAGATGCTGGTTTGATCCCTGGGTCAGGAAGATTCCCTGGAGGAGGAAATGGCAACCCACTCCAGTATTCTTGCTTGAAAAATGCCAAGGACAGAGGAGCCTGGGGGATTACAGTCCATCGGATTGCAAAGAATCAGACACGACTGAGTGACCACGTATGCATGCATGTGCTAAATGTGTAATGAGGAGAAAATGTGAATTACTTTATATCTTATTCAACAAAAGTTCTTTAGCTTACATAACTTAAAACAAGTTCCTTATATTTTCTATGAATTAATGAGTCTTGAGTCTAGTGTATTTATCTATTATCATAATATGAAAAGGTATCACAAGATAAATATGAATAAAATTAAATTTATTTCACTTTAACTTAGAAAAGTAAACTTCATGCTATGAAATTTTTAAAAAATTGATGAAAAGCTTGGGTTTGCTGAGATCATTTTAATCTGAGTGCAGTAAAAATATACATTAAATAATATGATACCCATGGAGGAATAGTCAGAAAAAGGCTTCTCAGTTTACCAATTTGGTAACCAGATACAGCACAGCCTTGATCTCAGGCCAGCGATTCTCAAAGTTTAAAGTACAGCAGATCACCAAAAATCTGGTAATTAAGGTAGATTCCTGACCCAACTGGAAGGATTTTTATTTATCAAGTTTGGATCAAGGCCCACAATTCTGTACTTGCAAGGCACCTCAGGAAAATATGGACGGGTGGTCCAGAACATTTCACACAAAATTCTGTTATAAGAGAACTAGCCCTCTCTTTCCTATGAACCCCCAAGAATCCTGAATAACTCCAGTTCAACCATAGAAGTGATCCAATTTGCAAGGGTCCAGTTTAGTCTGAATTCTTAAGTAAATCCAATCTGGATCCATAATCAAAGAGATAGATCAGAGCCATAAATATTTTCAGGTATAAAGTAAACTGCTATTTATTATGACAGCATCTTTAATAATTGATTAAAAATCAGCAGGCACTTAAAGAAATTTTTTCATATGCCCATCTACCTCTTCCCTCCTCCAAAAAGAGAATGGGCTCACCTTTTGATAGTCATTACGGTAATGAGCCATTTTCCCTTTGTTTTCAACTTCAGATTCAGTTTCAAGAGTGAGAAAGAATAATTTGGGCAAAACTGATGCTTGCAACATTTTTCATTTGATCTGATGCAAGAGTGGTCAGTATGTTTATCTGATTGCATTGTAACCTATTGGACAGCAAAGCCTCTTTGAAGTAAAGCACCATGCTGAGTGGCTGAAACTAGGAGGTGGAGAGGATATGTAAACATCTTTGCTAAAAGCAATTCTGAATTTGCCCTTTCTTTGAAGCAAGCCTTTGAAGCACTCTTTAGGAAATGTTTCCTTAAGATAGAGAGTATCACAAGTGATAGATCCTAATTATTATTAAGACATAAGATTTTGTCATTTCTGTTTAATGGGTGAACCACAAACAGTTACCCTCACTCATAGAGAAACTCGTAGAGGACTTACCAGTGGCTCAGAGGGTAAAGCATCTGCCTACAGTGTGGGAGACCTGTGTCCAATCCCTGGGTCAGGAGGATCTCCTGGAGAAGGCAATGGCAACCCACTCCAGTATTCTTGCCTGGAAAATCCCATGGACGGAGGAGCCTGGTAGGCTACAGCCCATGGGGTCGCAAAGAGTCAGACATGAATGAGTGACTTTACATTACTTTCTTTTCTTTTCATAGAGAAACAATCATAGGGGGAAAACACATGAAATAGATTTAATTCAACATCTGTTTATCAATACAGAGTTCTCCTGTCCACTGAACTTCCTATCACACGATGTTCACTCCATTTACCCGTACATCCCTTTTTTCTCTCCAGGACTTTCTGATGACTTTGCAAACCAGTCAACAATTCAGCACAAAGGCATGAGGAATCACGCTGGCATGTTGTGACTGAATCACACAATTACATAGGATGCATCCCATTCTGAAAATGCCCAGACAGCAAATGGCAGAGGTAAATGGAATCAAACATCAGAGCCAGCACAGTTTGAGGGAGATTTGAAACAGACTTCACCATCCAAGGGGAAGGTTTCCTGCTGTGCCATGGACTAAAGGTGACAGAAAATGACAGCAAGACTTCTAGGAACACTGCTGACTGTGCTGTTCCTTGGTCTCTTTGGGATCCTGGAGGCAACAAAAATATCGTGCAGAAATGAAGACGGTGACGCTGTGGATTGGTAAGTAAATGAAATGTAAGGCTTGGTGCCTGCCAGTGGAAAGCCAAACTACTTGTGGTTACCTGGTTCACTGTGTGTTCTGAAGGAGACCTCTGCTCCACCTCTCCCCATAAAAGGAAAGGAAGTGAAAGTGTATCCAGGTAGGGGTAGGATCTGAATGAGGGACCTTTCCCTTGAGAAGGAGCTGAGCAGTGCCTTGTGGGCCTGATTCACGCTCTCAGCAGGGCAAAGCTGGTGGCCACAGAGGTGTGGGAGAGCTGACAGCTTCTCTCATTTGGCAAGTTCCTTCAATTGTTTTGTGGTTTTCCTAACAGAACACTCCCAGCATCCTTTTAAGTTGACAAAGGAGAGAAGATAGATGACTTTTTCCTGATAGTGGAGTGTATGCTTATGTGAAGGAGAAAGAGGGCTTGATGGTACATAGCACTGTTCGGCTGACCTTGTTTGTTGGGTAGGACAGGCAGCTGTTAGAGTGGGTGGGAGGCCACTGATCTCCTGAAGTGTCAAAGGGGTGAAACACAGCTTTGCATTACAGTCATGGATTTTCCAAAAGCTCTGATCACTTTTTCACTCTTTAATTAGGGTATTTAGGTTTGCTTTTATGGTTGGCATCAAGCTTTGTGTAAAGTTGAGGCTGGAGGACACAGATACACTCAATCACTCTCTCACCAAACAGTTACTGAGCACACACCAGTCCTGTGCTAAGTTTTGAAAATATAAATATGAATAAAGCATAGTTCTTACCCTTAAGGAGTTCATAGCTGTGTATTTAGGTTTGCTTTTATGGTTGGCATCAAGCTTTGTGTAAAGTTGAGGCTGGAGGACACAGATACACTCAGTCACTCTCTCACCAAACAGTTACTGAGCACACACCAGTCCTGTGCTGAGTTTTGAAAATATAAATATGAATAAAGCATAGTTCTTACCCTTAAGGAGTTCATAGCTGTGTGGTAAGGGTATAGATGGGGCATTAGAGAGGATGGAGCCCAAAAGACTTCTCTGGGAGAAGTTTGGATAATAATTTTAAGTTAGTTAGAAAGACAAGGGAGATGTCAGGGCATTTCAGGCCAATGGAGAAGCACTGAGGAGGTCCAGAGGCAACAAACAGTGGGGAAAGTCTGGAAGCAGTTGAATAATGTTTGTGCTTCAGGAGAACATGGGGAAATGGCAAGAGGGGAGCTTAGAGAGATAAGCGAGGGCCAGGTCATGAAGGGCTTTATGGGTTAAATTGCTGAGACTGAATTTGACCTTGAAAGGGAACTACTGAGGGACGTCAAGCAGGGACTTGAATAAGTCAGATTTGCGTTTTAGAAAGCCCACTGGCAGTACTGTGAAGGCCAATTGGCCAGGAACCAGTGCAGAGTCATGGAGACCAACGAGACTTCTGCAGCATAATAGGTGAGAAAAGTATCCAGACAATGTCTGGATACTCGAGTTAAAGAAGTAGAAGTAAAGCAGAAGAGCAGCTAAGAAGACTTGATAATGGATGGGCAGAGGGTAGTAGGAGAGAGGAAGATGTTAAGAAAGACTTGCAGGTTGCTAGCTTCTGTGACTGTGTGAATGTGTCCCCTAAGAGTAGGGCATGAATAGATTTGTTGCACAGTATCATGAACTTGGTTTCAAAAACATGGAGTTGGTCTCTGAACCATCTTTGCATTTGGGTTTATCTAGACCTCAGCACAGAGGCTAGAAATAGATTCAAGAATCTTCAGATTGTAACTGGATATGGTCACCCAGGAAAATTGTTTATAAAAGCACTAGTCCTTAACTGGTGTGCCATGATAGTTCACAAACCTTTCATTGGTGGGCCATCAAATTGTGATCAGCACAAAAAATTTATTTTTGCCACAAATGAATGGGCATATTATTTAGCAGTCTCTGTCAGAGAGAATGCTGAATTGAGCACACAGGGAGGCACAGTCTTGAGTCTAAAACTTACTGTGAGAGTTAAAGGCCAGAGGAACATGAGGTCAGCATCAAAGAATAATTTCATGTTTCCTGCCACATGTGAGGACCTGGCCCTGAGAGTCAGAAAGCCTGGACAGGGCAGGAAAGAACATAAATAGAAGCATAAGACTGGTGAGAACCCAATGAAAAGTGAAGAATTTCTGGGTAAAGTGAAATGCTGTTACGTGGTAATAGTGAATGCATTACAATGTTTGCTTCAGTGTATTTGAGTGTTAAATGTGGGTTCATGCTATTAAAGGGTATTTGGCTAGGCAAAGTCAATTTCACCTTCCAGGTACTTTCGACAATGTCTGCAGACATTTTTGATTGGCACGACTGGGGGAATATGTACTACTGACAGGGAGAAGCAAAGGATACTACGGTTCACAGGGCAGCCCCCCAGAACGAAGAACAATGAGCCCCAAAATGTGAATATAGCACACTGAGAAACCTGGGCCAGATGATTCAAGAACGTCTGAATACCACGCAGGTCCAGCCACCTCTGCATCCTGTGAGGCAACCAAAGGAAACACACGAACAGGAGACAACAGGAAAGCAAGCAAGGCACGCACTTAATTGGTTGGGCTTGGCCCTGAATCCTCAATGCAGAGTGTGCCGATAAGCTGAGCTGAAGAATGTGGCTCAGGCCAGAGGCTCAAAACAGCCTCCACTGACTCTGATGCCCAAATCCAAATCTCAGATTCAGCCAGCCAGCTGCAAAGAGATGAGCACGCCAAGCCCTTCAGGCAGCAGAGACACATCTAAGACTTCTCTAGTCCAGGCCTGGGCCTTGGCATTCTTACCAACTGTGGAAAGAATAGAAGAGCCATTTTCAATGTATGTGGGCTTTCACCACAGGGATCTCACACACCAGGCCAGTAAATGTTTTTAGAACACGCACAGTCAGATTTGTATTTCCTTCACTGGGAAGGAGCAACAGTAAGGGTGGAATGTAAGAGGCAGAAAGCTTGAGCAAATCCCTCTCCTTAACTTCGAGACCTTTTGTGAGATATAGGTGAAATGATATAGTTAAATGCTTGACAGTGGCTACCATCAAGAAAATAGTCAGTACAGCCCTCAGAATAGGAGAAAATAACTGCAAACAAAGCAACTGACAAATTAATCTCTAAAATATATAAGCAGCTCATACAGCTCAATATCAGAAAAACAAATAACCCAATCAAAAAATGGGCAGAATACTTAGACATTTCTCCAAATAAGACATAACCATATGAAAAGATGCTCAACATCACTCATTATTAGAGAAGTGCAAATCAAAACTATGAGACATCACCTTACACCAATCAGAATGGCCATCATAAAAAATTCTACAAACAATAAATTCTGAAGAGGCTATGGAAAAAAAGGAACCCTCCTGCACTATTGGTGGGAATGTAAGCTGATGCAGTCATTAGGGAGAACAATATGGAGATTCCTTAAAAAGCTAGGAATAAATCTACCATATGATCCCACAATCCCACTACTGTGCATACCCTGAGAAAACCACATTTCAAAAAGACACATTTACCCCAGTGTTCACTGCAGCACTGTTCACAACAGCCAGGACATGGAAGCAATAGATGTCCATTGCCAGATGAATGGATAAAGAAGATGTGGTACGTATATGCAATGGAATATTTCTCAATCATAAAAAGGAACAAACTTGAGTCGTTTGTAGTGAGGTGGATGAACCTACAGCCTGTTATACAGAGCAAAGTAAGTCAGAAAGAGAAAAACAAATATAATATATCAATGCACATATGTGGAATCTAGAAGAATGATACTGATGAATCTATTTGCAGGGAAGGAATGGAGGCACAGACATAGAGAACAGACTTGTGGACACAGCAGGGGAAGGAGAGGGTGGGATAAATTGAGAAAGTAGCCTTGACATATATACACTATCATGTGTAAAATAGATAGCTATAGGAAACAGCTACACAACACAGGGAGCCCGTTCTGGCATTCTGTGATGACCTAGAGGGATGGGATGGCAGAAGGGGAGGGAAGCTCAAGAGAAAGGTGTGATGGATGTGTGTATATATATACACACTCGTGCCTGATTCACATTGTTGTATGGCAGAAATCAATGCAACATTGTAAAGCAATTTTCTTCCAATTAAAAACTAGATTTAAAAGAAAAATAAAAACTTAAAAAAAAGGTAACACTCAGTAAATGTTAGTAATTCATAATTATTTCCTTTGTTAGGTTTACCTTTTATAAGTTGCCCAAAAGGCAAGATGAGGAAAGCAGAGAGACTGGGTTAGAGTACCTGTACCTCGACTCTACAACCAGAAGCTGGAGTCGGAGTAAGCAACTCATGAA
Source organism: Cervus elaphus (assembly GCF_910594005.1). Taxonomy (NCBI): domain Eukaryota; kingdom Metazoa; phylum Chordata; class Mammalia; order Artiodactyla; family Cervidae; genus Cervus; species Cervus elaphus. The sequence continues at coordinate 81,831,964 of NC_057834.1, read as the reverse complement.
TGCCACCAAGAGTGTTTTGGGAAGGACATTACAACAACTGTATGAAGCATCTGCCTCCAAGGTATGTTATGGTTAATCATTCATTTGAATCACATAAAATGCATAATACAGACTCCAAAGCTTCCAAAAAGTTATAACTGCTCACATATCCAACCCCCAATCCTAGCAACTGGAAGTAAGTTAGCTCAGAATCTGAATCAATCTAACTAAGACCTTAGGGGATATGTCAATAGACTCCATAGCAATGCCAAATTGTTTATACATTTAGCACTATGTCCAATGGCATCACTGAACTAATGACATATTGAAATCTTTTGGCTGCCAAACTCTGCCAATTTTCTCAGTACTGGCTATCTTAGCCCTTTAAAAGGAACTAGAGAGAAGAGTTCTTTCCTATTACAATGTAGTATAGATCTGTGGTCAATGTGCCATGAGTTATGGGTTGTTCATGCCATGGTGTGATGAGTTTGATGGGAAAAGTAAAGGGTTCCATTTGGTCTTCCTTTTAATTAATCCTTTTCAAAATAGTAGGTTAAGAACTAGGACTGGGTTACAGTATCTATACCTAGGTTACTAGGTTAAGAAATAGTTCAAGGCCCTGGAACTCATTTGCCTGAACGGAGATTAAATCTGCTATCTGGACTTCATCGGGCTTTCCTGATGGCTCAGCGGTAAAGAATCAGCCTGCGAATGCAGGAGATGCAGGAGACGTGGGTTTGAACCCTGGATTGGGAACATCCCCTGGAGGAGGAAATGGCAACCCACGCCAGTATGCTTGCCTGAAAAATTCCATGGACAGAGGAGTCTGGCAGGCTACAGTCCTAAGTATCACAGAGAATAAGACATGACTGAGTGACTGAGCACACACACTGGACCTCATCAGGCAATGAACTAACCAGCCAAAGAGACATGGGTAAATAGGCCTAGTGCCTCAACGTGAGCAGTCTCGCAACATCCAGGCAACATCTGCTATCCAGTGAAAGATACTGTTTTTCCACCAGAGATGACAAGTAAATCAAACAATAATTAACATCTAGTTACACTCATCTATGGGCTTCCCTTGCGGCTCAGCTGGTTAAGAATTTGCCTGCAATGCCGGAGACCTGGGTTCAATCCCTAGTTTGGGAAGATCCCCTGGAGAAGGGAAAGGCTACCCACTCCAGTATTCTGGCCTAGAGAATTTCACGGACTGTATAGTTCATGGGGTAGAAAAGAGTCACACATGGCTGAGTGACTTTCACTTCACTTCACTTCATACTCATCTATGCATTCCCGAACAACTTATTGACAAGTATAAATGTAAAATAACTCAACACTTAACAATGTGCTGGGCCTTTACATATGTCCACTAATTTAATTCCCACAACAATTCTGAGTTAGACTGTAGCACTACTGAAAGTGTTAGTCGCGCAGTCATGTCCTACTCTTTGCGAACCCATGGACTTTAGCCCACCAGGCTCCTCTGTCCATGGGATTATCCAGGCAAGCACACAAGAGTGGGTTACCATTCCCTTCACAAGGCGATCGAACCCAAGTCTCCTGCACTGCAGGCAGATTCTTTACCATCTGAGACACCATCAGTTCAGTCGCTCAGTCGTGTCTGACTCTTTGCGATCCCATTAATCACAGCACGCCAGGCATCCCTGTCTATCACCAACTCCCAGAGTCCCCCCAAACCCATGTCCATTGAGTCAGTGATGCCGTCCAACCATCTCATCCTCTGTCGTCCCATTCTCCTCCTGCCCTCAATCTTTCCCAGCATCAGTGTCTTTTCCAATGAGTCAACTCTTCGCATCAGGTGGCCAAAGTATTGGAGTTTCAGCTTCAACATCAGTCCTTCCAATGAACCACCCAGGACTGATCTCCTTTAGGATGGACTGGTTGGATCTCCTTGCAGTCCAAGGGACTCTCAAGAGTCTGCTCCAACACCACAGTTCAAAAGCATCAATTCTTTGGCGCTCAGCTTTGTTTATAGTTCAACTCTCACATCCATACATGACCACTGGAAAAACCATAGCCTTGACTAGACAGACCTTTGTTGGCAAAGTAATGTCTCTGCTTTTTAATATGCTGTCTAGGTTGGTCGTAACTTTCCTTCCAAGGAGTAAGTGTCTTTTAATTTCATGACTGCAGTCACCATCTGCAGTGATTTTGGAGCCCAGAAAAAAAAAATGTCTGCCACTGTTTCCACTGTTTCCCCATCTATTTGCCATGAAGTGATGGGGCCGGATGCCATGATATATCCATCAAATGGATATATCTTTCCTTTTCTTCTTTGCTTTTCACTTCCCTTCTTTTCACAGCTATTTGTAAAGACTCCTCAGACAACCATTTTGCTTTTTTTGCAGCGAGACACCATAGTGCACAGGTCTATTTGAGCATTTACTTGAAATGTGCGGAGAACTGTCTCTGTGTGTGCAAATACTCACTGTGTTCACCTGTCATTAACACCAGCCTTCAGAGCCAAGTTACCAAGTCAAAACTTACTTGTAGGCTATTTGAATACATGTGATGTTCCAAACACTGTCCTAGGGGCTTTTAGAAATTCTTCAGTCTCAGCAACAAGCCTGTTTTGAATTAATAAATTATTATGTAAAATCAAAATTACTTGCAGCTGCTTCTGCTTTCCAAGGTTGGTGATGGAAAAACCTGGAGTATAACCCATCAACGAAAAAATAAACATATTCTTCCCTTTCCCATTGCACACTGCCCGAGAAGAGAAAGGAAAGGGTGACACTGCAAAGCCTCTGTCATTTATCTTGGTTGGGAAGGATGGATCTTAGTTTGACGAACTATAACAATGATCTTTGGAAGTGCAAAAGTAGTCCCAGAGCCTAGGAGGGCTGGAGAACTAAACTGCTCTGCTTAAAAAAAAAAAAAAAAAATGCAGATGGAAGCTAGGAATTAAAAAGTATATAAAACATGGAGGGAGGCTGAAGCAGGTCAGCTGGGTAATGTAAAACCATTCAGTGTTTCCTAGCTTCAGTATACCCTGCTCACACACGATGCCATGACTGGTGGATTCTGGAAGAAAATGACAGTAGAGGGGCTGATTGCCATGTTTGATTGGCATAGAGCCAAAAGAAGAATAACGACAATAGGGGGTGATATCCAGATAAGATTGAATGTTCTTTGGAAGTTGAACATACGTGCCAGAAGTGACCATGAAAATACAACTTTTCTGTCTTCTGACCCAGAATTGAACTTCTAACAGAGAGCAGAAAGCAAGATCAGACTAACTGGTTTTAAATCTCAAATGTCAAGTTAAGATAATATCTGGGGTTATGCTGGGAAATACTTTCCTTCTTCTGCTTTTGTGTCAATAAATGAGAACCTTGCATATACCTTGACAATAACACTTAGACCATCTCACAGTTGCCTATATTTGCCTGATTATATTCCCAGCTAGACTGGGGACCATAACCTTCTTGTTCAACATCCAGTAGTCAAATAAGTCAAATCCAACTAAGAGTTAAAGAAATAAAGATGTTCAAAGGCACAGGACTAGGTCTGCTATTCTTCTTTTATTATTATTTTTATTTTATACTGGAGCACAGTTGATTAGCAATTTTGTGCTAGTTTCAGGGGCACAGTAAAGTGATTCAGTTATATATACACATGTATCTATTCTTTTTCAAATTATTTCCCCATTTAGTTTATTACAGAATACCGAGCAGAATTCCCTGTGTTATACAGCAGGTCTTTGTTGGTTATGTATTTTAAATATAGCAGTGTGTACATGTCAATCCCAAGCTCCCAATCTATCCCTCCTCCCCACCTTTCCCCCCGATGCCTGTATCATAAATTTATTCCCTAAGTCTGTGAGTCTGTTTTGTAAAATGTTCATTTGCATCATTTTTTAAGATTCTGCATATAAATGATATCATATGATATTTGTCTGTCTGTCTGACTTCACTTAGTATGATTATCTCCAGGCCCTATTGTTAGTTCATGATTTTTCCTCTTTGTGAGAGGGCCTCTCTTCACTAGAGTTACATCCCATTTAATCTTAGTTGATTGTTACACTCCTAGTTAGAATGATAAACTTCATCTATTAGGAGAATTATGTTCCTCACTGAATCTTCCCAGAGGCCCTCCACATTGTACCCTAAAGGCACACAATGGCCTTGTTACCACATTCAACACAGGCTCATAGAATAACTGTCAGAGTTCTCCAGTGGAGAATATGAATGCCAACACTAGCTATGGTCAATTATGGAAAATTCAGGTAAGAAAACAGCTTATTTCCCCAAATATTCCTGAATATAGTAGCCAAAAATGCTATACAGACTATCTTATGCCTTAAAAAAAATGGTTTTAGATGAAATCAAATAATGAAGCAACTGTAGGAGACTCTTATTTTTTTCTCAGAGAAAAACAAAGACCTTTTTTACAGAGATGGTTTGTCCTTTCCTGCTTTTAATTATTAATATATAGCTGGGACTTTTTACTATTGACATTATTGGCTTCATTAAAAGTCACTGCATCATGATACAATTGAAATGGAATGACACTGAACAAATATAAGCAAGTTTCCAAAACATGACAAAAAGACACTATCAAAGTAATAGCTTCACTTTGACTCAGAGATTTGGCAAACTGTTTGGAGAATTTACTAGCATTTTGCCTTCCCAGAGGAAATCCAGTATCACACATTCAATTACACCACTTTTTTTAAGCAGGGGAATGTCAATTGGAAAGGTGCAGTGACACAGAGAAATAGATTGAAGAAAAATCCTCCACTAACAAAGGGGCAGTAGAAGCAGAGAATGAGGAATTCTGATTAAACAGGAAGCTATGACCAAGTGGTAAAGCACAAAGCAGGCAGAGGAAATCAAACCCTGGCAGCCCGCTCTGTGCTGTGCCTATAATATCAATGGAAAGAGCCCAGATGTAATCCTTGGCTGGTTGTTCTTACTTCATTTCCTGAACAAATATTTAAGGACTCCTTTATTATACACTAGTTGCTTCATCAGAAACATGAGTCCAAAACAACTGGGAGAAATAGGAGTATTGCCCTCACACACACATCACAGAGCAGAGGGTTCCTGTCACACAAGCAGCGAAGTTGAGGACGGACTTCTTGTCTCCTGCCTTGCATGGCACAGAATTCAAATTGATGGGAAATCTGCCTGTTAGGGGAATGGATGATTTCTCATGTGTATTAATGAAAGTTCTGTATTGTAGGCTGGGTGGCTAGTAGAAATGTTGTGAGCAAAAAATGCTTATGAGTGAAGGACTTATGCCATTATAACCTTAAAATATTCCTGCAGAATAACAGCACAGCCTATCTAATATACAATGATGGAGTCCCTAAATCCGTGAATTACAGCAGAAAGTATGGACACAGCAAAGGTATGACAAAGGCTCTTATTTCTCTTTCCTACTGGAAGTCAGCATTTTCTTAAACATCCTATCTTTAGTAGGTTTATATTCCACACTAAAAAGATAGCTTTTCTTTTTAATGGTCTGAGTTATCAAGATGAGTGATTCCTGCATCACAGTTTATAATAATATAATTTGACTTTGAAATATCCTTTGCCTAAATACCATTTTATTTCTCAATATTTTTAAAATATACTTTAAGGCAAAAATACAAGCATTTGACTACTGGAAATACTAGCCAGCCTCGTGTGTGTGTGTGTGTGTGTGTGTGTGTGTGTGTGTGTGTGTGTGTGTGTGTGTGTGTGTACACACACTTTAGTTAAGCTTATAGAAGTATAAATTACACAGAGTAAAATTCACCCTTCTTAGTTCCATTTAAAATACAGTAAACATTTTAGAAAAGGTATTTTAAAATAATTTTCATATTATAGTAAGTTTGTTAACAATTATATATTATAATGATTTTTATTATAGGGATTTTTTATATTTTTCTATTCGTAAACTATGTATGTAAGTATGTGTGTTGTTGAATAAGTCAAAATGATAGTAAACAAGAAATTTGTAATCCTAATATTCATTAGCTAATTATACCTAATCTTGTTGTTTAGTCACTAAGTCATGTTTAACTCTTTTGTGACTCTATGGACTGTATCCTACCAGGCTCCTGGAAAATGGAATTTTCCAGGCAAGAATACTGGAGTGTGTTGCCATTTCCTCCTCCAGGTGATCTTCCTGACCCATGGATCAAACCTGCTTCTCCTATTGCAGGCAGATTCTTTACCACTGAGCCACCTGGGAAGCCCCCAGTTGCGGCTAATATTTTCTATTTTTTCTATAATATATATTTTGAACATTTTTTATAAAACTTTTGTAGTGACTACTTCAAACTCTTTTCAAATTAATATACCATGAATAACTTCCCACAGCAATAAGTATTTTTCAGAAGGTTCCCAAATCAAATGCCTTCAGGATCAGGCAAATGATGTCAGCACGCCAAGGGGGCTGAACCGGCAGGTAACTGGAGAGCTGGAGAGTATACACATGGTCTAAAGAAGCAGTTACCACTCAGCTTGCCTTATGGAAATGTGATTTTTTTCCAGAGAAAATGAGGAGTTTGTGGAAAATCCGAGTTTTTAAGTGCTGGCAATGAATTCAAAGTTTTAAAAATAATCTGCAAGCATAATAAAATGTATCTGCAGGTTAGACTTGGCCTGGGGCTGCCAGTTTGCAAACTCTGATTAAGAATTTAATTTGTAATGGCTGTCAAATGCCATAAGCAACTTAGCTTTTGATTTAGCTAAGTTGCCCTCCTGATGGTCGTATTTGCCACATCCTGCCACATTCTGCAAACTCTTCTTTACCAACCTCCCACCACCATTATCACTCCACTCTGTTAGTTAATACAAGGGCTCAGAAAGAAGATTGGAAATGGAGTGGAACCTGATGTCATATGGGAGAGTTCCCTGCCAACAGGTGTTCCAATATACTGTGGCACTTGTACCAGGAAGTTAGGATTTCAGACAAACAGCATACTTATCTGGGCAGAAGAGAGACCCTGAGGTCATGCAGCTCTGTGAGGCAACTGAACTTTGAACATTTTCCATCTCGACGCAGGTATTGATTCCACAGTCACTGAGACAGCAACAGTGTGATTTCTTAAAGTGTGTTCTTTGAAAAAGAAATAACTGGCAGGCATTTGGTTTCTACTCTAACACTAAGGCAAGTATGACTTTTATGTCTGCATGGTCATGTGCAAACTAGAAAGCCAAGTTAGCATACCCAAATTATCCTGATATATTTACAAACACAGAAATAGTCATAGGTGCCTGTTGGACAGGGTTCTTTGTGCCATGTCACAAGATGATGAAAATCTTTCAGCTTTCTTCCTTTCTGGCTTTCATACTGTCTGCTCCAGAGATTTTACAAAATACAAGTAACTAGGATGCTTTAGAACATGGCTTCCTTCATCCCCACCCCCACCCCTTTTCTGCTTCTTTTTTTTCAAACTTATAAAATTGGGTGACTTCTGCACATAAATGAGCATCAGTTTCTCACAACAAATTACTGCAAATACATTTTTTCATTTGATATTTTCTCTTTCAACTATGTTTTTCAGCTGGGTTTTGAAAATAGCTTAGCTGCTTAGCAGTAAAGACATTATCTAAAGCTTGCCAGGTGACTATATAGTCTATCGAGGTCAAACTCCAATTTAGCAAATTTGCATTCTGCCAAAACAAATTTTCCTTGTAGTTTCAACATGAAATGCCTCTTAACTCTTCACAGGGTGTCTGCGCTAGCTCCCTTTTGTGTTGGGTTAACAACAGTAATGGGGCAATGTGATGTATACCTTAACTGGTTTTGAAATCTTTGAAAAAGAACATGATCCTTGTCATTATTAGCCTAAGGAAACATTAGCCTGAAGTTTAAAGGGCTTAAATGTTGTAGCTTTGAACTCTGTTTTTTTTTTAAAGGAGGCTTGTTTTTCTAATTTATCTGTATTTACTATATCTTTGGTAGGTGTACTTCTGTGGAACAGACTCCAGGGGTTCTGGTTGATTCATTCCATTCCCCATTTTCCTCCAGTTCCTGAAGAAGGCTATGATTATCCACCCACAGGGAGACGAAATGGACAAGCTGGCATCTGCATAACTTTCAAGTACAACCAGTATGAAGCAATAGGTAACATTAGAGTGTTTTTAAAAAGACATAATATTTAAGAAGGGATTTGGAAATTATGAATAAATGTATTACTTTATTTGCTTCTCTATTCATAAACCCTGATACCTAGATTCCAATATTGGTTTTTCCATGATGAGATCTTGGGCAGGCTCACTTTTGAACCTTGGTTTCCTAGTCCAAGGAAGTCTTTGAACTTGATCAGAAGTGGTAGTTTCAAATGTCTACAGGGGCCAGGCAGGTGACAAAACTGGGTGACACCAGTGGACATTGCATGGGCAGTGGGGAATTTGACAAAATGGGGTGTTGACTCTCCACTAGCTTTCCTAGAAAGCTGCAACTCCATTATGTTGTGGCTCCATGAGAATGAAGACCTACATCTCCATATTTTTCAGAGGAAGCAGAAATCTAGGGGAAGATATAAAGCAGAAAAGAGAGAGAGAAAGAGAAATTGAGAGAGAAAGAGATCTTCTGATTTTCTGATATGGTCTCCATCTTATTATTTAAATTGTGCAGACCTCATGTTGCTTACAGGCCACCAATGTGACACTTCTGAGCCTAAACCAGATGATTTTCCCTTAAGATCTCAAGCTCAAGTGGCCAAAAATACTTGGACTTGAAAAATCCAAAGTACAAATGAGGAGGAGAAGTAGTAATGGTATTTTACCAATCACTTTTTACTGAGGGAGCTGCTAAATAGTAAACAGTGATTTGTTCTAATATAGGAGGTTTCAAATATGTTTTTTTTTAATCAAATTTCCATCTGATGGAAAGGATCACTGAGCCTCTTACCCAAATTAAGCCCTAGTCTAGCTAGCTGAGCTCCTGCAAAGATTAGAGAGTTTAATAGCATAGAGACTGGGTGTGCACGGTGATGAATTGGTCATTCTTGGAGCTGGATGATCAGTATATGGGTGTTTTCTACTTTTGTATGTTTACACATAGGGGAAAAAACACATGGTCTCCAAGGCCAGCCTGCCTGGGTTTGAATATCAACTCCTTCATTTACAAGTTTTATAGCTTTGGGCATAAATTCTCCATTAATTTATCTATAAAATGAGGATTGTGATAAAATAACTTACCAATAATAAAGGTAATATTCTTATGATTAAATCAGTAAACCAATGTAGTAAAAAGTAGGGAGTGCTCAACAGGTGTCAACTATTTTAATTAAAAGTTTGAAGGCTATTGGCTTAAAGAAGGAAATACTTTCACTTTTGTTTTTTTGTTCTGTTCAGTTTTTTAATTCACAACAAGATCTAAAGTACCAACAAGCATTTCCGTTTGTAGCTTAATTCTCAACTTTTCTTTACTGTTTGTGGTTCAGACTCTCAGCTCTTGGTCTACAACCCAAATATTTACAGCTGCTGCATCCCTGTAACCTTTCACATGAAACTCATCCACATGCCCCAGCTGTGTGCTGGATCCAGCTCCTCAGAGATCCCAGGCCGGCACCTGACCACACTTCAGTCAGCCCAGGGACAAAAATTCCTCCATTTTGCGAAGTCTGATTCTTTTGTTGACGGTAAGAAAGACCATCATCAAAACAATATGTTGTAACCGTGCTGTTGGACTCACTTTGGAATGCAAAGAGCACATATACTGATTATTTAGGAGTCTAGAAGTAGAAAAGGAGGGAAGACAAAAAAGGAAAGGGAAAAGGGACATCAAGGATCAATTCAAACAATAGCCACTTGAATAGAAGGATTGCTGATCCATCCAAAAAAAGTATCTCACAACCATCTAACTAGAGGCCAGTAAAAACTCAGTCTCCAGCCTCAGTTGGGCACAGAACCAAGCTGTCTTCCTTTTCTTTCACTCCCTAAGCAATTATTTTAAGCCTTCCTTACTCTCAAATCCTTTACCTTTCCCTGTCTCTTCACTCATCTTCACTTTTTCCTTCACAGAGCAAATAGAGGGAGAAACCACTTTAAGCGCACACTCCACCCTCAACAGTCATTTCTACTTTCATTCCTTTTTACCAGATTCCTCCCTTCCCAACAGAAGCAGTGCCCCTCTGTGCCCTAGAAACTAATACATGGATTCTTACATTCAATCTGTTCTCCCTCTTGTACTTTAGCCCATCTACTCTATGAGCCCCGAACATTCCTAAAAAATCCTCCCTCAATTCTAGATTCCCTATATCTGTTTTTTTGGGTTTTTTTTCTTTTCTTCTAAATTTATTTTGAAGAAACTCTTCAGGATCTTTACTTGCTTACTGCTCCTTGACTGCAGTCTTGCTTCTCTGTATCTATCCCCAGTCACCCATGATAGCCTTAATTGACCTCAGTCTTCCTTCCTTGCTTCCTTCCTTTAATAGTGAATAAACTTTATTGAATGCCTACTACTTGTCAAGTCCTGTGGTAGGCATTAGATATCCCAAATTAACAGGACAGAAATGGCTTCTGCAGAATTTGGCACAGTTGGAACTGTTTCCTTTCTGGAACTTTTCCCTCCCTGAATCTTGGCAGTATACAGGCTTTTGGTCTTCCTCCTGATTTTAAGTCTCTTCTGCCATGCCCTCTTCCTCTGCACAATCCTTATGTGATTAGGTTGCCCTGTAGTCCTCTACTGATCCTTATCTCATCTACAATGCATTTGAGGCAATTCCAGCCAGCCCTTGCTGCTGCTGCTGCTGCTAAGTCGCGTCAGTCGTGTCCAACTCTGTGTGACCCCATAGACGGCAGTCCAACAGGCCCCTCTGTCCCTGGGATTCTCCAGGCAAGAACACTGGAGTGGGTTGCCATTTCCTTCTCCAATGCATGAAAATGAAAATTGAAAGTGAAGTCACTCAGTCGTGTTCCACTCTTAGCGACCCCATGGACTGTAGCCTACCAGGCTCCTCTGTCCATGGGATTCTCCAGGCAAGAGTACTGGAGTGGGTTGCCGTTGTCTTCTCTGAGCTAGCCCTTGAGAGATTCCCAAATCTAGATCTTCATCCAAGGCCTGTGTTCTGACAGATGTATTCAACAGTGAGTGGCAGAGTCACATAAAATTCAACATGTCAAACTCATCTCATCACTATCCCTCACATATCTTACCCCCTTTCTCATTCTGCATCAGTTCAGTTCAGTTCAGTCGCTCAGTCATGTCCAACTCTTTGCAACCCCATGAATCACAGCACACCAGGCCTCCCTGTCCATCACCAACTCCTGGAGTTTACTCAAACCAGTGTCCATCAAGTCAGTGACACCATCCAACCATCTCATCCTCTGTCACCCACTTCTCCTCCTGCCCCCAATCCATCCCAGCATCAGGGTCTTTTCCAATGAGTCAGCTCTTTGCATGAGGTGGCCATGTGAAGTTTGGCCTCCAGCTGAAACTGGAGTTTCAGCTTCAGCATCAGTCCTTCCAATAAACACCCAGGACTGATCTCCTCTAGGATGGACTGGTTGGATCTCCTTGCAGTCTAAGGGACTCTCAAGAGTCTTCCCCAACACCATAGTTCAAAAGCATCAATTTTTCAGCACTCAGCTTTCTTCACAGTCTAACTCTTACATCCATACATGACCACTGGAAAAACCATAGCCTTGACCAGACGGACTTTTGTTGCATAGTCACCTGGAAACTCTCAGTCCCTCTTTTTTCTCACTGTCCCCCCCCCCCATATCAAATCATCAAATACAATCAGTTCCAGGTCCTTAATAACTCTCACATTTATCTCTCTGTCATGGCCATAGTCTGCACTTGTGCTTGTTATCACAGTTATTATGACAACCTCGTGTTTTTCCTCTCTTCAATCTAATGTAGTCTTCTCAATTCATCCTGCACATGGTTTCTCAGTTGATATTTATGATCATAAATCAGTTTCTATTAATTCCTCCACTAACATTCCTTAAACAATTCTCTGTTGAGGACTTCCCTGGTGGTACAGTGGATAAGAATCTGCCTACCAATGCAAGGGACATGGGTTCAGTCCCTGAACTAGGAAGATTCTACCTGCCTCAGAGCAACTAAGCCCCTGCACCACAACTACTGAGCCCTCACTCTAGAGCCCATGAGCCACAGCTGCTGAAGCCTGCCTGCCCAGGAGCCAGCAAGCTGCAACTACTGAGCCCATGAGCCTAGAGCCTGTGCTCCGCAACAAAAGCCACTGCAATGAGAAGCCCTGTGCACTGCGACTAGCGAGTAACCCCTGTTCTCCACAGTTAGAGAAAGCCCGCATGCAGCAATGAAGATCCAGAGCAACAGAAATAAATAAATAAAATTAACTAATTTAGAATACATAAATAAAATACAGTATTAAAAAATTTCCCATTGATTTCAGGAAAATTCATACACTCTGGCATGGCTTATAAAGATTTCTAGATGCTGGCCTCTGATTACTTCTCCAGCCTTAGTCTTTCCAAAGGTCTTTTCAGGACAAAACCATATATTGCTCCCTTGTTTGTGCAGAACAGAAGACATTTTCAGCACCAATATCATCTTAGTAATAATGATAATAACTTTTATTTTCATATCACTTTAGCATTTACAAAATGTTCTCCCATTCACTCTCTCAATTATATTGTATTTATTATGCTTGTGACATCCACATATCAGGCATGAGTGATGATTCTCTTCCTGAGGATATTTTTAGGATTTATCTAAGAATAAATATTAACCTCACTATCTTTCTCTTTATAAACTCTAGACATCTTTGCAGCCTGGATGGCTCAACAGTTGAAGACACACTTGCTAACAGAAACCTGGCAGCGAAAGAGACAAGAGCTTCCTTCAAACTGCTCCCTTCCTCACCATGTCTACAATATCAAAGCAATTAAGATATCTAGACACTCTTATTTCAGCTCTTATCAGGATCATGCCAAATGGTGTATTTCCCACAAGGGCACCAAAAATCACTGGACATGTATTGGAGACCTAAATCGGAGTCCATACCAAGCCTTCAGAAGTGGTGGATTCATCTGTACCCAGAATCAGCACATTTACCAAGCATTTCAAGGATTAGTTTTATATTATGAGAACTGTAGCTAAACTTGGTGAAAGGACATATGTGCTATCATTTTCAACACTGATAAGGGGCCTTCTTCTACTAGATTCATTCTTTATATATTAAAAACCTGTGAATTTACTTACTGTCCATCATCATTTTAGTCACTCAGTCATGTCCAGCTCTTTGAGACCCCATGGACTATAGCCCACCAGGCTCATCTGTCCATGGGATTTTACAGGCAAGAATACTGGAAGGGGTTGCCATTTCCTTCTCCAGTACTTATGGTCCACATATCATCAAATAAAATGCTTTTCTCCCATGCCTACCACGTTATCTTCCAAATAATGACAATTTATCTACTTTCATTTATATACCATAAACATGCATATATATACACACATATATATATAATATGTATTTATTTTTTATATGTTTAAATATATATGTAAAATGAAAGGAGTGAAAGGGAAAAGTTTTGTTCCAGATTAGTCAGCTCTCAATTGTCCATGGAGTGACTGGCCACCTCCTAGAGTAATTTCATCTTCACAAAGAATTCCCTGACTCTCCTCCTCACCTCTTTTTGAAGAAGAGACATTTCTATCTCTCTGTACATCAAACTACTTAGTCATTTTCCTCCTAAAGTTCTTTTCAGTGGTTTATGGTTAAGTCTAATTGGTCATTCTTGAGCTAGTATGTGTTAGTTGCTCAGTCATGTCCAACTCTTTGTGACCCCATGGACTGTAGCCTTCCAATCTCCTCAGTCCATGGAATTCTCCAGGCAAGAATACCAGAGTAGGTTGCCATTCTCTTCTCTAGGGGATCTTCTCAACCCAGGGATTGAACCCAGGTCTCCTGCATTACAGGCAGATTCTATACCATCTGAGCCACCAGGGAAGCCCATTAATTGTATGATCTTGGGCCATTCAGTTGAACTCTCTAAGCCTTGGTTTTCTTCCCTATGAAATGGAGATAATATCTAAGTATGCTCAAGTACCTAGCACAGAGCCTGGCGCAGCTGACACTTAAAAATTAGGTGGAATTTGAATGTGAATCACCCTGCAGTGAGAAAAGACAAAAGGAAGTTTAGCAGATGATTACTATTTTTCAAAAAGAAGAAATTGTCAGATTAAGAGGAAGGAATAAAACAACCCACCAACTTGGGGGAAATAAAGAAGTAGAACATAAACTAGAATCAAATCTAGTAATCTTAATTCCAGTGTGTTTCATTTTCTGGAATTCTTATCACTAAATATAACTGTTATATAAATGAATAATAAATAATATATTTGTATTAGGTATATATAATAATATATATAATATATATATTATAATATATTTGTATTAGGTATTCCCTGTTTAATAACATTTGGAGCATGGTTCCTAATTTCAAGAAGCTTACAATCTAACAAAAGTAATCATAAGAATAACTAAAACTAGCACTTGTTGAGCATTGTGTTTTTCTTATTCAGCCACTCAGTCATGTCTGACTCTTTGCAACCCCATGGACTGCAGCATGCTAGGCTTCCCTGTCCTTCACTATGTACCAGAGCTTGCTCAAACTCATGTTCATTGAGTCATTGATGCCATCCAGCCATCTTGTCCTCTGTCATCCCCTCCTTCTCCTTCCCTCAATCTTTCCCAGCATCAGGGTCTTTTCCAATGAGTCAGCTCTTCACATCAGGTGGCCAAAGTACTGTAGGTTTAGCTTCAGCATTAGTCCTTCCAATGAATATTCAGGGTTGATTTCCTTTAGATTGACTGGTTTGATCTCATTGCTGTCCCAGGGACTGCATATCAGTTCAGTTCAGTTCAGTCGCTCAGTCATGTCCAACTCTTTGCGACCCCATGAACTGCAGCACGCCAGGCCTCCCTGTCCATCACAAACTCCCAGAGTTTACCCAAACTCATGCCCATCGAGTTGGTGATGCCATCCAGCCATCTCATCCTCTGTCACGTCCTTCTCCTCCTGCCCCCAACCCCTCCCAGCATCAGGGTCTTTTCCAGTGAGTCAACTCTTCGTATGAGGTGACCGAAGTACTGGAGTTTCAGCTTCAGCATCAGTCCTTCCAATGAACACCCAGGACTGATCTCCTTTAGGATGGACTGGTTGGATCTCCTTGCAGTCCAAGGGACTCTCAAGAGTCTTCCCCAACACCACAGTTCAAAAGCATCAATTTTTCAGTGCTCAGCTTTCTTCACAGTCCAACTCTCACATCCATACATGACCACTGGAAAAACCATAGCCTTGACCAGATGGACCTTTGTTGGCAAAGCAATGTCTCTGCTTTTTAATATGCTGTCTAGGTTGATCATAACTTTCCTTCCAAGGAGTAAGTGTCTTTTAATTTCATGGCTGCAGCCACCATCCACAGTGATTTTGGAGCCCCCCAAAATAAAGTCTGACACTGTTTCCACTGTCTCCCCATCTATTTCCCATGAAGTGATGGGACCAGATGCCTTGATTTTAGTTTTCCGAATGTTGAGCTTTAAGCAAACTTTTTCACTCTCCTCTTTCACTTTCATCAAGAGACTTTTTAGTTCCTCTTCACTCTCTGCCATAAGGGTAGTGTCATCTGCTTATCTGAGGTTGTTGATATTTCTCCCGGCAATCTTGATTCCAGCTTGTGCTTCTTCCAGCCCAGAGTTTCTCATGATGTACTCTGCATATAAGTTAAATAAGCAGGGTGACAATATACAGCCTTGATGTACTCCTTTTCCTATTTGGAACCAGTCTGTTGTTCCATGTCCAGTTCTAACTGTTGCTTCCTGACCTGCATACAGGTTGCTCAAGAGGCAGGTCAGGTGGTCTGGCATTCCCATATCTTGAAGAATTTTCCACAGTTTATTGTGATCCACACAGTCAAAGACTTTGGCGTAGTCAATAAAGCAGAAATAGATGTTTTTCTGGAATTCTCTTGCTTTCTCGATGATCCAGCAGATGTTGGTAATTTGAGCTCTGGTTCCTCTCCCTTTTCTAAAACCAGCTTGAACTTCTGGAAGTTCTTGGTTCACGTATTGCTGAAGCCTGGCTTGGAGAATTTTGAGCATTACTTTACTAGCGTGTGAGATGAGTGCAATTGTGTGGTAGTTTGAGTATTCTTTGGGATTGCCTTTCTTAGGGATTGGAATGAAAATGGACCTTTTCCAGTCCTGTGGCCACTGCTGAGTTTACCAAATTTGCTGGAATATTGAGTGCAGCACTTTCACAGTGTCATCTTTTAGGATTTGAAATAGCTCAACTGGAATTCCATCACATCCACTAGCTTTGTTCATAATGATGCTTTCCAAGGCCCACTTGACTTCACATTCCAGGATGTCTGGCTCTAGGTGAGTGACCACACCATTGTGATTATCTGGGTCCTGAAGATCTTTTTTGTACAGTTCTTCTGTGTATTCTTGCCACCTCGTCTTAATATCTTCTGCTTCTGTTAGGTCCATCCCATTTCTGTCCTTTATCAAACCCATCTTTGCCTGAAATGTTCCCTTGATATCTCTAATTTTCTTGACGAGATTTCTAGTCTTTCCCATTCTGTTGTTTTCCTCAATTTCTTTGCATTGATCGCTGAGGAAGGCTTTCTTTTCTCTCCTTGCTATTCTTTGGAACTCTGCATTCAAATGGGTATATCTTTCTTTTTCTCCTTTGCTTTTCACTTCTCTTCTTTTCACAGCTATTTGTAAGGCCTCCTCAGACAACCATCTTCCCTTTTTGCATTTCTTTTCCATGGGGATGGTCTTGATCCCTGTCTCCTCTGCGATGTCATGAATCTCCGTCCATAGTTCATCAGGCTCTCTGTCTATCAGATCTAGTCCCTTAAATCTATTTCTCACTTCCACTGTATAATCATAAGGGATTTGATTTAGGTCATACCTGAATGGTCTAGTGGTTATCCCTACTTTCTTCAGTTTAAGTCTGAATTTGGCAATAAGGAGTTCATGATGTGAGCCACAGTCAGCTCCTGGTCTTGTTTTTGCTGACTATATAGAGCTTCTCCATCGTTGGTTGCAAAGAATATAATCAATCTGATTTCAGTGTTGACCATCTGGTGATGTCCATGTGTAGAGTCTTCTCTTGTGTTGTTGGAAGAGGGTGTTTGCTATGACCAGTGTGTTCTCTTGGCAAAACTCTATTAGCCTTTGCCCTGCTTCATTCTGTACTCCAAGGCAAAATTTGCCTGTTACTTCAGGTGTTTCTTGACTTCCTACTTTTGCATTCCAGTCCCCTATAATGATAAGGACATCTTTTTGGGGTGTTAGTTCTAAAAGGTCTCATAGGTCTTCATAGAACCATTCAACTTCAGCTTCTTTAGCATTACTGGTTGGGGCATAGGCTTGGATTACCATGATATTGAATGGTTTGCCTTGGAAACAAACAGAGATCATTCTGTCATTTTTGAGATTGCATCCAAGTACTGCATTTTGGACTCTTTTGTTAACCATGATGGCTACTCCATTTCTTCTAAGGGATTCATGCCCACAGTAGTAGATATAATGGACATCTGAGTTAAATTCACCCATTCCAGTCCATGTTAGATCGCTGATTCCTAGAATGTCGACATTCACTCTTGCCATCTCCTGTTTGACCACTTCCAATTTGCCTTGATTGATGGACCTAACATTCCAGGTTCCTATGCAGTATTGCTCTTTACAGCATTGGACCTTGCTTCTATCACCAGTCTCATCCACAACTGGCTATTGTTTTTGCTTTGGCTCCATCCCTTCATTCTTTCCGGAGTTATTTCTCCACTGATTTCCAGTAGCATATTGGGCACTTACTGACCTGGGGAGTTCCTCTTTCAGTATCCTATCATTTTGCCTTCTCATACTGTTCATGGGGTTCTCAAGGCAAGAATACTGAAGTGATTTGCCATTCCCTTCTTCAGTGGACCTCATTCTGTCAGACCTCTCCACCATGACCTGTCTTGGGTGGCCCCACACAGCATGGCTTAGTTTCATTGAGTTAGACAGGACTGTGGTCCTGTGGTCAGATTGGCTAGTTTTCTGTGGTTATGGTTTTAGTGTGTCTGCCCTCTGATGCCCTCTCGCAACACCTACCGTCTTACTTGGGTTTCTCTTACCTCGGACATGGGTTATCTCTTCATGGCTGCTCCAGCAAAGCACAGCCACTGCTCCTTACCTTGGATGAACAGTAGCTTCTCAGGGCCGCCCCTCCTGACCTTGAAGGTGGAGTAGTTCCTCTTGGCCCTCCTGCGCCCGCGCAGCAGCTGCTCCTTGGAGGTGGGGTAGCTCCTCTCGGGCGGGGCCCCTGACCTCGGAAGTGGGGTAGCTCCCCTCGGCTGCCGCTCCTGCGCTGTCGCAGCCTGGTGCTCTCGGTCGCTACCCCTAACCTTGGGCGAGGGGTAGCTCCTCACTGTCACACTTCTGCGCGGTCCGTCGCAGCCGCTGCGCTTCTGCATATACTATGCAGTAAACAGCCAACCGACTTTTTCTTATTTGATCTTTATAACTATGCTATGCCATAGGAACTACTATAATCCTTTTTTACTGACAAGGAAAGTGAGTCCTACAGAGTTTTAGTAACTTTTACAGTATCACAGAGGTTCAGCTGACCTCTAAGACTATTATGGTGTTAACTTCTATTTCAAGAGATGAGTTTTAAACAATGATGTGATATAGGATAATACGTATCTTGATGTCTTAATTAACCAACATTCATGGGACATAATGGCACTAGTTCAGTGGAATGCTGAGGAAAAAACGAAGTTTGTCTTCCTGTTAGAAGCAAGCATAAGTTATGGGAATTTTGAATACTTGCTAGCTAACTTACATACTTAAAAATATAAGAAGACTTGAAAAATATATTTTGGCTTTTCAGAGAGCATCTGAACATAAATAATTCCAACAAAATCAGATTAGAAGAGGAATTTTAAAGTACAAAATCTTGACTTTAAAAAAGAAGAGGGTGAAAATGTTACTGAGCCCCAGCTTGGTAACAAATTTTGGGAAAGTCAGCCAGGATCATTGCTGCTTGAAGCCAGCTGACCCCAATTAGGGAATTTTCATGTAAGGCCCTAGCAGCTTCCAAGACCACTTGTCCTGAGGACCTTCCCTTCAAAATTCCCTGAAGTGGCACCAGCTGCCCCAGCACTTGGCAGTTGGAGCAAGAAATTGACAATTTGGGAGCCACCTTTCCTTTGAGCTGAAGCAGTTACTTCAGGAAGCTGAGGAGTTTATCCTGGAGCAACCCACCACTGTGTATGTCCCTCACCATGTCCTTTCTTTACTGGAACAGAAAGGGAGCTACTGGCTGGGAAAATGGGAAAGCACCAAGTAATTCTTTCGGACAATCCCAATGTAGGACTTCATGTCACTTCAGTCATAAATCCAGCCCTGCTGTTCCCAGTTAATGCTGCATAATCCCCAGAGCATGACTGCCTACATGTCATCCAGCTAGTATATTCTAGCAGACCACACTTATCAGACCTGTCCACCAATGGAAACAGCTTCATGAATCAAGGTAGGCAGTGCACTGGGTATGCAGTGGTAATCCTTAAAAAGACTGTTGGGGCAAAAGCCCTGTGCCGGGGAGCTCAGCTCAGAAGGCAAAAGTCATTCCTCTGACAAGAGCCCTACTACTCACTGAACGCAAGCAAGTAAATACATATACAGACTCTGTGTATTCTCTGTGGTGCGTGCTCCCAGGGCAATCTGGAAAGAGAAGGGGCTCCTCATTTCAAACAATGAAGACTTAAAACATGCTTCTGAAATCCTGTCACTCCTTGAAGCAGTCCATAATCCCCCACAAGGGGCCATAATGCACTTCCCAGGCCACCAAAAGGGCAAGGCTCATTTAATAAAAGGCAACTGGTAATCTGACCAAGCTATAAAGAAGGAGCCAAGGAGGGGGATGGTCAAGCCATGACTTCTCCCACAGTCTGACCTGTCAAAATACCAGCCTGTGTATTCAGAAAAGGCAAGGAGAGGGTCAAAGAATGGAGATTCACCCTTCGTCACACCTCTCCTGGTTGGGAGTGTCATGCACACAGAAATGCTTTGCTTCCCGAGGTCCTCTTGGACACTGTGCTGCAGCACATTCATAATGGTACCCTTTCTAGGAGAGATGTCACCTTACAGTGGACACAAAAATATGTAATGGGGCCTAACCCACAAAGGACCATCCAACAAGTCATTCAAAATTATAGAATTTGTGCTAAAAATAACCCAGACTGCTGTCAGACCTCCCCAGATGGGGACCCAACACAGAGGAACCCGTGCACCAAGGACTGGCCTATAGACTTTACTCAAATGCCTCGAGCCACAGGGAAATTCAGATACCTGCTAGCATTTGTGGACACTTTTACAGGATAGTTAGAAGCATATCCCACCAGGTCAGGAAAAGATTCTGAAGGTGTTAAAGTCCTCCTTAAGGAAATTATCCCCCAGTTTGGACTGCCTAACTCCCACCAAAGAGGTGATGGGCCTGTGTTTGTTTCTAGAACAACCCAACAAGTGTCTAAAGTACTTCAAATTAATTGAAAGCTACATTCATCCTGGAGTCCACAATCAACAGGAAAAACTGAGAAAATGAATCATACATTAAAAAGGGGCATTGCTAAAATATGTCAAGAGACAAATTTAACTTGGGATAAGGCCTTGCCAGTTGCCTTGCTATGGATCAACGTGACTCCCAGAAGCAGGCTTAATTTAAGCTCCTTTGAAATATTGTATGGTAGGCCATTCCAGGTGTCTGCCTGGGCGGGAGAATCTATAAATGCTCTGAACAATCTAACAGTTGCCAACTATGTTGAACTCTGGACACTATACTAACCTCTGTTCATGACTTTGTTTCCAGCAGGTCTGCTTATCCAATTGAGTTAGTATATATCCTTTCTGGTCTGGAGACTGAATCCCCCTTAAAACCTGTAGAAAACAAGGGCCTGAACACCAGCTGACTGCAAGGTGGGTAGGACCACATGTGGTATTACTCATCACACACTCATCCATCAAGCTAGCTAGAGTAAAACCATAGATTCATCACACTTGGGTTAAAGTAGCCTCACTGACATCAGAAAATGACCCAACTCCTGAGAGGCCTAGAGAGCAATCAGTTCAGTTCAGTTCATTTACTCAGTCGTGTCCAACTCTTTGCGACCCCATGAACTGCAGCACGCCAGGCCTCCCTGTCCATCACAAACTCCCGGAGTTTACTCAAACTCATGCCCATCGAGTCGGTGATGCCATCCAGCCATCTCATCTCTGTCACCTCCTTCTCCTCCTGCCCCCAATCCCTCCCAGCATCAGGGTCTTTTCCAACGAGTCAACTCTTCACATGAGGTGACCAAAGTATTGGAGTTTCAGCTTCAGCATCAGTCCTTCCAATGAACATCCAGGATTTATCTCCTTCAGGATGGACTGGTTGGATCTCCTTGCAGTCCAAGGGACTTTCAAGAGTCTTCTCCAACACCATAGTTCAAAAGCATCAATTTTTCGGCACTCAGCTTTCTTCACAGTCTAACTCTCACATCCATACATGACCACTGGAAAAACCATAGCCTTGACCAGACAGACCTTTGTTGGCAAAGTAATGTCTCTGCTTTTTAATATGCTATCTATGTTGGTCATAACTTTCCTTCCAAGGAGTAAGCGTCTTTTAATTTCATGGCTGCAGTCACCATCCGGGGTGATTTTGGAGCCCAAAAGAATAAAGTCTGACACTGTTTCCACTGTCTCCCCGTCTATTTCCCATGAGGTGATGGGACCAGATGCCATGATCTTAGTTTTCTGAATGTTAAGCTTTAAGCCTGCTTTTTCACTCTCCTCTTTCACTTCATCAAGAGGCTTTTTAGTTGTCTTAACTTTCTGCCATAAGGGTGGTGTTATTTGCATATCTGAGGTTATTGATATTTCTCCCGGCAATCTTGATACCAGCTTGTGCTTCTTCCAGCCCAGAGTTTCTCATGATGTACTCTGCATATAAATTAAATAAGCAGAGTGACAATATACAGCCTTGATGTACTCCTTTTCCTATTTTGAACCAGTCTGTTGTTCCATGTCCAGTTCTAATAGATTTGTGAATTCTTAGAAGGGTTAAGATTGCTCTTCAAAAAGAGTAAAATTTCATCACAGAGATGATGTTGATGAGATTAAAATTTCATCACAGAAGGAATTTCATTAGATTCAAATAGTTGCAAATAAGGACAGAGAAGTGTATTGCTTACTAAAAATTTTAGGAATATTCCAGACCCCAAGCCAATCACTTCCATTTCATGATCACACCCTTATCACCTCTGTTCAATGGGAAGTAACCAGAAAGATAATTACCCATTTTCCAACAAGACTGTGGAATGAACATTGACAGGGGGGAATTGTAATAGGGGTGGGACAGGCGCTACCTATAGCAGCCCCTCTCAGCCATTGATCAGCCCCACAGTGGGCCCCTCCCCCTACTCTGTATAAAGGGATCCTGGAATGTGGGCTGAGAAAAGATGGGGCTCTTTTATTTATTTATTTATTTGAGATGCTAATCTGCCATCATCTCAGTCTGCTAGCTTTCCAATTGAAGTCACTATTCTTTGCCCCAACAACTTGTCTCCCAATTTATTGGCCTGTCATGTGGTGAGCAGAGAGAGCTTGAACTTGGTAAGAAAAACTTGATCCAACAGTATGAATGAATAAAATGAGTAGTGAATTAAGAGTAATGAATAAAAGGAAAAAGAGATAGCAAAGGTCAAGAAATTCAAATGAACAAAATAAACATGCACAATAAGTTTGAGATTTACTCTCAAAAGTAAAGTGGTTTCCTACCAATTTACTAGAAAAGTGGTTTCATACCAATTTCAACAGAACAATCTATTGGAGAAGAGGGTCAAAATCAGAAATCACAGAATAAAAGTATAGGAATGTGAGAGAGAGAAGAAATAGAAGATGCTGGTTCATTGGGAATGCAAAGAAAAGATGTGTTTCTCATTGAAGTAGAGATGGGATGTGACTGGACCTTCCTTGAGGAAGGAAAAAAATGCCAGAACTAAATAGTCCTGGTAGTTCAAGGCTATCAAATACTAACCCTGGGATGAAGGAATATATGTTGGTGTTGGTAGCTCCCTATGGTGGAACTTCGAGGCAGCTATAATAAACCAAACGAGAGCCAGTATTGCTATTTTTTTCAAGCATGTGCCCAGGATTGTTACCTAGTCAAGCTGATTCCCATAGAGACAATTGGGATATATCTTTAGGGTAATAACATTATTGGAAGGAAACAAATATTTGAGAACATGAGGTATTTTAAATTGATTCCCTTTGGGAGAAAGAGGAAAATATGGGCGATATTAGTGAATGAAATTTTCTAAACCATGACTTAAAACAATGAAATTAAAGAGCCATGTCTAAGATGGGACTGTATCCTTCCAAGAAGGGTAAGACTGTTTGTCTATAAACTACTTAATGTAATTATGAGGAAAAGTTAGAAATAAACCTATAGCAATAATAATTAGAGTAAAAGATGGTAGTTCTAACATGGAACCTCCAAGACATTTTTCTGCTGTGCCCTCTTCTTAGAAAAGCTATTTTCCCCAGTTTGTTGGTGTCAAGAAAAGATCTTTCTTCTCTAGATCCAAATGGCTGGAGCAAGTGAGCTTGTAACACCAAAGAACATAAGTTATGGGCCGTTTCAAGGCAATTAGATATGGGAGATACAGTAGGGGTACCAAGACTGAGTTTGGGGATTGGACACTTGATCACGTCCATTGCAGATAGCATCACCATTTTTTCCCTTGTGCAAGCATAACCAACAAATGCTAGGATGCAGAAGCTGGGGAATGGTACAGACGAACCTCAAAATCAAAGAAGCACAGAGAGATAGCAATTCCTAAGTGTCAGATGTCAGTTGAGTTCCTTGTGGAGCTCAGCTATCCTCTATGGTCACATATTCTATAACATACTCCTATATTCTGTCATTAAGGCCCCCATATTTAGTTTAGTTTATTTTGAGGAGGTACCTAATTATTGCAAGCAAACAATTCTTATCTAAATTATGTAGAAAAAAGCATGACTATGAGTGTGTTGCAAATCATTTCAATAAAAATAATAGAGAATTGTGTCCTAAACAAGTCTCACAGTCTCATAACATCAGGTGTTTTACATACTAACATAGAATATGTGTTATAAAGAAGATACATTTGATATTGTAGCATGGCATGGTAAATATGCTTTCACAGGAAGCATTGATGGGATAGAATAAGAAAGAGTTATGACATAGTTTCAAATATTCAGACATTTACTAAGGGTCTCATCCAGCTAAAGTTAATTCTTGATTAACTTTTAGTTTAATACACAGACAATTTCATCTCCCAAAGAGCAGATAAAGTATCTAGAGGAATTTCAACTCTGAGCCAAAACTTGCCAGAAAGGAGGAGTTTGTTGGTGAAAGGAAAGTAATGGTGTCCCAGGAGAAAACTTTTCTGGATGATCATCAGGAAAACAGAAGTTGAATATAGCCTAAGATTAGAAAGCCTGAGATTGAGGTACAGAAGAAAATATGATTCCACGGCAGAAGATTCTTTAAGGGGATATAGTTTAAGGGGTTATGAAGTTACCAAAAATGAAATTCTGACTATGTGGTTTCTCTATGAGAAAGAAATGGAAAAGCAATATAATTATACAGTTTTCTCATGAGGTTATATGTAACAGTTGCATACAAACCATAAGAGAAAAAGGCCAATGAAAAAAGAATAAAAGAATGGCATCAATCTATATACAGAATTACATGAAAGAAAAAAGGCTATTTGTGCAAAAAAATGCTAAGGTTAACAAAAAAATTTTATGCTTATATTTGATCAGGATACACTGGAACAAATAGTAGTTTGTGAATACCAAAAAAAAAAAAAAAACTTTGTCTCTTTTATTTCTGTCTTTTCAGTAAAGGTGAATGGCATTCAAACTGAGAGGGTATGGAAAAAATGGACAGGGATGACTAAATCAAGACTTCTGCAAAGTAATTTTAAAGAAAGCATATTTTAAGAAAGTTACCCTACCTTGAGTTCATGTTTTCGGGCCCAATAAATTACAGCTGAAAACTACTGAAAGACCAGAGATCTTTGCAGAAACATGGAGGGCAGGCAAATATCATCTTAATTTCCAAAAAGGGATGGAAGGTATGGTCTGAAATTTAATCACCAGAATGATCCTACAGTGAATCTTTAAAGGGCCAGATTTTAAGCCCTTAGAAAATGGTCAGTTAGACAATCTGCAAGTTTGAGAAAGAACCAAGCCCTCTAAGAGTCAGCATCTCTGACTACCTCATTTCCATTTGGACAAGAGTTACAGATGGATCAGTGGTAAAGAATCTACCTACCAATGAAGGAGATATGAGTTCGATCTCTGCATGGGGAAGACCACTGGAGAAGGAAATGGCAACCTACTCCAAGTAGTCTTGCCTGGGAAATCCCATGGACAGAGGGGCCTGGCCAGTTACAATCCATGGGGTCACAAAGAGTAGGACATGACTTAGTGACCTAAACAGCAGCAACAGCAAAATTGTAGTAGGTGGGAAATCCTTGAATAGCAACAAAATAGATATCTCTCAATATCCTGTGGTCAAGATGATAACACTGGGTGAATGTGAATACAGACTGATGAATTTATACATTATTCAAAGGGTAGTCAAGGTGAATTTATGTCCATTTAAAAGGAGGTCCTTGGTGTCATACCAAAGAACCTGAGCACTTTTTTTCCAATTTAATCCATCAAACATAATCTGTACTAAACACTGTGATGAGAAAAAGGAACAACAAGGAACAAGACAGACAGTTTCTGCCCTTAAGGATCTTAAATTTGAGTCTGCCCTTAGGTCTGTTCCATAAACATTTTTAGATGACTTTGGTGAGTATCCAGAAAACTCATTAATTACATTTTCATATGACAAGCAGGTAAAAAAAAAATAGTAGATCCTACAGATGATGAAATTTATTCCCAAGGAAACTTGAAAGGCTGGTGTAATAGATTAAATTAAATAATACTGAATATAATAAAGATAAATATAAGTCTCTTCCCTTGAATCCAAAATTAACAACAACAAAACCCCACAATGACCATCATAGAGGTAACAGGCTGAAGGAACATATAATTTAACAGCAGATGACAGAAAATGATTCATGGCCTTTGGCAGAAAACACAATATGACTATGCAGTGTGACTGGCTGGAAAAAAAAAAAAAATAAGATACTATAATACTGAGATGTATGCATTGAACATATATTAGAAAGAGTAAATAGTAAATAGGCGGTGGCCCAGGTATCATCTTTATGACAAATACACAAATAGTGAAGGATGTGTAGAAGAAATGGGCCAGAATAAAGATGGCCTCTGTGACAGAAGAGGAAACAGTACAAAGAAACAAACAAAAAAGAAAGAAACAGAAATGTCTATTCCCAAAAAGGGTCACTGGGAACAGGATACAAATCTTCAAATATATAAAAGACTTTTCTGTGGAGGAGGGTCTATACTTGTTCTGTATGACATCTAGAGGCTGAGGTAGGATAAAGCAGTGAAAAATAGAATGAATCACATCCAGCTCAAATGAAGTACAAACCATGTTGTCTAAACATTTACCCATGGCCAATGAGCTCTATGGGATCTACCGTACTAGGCTTCTCCCTAGTCCCTGTCCCACTGCTCTCCCACCCACTCATTACAGGTCACCTACTGTCATTCCTCCTATTCCTCAAACTCACCAACCCGACCTTGGCATTATGTACTTGCTAGTCCTGCTGTCTGAAAAGCTTTTTCCCCAGATGTGTACATGGTTGGCCTTTTATCATTAAGGCCCTTAGCATTAAGGTAAATTCTGATGAGAAGGCTTTTCTGGTCACCCTATCTAAGTTATAATCTCCAGTCACTTTGCAGTGCAACACTATTTTATTTTAGCATTCATCCCTATATGATATTATCTTCATGGTGGTACATGGACTTTTGCTTTCTATCCACTGTCGAATTCCTAGCCCCTTGTACAATGCCTGGAACATTGGGTGCTCAGTGAACATTGGTTGAATGTATGAATGAATGTAAAGTTGGTGAGATCTGCCAGAATATATATTTGAGTGAAGAGCAAAAACTCATTGGGAAGGCTATAGTAGGGGAGATTAGCACACAGATTAAAACATATAACTGGGTGATCTAAAAGACCTTTTCAATCCTGAAGTTCTACAATTATTCCCTAATTTATGGAATGCATTATAGTATCACTAGTGGTTTGAGAGAGATGATAAATGGAGACTGGAACAGTCAAGAAGGCTTCATCAAAGATGTAGTTACTGTTGTTCAGTTCCTAAGCTGTGTCTGACTCTTTGACCCCATGGACTGCAGCATGACAGTCTTCCCTGTCCTCCCAGTGTTTGCTCAAACTCGTGTTCATGGTGGAATTTAGACAGTAGGAATGGGAGGAAAGATGTTTTAGGAAAAAGAAATATCATGAACAAAGTCTCAGAGGCAGACCAAAGTACCATATGAGTGAGAGAAAACTGTAAGAAGTTCAGTTCAGTTCAGTTCAGTCGCTCAGTTGTGTCTGATTCTTTGTGACCCCATGAATTGCAGCACACCAGGCCTCCCTGTCCATCACCAACTCCCGGAGTTTACTCAAACTCATGCCCATTGAATTGGTGATGCCATCCAGCCATCTCATCCTCTGTTGTCCCCTTCTCCTCCTGCCCCCAATCCCTCCCAGCATCAGGGTCTTTTCCAATGAGTCAACTCTTCGCATGAGGTGGCCAAAGTATTGGAGTTTCAGCTTCAACATCAGTCCTTCCAATGAACACCCAGGACTGATCTCCTTTAGGATGGACTGGTTGGATCTCCTTGTAGTCCAAGGGACTCTCAAGAGTCTTCTCCAACACCACAGTTCAAAAGCATTAGGGTCATCTAAAGGAGAGGATGTGCTTTGGGAACTTGAGAAAAATGAGACTAGACAGAATAGGGCCACAATACAAAGTGGGACCTTAAAGCCAAACTATGAATTAAACTCTGTGGGAAAATCCTGAGTATCCTTGAGAAGATAGGTGAACACCATGATAAAGGCAATGATTTAAGAGATGTTGATCCCTGGTAGAATCCGAGCCTTGTAATTGATTTGAACTAAATGATATCCCTTCAACTATAAAACAATTTATTATTTTCTAATCTATTCCATTTTAGGAGGCTTTAACAATAATCCTGATGTAAGATATGAGGCCCTGACCTAAGATAGTAACAAGTGAAATAAAAAGATTAATGTGAGAGATTTTTTTAAAAAGCTATCAGGAGGGAGGAGCTAAGATGGTGGAGGAATAGGACAGGGAGACCACTTTCTCCCCTACAAATTCATCGAAAGATCATCTGAACACTGAGCAAACTGCACAAAACAACTTCTGATCGCTAGCAGAGGACATCAGGCGCCCAGAAAAGCAGCACATTGTCTTCAAAAGGAGAGAGAAGAAATCCAGTTCCATGCACAAGAACACCGACACAAACTTCCCTAACCAAGAAACCTTGACAAGACAATCGTCCCACCTCACCCACTGGGAGAAACATCCACAATAAAAAGGAACCACAGAACACCAGAATACAGAAAGGCCACTCCAAACACAGCAATCTAAACAAGATGAAAAGGCAGAGAAATACCCAACAGGTAAAGGAACATGAAAATGCCCACCAAGCCAAACAAAAGAAGAGGAGATAGGGAATCTACCTGAAAAAGAATTTAGAATAATGATAATAAAAATGATCCAAAATCTTGAAAACAACATGGAGTTACAGATAAATAGCCTGGAGACAAGGATTGAGAAGATGCAAGAAATGTTTAACAAGGACCTAGAAGAAATAAAAAAGAGTCAATTAAAAATGAATAATGCAATAAATGAGATCAAAAACACTCTGGAGGGAACCAACAGTAGAATAACGGAGGCAGAAGATAGGATAAGTGAGGTAGAAGATAAAATGGTGGAAATAAATGAAGCAGAGAGGAAGAAAGAAAAAAGAATCAAAAGAAATGAGGACAACCTCAGGGACCTCTGGGACAATGTGAAATGCCCCAACATTAGAATCATAGGAGTCCCAGAAGAAGAAGACAAAAAGAAAGGCCATGAGAAAATACTCAAGGAGATAATAGCTGAAAACTTTCCTAAAATGGGGAAGGAAATAGTCACACAAGTCCAAGAAACCCAGAGAGTCCCAAACAGGATAAACCCAAGGAGAAACACCCCAAGACACATATTAATCAAATTAGCAAAGATCAAACACAAAGAACAAATATTAAAAGCAGCAAGAGAGAAACAACAAATAACACACAAGGGGATTCCCATAAGGATAACAGCTTATCTTTCAATAGAAACTCTTCAGGCCAGAAGGGAATGGCAGGACATACTTAAAGTAATGAAAGAGAGTAACCTACAACCCAGATTGCTGTACCCAGCAAGGATCTCATTCAGATATGAAGGAGAATTCAAAAGCTTTACAGACAAGCGAAAGCTGAGAGAATTCAGCACCACGAAACCAGCTCTTCAACAAATGCTAAAGGATCTTCCCTAGACAGGAAACACAGAAAGGTTGTATAAACACGAACCCAAAACAACAAAGTAAATGGCAATGGGACCATACCTAGCAATAATTACCTTAAATGTAAATGGGTTGAATGCCCCAACCAAAAGACAAAGACTGGCTGAATGGATACAAAAACAAGACCCCTATATATGCTGTCTATAAGAGACCCACCTCAAAATAAGGGACACATACAGACTGAAAGTGAAGGGCTGGAAAAAAATATTTCACGCAGATGGAGACCAAAAGAAAGCAGGAGTCGCAATACTCATATCAGATAAAATAGACTTTAAAATAAAGGCTGTGAAAAGAGACCAAGAAGGACACTACATAATGATCAAAGGATCAATCCAAGAAGAAGATATAACAATTATAAATATATGTGCACCCAACATAGGAGCACCGCAATATGTAAGGCAAATGCTAATGAGTATGAAAGGGGAAATTAACAATAACACAATAATAGTGGGAGACTTTAATACCCCACTCACACCTATGGATAGATCACCTAAACAGAAAATTAACAAGGAAACACAAACTTTAAATGACACAATGGACAAGCTAGACCTAATTGATATCTATAGGACCTTTCACCCCAAAACAATCAATTTCACCTTTTTCTCAAGTGCACACGGAACCTTCTCCAGAATAAATCACATCCTGGGCCATAAATCCAGCCTTGGTAAATTCAAAAAAAATTAAATCATTCCAGTCATTCTGACCACAATGCAGTAAGACTAGATCTCAATTACAGGAAAAAAACTATTAAAAATTCAAACATATGGAGGCTAAATAACATGCTTCTGAATAACCAACAAGTCACAGAAGAAATCAAAAAAGAAATAAAAATATGCATAGAAATGAATGAAAATGAAAATACAACAACCTAAAACCTCTGGGACACTATAAAAGCAGTGCTAAGGGGAAGGTTCATAGCATTACAGCCTTACCTCAAGAAACAAGAAAAAAGTCAAATAAATAACCTAGCTCTACACTTAAAGCAACTAGAGAAGGAAGAAATGAAAAACCCCAGGGTTAGTAGAAGGAAAGAAACCTTAAAAATTAGGGCAGAAATAAATGCAAAAGAAACAAAAGAGACCATAGCAAAAATCAGCAAAGCTAAAAGCTGGTTTTTTGCAAAGATAAACAAAATTGACAAACCATTAACAAGACTCATTAAGAAACAAAGGGAGAAGAATCAAATCAACAAAATTAGAAATGAAAATGGAGAGATCACAACAGACAACACTGAAATACAAAGGATCATAAGAGATTACTACCAGCAGCTCTATGCCAATAAAATGGACAACTTGGAAGAAATGGACAAATTCCTAGAAAAGTATCTTTCCAAAACTGAACCAGGAAGAAACAGAAGATCTTAACAGACCCATCACAAGCACGGAAATTGAAACTGTAATCAGAAATCTTCCAAACAAAAGCCCAGGACCAGATGGCTTCACAGCTGAATTCTACCAAAAATTTAGAGAAGAGCTAACACCTATCTTACTCAAACTCTTCCAGAAAATTGCAGAAGAAGGTAAACTTCCAAACTCATTCTATGAGGCCACCATCACCCTAATTCCAAAACCAGACAAAGATGCCCCCCCAAAAAAGAAAACTACAGGCCAATATCACTGATGAATATATGCAAAAATCCTTAACAAAATTCTATCAAATAGAATCCAGCAATGTACTAAAAAGATCATACATCATGACAAAGTGGGTTTTATCCCAGCAATGCAAGGATTCTTTAATATCTGCAAATCAATCAATGTAATACACCACATTAACAAATTGAAAGATAAAAACTATATGATTATCTCAATAGATGCAGAAAAAGCCTTTGACAAAATTCAACATCCATTTATGATAAAAACTCCCCAGAGAGCAGGAATAGAAGGAACATACCTCAACATAATAAAAGCTATATATGACAAACCCACAGCAAGCATTATCCTCAAAGGTGAAAAACTGAAAGCATTTCCCCTAAATCAGGAACAAGACAAGGGTGCCCACTCTCACCACTACTATTCAACATAGTTTTGGAAGTTTTGGCCACAGCAATCAGAGCAGAAAAAGAAGTAAAAGGAATCCAGATAGGAAAAGAAGAAGTGAAACTCTCGCTGTTTGCAGATGACATGATCCTCTACATAGAAAACCCTAAAGACCCTACCAGAAAATTACTAGAGCTAATCAATGAATGTAGTAAAGTTGCAGGATATAAAATTAACACACAGAAATCCCTTGCATTCCTATACACTAACAATGAGAAAACAGAAAGAGAAATTAAGGAAACAATACCATTCACCATTGCAATAAAAAGAATAAAATACTTAAGAGTATATCTACCTAAAGAAACAAAAGACCTATACATAGAAAACTATAAAACACTGATGAAAGAAAAGAGGACACAAATACATGGAGAAATATACCGTGTTCATGGATTAGAAGAATCAATACTGTGAAAATGGGTATACTACCCAAAGTAATCTATAGATTCAATGCAATCCCTATCAAGCTACCAATGGTATTCTTCACAGAACTAGAACAAATAATTTCACAACTTGTATGGAAATACAAAACCTCGAATAGCCAAAGCAATCTTGAGAAACAAGAATGGAACTGGAGGAATCAACCTGCCTGACTTCAGGCTCTACTACAAAGCCACAGTCATCAAGACAGTATGGTACTGGCCCAAAGACAGAAATATAGATCAATGGAACAAAATAGAAAGCCTAGAGATAAATCCACATACCTACAGACACCTTATCTTCGACAAAGGAGGCAAGGATATACAATGGAAAAAAGACAACCTCTTTAACAAATGGTGCTGGGAAAACTGGTCAACCACTTGTAAAAGAATGAAAATAGAACACTTTCTAACACCATACACAAAAATAAACTCAAAATGGATTAAAGATCTAAATGTAAGACCAGAAACTGTAAAACTCCTAGAGGAGAACATAAGCAAAACACTCTCTGACATAAATCACAGCAAGATCCTCTATGACCCACCTCCTAGAATATTGGAAATAAAAGCAAAAATAAACAAATGGAACCTAATGAAACTTAAAAGCTTTTGCACAACAAAGGAAACTATAAGCAAGGTGAAAAGATAGCCCTCAGAATGGGAGAAAATAATAGCAAATGAAGCAACAGACAAAGGATTAATCTCAAAAATATACAAGCAACTCCTGCAGCTCAATTCCAGAAAAATAAATGACCCAATCAAAAAATGGGCCAAAGAACTAAACAGACATTTCTCCAAAGAAGACATACAGATGGCTAACAAACACATGAAAAGATGCTCAACATCACTCATTATCAGAGAAATGCAAATCAGAACCACAATGAGGTACCATTATATGCCAGTCAGGATGGCTGCTATCCAAAAGTCTACAAGCAATAAATGCTGGAGAGGGTGTGGAGAAAAGGGAATCCTCTTACACTATTGGTGGGAATGCAAACTAGTACAGCCACTATGGAGAACAGTGTGGAGATTCCTTAAAAAACTGGAAATAGAACTGCCATATGACCCAACAATCCCATTCCTGGGCATACACATGGAGGAAACCAGATCTGAAAGAGACACGTGTACCCCAGTGTTCATCGCAGCACTGTTTATAATAGCCATGACATGGAAGCAACCTAGATGCCCATCAGCAGACAAATGGATAAGGAAGCCGTGGT
This sequence comes from Cervus elaphus, assembly GCF_910594005.1. Lineage (NCBI taxonomy): Eukaryota > Metazoa > Chordata > Mammalia > Artiodactyla > Cervidae > Cervus > Cervus elaphus. The sequence goes on along the minus strand of NC_057834.1, from coordinate 81,798,759 downwards.
ACATATACACCATGGAATATTACTCAGCCATTAAAAGAATTCATTGAATCAGTTCTAATGAGATGGATGAAACTGGAGCCCATTATACAGAGTGAAGTAAGCCAGAAAGATAAAGACCAATACAGTATACTAACACATATATATGGAATTTAAAAAGATGGTAATGATAACCCTATATGCAAAACAGAAAAAGAGACACAGATGTACAGAACAGACTTTTAGACTCTGTGGGAGAAGGCGAGGGTGGGATGTTTTGAGAGAACAGCATTGAAACAAGTATACTATCAAGGGTGAAACAGATCACCAGCCCAGGTTGGATGCATGAGACACGTGCTCAGGGCTGGTGCACTGGGAAGACCCAGAGGGATGGGATGGAGAGGGAGGCGGGAGGGGAGATCAGGATGGGGAACACATGTAAATCCATGGCTGATTCATGTCAATGTACGGCAAAAACCACTACAATATTGTAAAATAATTAGCCTCCAACTAATAAAAATAAATGGGAAAAAAAGCTATCAGGATTTCATGCCTAAATTAATAATAACTATAGTTATTTCCATAGTGGAACCCAAAATATAGTAGGTGCTCAATAAATATTTGCTTATGTACTATATAAAGATTCTATTACTGAACACTGGCAAGATATCTAGAATCCTTTGTGTAACAATGGCAATGAATTTGCACATATTCTCTCACTCAGAATCCATTGTCACCAGTATCCTGCAGGTGGCTGGGTGAGCCTGGTCAGGTGAAAACGATGTCCTCTATTGTAAACTGTCCCTATGACTTATATGACTGTGACCTTATTAGAACCATGCTCCATTCAGAACAGTTGTTACAACCTCATGTGACTGGGCCTCTGTGAGGCAGCACCATTAAGGAATCAGAATTATTTCTTATCCATCTTGCCAGCACTTATACAATGAATACACTGCTTTCCAATTAATCACTTTAAAAGCCCATCCCTTTCATCTCATTCATCCCAGTCTTCCTGACACTTCTCTTTACTAAAGACTTTTAGAAGCCACACAGCAGCCAAACAATTAAAATAACTCATCACTCTATAGGAATTGGTTCATGCCATGTAACTCTCTGCCAGATCTCCTTAAAAGCATCAACACAGCTCCCTACTTCAGGCAGCGCTGGTTAGAGACCAAGATCCCAATTGACCCCCACCCCCTTTCACTTCTTTTCCCTTGTTAACTGGCCTTTCTTCTTCTTCTCTCTCCATTTGATTCATTTATTTCTAATATTGCTTGCTTTTTGTTGCTGTCTTTCCCCCACATTTTTTTGCCAAAGAAATGTCAAATGTATTTGTTATGTGAATGAATTCAGTATGCCACCCTAAAACAGCCCAGTTCAATTTGGGAAGAGGTGTAGCACAGTGTAACAGACTCCAGGAGATAGTAGAGGACAGAGGAACTTGGCGTGCTGCCATCCATGGGCGTGCAAAGTCAGACATGACTTATTGACTGAACGACAACACAGGGTAACAGCTCTGGAATCACACAGCCTGGGTTTGAAAGCTGGCTCTGTTGAACTTGAGCAACTATCAGTTGTATGACCTTCTACAAATTATTTAACCTTTCTAAGCTACCTTCTTAAACTGAAAAACAAGAATGTTAATAAAAGGAATAAGATAATCTTTGTAAAATACTTAGTTCTTAGCACATAAAAAATTTCCCCACCTTCCTTTTAAGACTATCAGAACAACAATAAAGGTTAACTACATTAATTAATCTTAATAATTCAGAGATTGAGGGAAAATCAACTGCTCTGTCTATACCACACTCTTAACAACTACTTAATCCCATGAAGAAATTGGTCTAACAGACACAGGTGTAAATACAGTAAAAGAACTGAGAATGCCATTTATTTGAATTGTTCTCTTTCTCCATGGTGATAATGTTTTCTCAGTAACAAACAGATGAATAAATATAAGCCAGTAATTTTTTACTTTATCTCACATTTGAAGAATCAAGAGGAAATGAATATAAGAAATATTCTCAGAGAAGAGAAAGGTGCAGGCATGGGCCTTGCAAATATCCATGAGAATTTTTTGCAAGTGCTTTCAATACAAGATTAATAAGTAGACTAAAGGACGCTGGAGCCATATTTGCAGAGCAAACAGGCATGAGGCCCTTCACGAGATCAGGGCTTTGAAGGTTTAACTTCCAATTCTGCTGCTTTCCATGCAGCCTCAGCCAATCTACTTAAGTCTTCAAAGCCTTGACTTTCTCATCTGTGAAATGGAGACAATTAAGAAAAATAATATATGTAAAGTTCTTCTACAAGATAAGCATCAGTGTTTATTGTATCCTTACTCCTCTAGGGCAATGTGAACTAAATAAAATTGTTTTGATCAGTGCTACTGGGCTACATCACTCAAAGTGTACATGGTACAAAGAGGATTTTGTATCTGGATATTAGGCAGGCAGGTCTTCAACAAATATTTGAAGATTTGTTTTGCCTTTAATGGAATTAGTTTGCATACCCCAACAGCTAATCTCAGATCTGCTTCATAACCTTTTTAGGTAGAGAAGCTACCAGCTTTCAAGGTCTGCAGCATCCTTACCTAATCCCAAGATCCTGTCTATTTCATTCACCACAATTTCTTCATGTCCTTTAGTCTCAGAATGTTTCCAGTGGTTTGGCAGAAGTGCTATCCATGGAAGGCAATCTTTTTAACATGTTTGGACTGTGTTAAGCTTCCACTATATTTAATTATCACTGTGGTCAGAAGGTATTTCAAAGAGAATTGAAGGAAGAAGAATAATTTGAATGGTTGTCCTGTACAATAAATTATATCAATGTCATGTATCTACAAACTTCGGAAAAGGGGGCTATCTCTCTTTTTTCCATTTTGGGTGAGAAGATTGTGATAAGCCCTAGATACTATTGAATCTGAAAGGGGTGGGGAGCTCCCAACTTTGGGCAGGTTTGGGCTGAGTGACTCTGGGTCAGCTACATGACTGGATTGTGGGTTGGGAGATGGATGGGGAGGTCCTTCAGAGTCAGGGGCAAAACAGGAAAATGAAAATCCTACTCTTTGGTGCATATTTTATGGGAGAGAAATATATGAATCAATTTGAAATAACTATTTCATAGACTAATTTTTTGTATTCCTTTCCTGTTTTTAACATAATTTTTAAATTTTAAAATAGCTTTTTTTATTAAAAAAAGATACATGTTCACCGAAAAGTATTATACAGACAAGCAAAAGAAAAATAATTCAAAGTCATTTGAAAAAAAGCAGATCAGTGTTTGCCTGGGCCTGGAGGGTTGGGGAGATAGAATTGATTAAAGGGGACATAGAGAAACTTTTTGTGGTGGTGATGGTTACGAATTCTTTTTACTGTCAAAATTCATCAAACTGTATACTCAACCTGGATGTGATTTATTGTATGCAAATTTACCTCTATAAAGCCAATTCATGCTTTTCAAAGTACTTCTGTCATTACCCATACAAAACTATTGTTAATACCCTTATGTACATTTTTTCAAATGATTTTTCTATGTATCTATGAATATACATGTTTGTTTATACAAAAAAGGTATCATTTTTATCAAATGTAACAGCTTTCTATCAATTTCAATTTTTTTATTCTCTTTCTTGGAAGTAGATTTTACCACCATAACCACAAAGCACATTACGTAACACTGAAGTGAAAAAATTGTTTTGGAAAAAGGGAAACAGGGGAAGCTATCCTGACTTTTACAGCCTCCAGGATCTCATTATTGATGATTCAGCAATCACTGTACACCTAATAGGCACTGCATAAAAGCTGGATGGCAACACCTGCCATTAGTAATGTCATGGTAACTGAATGCTAAGATGCCCACTGTCAGCTCCTGCCAATGCCCCTGACTACATCACATCTGCCTGTGAAAATGTGAGTCCACCTGTAGGTTTATGCCTGGTGTACACCCATACAACCCTCTACTTCTAGAGATTTACTAGACAGTTTAAAAGAGAGGACAACAGAAAACGCTGACCACTTCTTCCAGAGGCAAAGCTATCATTTTCCAGAGCTAATTGTAAGGCAGGCAAAACTTTACCTCTACCCCCTTAGAGTTTCCAGCCAGGAATAAGAATTAAACTGATACAAGAGAGTTAACAGGGGAAAAATAATACAAGTTTTATGTAATATAAGTTTTACATAAGAAAATTTCTAAGTTTACAGGGGCCTTCACAAGGAAATGAAGACCCAAAGAAGTGGCAAAACCTAAATGCTTTTACACTGGGTTAAACAACTAGAGGCAATTGTAGAAAAGTAACTAAAATAAACAGGGAGGCTAATGAAAGAAAGGAATCATTTTAACCAGGTCTGTTTGTACAGAATTCTCTTAGCTTCAACTCCTCACTTCAGGTGATCAGAATGTTTCTTTCCTCTTGGTACAGAGAGGACATCTTTCACATGGAAGTTGTATCTCCTGCTTTTAGGAAGAAAAGGGGAGATCACAGCACCCTTCTTACACTTGCTGTTTTTCAAGTGCCTTTAGCTTAAAATAATCCTTCTGCAACAGTGGCATATTTTGGAGTAATATTCTGGTTTCCTTTATAATTCTGAACCCCTAAGAACCAACTCTCTTATCTATGTGAGAATTTGGGAATAGAAAAAGTGCTGGAAGAATTAAAATCAAAATCATCCCAGCAGTTAACATAGATGTCAGTGTACAGATCCAGTTGCAGAGAAAGCAGCAGCAATTACTACCTAGCTTCTGCCTCTGCATCTGTGGATATCTGTGTGTGTAGGTGGGCTACTCAGTCCAAGAGAGAGAAGTATACCTCCTACCAGGAATATTAAACAAAGATTCTAACTATGAGGTAATCTGTCTCTGGGATACATGGTTCCTAAAGAACAGAAAAGGAAACTGTTAAACTCCAGCCACTTTTATCAGAGACAAAATAATCTGGCCTCATTGACAGAAAAACAAGAACATAACACTAGTGAGATTTCATGACTCATTTAGAGCAGTACCATATGCAAATGAGGGTTTAATCAGGGCTTCCTGATGACTCAGGTGTACACACCTTCAAGATGGAAGAGTGCCTAGTGACCAAGGAGAGGCTAAGCCAAGCTGGAGGCTTGCCAGTTGTATCTCTATATCCAATAAGTCAGACTTCTGCACCCTCAGCTCTCACCCGAACCCAGGGAAGAGACCTGAAGACAGGAAAGCCTGAATCCCTTTGGGCCAGGGCTCTGCATAAGGGCACCTGAGTGGCTGAACAAGCTGTTTGCCACATCTGTGTCTGCACGCTGTATGGCTGGAGCTGCTCTTGGGCCCTCACTCAGCAAGTATGTACAAAGTGAGGGCAATATATGAGAAGCAGGGAGTCAGACGCACTGAAAACAGCAGAGAATTGACTAATGACAGGGTGGAGGACAGAAGAACTGCAAATTCACAGCTGTCTGGAGCCATTTAGCATTGGGCTAAGAGCCCTGAGGACCTCAAATGTTCCTGAGGTCATGGCAGCATTGTAGCATTGGACAATGATTGATGTTCAAAGCAAGTCATCAAGATAAGGTCAAATTATATTCAGAACATTTTGTTTAAGAAGGCAAAGTAGAGCATTTGGGAAAAATCACTTTCCAAAATGAAGTTTTAAAGTTGGCATTTAAGTTCAGGTTATACCATGTTGGCTGTTAAGCACTTCCACTTAAAATATTAAGTATAATCCCCAAAAAAAGAATAAAATACTTAGAAATAAACCTACCTAAGGAGGCAAAAGACCTGTACTCAGAAAACTGTAAGATACTGATGAAAGAAATCAAAGATGACACAAACAGACGGAAAGGTATACCATATTCTTGGATTGGAAGAATTGATATTGGGGAAATGACTACAGATTTGAGGCAATCTACAAATTTCAGTGTAATCCCTATCAAATTATTAAAGAACTTTTCACAGAATTAGAATAAATTTATAATTTGTATGCAAACACAAAAGGCCTCAAATAGCCAAAGCAATCTTAAGAAAGAAAAACAGAGCTGGAGGAATAAGGCACCCTGACTTCAGACTATACTACAAAGCTACAGTAATCAAAACAGTAGGTACAGGGGAAAAAAACAGAAATATAGACCAATGGAACAGGATAGAGAGTCCAGAGATAAACCCATGTACCTATGGTCACCTAATCTGTGAAAAAGGAGGCAAGAATATACAATGGAGAAAAGACAGTCTCTTCAATAAATGATGCTGGGAAAACAGGACAGCTACATATAAAAGAATGAAATGAGAACACTCCCTAACACCACACACAAAAATAAATTCAAAATGGATTAAAGACCTAAATATAAGGCTGGACACTATAAAACTCTTAGAGGAAAACATAGGCAAAACATTCTTTGACATAAATTGCCCCAAGAATTTTTGATCCACCTCCTAGAGTAATGAAAATAAAAACAAAAATAAGCAAATGGGATCTAATTAAGCTTAAAAGCTTTTACACAGCAAAGAAAACCATAAATGAAACAAAAAGATAACCCTCAGAATGGGAGAAAATACTGCAAACAAAGCAATCAACAAGGGATTAATCTCTACAATATACAAACAGCTTATGCAGCTCAATATATACATTTAAAAAAATAACACAATCAAAAAATAGACTTTTTTCCAAAGAAGACATACAGATGGCCAAAAAGCACATGAAAAGATGCTTATCACTTAATTATTAGAGAAATACAAATAAAAGCTACTACGAGGTATCACTTCACATGGTCAGAATGGCCATCATAAAAAAATCTATGAACAATAAATGCTGGAGAGGGTTTGGAGAAAAGGGAACTCTCCTACACTGTTGGTGGGAATGCAAATTGGTACAGCTACTATGGAGAACAGTATGAAGTTTCCTTAAAAAACTAAAAGTAGAACTACCATATGACCCAGCAATTCCATTTCTAGGCATATACCCAGAGAAAACCATAATTTAAAAGACACAAGTACCCCAATGTTCATTGCAGCACTAGTATAAAAGCCAGGACATGGAAGCAACCTAAATGTCCATCAATGAGGAATGGATAAAGATGTGGTACATATATACAGTGGAAAATTACTCAGCCAAAAAAAGAACAAAATAATGCCATTTACAGCAACGTACATGGACCTAGAGACTGTCATACTGAGTGAAATGTCAGACACAGACAAATATCACATGATATAGCTTATATGTGGAATTTTTTTAAATTGGCAATTTAAAAAAAAATGAACTTATTTACAAAACAGAAGTAGAGTCACAGCTGTATTAGAAAACAAACTTACACTCCCAGGGGATAAGGGGTGGGGGGAGAGGGATAAACTGGGGAATTGAGACATATACATACTACTATAGATAAAATAGATACTTAAGAATCTACTGCATATCATAGGGAACTCTACTCAATACTCTGTAATGGCCTCTATGAGGAAAGAATCTAAAAAGAAAAGAGTAGATATATGTATGTGTATAACTGATTCATTTTGCTGTACGCTTGAAGGTAACACAACATTGTAAATCAAATATACACCAATAAAAAAACTTTAAATGGATATTAGGTATATTTAATATTACTATGCTAAAATCCCACCCAGAGAATTGACTTTTATCTATGTAGTCTTACTGATATATAAATATATATACAGACATTAGACACCTATTTTTAAATCAAATAAAATCTTGCCATTTCTTCCAGGAACTGATGCCATTAATTACTTCCAGCTCCTTGATCTCTACTAGATCTTTCTCTCCAACATATAAGCATGTTCAAGTCTCTCCTAAACAAAACAAAATAAGAAAGCCTGCCTAGGTCTTAACTGTACCCCAACCTCTCCGAGCACTGAACTATGCCTTTCCTTTCCTTCATAATCAAGCTTTTAAGAATAGTTCTGAATCTTGTGGCCACTTCTCTAAGACATTCTTTGCCATTTTCCAATGCTTTATTTTTATTAAGTTTCAATCTTATCTTCTACATACTTGCATTTGCACAGTTGACTGCACCCCACTTCTTAAGCCAAGCTTTTCTCCAGGCCCCTATGATACTCTTTTACTATATTTTCTTCCTACCTCTGTCCTACCAGGTCCCCTTTCAACTTTACCTTTCCCATCTGAATCCTCAATGTCAGTATTTCTTAGGGTTCTATCTCTGGATATCGTCTCACTGGAAACATCCTCTCTGGGCAATCTCTCCCACTCTTTCTTTGATGACACCTTCATCTATATTTCTGCAAAGCTCTTACTTGTGTCCATTATATGCATGTGACTGTGTAAACCAAAGTGAGTGACCATCTCCACCTGGATGGCACTTAAAATGTCCCATATTCAAGTCTTGCTCTTTGGACCTCCTCTTCCCTGGGTTTTCCCTGTCTACGAACCACTCATCAATAACCCAAATTTGGAGACACTATAGATTCTTCCCTTTCTTTCATTCACTCATCCAAACAACCACCATCTCCTCTTGATTCTGCTTCTTTAGTATCTCTCAAAGCCAGCCTCCAGCCTGGCTCCTGTGTGCTGCTTCAGTTGCATGTTGGATCAAGGTAAGTCCTCAGTTCTCACCTTAATACTTCAGTTATTGTTTCCTGAACTTTTTGCTGGTAACCTTTGACTCTTCTTTTGGATTTTGTATTTGCTAATTTAGGTTTCTTCTCGCTCACAATCCAGGACATGAGGCCCCTGTCTGGTTACACAGTCCAAATATCATTCTTCCTTTTATCTCACCACCACCTTCATAAGGTGGAGAGAAACAGGATAAATGTTCTTGATTGAGGATACTCCCCCATAAACCATAGATCAGTCATACATGATTGTCATTCTGCATTGATGGTGCCTTTGTTGGCCCCCCGTTATGCTCTGAATTATTTTATGTTCTTGACTGCTGATTTCAATATCTAGATCGTCAGTGGGTCCACTTCTATGATCTGCCTTTTCTCATGATTATTAGCCACATTTTATTGCCTCATTGAATGTCCATTTTTTTAATTTTTATATTATATGCCAAACATTAAGCATAAAGATGTCATAAAGATTCCAAATGTTCCCTTCTACCAAACAGAGCTCACCCTTTCCTCTGTTAGGCTAAGAGGATAAGGAGTTGGTCACTTTTATTACATGAGAATATGATGTGCATTGGGCCTGACTGTAGTTTTACAAAGACTTGCTCTACCTTGGATCTGACCCTGTTTTGAGCATATGGCTCTCCTGGGCTTGTGATTGTGAGCCTAAGCGTCTTCAGCTCCTTAGCCCTGGAAGACTACAAGAGATCTAGGTCTGCCCTTCAGAAATTCTAGCCCAGCTCTTCAGCCTCCTGTCCCACAGCACTGTAAGTAAATATCTTGAGGATATACTGGAGGCAAAGTCTTCCTCAGAGGGCTTTTGTTTCCTAAGCATTTCAAGACTAAAGGAGGTAGGTTTCACTTTGTCTTTTGAAATTTTTTCCCCTGGCTTTGTCGCCTGCTGTGCAGTACCTGAATTCAGCAACCACGTTATGGGGGAACTCTGCCATATGTTTGAGTCTTCTTTTTCCTATCTTTCATCATTGCATTATCCTTGCTAAGAACTTCATTGGTTTTTCTTTGCCCCAGCAGAGGTTTTCTGCCTAAACAAATCCCTTGACCACACTCAGAATCAGCAAGTGTCTTTGGGAATGAATAACAGACAGTGTCAACTCACTTGGGAAAGTACTCTACTCTCTGAAATTTTAGTTTATCTAATCCTTACTGCTTCCATAGCAACTAGTTGCCTTTAAAATACAATTTCTGTCATTTATCCAGGTTAACCTAGTTGTTGTACTCAGAGGAGCGTTGGCTTGCCATGGTGTACTATATCTTACCCAGAAGAGAAAATCTCATATGAGACTGTGTGATCCCTATCTCAATATTTTGTGAATAATACACAGTAATGTGCCATGAATTTTTAACTGATGAACAAAGAAATCATCTCAGTTTTCTTAGCATCATTTTCTCCTAGTGAGATATAATATTTTACATAAATTGAATGCTTAATGATATATAAAATATTTTCAATTCAGGAAATAATTCATTTAATTCTTATAATACCTCTTCAGTAGGAGTTATAATAATGATTGGTAGGATAAAAATGGCTACTATTTACTGAGTACTTATTCTGTGCCTAGTGTTATGCTAAGTATTTTACATACATTATCTTATTTAATCCCTGCAATAAAGTTGGAATATAGTTCTCTCCCTTCTTACATGAGAAAATTGAGGCTAGAAAATGTTAAATGACTTGTCTTAGTGCTCAGTGGAAGAGGTGGGATTCAAATACAGTATGTCTGGTTCCCAGTCCAGGAAATTTTTCATTGCATTTCAGCTTTTTATCTGAGATGATATCAGTTTTCCTACAAGGTTCAATTAAAATACCTGAAATTCTTCAATTTTTAACCTTTCCTAAGCACTATGCTGTGCTTAATCACTTGGTCGTGTCCGACTCTTTGCAACCCCATGGACTAGCATGCCATGCTCCTCTGTCCATAGGGATTCCCCAGGCAAGAATACTGGAGTGGGTTGCCATGCCCTCCTCCAGGGGATCTTCAAAACCCAGGGATTTAACCCAGGTCTCCTGCATTGTAGGCAGATTCTTTACTGTCTGAGCCACGAAGAATAATGGAGTGGGTAGCCTATCCCTTCTCCAAGGGGATCTTCCTGACCCAGGAATTGAACCAGGGTCCCCTGCACTGCAGGAGGATTCTTTACCAGCTAAGCTACCAGAGAAGCCCTTCCTAACACTACATAAACACAAAATATAATTGTGAATGAACTGTCCCAAGATTATACCAAAAACATTTAGAAGTAGGGTAAGGGAATTTAGTCACTTTCCTCTTATTGATAACGATAGTTTTGCGTTATGTAGATGATATTTCATTGTCTGGTCTCAGTTCTGGACAGTAATAACTATTTGTAGGACAAATGACTAGTTAGGATTAAGGATGTGTGTGTGTCTGTTTATGTAATAGTAATACATAAACCTAACCTCATAGGAATTAAATTTATTCTTTGACTTCATTAGCACTTCAGTTTGAATCACTGAGTTAACTAGCCACAGATCAAATTAGTTCCAATTGCATTTAAAACAGAGGAATATATTGCTAAAACTGAAAGCTATTCATTTGCTTTCTTAAAATTCACTATTTAACAATCCTAATGTTACTTGTTAAATTATTTGTTGTCATTTGGAAAAAAAGAAAGATTTACTGAAAAAAATCAGCCATTTTAGAAGCTAAGTGGATAAAATGCACACTTTTCATCATACTGAACTAGATTTCTCTTTATTAGGAATCATGTATATTTTTTAATCATTATTTCTCTCAAAATGCCTACAAAAATATTTTGATTCTGTGCTTCCATTCAGGGCACAAATAAGACAAGGGGGAAGTGAACAAAAGTGGCAAAGTGTTTTATTAAGTCTTATTAGGTTTATTTTGAGGCCATGGCAACCCACTCCAGTATTCTTGCCTGGAGAATCCCCATGGACAGAGGGGCCTAGTGGGCTACAGTCCATGGGGTCACAAAGAATCGGACACAACTGAATGACTAAGCACACATCACGTATATTATTAAATAAGAATAAATGTATATTATCAGCTTTAGTTAAAGCATCATCTGTAATTTTTTCCTTATAAAATGTGCATGGGAAATAAGAGATACAAATTTCTCATCACCAAGTAAGAATTTTAGTAAGTAAATGATTATCAGTAAAGACCTAGATTCTTTATTCAGCCTGTAAGCTATTATTGTTCTCAGTGAGTGGAATAATTACTACAAACAGTAGAATATTTTCAGAAAGAACTGTCCTTACCTCCTTATCTCCTGTATGTGTATAGACTTCATACTTACATATATACATACATGTACAAATCTATATACATTCATATATATACATGTGTATCTTATACAGACACATCTACCTGTATCTATATATATCTATCTATATATACATACACACATACATATATATGTGCACATAGGGTATATATGCACTATGTATGCATCTATAACCTACATGCAGATACATATGTGTCAAACTAGATCTTTGTGTAAATTATTATACAGATATTTCCTGGTCTTTCAAGGTATGTTCAAACCTATCACATCATTTCCCCTTCATAATAGTGTGTGAAGTTAATAAAAGAAGAAATCGAGGCACAAAGAGTTAAGTTAAATGTTTTGTCCACAGTCACAGAGCAGAATCCAGATGAGAGCCTGGTCTCCTGCCTCTTTTCACAATGCTGCCACCCTTGCTTGATAGGCTTCCCTCCAGCTCAGTCTGAGAAGGACACAATGTCCCACTGATATCCTTGAATCAGTTCACTCAAGCAAAAGGTCATTTTCGACAGAAAACTGGTTTGACTGATTTATTTCACCGTGTTGGCCAATTTAAATAAAATGAGCAAACCAGGGTGTCTGTTTCTGTGTCACACAGACATAGCCTAAATACTGACTCAGTGCTGTTAACACTTGCCTCCATGACCCATTTTCGACCCTGTCCCCTTAATAAACACCTCTCTAATTAGAAAGTGACTGAAAGGCAGGACAGAGAAGATGAAAAGACAAAAGACGACACCTTCCTAAGCAAACACCATTGAATTCTAAAAGCAAAAAAAAAAAAAGCTATTTTTAAAAATTGCAACCACAAGGGAGCAAATGTATCGATCGTATCATTGTTTATTTCCTCCTCGTTGCTAGGATGTGGTCCATATTAAAGATAGCAGTTACCCTGGTGAAAAGCTTCCCAGAGCAAAGTGGCAGTGCTCCCCCTGCTGACCAAGAAGCCCAGGTCAGTTTTGTTTTGTTTTTTGCTTTAAAACAAATAAACAAACAAAAAAATAGGGCAATTAGACATTGTTAATAAATAGCTTTAGACTTACCTGCAAAACTGTATTCCAAGGATATTTAAATTTATTTAAAATACACTAGAAATTTCCTTTCCTGTTCCATATGATGAAACATAAGGCAAATTCTGACTAGGTGCCAGGTTTCTCACATCTTCAGGCTATTTCTTTGTTTTGTCTCTTCAACTCAGAGTGAACCTGGAGATTAAGACTTTTCTCACCTTTATAATTTAAACTCTGAGTTCAATTTGAACTTTTGAAACGTCAAGGGGTAAGAAATTGCTTGTAATATTAGCTAGCGATTTTTGAAAATTACTAGTTACTTGTAATGGAGAAGAGAGGGAAAGAAAGAGAATTCTATAAAGATCCTGATTTTTGCACCATGGAAATTACTGAAAGCATCTAACAATGAGCTGAAAAGTGGCAGGGATTGGGTGATCAAATTATGGAGGGTCAGGTAAGCTCCACTGAATTCGAAGGGTGTACAACCTATCCAGTTAGCTATTAATATTACCATAGAGAGTAGAGTTTAGGAGAAGGATTTGGAAATTGAGTTACAGATTTAAAAATCAACTTATATATCACAGTTAAAGTCATGTGTCTGGGTGAGATCATCCACAGAGAAAATAAAGAAAAAGAAGAGGAAAAGAGCTGAATATGAAAACTTGTAGAACATCACCAACATTTAAAGAATGGGCAGAAAAGGAACCATTAGCAGAAACAGAATCTTCAGAGATTTTGGAGGAAAACTAAAGAAATGATTATAAGATTGACCAAAGTCAGAGAACATGTCAAGAGGGACTATGTCAACGATGTCAAGATCCAGAGAGGCCAAGAAGGATGAGAACTTAAAGAAACCATTGGCTTCACTATTTAGAAGAACCCTGGTGACCCCAAGAGAGCACAGTGGTGGAGGCCAAACCCAATTTTAGTGATAGTTTAAGTGGTGGGTCAGAAAGTAAAAGTAATGAAGATAAACAACACTACTGAGACATCTGGCACTGAAGAAGAAGAGAGAGAAAGACAGTGGTGTCCAGAGGAGAGAGTGGGGCAGGGGAGACTTCCTAAGACTTGACTTGAACATGTCTGAAGGTTAATGAAGAGCCAATGAAGAGAGAGAGACAGATGAGAAAAGAAATGATTGGTTCAGACAGGCTAGTTGGGAGGGGAAAGGATCAAGAGCCCAGGTTGAGTCTTCAAGAAGAATAAGAGTACATGTTCTTCTCGGACACCTGGGCAGTTAAGAAAGGATATACAAACAACTTTTAGATAGTGGTGGGGGTGGTGATTTCAGGACAACAGCACTGAGATGAGGGCTTAAGGAGAACAATAAAGGTTTTATGCTAGGGCAGTTCTGTAGAGCCGGTTTGTAAAAGAATCCCTGGGCAGTATTGAGAGGACAGTGAGACTGGAAATGTAAACCAAAGGAGATGAGTGTTGGCATGGGTGAATGCTTTTCTACAGCAGCAACAGGTAAACCAAAGGTATGAGAAGGAAAAAAAATCTGTAACTGGGCTGATGAAGTGATAGATTACCAAGCAATGCAATAAGTAATCTCCTGGTGAGCCTGCAGCAATGAGCTTGGCTGTGGTGTGCAGAAAGAATGTGGAAGGAAATGAAGCTGCGGGCAGAAGGGACGGGATGGAGTGTGGAAAGTTGACAGTCTGGGAAGCTGAGATGAGATCCAAAAACCAGGGATGTCAAAAGAATTGAAAATCCCATTTAGAGAGTGAACTTGGAGAGAGAGTTTGAAGGGCAGAAGCTGGAGCATGGAAGGGGTTTTGAGAATTCAGAATCTCTGGGATGGAGCTGTTGCTGGCCTATGAATTGCTGACTGAGGCAGAATGAAATTAAGAGCCAGATGCCAAAACCCTCAGAGAAGTCCTCATAAAATGTGGAAAGACGAACCTGAATCAGATTATAATGACTATAAGGATGGGAATCTATAACAGGTTCCCATTTTTTAAGCCCCTGCTCTGTGCCAGGCACTCTGTGGGGGTAACTCATTTAATTATTTAATTGTTGCTACTCTGTGTGGAGCTACTATTTCTCCCACTTTATAAAAGAGGAAACTGAGGCTCAGCTATATTAAGTGATTTGGCAAAGGTCATTTAGTCAGTAAATGGCAAAGATGGAATAGGAATGCTCCCAAAGCACCATATTGTGTAATTTAGCGTTGTGATCCCAGCAGCTAGCAACACCAAACACATTTTAGGGAGACAAAAACTACTAAGGAAGGGAGGAAGGGAGGAAGGGAGGGAAGAAGAGAAGGAGAGGAGGGAGGGAATGGGGGAAAAGTATAGATTAATGACAAAAAAAAATGAAAGACTTGAAAGCTCCCATATTTTCCTCTATATTCCATTGCCTCTGCAGAAGGGTGTGGTCTATTGTGATGGCAAAATTTAATTACCATGAATAAAACACAAAGGAGCCTTCTATTTACTCCCCTCCACTTCCCTCACCATTAAACATGGGGTTTTATTTTTAAATCAGAAGCCTAAACTAAATTAAGTTGCCTACATCAAGCTTCCTGATTATCTTCTATCTGTCCTAAATTGTCCTGTGGGCCAGTAAAGAAAACTATGTGTTCTCAAACATGGACTTTTCCAAAACATGATCACTGCTATCAGCCTGGTACCAAGCCTCCCTCCACTTTCATTAAAGTAATGGAAATGGGCTTAGATTTCTCTGGGGACACAGACTATTGATACAAAGGGCAATTCAACTGGATTTTGCCCGTCAAAAGCTGAAGGGAGAATGAGAATTGTTTTGTGTCTTTGCAGACTTGAATGCTTTCTCACCACAGTCACTGGAAAGGAGAACATTTTCACAAGTCTCTATTTTTGTTTCAATATTTTTAAGAGTGTAATGCTATAATAAAAGAAAACTTAGCCCTTGTATGCTGGCTCTTGGAATAGTTTCCATGACTCTTATCCACCAAAACTAGCCTCGTGACATTCACCACAGTGAAGTGTTAAGACTGTGATACCAGGGGGCCAGCACCTCTCCCTCCAGGCAGGTTGGGAGCAAGTAAATAACAGCTTCAAGTTTATGAGAGCAGAGATCAGACCTCCAAAAGACAGGAGGAAGTACACAAAACGAAGCTCTTGGGCAATCTTCATCTAGCAAATCAGGCGGTTTTCAGAGGTCTCTGTGGGAGAGTGTTTCTGCCGTGTCTCTGGGGGCTCTGGGACTGTGGAGAGGGAGAAGCTAGAACATGTGGGGACCCATTACACCCCCATCTAGCACAGCTCTACTCTCCCTTGTTTTATGTGCTGGATTTCTAAGTAAGGTTTCTTTTAAGCAAACATCATAAGTATTATTCTTTTAAGCAAACAAACAAAACCAGAAAAGCCCTAAGGCTCTTTCTAGTTCTAAAAATATACCCTGGTTATAAATCTACATAGCAGCTACCCCAAAGGTGGAATGTTGTGATTTACTGTGGTTTGACGAGATCCAAGAGGATTTATTTGTTTGCTCAAAAATTGTTCCTATAAAATTCTAGATGAAGGACTGTAGAAGGAAAGGCGGTTAGGAGAGGTTCAGATTGCTCTTGGGAGGAAGGAGACCTCTCAAGTGACCCTGAGGTGCCACCAGTGGCCAAGGGACATCACGGTGCCCCAAGGGCCTGCAGTGGAGAAGGGCCTTAAACAAGGCTTTGAGCACCTAGTAAAGTCCACGCTTTAACAAGACTGGCCCTAAATACAGCTTCAGCAAAGAGCTTGAACGTTTTTTTTCTGGTATCCAGGGAAACGTGATTGAGGGAGCACAGGTGGTAATCCATCCTAGAATTGACAGGGAAATTCCTCAAAGGCCTGAATACTGAGTCTGTGTCAAACAAACAAGCTTGGCTAATCAGAGGGAATCAGCAACTATGATCAGAGAAGACAAGATAAATGTTTAAGAACCTTTGGCGTGGGCTTCCCTGGTGGCTCAATGGTAAAGAATCTGCCTGCCAATGCAGGAGACAAGGGTTCGATCCTTAAATCGGGAAGATCTCACATGCTGTAGAGCAACTAAGTCTGTGAGCCACAACTACTGATTCTGTGCTCTAGAGCCCGTGAGCGGCAACCATTAAGGCCACATGCCACAACTACTGAAGCCCACGCACCCTACAGACCGCACTCCACAAGAGAAATCCCCGCAATGAGAAGCCCGCACACTATAACTATAGAGTAGCCCCTATTTGTCACAGCTAGAGAAAAAGCCCATGCAGCAATGAAGAACCAGCACAGCCAAAATAAATAAATACAATTATAAAAACAACAACAACTTTGGGTATGGGTGGGAAGTGGAAGGATAAGGGACAATAGATCTTTCTCTATTCTAAGCCTGAGGAAAAAAGACAGTTAATTCTCAAATCTAGGGTCAAGATAGAATATGCAACATTCTAAATCTGTACATTTTATGTGATTAAGATTTATTTTCAGTTTATGAACAGCAATGCCTAGGGACAGAGGTAAAGTTGTTAATGGTAGAGAAGTATTAGTTGAAGATAACGCATAACTTTTCTAGGCTATTTCTTTTTTTTTCTAAGAACAAGGCCAGTTTATTTTACACTGCCTCTCGAGGCACTTAACCTGGGAAACAGCGGGCTGATCATGTAAATCGTCTCTGAGTTTAGCTCATTCAGCACACGTCTCATTCTTGCTCATGAGGTCAAAATGCGAACAAATCAAGCCTGGGAGGGAAATCCAGGCCAAGGGAAGCATCTTCAAAAGCTACCATGTGGATCCTGACTTCCACAAAATGGCTCGGCATCTTCCACCAATGGCGGGAGAACTTTAATAAAAACATCTTCTTTTGAACCTGGCCCCCTCCTGAACCACTAGAAAGCAGCTTTATCACAGAAAAGCAATCCGTTTATTTGAGCGTACTCTTTTTAGGCAGCTGTAACTTTTTCCACCATTGTAACACCACTCTGTACTTCTCATTGATGATCTTCTCCTCCAGAACTTTTTTCAGGAGAATCCACGTCACTTTTCTCTGTTTTCCGCTTCTTTATCCTCTCCAATGAGAAGATCCAATGTATCTCCCACCTTAACCTTTTCCAATATCTAGGCCTTTCTTCAGGATAACATCAAACTGTAAAGACTGTACTACTTTGTCCAGGTCTTTATAGCCTTTGACCTCACTAGGGTTGTCCTTGGTCTCCTCTTCCAGCTCATTCATGTCGTTATGGTCCCCCTCTTCATCAGAGTGCCCTTTGTCTTCTACTTTTTGCAGTCTTTTTAGTGGATTTTTTAAAGCTTATATTACTTTTGAGTCTTATGGAAAATGGCAAAATATATTCTGGAGATATTAAAAGCGCTGAGAGTCTCAGTGAGAAAAAGTTACAGAGGAGTGTTTTATAATTTGATGCGTTTCACTTGGCACTAAACAAATACAAGTATCGATTCCAGGAAACACAGCCTTTAAGTGAAGGTGTCCCACGTTGTGCTCTGCAGAGTCCAATGCAGGCATCTGACTTTCTTAAAATGCTGCTGGGCCATCTGACGCTAATCATAGCTATGGCACATACTACCTGTACATCAGGGATGTTCCTCCCTCCCCGCCCCCCTTCCCCTAGGCTATTTCTTTTGACTCTTGAATATCTAAATCCCCTTACAGCAACTTGCACATAATAGGTGTCCAATAATTATATGTTGAGTGAATCAATAATAAAAGATTTTCATGTGCATTAAGTCATGGGATCATTGACAGCTTTTCTTACCTCAGGCTACTAACAGAATCTTTTCAAGGACATGAGGTATATCCTTGAGAGCTGCCACATCAGAGTTAGCTGAACATCATCAACACTATTAAAGCCTTTAATGCTCAAATGAATGATTCCTGAATAGAAGGGTAATGTAAGGGAACTCTGCAAATTCAAAAATGTGTTAAGTTCTTCCTCTGCGTGTGTGTGTGTGTTGCTCAGTCGTGTGCGCCTCTTTAGCCCACCAGGCTCCCCCGTCCATGTGATTTTCCAGGCAAGAATACTGGAGTAGGTTGCCATTTCCTTTTCCAGGGGATCTTCCTGACCCAGGGATCAAACCCAGGTCTCCTGATTGCAGGTAGACTTTATTGTCTGAGCTACCAGAGTATATACAGAAACCACAGTCTGCTTTCAGGGACTAGCATTTGGGTAATAATGCTAAAGTTTTCCAAACATTAACTTTAAAAAACGTGAATTTAGTACAATGGTGATGCCATGCATTTAAAGTAGTTCTAGGAAAACATACCCACTCCAGTAGTCTTAGCAGTGTGACTTAGCAGTAGCAGGAAAATACAAATAGTTGCAATGTAAACAAGACTGCTGGGAAGTAGAACTGCTGTGAAGGCTGAGTACTTATATATAAAAAGGAAAAGAGAACAAGTTTTTATTCCGTTTCTTGTCAAAAGATCTTCCTAGCTAAAATGTTTAGACTAGATTAACACATTCAGGAAAGGGTTGCTCTTAGAAGATGAACTATTCCTAAGTATCCTAAGTTTCTTTCTAAAATAAGTCACAATTTTATAAAATGGGGTAGGTTTCCACAAACATAAAATACTAATTAAAATCATATTTGCATTTCTATTTCCAAATCTACTCATTTGCTGTTTAAACAAAAATTTCCTTGTTGATTACTGCTGAGAATTCTAAAAATTATTCCCTACTCAGTATTCAACTTTATTATATGGTAACTCATTATTAATAACAAACCCTTGATCATGACCAGTATCCTGTACATTACTAATGACTTCTTGGTTCATGAACATATGCATACTCCAGAATAAATGATGGTATTGAAACAGAGCAAGACCATATGGTCCTTGCCCCCTCCACCATGTCCTCTGGATGCCTTAGACTGTGGAAAACTTTAGTCAAAGAATAAGTTTAATCAGAGAAGTGAGAAATGCTGAAACAAAGAAAAACAGTCAAAAGAGACTAAATAATGATAATAATGTAGTCATGAATCATAGTCAAGGACCTTTAGTTCTTTCTCAAAGGCTATGGATATAATATTCTGAGCCATATCCTGGGAACTGTCTTGTAGATACCAAAACCTCAGGTGGAGAAGTTAACTACATGATGGCCAGACTCTACCCTGGACTTGAGCTGCCACAATTCTGAGAAGTGACCGCAAAGAAATGGGAACAAGTGCACCCCAGAACTAAAGATTAACTGTACCTAAACAAACAAGATGATGCTAGTCAGACCACTGACGACCAGTTGAAGATGACTGTTGGAGATGGCTACGTTGTTTCTGCAAGTAACCTCCCCCCAACCCCACTCTGTCTTTAAAAGCTCTCACCCCCTGCTTGTTAGTGGGGGTAGCTGGCCTTTGGACAGATGTCTGCCACACTCCCCTTCCCAGTTGCTGGCATCTGAAATAAAGCAAACTTTCCTCTCTACCAACCTGGCCTGTTTATTGGCTTCTGAGCAGCAAGCAGCTGGATTTCCCCTCCACACACCTCCTTTTGGTAACAGATTTTGATGCCCCAAATTGGGGGTGGGGGTGGGGGTGGGGGGAGGTGGATTACAAAGTCAAAATCCAGTCTTCTAGTCATATATTCTACTTTTACTCTAATCTGTTTTCATTCTATTCTGTTAAAAAGTCAAAATGTCTCACTTCTCTGCTCAAAACCCCACAAAGGCCTAAAATCCCAAATCCTTGCAAAGGCTGTAAGATTCTGTCTGGTCTCATCCTCTATGACTCTACTGCTTGTTCAGTCAGCTCCAGCCATGCTGGCCTTCTTGCTGTCACTCAAATAAACCAGGCACACATTCCCTTCTCAGGACCTTTGTACTTGCTGTCAGCTGTGCATGGAACATTCCTCTCCCAAATATCCTCCTGGTATGGTTTGCTCTTCCCTTCACCTCACTCTAATACCACTTCCTTAGTAAGGCCTCCCCTGACACCCTAGCTAACACTGTAATATCACTCCTCACTCTGGATGTTCACTACCCCCTTTCTCTGCTTTATTTTTTCTTCTTAGCACTTATCACCATCTAAAATAATAGACTGTGAGCCCTTCAAAAAACAAAGGGGTTGGGACGCCAACCCTCTGTGCAGTCGAAAATCAGTATGTAACACATATTTCTCTATATGTAACACATATAACCTCTATATCTGCAGATTCAACCAACCATGAATCCTGTAGTACAATCGTATTTACTAATGAAAAAAAATCCAAATAAGAGTGGATACATGCAGTTCAAACCCATGTTGTTCAAGGGTTAACTGTATATTTTATTAGTATCTCTCTTATCTGTTTCCTCACTAGAAGATAAGCTGCATAAGGGCAGGGTTTTTCTCTGATTTGTTCTCCAGCATCTGAAACAGAGTGTACCTAACAGATGCACCGGAGAAGGAACTGGCAACCCACTCCAGTACTCTTGCCTGGAAAATCCCATGGACGGAGGAGCCCGGTAGGCTACAGTCCACGGGTTCCCTGAGAGTCGGGCACAACTGAGCAACTTCACTTTCACTTTTCACTTTCATGCATTGGAGAAGGAAATGGCAACCCACTCCAGTGTTCTTGCCTGGAGAATCCCAAGGACAGAGGAGCCTGGTGGGCTGCCGTCTATGGGGTCACACAGAGTCGAACACGACTGAAGCGACTTAGCAGCAGCAGCAGCAACAGATGCACATAGATATTTGTTGGATGAATTGCATGGAGCCAAATAGCACCAATCTCCTGAACCAAGAGTAAACAGGAAATGGTGAGAAAATATGTAACTTAAATGCATCAGGCTTTACTACTTTGGATCAACTGTTTTTGATAAAGTTAGAATATATGTATAATTGAATTTCTGATTAGTGGATTAGTTTACCTTTTCTATCTTTCCTCCAACAAAAACTTCACAAGATGATGTAATAAGTAGCAAAAATACTGTTTTGTATTTCATTCAACTTTCTATTGCTTTCTACCACTTTAAAGTGATAATGAGAGGGATTAGAAATAAGAGCAAAAAATATCAAAGACCAAGATAATATCAAAATGGGCAAACAGTCCCTGAAAACAATACAGTTGGCCTTATCAGTGGAAATTATCAAATGTGGGCACAAAGATATTTCTATCTGGTTGGGGTTGTTTAAGAGCCTAAATTCAAGCAAGGGGCTTCCCTAGCAGTCCAGTGTTAAGACCACATACTGCCAACACAGGGGACACAGGTTCCAAATGGTGCAGCCAAAAAAAGAAAAATAAATAAATTCAAATGAAAAAATATATTTAAAATTACACAGATTAATGGGTTAGAAGGTCATTCTCATTACACAAGGAGGCACTGTTGCTCAGAAAGACTAAAGATGCCACATCATTAGCTAAAGTCATGGCTGTGAATCATCATCATATACCCAAAACTACTATGGAAAGAGTCAGCATAATTTTCCATTTGACTACTGGTCCAATTTCTCTAAAACTCACTACATTTGAACTAAAGTTGCAAGAAACTCAACGCAGATGCATTTATAAAACTCTACTGGAAAGTACTCTGAATATTCTTTCAAATACAATGTTGTTTCAGATCAGGACTTTGCCTTCCATAGGAAGACCTTCTTTCAAGAATGCTTTTTAAATATTACAACATAGTTCCCTGTGTTATACAATACATACGTTTCCTCAGTTCAGTCGCTCAGTCGTGTCTGACTCTTTGCGACCCCATGGACTGCAGCACGCCAGGCTTCCTTATCCATCACCAGCTCCCAGAGCTTACTCAAACTCATATCCATTGAGTCAGTGATGCCATCCAAGCATCTAATCCTCTGTCAACACCTTCTCCTGCCTTCAGTCTTTCCTAGCATCAGGCTCTTTTCAAGTGAGTCAGTTCTTCCCACCAGGTGACAAAGTATTGGAGTTTTGGTTTCAGCATCAGTCCTTCCAGTGAATATTCAGGACTGATTTCCTTTAGGATGGACTGGTTGGATCTCCTTGCAGTCCAAGGGACTCTCAAGAATCTTCTCCAACACCACAGTTCAAAAGTGTCAATTCTTCTGCCCTCAGCTTTCTTTATAGTCCAACTTTCACATCCATACATGACTACTGGGAAACAATAGCTTTAACTAGACAGACCTTTGTTGGCAAAGTAATGTCTCTACTCTTTAATATGCTGTCTAGGTTGGTCATAATTTTCCTTCCAAGGAGTAACTGTCTTTTAATTTCATGGCTGCAATCACCATCTCCAGTGATTTTGGAGCCCAAGAAAATAAAATCTGTCACTGTTTCCATTGTTTCCCCACGTGTTTGGAATGAAGTGATGGGACTAGATGCCATGATCTTAGTTTTCTGAATGTTGCATTTTAAGCCAACTTTTTCACTCTCCTGTTTCACTTTCATCAAGAGGCTTTTGAGTTATTCCTCTCTTTCTGCCATAAGAATGGTGTCATCTGAAGATCTGAGGTTATTAATATTTCTCCTGGCAATCTTGATTCCAGCTTGTGCTTCATCCAGTCTGACATTTCTCATGATGTACTCTGCATGTAAGTTAAATAAGCAGGATGACAATATACAGCCTTGATGTACTCCTTTCCCAATTTGGAATCAATCTGTTGTTCCATGTCAGGTCTTAATATTGCTTCTTAACCTGCACACAGACTTCTCAGGAGGCAGATAAGGTGGTCTGGTACTCCCATCTCTTTAAGAATTTTCCATACTTTGTTGTGATCCACACAGTCCAAGGCTTTAGTGTAGTCAATGAAACAGAAGTAGATGTTTTTCTGGAACTCTCTTGCTTTTTCAATGATCCAACAGATGTTGGCAATTTGATCTCTGGTTCCTCTGCCTTTTCTAAGACCAGCTTGAACATCTGGAAGTTCTCGGTTCACGTATTGCTGAAGCCTGGCTTGGAGAATTTTGAGCATTACTTTGCTAACTTGTGAGATGGGTGCAATTGTAGGGTAGTTTGAGCATTCTTTGGCATTGCCTTTCTTTTGGATTGGAATGAAAACTGACCTTTTCCAGTCCTGTAGCCACTGATGAGTTTTTCAGATTTGCTGGCATATTGAGTGCAGCACTTTCACAGGATCACCTTTTAGGATTTGAAAGAGCTCAACTGGAATTCCATCACATCCACTAGCTTTGTTCATAGTGATGCTTCCTAAAGCCCACTTGAATTCCTGTTCCAGGATGTTGGGCTCTAGATGAGTGGTCATATCATCATGAGTATCTGGGTTGTGAAGATCTTTTTGTATAGTTCTTCTGTGTATTCTTGCCACCTCTTCTTAATATCTTCTGCTTCTGTTGGGTCCATACCATCTCTGTTCTTTATTGTGCCCATCTTTGCATGACATGTTCCCTTGATATCTCTATTTTTCTTGAAGAGATCTCTAGTCTTTCCCATTCTATTGCTTTCCTCTATTTCTTTGCACTGATCACTGAGGAAGGCTTTCTTATCTCTCCTTGCTATTCTTTGGAACTCTGCATTCAAATGGGTATATCTTTCCTTTTCTCCTTTGCCTTTAGCTTCTCTTCTTTTCACAGCTATTTGTAAGGCCTCCTCAGACAACCATTTTGCCTTTTTGCATTTATTTTTCTTGGGGATGGTCTTAAACACTGCCTCCTATACAATGTGCCGAACCTCTGTCCATAGTTCTTCAGGCACTCTGTCTATCAGATCTAATCCCTTGAAGCTATTTGTCACTCCCACTGTATAATCATAAGGGATCTTATTTAGGTCATACCTGAATGGTCTCTTTCAGAATTTTCCACAGTTTATTGTGATCCACACAGTCAAAGGCCTTGGCATAGTCAACAAAGCAGAAATAGACATTTTTCTGGAACTCTCTTGTTTTTTTGAGGATCCAGCAGATGTTGGCAATTTGATCTCTGGTTCCTCTGTCTTTTCTAAATCCAGCTTGAACATCCAGAAGTTCATAGTTCACGTATTGCTGAAGCCTGGCTTGGAGAATTTTGAGCATTACTTTACTAGCGTATGAGATGAGTGCAATTGTGAGGTAGTTTGAGCATTCTTTGGCATTGCCTTTCTTTGAGATTGGAATGAAAACTGACCTTTTCCAGTCCTGTGTCCACTGCTGAGTTTTCCAAATTTGCTGGCATATTGAGTGCAGCACTTTCACAGCATCATCTTTTAGGGTTTGAAATAGCTCAACTGGAATTCCATCACATCCACTAGCTTTGTTCATAGTGATGCTTCCTAAGGCCCACTTGACTTCACATTCAGGATGTCTGGCTCTAGGTGAGTGATCACACCATCATGATAATCTCGGTTGTGAAGATAATTTTTTGTACAGTTCATAGGAATACCAGACCACCTGACCTGCCTCTTGAGAAACCTGTATGCAGGTCAGGAAGCAACAGTTAGAAGTGGACATGGAACAACAGACTGCTTCCAAATAGGAAAAGGAGTACGTCAAGACTGTATATTGTCACCCTGACAATTTAACTTATATGCAGAGTACATCATGAGAAATGCTGGGCTGGAAGAAGCACACGCTGGAATCAAGATTGCCAGGAGAAATATCAATAACCTCAGACATGCAGATGACACCACCCTTATGGCAGAAAAGTGAAGAAGAACTAAAAAACCTGTTGATGAAAGTGAAAGAGGAGAGTGAAAAAGTTGGCTTAAAGCTCAACATTCAGAAAACTAAGGGCATCTGGTTCCATCACTTCATGGTAAATAGATAGGGAAACAGTGGAAACAGTTGCAGACTTTATTTTTTGGGGCTCCATAATCACTGCAGATGGTGATTGCAGCCATGAAATTAAAGGACGCTTACTCCTTGGAAGGAAAGTTATGACCAACCTAGGTAGCATATTAAAAAGCAGAGACATTACTTTGCCAACAAAGATCCATCTAGTCAAAGTTATGATTTTTCCAGTAGTCAGGTATGAATGTGAGAGTTGGACTATAAAGAAATGTAAGCACCGAAGAATTGATGCTTTTGAACTGTGGTGTTGGAGAAGACTCTTGAGAGTCCCTTGGACTGCAAGGAGATCCAACCAGTCCATCCTAAAGGAGATCAGTCCTGGGTGTTCATTGGAAGGACTGATGTTGAAGCTGAAAATCCAATAGTTTGGCCTGCTGATTCGAAGAGCTGACTTGTTGGAAAAGACCGTGATGCTGGGAAAGATTGAGGGCAGGAGGAGAAGGGGATGACAGAGGATGAGATGCTTGGATGGCATCACTGACTCAATGGACATGAGTTTGGGTAGGTTCCGGGAGTTGGTCATGGACAGGGAGGCCTGGTGTGCTGCAGTTCATGGGGTCGCAGAGTTGGAGAGGACTGAGTGACTGAATGAACTGAACTGAACTGAATGGTCTAGTGGCTTTCCCTACTTTCTTCAATTTAAGTCTGAATTTGACAATAAGGAGTTCATGATCTGAGCCACAGTCAGCTCCCGGTCTTGTTTTTGCTGACTGCATAGAGCTTCTCCATCTTTGGCTACAAAGGATGTAATCAACCTGATTTCTGTATTGACCATCTGGGTTATACAGTAAATCCTTATTGCTTATCTATTTTATTTTTATTATTTATTTGTATTTGGCTGTGCTGGGTCTTTGTTGCTGTGCTGCCTTTTCTCTAGTTGCAGCGAGCAGGGGCTACTCTCTAGTTGTGATTAGCAGGCTTCTCATTGTGGTGGCTTCTCTTGTGGAGCACGGGCTCCAGGGCTCCACAGTAGTTGCCGCTCCTGGCTCTAGAGCATAGATGTGGTTCACCGCCTTAGCTGCTCTTGTGCATGTGGGATCCACCCGGATCGGGAATGGAACCTATGTCTCCTGCATTGGCAGATGGATTCTTTACCACTGAGCCACCAGGGAAGCCCCAGAATGTTTTTTAAAAGGTAACTTAAATGAAAAAGGTAACCATTTAAATTCTATAGCTTTAGAATTCTGTAACTTGTTTCAGCAGGAATTGAAATCTTCCTTCATTTAAATTAAGCCTGCAGGCATCCAGGGCTTTGCGGTCTGTGCCAGTGGTGAGGCCTGAGGATTTCCCTTCTCCTGCTCTTATCAGCGTCTTACTAACTCACTCCTAGAGATAAGGGCATTGACTAGGTATGCCATGGAGATTAGAGTTACAGCTGAATTAAATAACAAGTCAACTAGAGTCATGAGTTTTGCTTGTAAAATCAACTCTCAATTATTCCCTATGTGGGTTACTATTTGGTAGATTTTCCACAAGGAATGTTAATACCAGGCTGACTTTCTCATGCTATCATCAGCATTCTCTCAAACTGACAACCTGTCCCCCCCTGATGAGTGCCTCTTAAGGGATAGTCATTTTAAATGCCACTCACCTAAAGCAAATCATAATTAGGAAGGGAAATTAGGTTAGGAATGCAGTGCATCCCCAGGCCAAATAAACTATTCACTCCAACTTCAACTTTCAAATCATTAGTACCAGAATCCTGCTTCCTATAATAGGGAAAAACTGGTTGCTGGTAGAACTGTACCTTTCTTTAAGACAGATGATATTTTGGAAGCACACATCTAAAAGTCTTAATCCAGAAAACTGGTTGCTAGTAGAACTGTACCTTTCTTTAAGATAGATGATATTTTGGAAGCATACTTCTAAAAGTCTTAATTCAGAACTTAGGGTGACCCAATAACCTGCATTTTCCCAAGTGGGTCCTAGAGAATAACAGGGCATGTTTAGGGCCTTCATTGTGTTCTAAGAAGTAGATTCAAGGAGCATTCCTCCAGTTGTTGCTTATCTTTTTTTCAGTTCCCCCTCCCTTCCAAACCAACATTGTGTAACAGGAAAACCAAAATGGCATTGGTATTGCCAACAGAGCTGTCTAAAATAGAGGTGGGAGGCCATGAAGGAAGAGTGAGTGATGTATGTGTCAGCCCAGATGGGGCTTCCCCAGTGGCTCAGCAGTAAAGAATCATCCTGCAATGCAGGAGTTGCAGGAGACACAGGTTTGATTGTTGTCGGGAAGATCCCCTGGAGAAGGGTATAGCAACCCACTCCAGTATTTTTGCCTGGAGAATCCCATGGACAGAGGAGCCTGGCAGGCTACAGTCCATAGAGTCCCGAGTCAGACACAATTGAAGTGACTTAGCACCCATGCACACACAGCCCAGATGAAATCTGAACTTCAACCACTTATTGTCTTAACATAGGCATCCAGAACATCTTCCCAATGATCCAGAAACTCAAAATATTCATTCGACCCTTACCCTAAAATAACTCATGACAACTTATCTTATAGGATAAATACTTCCTTTCTTGTGTCATCAGTCAGTCAGTCAGTCAGTCAGTCAGTCATTTCAGTCGCTCAGTCATGTCCGACTCTTTGTGACCCCATGAATCGCAGCACGCCAGGCCTCCCTGTCCATCACCAACTCCCAGAGCTTGTTCAAACTCATGTCCATAGAGTCAGTGATGCCATCCAGCCATCTCATCCTCTGTCGTCCCCTTCTCCTCCTGCCCTCAATCCTTCCCAGCATCAGGGTCTTTTCCAATGAGTCAACTCTTCACATGAAGTGGCCAAAGTATTGGAGTTTCAGCCTCAACATCAGTACTTCCAAAGAACACCCAGGACTCATCTCCTTTAGGATGGACTGGTTGGATCTCCTTGCAGTCCAAGGGACTCTCAAGAGTCTTCTCCAACACCACAGTTCAAAAGCACCAATTCTTTGGTGCTCAGCCTTCTTCACAGTCCAACTCTCACATCCACAGAGTTAATCATAATTCCTGCCAGACAATTTTAACAATTTTGTGGCTTTTGCCTTATAAGCCCCTGACTCTCTTTCCAGGAACACTCTTGTTTTACCAAATCTGTCTCCTGAACTGCAAATCTTAAGACCCCGAATAAAGTTCTTTGTTCTTTGCAGCCTTGATACTGATTACTGTTTGACATTTGATATGTGTTTTAACTTAATGAAAAGTAAATTACAGGAAACATCCAATCTCAGGATAAAAAGTAGGATTTTTTAAAAGTTGAACATTCAAAATACTATAAAATCCATTGAGGCCAAATACGATTTTTCTTCTATTAGTATGAGTGAAGAGAGTTTAGACATGTGTTCTTGACTAACAATAAAGATAAGGAAACTGGGGCAGTTGCCCCCAAATATGCTATCCATTTATTTCCCTTGATTAGTGATTCTCTTCACTTTCTAAAACCCAAAGTTCTTTCTTCAAAAAATCTTATTTAGGATCCCAGTTTTTAAACAGATAAAACAAGGCTGCCCTGGCTGAAATGAGAACAGAGGCTCAGAGCCACCTTCATGTTCATCATTTAGCAACCTGCAGATCCCAGAAAAACGTTTGTGCAGCCCTAGGGTTCTGTAAGCAGTGGTATGTTCCATTGCTCAATATACTCTTAATTTTATTATTGAATCAAGCCAATCTGCAGAGAGATATATATTTGAAAAGTGATTTGGGCCTTCATTGAATTGTCAGGCTTCCCAGATAGCACTAGTGGTAAAGAATCCGCCTGCCAAGGCAGGAGACACAAGAGACACAGGTTTGATCCCTGGGTCGGAAAGAACCCCGAGAGAAGGAAATGACAACCCACTCCAGTATTCTTGCCTGGAAAATTCCATGGACAGAGGAGCCTGGCAGGCTACAGTCCATGGGGTCACAAAGAGTCAGACATGACTGAGCACACATACACAGAATTGTCTGAAAGTATAGAATTAAATTTATTCAAATTGCATTGTTACCCTATTTTTTAATTAAAATAGATTTACTTAAAAAGTAACCCAAGGATCAAGAGTTATATTTAGTATAATGGACAAAAGCATAGACTTTGGAACTAGATTGACCACTTTTCAAATCCAGCCTTTCCATTTATTAACCACGTGACCTCGAGCAAGTTACTTGACTTCCCTATGCCTTTGCTTCCTCATCTGTAAAAAGGAGATGAGGACAGTAATACTATCTACCTCAGAAAACACTGTATTAACATGCCATATATAAATGAGAAATAAATGAATTCTAGTTTATAAAGCAATCAGAAGAATGCTATAAAATGCAATAAAGTGAACAGTCAGAAAATTCTTTTCTGTAGCCTCAGTATTAAGAAAATTTCTTTCACCCAAAAATGTGTATTTTTATAATGAAAGCACTGTGATTCTTAGAAATGAATTCTTCTTTATTGTGGCAAAAATAAGAAGATATGTCTCCACTTCTCCCTCTAAGGCCCATGGGAGAAAAATTAGATGACTTCTCACTGAAACCATACAAAGCCCCAGAGTATTTTATTTTATTTTTATTTATTTTTTAATTTTTTTTATTAGTTGGAGGCTAATTACTTCACAACATTTCAGTGGGTTTTGTCATACATTGATATGAATCAGCCATAGAGTTACACGTATTCCACATCCCGATCCCCCCTCCCACCTCCCTCTCCACCCGATTCCTCTGGGTCTTCCCTGTGTACCAGGCCCGAGCCCTTGTCTCATGCATCCCACCTGGGCTGGTGATCTGTTTCACCATAGATAATATACATGCTGTTCTTTCGAAACATCCCACCCTCACCTTCTCCCACAGAGTTCAAAAGTCTGTTCTGTACTTCTGTGCCCAGAGTATTTTAAAAGTAATCCATGTAACTACTACTAGGTCAAAGCTGGCACCTAAGTATATAAAACCTATTACTCTCCTTGGGCTACAAGTACTCTTTCCATTACACCACCCTGCATTCTAGGTGGAAGGAACCACAAGCCCAAAGAAATTAATACAGAGCATGTTTATAAAATAGTGAATATAAGAAAATAGCATAGGTTTTTACTTATCAAAAATTCATATTAACTTATTATGTGTCATTAATTTAAAATATTAATATTAAATAATATAAACTTCATAATAGCAGATAGATGGGAAAACAATGGAAACAGTGACAGACTTTATTTTCTCAGGCTCCAAAATCACTGCAGATGTTGACTGCAGCCAAGAAATTAAGAGATGCTTGCTTCTTGAAAGAAAAGCAATGACAAACCTAGACAGCACATTAAAAAGCACAGACATTACTTTCCAACAAAGGTCCATATAGTCAAAGTATGGTTTTTCCAATAATCATGTATGGATGTGAGAGCTGGACCATAAAAAAGTTTGAACACTGAAGAATTGATGCTTTCGAATTGTGATCCTGGAGAAGACCTTAAGAGTCCCTTGGACAGCAAGATCAAACCAGTCAGTCCTGAAGGAAATCAATCCCAAATATTCATTGGAAGGATGGATGCTGAAGCTGAAGCTCCAATACTTTGGCCATTTGATGCGAACAGCCAATTCATTAGAAAAGACCCAGATGCTGGGAAAGACTGAGGGCAAGAGGAGAACGGGGCGACAGAGGATGAGATGGTTGGATGGCATCACCAACTCAATGGACATGAGTTTGAGCAAATTCTGCGAGATACTGAAGGACAGGGAAGCCTGGCATGCTGAAGTCATCGGAGTCACAAAGAGACAGACATGACTTGTCGACTGACCAACAACAAAATGTGTTGAATACCTATGTACCAGGTACTCTATTGAATATTTTACACATATTCTGTCATTTAATTTTCATAACAAATCTTTGGAGCCAATAAAATTATGGCTCCAAATCATTTTACAGATAAGATAATTAAGAGTCAGAGAGACTAAGCAATGACACATAGGTAGTAAGCATCAGGGTTAGGACTCAAACCAGTTTTACCTGACTCCAAACCTGTGTTCTAAACTGCTCACAAAACATGACTTTATGTGACATACATGAAAAATAGGAATGAAGAAAACAAAACTGATGTACGACATATTGCAAAAAAGGAATCCATGGAGTTCAGCGACTGTTGCAATGTATTAGAGAAAAGGAGGGAGTTAAAGATGACTCAAGTTTGAAGTGTGAGTAACATAGAGAATAGGGACAGTGTTCAAAGAGAGAAGTCAAGAAGAGCTAGCTTCTGGCAGCGTGATGAGTTCATACTTAGATAGCACTCCTTCCAGAGCAGGAAACAGTGTGTAGAGCAGAGTGTTACTATTTTCACATTAGTTTATGCTACTCATACATCAGATTTTCCAAAAGCCTAGGCAGAGGGTAGACTGGAACTCCTACTTCTTGACAGTCTGAACAGATTTTTCTATCCTTCTTTACTATTTGAACAATAAGCATGATTTTAAAAGTGGTCAGAAGAAAAAGAAATTAAAGGTACTAATTTCTTAAGGAATGGGTAGTCTTTTTCTCTAGGAGTTAAAGCAATGAACATATCCTCCTGCACAACAGCCACCAGTATTTTGGCAAGAACTATACAGGGAATATCAAAATGGGCAGTGCCATCTCAGCAGGATTAGAAGTTCCACTTTTCATGAAAACTTCTGTATCTTTCACAGCCACCACCATGACCACCACCACCACCATCACAAGGGGAAATTTTTCTGAGAAAAAAAATTCATGATTGATAAAAAATGTCACATTTCTGCTTTTAAATAGTTGTTGACTTAGGCAAGTAACTTGACTTTTCTGTGCTTACCTAGTTCCCTCCTCTACAGACTTGGTAGGTTGTTTAGATTTTATTTAGCTCAGTCTTCACTTTGACTGAACTGATGCTACATTTCTGTCCAATGTTTTACATTCCATTATTCAAAAAGGTGGAGAGGAGAGGCCAAAGAATACTAAAGCTGAAAGCACTGCTACAGTTTATTTTGTGCAATTCTTTCAGTTTATAAACAAACAAAAAAATGAGGCACAGGGTCTTGACTCAGCTGGTCAGCAATAAAGTCCACTCTAGAACTGAGCTACTGATTCACAATTTTGGGCTTTTCCCAACCCACCACTGTGTCTTTTCTAACCAGCTGGTTTAGAAATATTCGCCTTAGGACTTCCCTGGTAGTTCAGTGGTTAACACACCATGCTTTCAAAGCAGGGGATATGGGTTTGATCCCTGGCCAGGGAACGAAGATCCCACACGTAACATAACCAAAAAAAAATACTCACCTTGGATGAACTCAGAGTGAGTCACAGGGAAAAAAACAAACAACAAACAAAAAATACAAGGCCTCACTGACTGGAGAGAGATTTATGTGTAGGACTTAAGGTTCTTATGAAATCTCATAACACTTCACTTGAGACATTAAAAAAACTGTGTTATGTGCTTTTTATAGCACAGTATAATAGCAAAGTCTTCAGACAGAATCTCTGGTCTCACCACAGCAGACACAGCGTACCCTTAGAAAACCTGCTCTGAAGTCTCAGCTCCTGTGACTACAAAAGGAAAGAGATGGTACCTTTCTACCTGGGAGTGCCCACAACAAAATCTGCAGTTGGTTCCCACTTTGACTTTGCTGCTAGAAAAGCAAAGGGAAAAAAATAACAAAAGACAGTGTTCTGAACTAGGTATACAGGAAAGAAACTGGGTGATAGAGGGTGCCAGCCAAGCCCTCTAGCAATATCCCAGGTCCCCATCTTCAATTCTCTTTTTCTTTACTGCTGACCTTTAGAAGGATACAGAAATACTGTTGTAAATAGAAAACTCAAAAATGGAAACTCTGGTGAGAGTCAGCTGGCACTGGTGAAGAAGCTGTGTGCAGAAGTGCATGCCGTCTGCGCCAGGGGCTGGCTCTGCTCACAATCTCTGTGGTGAGCTGTAAAGCTTAATACAACCATCTGGTGGACACCCTGGAATTCCGCAGAGATAGGCACTAAATGAACACAGAAAAGACTTATAAAGCTAATTCATTGTTTTTATAGATCAAAATCTTTTTACCTTCTAGACAAGAGTGAAAATGAAAAAATGAAATTAACTGCTTCTCCCTTTTGAGGTAAAAGCAATCTGGAAAATAAAATAACTGCCCACTCTGAACATAAAGGAACATATCTCCTCTGACACTTGTGTGCTTCAAGTCTTCCAAGGGGTGCTTTTCTTAATGATGGGCTTTATGCCGTTTACAACCCCAGATCCAATATACCTAGTAAATCTCTTACTCTAAAACGAATTTTTTTTAAAAAGTTGTACTAATATTCATTTATTTATTCATTCATCAACAAATATTTATGAGTGTCTCTGATGTGCCAGGCACTATTTCGGGTGCTATGGATATAGCAGTGAATAAACTAAATTCCTGTCATGGAACTTATATTCTATTTAAAATCTCTCCCTAGATGTTTGTTGAATCAATGAGTGATAAATAATACTGGGGGTGGCCTGTGAGAATTAGGTGAATTAGAGCATAAAGATGTGCTCAGTTGCTCAGTCGTGTCTGACTCTTTGAAACCCCATGAACTGTACCCCACCAGGCTCCTCTGTTCATGGGATTTTTCATGCAAGAATACTGGAGTGGGTTGCCATTTCCTCCTCCAGGGGATCTTCCAGACCCAGGGATCAAACCCTCGTCTCCTGCACTGGCAGGCAGACTCTTTGCCACTCCATCACCTAGGAAGCCCAGTATAGAAGTGGGCTGTGAGCTACATAAAACCTAAGATTAAAAAATATATACATATATATTTTATAAATTGATCCTTGAATTTCATCTCATTCCCGTTCAACTCTCTCTTTAGGTTTGGCTAGACTGCTATAAAATAAAATAGAAACAATTTCTAAGAAGTATTTCTCCCAAGACACTGAGCTTAGCAACCAAGGAAAAAGAGGTCCTTATAAACAGAAAAGAAAATAGAACCTGGTAATGATCACCCTCATCCAGTGAAGTCCTACATGCTTCTATAAGCATCAATTTTTTTAAAATCCAGTGAATCTCAAAGACCAGCACTAAGATAAGTAACAACCTGGTTGAAAACTTACTTCAAGGAGGTTCAGAGATGACCTTCCACAGCCTGGACTTTGGGGTTCCATGTTGGTTAAGTTCATCTGAACCAGTGGATTACTGCTGACCTCCAGTCAGTGGCATCTTAATTTTCATAGTGTCCTGGGTGGTGCAGCCAGTGGAGGGATGGGTCAGACAAAGTCAAGTGTTTCATAATGTAGTCAGGCACAGAGCATGTCCTTTGCCTCTGGGAAATAAAGTTATGAGGATAAAGCTTATGACAGAAATCACTTCTAGCATCAAGGAATGTTAACAGGGCAACATAGACAACAAAGCCTAGGTAATTATTAAAACAAATCTCCAAAGAAAGGCCATCACTGGCTGAAGCTCTCTCTCACTTTACCCTCCTAAGCTCACCGAATGAAAGAAGTTTATTATTACATCAGGTAAAGTTAAAAAAAATACCAAAGCACATAATATTTGCTACCAAAAATGATGCTACCTTCATCTCAGGGTAGTTTCTCCTTAGAAGGCAAACCTATAATAAAAGGAATGAACTAGGTTTTATTTGCCCTCATTTTTGTACAAAGTGCCATAAATATTACTATTGCCTATATTCATATCCAAGAAAAGAGCTGAAGTCAAACAACAGTTTTCAAATAATACCAAGGATATGCAGGTTAAAAAAAATCCTTAAAAAAACCCCAAAATATGAACAAGAATATAAAACAACTTGATGAGGCCCAGAGTACAAGATGCTTCCATCCTGAGCAGAGAATTAAGAGGTAGGTTCAAATCCTGATTTGCTACCTGGGTCATCCTCTCAGGCAGTCCCTCACAAGAAGGACAACTTCGTCAACAGTAATGATAAAGCAGTTAGAAGCAGTTCTTATTTAATTAGAGGAACCCAAGTAATGATGAGCAATAGATAAAATACATATATTGAAAGAACATGTACAAAACCAGTATTATTTTTGTGAAGTGTCTGGTATCAGAAAGACTTAGGGAGGGGGAGATAGATGCGGTGGGAGCGGGGGCAGGAAGCAGATGTAAAATGAGAAGAGGAAGCATAAGCAACACTTGTAAAAAGGGTTGTTAACTAATTCTAATATTTTGCTTTTTAAAACTTTCAAAATATTTTGAGTATTGGTTCTCTTCTTCTTCTCTTTCAAGTTCTCATTCTTTTCTCCAGTTTCCTTTAATGGCTTTTTCTCCCTTTGGGGCCTTTTCCTTTTTCTTTGTCTCCATCTTCTCCATACTGCTAAGCTCCGAGGTTCTGTGGTTAAGAAAGGGATGATATGAGAGGAGAGAATGAGAGTGTGACCAGAATTGGAGACTGAAACATTTACCTCCCTTGAGCCCTAGTTCTATAAGGATGTCTATATAACCTGGTAGAAATGATCACAGAACATGGCAGAAATGAAGACTTAGGAAAGAAAGTCCACCATTATAAAGTCCAGTCATGAAACGTGTTCAAACATGCACAGTCATTTGCTGCACCTCCATATATTCCACCATCTGGATCTGATATTACATAAAAGCATAACAGGAAGCACTGAATGCCAGAAGGTGTGCATGAAAGAGATGACTAAGAACAACATCTTGCCAGTGACCCAAAATCCAGTGTTTAAGATGGACGGGTTGTTGTCCATACATTCTTGGAAAGCCAAGAAGTGTGGCTTTCCAGAGTTGTTTCAAATGATTTCACATTTCAAAATGCATGAAAATTGTTCATCTTG
This sequence comes from Cervus elaphus, assembly GCF_910594005.1. Taxonomy (NCBI): domain Eukaryota; kingdom Metazoa; phylum Chordata; class Mammalia; order Artiodactyla; family Cervidae; genus Cervus; species Cervus elaphus. The sequence goes on along the minus strand of NC_057834.1, from coordinate 81,762,582 downwards.
TGAAATAGGCATAATCATTGCTGGCATTACAGGGACTTAAAAGGGCCACTATGTACCCAGGAAAACAACCCGATACATCTAATAATAAATGTACACTCTCCATCCACAAGTAAAGTATAAAATGAAACAAAATACACAAACAGAAAAAATAAAGAATGCTAATGAAGATATCTTGAAAGGTAACCACCAGAGGTTTCCCAGGTAGGGCTACCCCAGGTACGGCTACTGGTAAAGAACCCACCTGCTAATGCAGGAGACATGAGACATGGGTTTGATCCTGGGTTTGGAAGATCCCCTGGAGGAGGGCATGGCAACTCACTCCAGTATTCTTGCTTGGAGAATCTCATGGACAGAGCCTGGTGGGCTACAGTCCATGGTGTCGCAAAGAGTTGGACACAACTGAAGCGACAGCATACACACCATTATTTTTATTATTAAGCTACTGGAATATTTTGAAGTGTTAATTGCCTTTCTTTTCCTCCTTTGTGTCTTTTTATTTTTCTTCCACCTTCAACATGCTTCCCAATCCAGGCACATAGAAATGATACATTTATTGCCTCCAAGTAGTTTTGGGACAAGACAGAAAGTAGAAGATGGCAGCAAATCATTTTCATCATTCTTCCAGGATCTTAAGAGAACACAGTGGTTTTGTGAAGGGGACGTACGTTTCTTGCTGAACATCGAAAAAGTGTCTTGGCTAAAAATAAAAAGGGAAGAAGACTGTCATAAATAGACTCCCTCTGATCTAGGTTGGCGGCTGAGGGGAGAAGAGAGAGAGGGGGAGGCTTGCAGATTCTGAGAGCAAAGTAGACCTGAGCCCATGCCCTACCAGAATACTAGTGCAGCAGTGAGACCCAGAGAGAAACGGCTGCCTGCTGTGTCTTGGCTGGGAGAGCACAACCACCTAAGTACAAAATTTTCAGCTAAAGTCCACAGGTAAAGGTAAAGCAGATGATTCCCACAGGTGATGTATAAATTAAGGTTTTTAGCTTGGCAGCATATTGCACCTGGTTTGAGCAAGAAAAGAATGTATTGCCTTAAAAGTGGAATTTATTGGAAGGTTATAGGGAAGTTCAGGTTTTCCAGATGGTGCTAGTGGTAAAGAACCTGCCTGCCAACGCAGGAGAATGAGGGATGTGGGTTCAATTCTAGGTTGGGAAGATCTGGAGGAGGGCATGGCAACGCACTCCAGTATTCTTGCCCGGAGAATCCCATGGACAGAGGAATCTGGCAGGCCACAGTTCATAGGGTCACAAACAGTCTGACATGACTGAACCGACTTAGCATGCACACATGCACAGAGGGAAGTTCAAGGAACCAAAAGCAATTTGGGAAGATCTAGCTTCAGAAGGGGAAGATTGAAGTAATTTTGATGACCTGAGTAACAGGAAGTATGGGCTTCCTTCAGGGTGCTGACACCAAGTTCATCAGCTACAATTTTTTCCCATCCTGAGTCACTCCTCACAAAATTTAAATTCCAGGAAGAGCTGGATGAAACTTACTTAGATCCCTTTTCAGCTAAGGAGGGTAGAATAACTTGTCTGATACTTGCAGGAGATGGTAGGTATTAGAAGGGTTAATACCTGAAAGGAAAATTTAACTGCTGTTACAAAGAATGACAGAAAGAATGGATGCTGGGCAGGCATAAATAATATATGCGAACTATGGTGCCAACTTTATATATACATAAATCTCCTATGGTTGATCACTTTTTTTAAAAAGTATTTATTTATTTGATTGTACTGGGTCTTAGGCGGGGCATGAGGGATCTAGTTCCCTGACCAAGGATAGAACCTGGGCCCCCTGTGTTGGGAGTATGGAGTCTCAGCCACTGGACCACCAGCGAAGTCCCCTGGTTGATTATTTTTTGATACATTGCTTATTTATAATAATCAACTGGAAGAAGTTGAGGTTCAATTTTTTTGGGTATTAATCATGTCACTCTCCTGTTTACAAGTATTCACTGACCCCTCATTCTCTCCAATTCCTTTATATTCTTCCAGTCCTTGCCTATCCCTCCAGCTTCATCCTCAGTCCCCTTCCTTCAGCACTGTACATTCCCATAATACTAAGGGACATGCAGTTCCTTGAATACATTATCTTATTTCATATCCACAAGTTTTTACACATGCTACTCCCATTACTTGGAATGACCATCCCTATTCCTTGTCTGCCTGCAGAGTCCACTCACCCAAATCAAACATTTCCTCTTTAGGGATATCTTTTTCTCCCTAATATCCTTTCCCCATCACTTCTCTTCATCATGGTATCCCCAAATAAATTCATTTTTCTACTGCAATTATTTGCTCATATATTTGCCTCACCTATAGATACATGAGCTTTTAGGAGTAGATTCTGAATAAACAGTGTTGAATTGGGACTTCCTTGGTGGTCCAGTGGTTAAGACTTCACCTTCCAATGCAGGGGACTCAGGTTCAATACCTAGCTGGGGAGCTAAGATCCCACATGCTTCAGGGTCAAAAAACCAAAACACAAAACAGAAGCAATATTGTAACAAATTCAACAAAGACTTAAAAAAAAAGAAATGATACACACAGACACACACAAATCTTTAAAAAAAAAAACTTGTTGAATATATTAGTGAATTTTCCAATCATATACCAATATTCACCCAGGGCTTACTCTGCTTGGAGTTATGTAGAGGAGATGTATTAGGGATTCATACAGAATGTTTACTACCACATTAATTCCCTGTCAGGGGTATGCAGTCGGGAAGGAAAAGTGTTCTAGGCAAGACACAGGTTTTCATTAGAATCTCTGGATATTCACTATTCCTTAATTCCCATGTCTACTTGAGAGCACAATGCACCATTTCCTGCCTATTTTATTTGCTGATATTACTTTTGCAAATTTTGTCTTCATTTCATTTCTGTAATGGTAAAGTTCATACTCCAAATTATTTATAAATTACTAATGAAATACTGGTTTTATATTTCACTGTACAGCACCGTCCCCTAACAGTATGGGTGCAGGAGCCAGATTGCCTGGGTGTTAATCCTGGCACTCTGGGCCAGGTCACCCGACATCCTGGTCAGGTGACTCTGGGCCAGACTATTCAAACTCTGTGCCTCAGGCACCTAATCAATAAAAGTAAGGTCCATAATAGTACCCAACACATTGAATCACTGAGAGGGTTAAATGGGTCACAGATGTAAAGCACTTAGAACATTGGTTCGCAGGTAAAAAGTGCTAAATAAATGTTAGCCACCATTCTTATGAAATAAAATGTATACCCTACCATAGAATCACATTTTTTTGTCATTAAAATAATACAGTACATGAGAAGTATAATTACAGGGAGCATTCAGAAAACATGAATTTATTTCTATCACAGTAGGATTCAGGTTCTTTGGTATAATAATCAGGACACAAGAAACAGTTCAAAACCACTGCAATAGAGAATGACCCTTAAGGAGCTAATGAATGAATGGAGGAAACAGGGTAATATGCAGACGTGCTAACTCACCTCAGCCGTGTCTGACTCTTTGTGATCCCATGGGTTGTAGCCTGCCAGGCTCCTCTGTCCATGGGATTCTCCAGGCAAGAATACTACAGTGAGTTACCATGGCCTCCGTCAGGGAATCTTCCCGACCCAGGAATCTCCTGTGGCTCTTGCATTGGCAAGCAGGTTCTTTACCACTAGCGCCATCTAGGAAGCCCAAAATAGGGTAAACAGAAATCCAAACCCACTCAGGGATGCTTCCTCACACAAGAGTTTAGTGACAGGGAAATAACCAAATAGGAGTCCATGAGATTACTTAATCTGAAGTGGCTAAGAGAGGAAGGGGTTGCCTCTAGTTGGGAGAATTTACTATGAAACTGACCTTTGTTAAAGGAAATTTAAATAACTTATCTATTCACTGTAAATCCAGTTGAAATGAAGTTGGTACCATATAAAACTGGCTTTCCTAGCTTTCTAAACATGCTGGTCACTCAGTAAGATTTATGTAATGAAATATGTTATAATCTTGTTCAGGAGTTTCCAAATTGTCACACATTTATATGACAAGATGCTTGGAGAGCCAAACATTTCTGTAGTTTGTGCTTACTACAAATTGATTAAGGACACTGTATGTTTTTATAGTCATGAAAATAAGCATTGGCCCTAATGTCAAGGACAGTCAAGCTTTAAGACAACTTAAATCACTAAAATACTTTCCCTCCTCCCTGATCTCTCAGAGTTTATCTTTTGATGGGATGTGTATTAATGAATAAAATCAGATTACTGGCTAGGGAAAAATTACTGTGCTATTTTGGCATGTCTGGAATAACATGTGAGGATGCCTTACTTGGTGAGTAAGATCCCTTACCCTGGAAAGTACAGTATAGAATGAATAGTATTCTATAGTATATCTATAGTATTCTATAATATTTATAGAATGAATGAATAAATGAGTACTAGAACAATCTTAATAGTTTATATGGACTAAAAGTGCTATATTCGTTAAACACATTTCCAAGTTTAGGAAGACTTCCATTTTTAATAAAGATGCCTAAGAATCAAGGCCATGACTCCTAAGTATTTGATATGACAATACAATCATCCTCTGGAAAAGATAACACACGGTATTTTCTTATCTAGAACATCAAACCTGAGCAATCTATGTTAGATGTTAGTTTCAAAACAATTGTAGCAATGTTTCTGTTAATTTGAAAGTGAAAGTATGAAAGTGTTAGTCGATCAGTCACGTCCAATTCTTTGCGATCCTATGGACTGTAGCCTGCCAGGTTCCTCTGTCCATACAATTCTCTAGGCAAGAATACTGGAGTGGGTTGCCATTTCCTTCTCCAGGGGATCTTCCTGACCCAGGGATCGAACCTGCGTCTCCTGCACTGGCAGACAGATTCTTTACCACCAGGAAAGTCATGTTAATTTGAAACAAAATATTAAATAGATGATATCTTTTATTAGCTATATATAGTACATTAGGTGCATCTTCATTTTGTACAATGCAAAAGGCACTAAATCTCCCCATGAATGGTGTGAAAGTAAAATCTTATTCAGGCATTTTTAAAAATAATTTTATTTATTTGTTTATTTTTGGCTACGCTGGGTCTTTGATGCTGCATGGACTTTTTTCTAGCTGCGAAGTGTGGGAGCTGCTCTCTAGCTGTGGTACACCTCGGGCTTCTCTTTGTGGCGGCTTCTCCTGTTGTGCAGCATGGGCTCTAGGGCGCTCGGGCTTCAGTAGGTGCCGCACGTTAACTCAGAACTTGTGGCTCCCGGGTTCCATAGCTGTGATGCATGGGCTTAGTTGCTCTACTGCCATGTGGGATCTTCCCAGACCAGAAATCGAACCTGTGTCTCCTTCACTGGCAGGCAGACTCTTTACCACTGAGCCACCAGAGAAGCCCCTTATTCAGGTATCTGAAAACTATTTTGTTCCTGAGAAAGAAATCTGGAAGAGAAATTTTCCTGGCTTCTGACCAACAATTTTGTTATTGTGTCAACCAAATAATTTTCAATTGTCAGGAAATCATAAAGATAATTCTTTCCCACATTTTACAACTAGGAACTCCTGAGGTTAAATCTCTTTTTAGTTATAGATATGGGAAACAATACATCAAATATATATGAAATCTTGCTTAAATTCATTTTGCCAAAATTCTATCAAGCTGTATCATCTCCATAAGAGAAAACATGGTTTGAAATAATTAAATGAAAAACAAATATTGCTCTTACATTCACTGTTTGAAACTTCATGCATCTGCCTTTTACAGGATCCACATTTGACTTCATCAAGGGCTTTGTTCCTGAGAATTCACTGCAGAGTCAAGAAAAGAAAATGAGTTATACGCAGCTGTATGGGGTTGTGTTCAGTTAATCATTTACTCTAAGTCATATGGACCTAAAGGCATGACTCATGGTAAATTAAAAGAGCAACGGAATAATAATTCATAGCTTAATCTGGATGCTGTTTTAAATCTCTTTGAATTTCCATTTTCCCACTGGAAAAATGATGAAAATGCCTGCCTTGCATCTACTTATAGGAATTTTAGGAGGACTGAGATGCTATATCAGAAATACTTTGAGACTATCTAAGGTTAGTTGTATCATAATTCCTAGTATTTTTAAATAGCTTTGGTTTTTATTTTACATAGATACTAGTAAGGAAGACTGGGGAGATAATGGTTCCTTCTATTACAAGCCTTTTTTAGAATTTCTTCACACATATCAACGACCAGAACAAGATAATATTTATGATCCTTGATTACTTTAAAAAACAAACACAATTTTTAATAAGCACAAAAGTTAAGAGTGGTAACTTTCTGTTCAGCTCAAAATTTATTTTAGAAATGATAACTTCACAACAAACTATTCACCTTCAGTCTTAAGGGTATTTCAAAAGGATGATTTAAATTTCTGATATTCTGGTTCCCACTGATGAATTCTCCATTTTGACAAGTTTTGATGAAGTCTATTCACTCTAGACAATTTATGCAAACCTAACTTGAATAGCTGATTTTGACTTTATCCCCTTGAGTTGCTAGAACTGCCCTGATTAAATTTTAAAATATAATTACAGGTAGCACATTGAGTCAGTCAGTTAGTCAGAGAAATCTGAGCTCTGAAAGCCTACTTCCTGTACCACACTGCATTAAGTGCTCTGGAGGAGGGCGGGGGTGGATGGGAACAGTCATCATGAAATGATTTAAGGATTATTATTAACACAACAGATCACCAAGCACAAAGTACTCAAGTGGAAACTCTATACACAAAAGTTCAAGAAATGGAGAATAAAAGAAGCACCTTTCCGGCTTTAACTGCCTGTCCTATATATTTAGTAAATGTGTTTTGTGACTGCTAGTAGCTTTGCTGGCATCCCAACAAAATAAATTAAACAACGTTGGTCTACTTAACAAATGGGCAATCTGTGTTGGTGGAGAGCAGTTCTTTAATTTATTTTACCTGGTAATATTGCTACAGCTTTACTCAGTGAAGGGCCAGGGAGACTTTTTTTTTTTAAACTTTTTATTCTGGAATAATGTTAGATTTACAGAAATGTTGCAAAAAATAATAGAGTGTTCCAGTATACCATTACCCAGTTTCCCTTAACGTTAGTATTTTTACATTGCCATAGTACATTTTTCAAACCTAAGAACCAACATTGGAAGGTTACTATTGACTAAACTGTGGAATTTATTCTAATTTCATTCATTTATACTAATACCTTTTTCTGTTTCAGGATTCAGTCCTTATACCCTACATTGCATTTAATAGGAGTGTCTAATGTCTTACTACTAAGATTAAAAAAATCAACTGTTTCTGGGCAATGAGGCTAATCAGTCAAAATATTAATGTGGAGCAGTAATAAAAATAAACTGAGTGTTCAAGAGCCACCTGGGCACACCATAGTGTCAGATTCTTAACCTTAGCCAAGAAGTACGTATGATTTTGTAGGTAGTCATTAACCTCTTTTATTTACCTAAAGATGATTGTATCAAGACAAGCTCTACCATCATTTCTAGAGGACTCTTGGTCATTGTTGTTTGGTTATTGTTTTGGGGGCCTTTTTTTTTTTTTAAATCCATGAGAAGATTTCGATAAAACTATTCTTTTGCTTTCACCTAGTATAAACACCTAGATTTTCCAAATGAAGACATGAGAAGAGGCTGACTTGGGTCCCAGTTAAGGAAACTTACCTTAGATACTAGAAAAACAAAACCTTAAGTAGTCTGCTAAACATCACTTCATGGGAAATAGATGGGGAGACTGGAAACAGTGGCTGACTTTATTTTTTTTAGCTCCAAAATCACTGCGGATGGTGATTGCAGCCATGAAATTAAAAGACGCTTACTCCTTGGAAGGAAAGTGATGACCAACCTAGATAGCATATTAAAAAGCAGAGACATTACTTTGCCAACAAAGGTCCATCTGGTCAAGGCTATGGGTTTTCCAGTGGTCATGTATGGATGTGAGAGTTGGACTGTGAAGAAAGCTGAACACCAAAAAACTGATGCTTTTGAACTGTGGTGTTGGAGAAGACTCTTGAGAGTCCCTTGGACTGCAAGGAGATCCAACCAGTCCATCCTAAAGGAGATCAGTCCTGGGTGTTCATTGGAAGGACTGATGCTGAAGCTGAAACTCCAGTACTTCGGTCACCTCATACGAAGAGTTGACTCACTGGAAAAGACCCTGATGCTGGGAGGGGTTGGGGGCAGGAGGAGAAGGACGTGACAGAGGATGAGATGGCTGGATGGCATCACCAACTCGATGGGCATGAGTTTGGGTAAACTCTGGGAGTTGGTGATGGACAGGGAGGCCTGGCGTGCTGCGATTCATGGGGTCACAAAGAGTCAGACACGACTGAGCGACTGAACTGAACTGACTGAAACATGTATCAGAGGGCTTCCCTGATGGCTCAGTGGTAAAGAATCCTCTTGCCAATGCAAGAGACATGGGTTTGATCCCTGGGTAGGGAAGATCCCCTGGAGAAGGATCCCCTGGAGGTGGTTGCCACCCACTCCAGTATTCTTGCCTGGGAGAATCCCATAGACAGAGGAGCCAAGTGGGTTACAGTCCAGGAAGCCTCAAGGAGTTGTACATAACTGAGCAACTGAACAAAAACAGAACATGTATTAGAAGATAATTATGAGTCAAGACCAATGGGTCTCTAACTTGGGCATGCACAAGGATTACCAGAGGGCTTGTTAAAATACAGATTTCTGACTTCCATCCCCAGAGTGTCCAACTCAGAGGGTCTGGGCTAGCCCAGGCATTTGCATACTAACAAGTTCACAGGTGTTGTGGACGCTGCTGGTCCTGGAGCTACACTTTGGGAGTTACTTTTGTTGACAGTCGTATGAAAGAAAAATAAAGCCACTTTGTTCTGATGAGGTACGTATAATCATAGGTCCCTGGATTTATCTGTTGCCTACCAGCTCGATAAGGGATCTGTTAAATCTCACTTCATGTCTGTGTGAGGACTAAGTTAGAAAAACAAAACAAAGATATGAGCTTTCCACTGCAGTTCTCACAAGTCTATCTTCCCTTCAATCAATTCAATCATTTTAAAAATATTTTTTGACAATAATAAAATATTATTACAAACCAACCATAAATTTTTGGCCTGAAACAAGGCCTCTGATTGATCACTGAAACTTAATAGGGCTGGGGGATGAAACACACATCTTCAGCAGTGTTTCTGAAACTTTGCTGTGTTTATGGATCACCTAAGGATCTTTCAGGTGGTCTAGGTGTGGACCCTGAGAGTCTGCATTTCTATCAAGCTTCCAGATGATGCATTGCTGCTGATCGTGGATCATACTTCAGGTTACATATATGCCTTTTGATGGTTTTAGCAAATACAAGATGTTCTAGCATCTACTGCTCCCTGGAGAATCTTGGAACTTCCTAGCAATGCTCTGTCATAGAAATAGTTCTTTGGGTGCCTGATTCACTTTGCTGTACAGCAGAAAGTAACACAACAATGTAAAGCACCTACACTCTAATTTAAAAAGAAAGAAAAAACAAACAAAAAAAGAAATAATGCCTTTGATGAAGGCAAGTTTTGGAACATACAAATCTGCATCCTGAACCCAAGTCTTAGGAATAAAGGGATAATTGTAGGGAAACTAAGTCAACAAAATCTCCCTGGAGTGCACTGGTACCTGGCGGAAACTTCCTGAATCTGGTCACTTACTGAGGGGTCCCTTATCTTTAATCTCTATTTTTTTACCCTAGTTAATCTAGTAAGTAGGAGTGATCTAGGGGAAAAGTACAGAAGAGTATAATCCAGTTTTGCAGTTTCTGCCCAGGTCACTGCCATGAATGCTCATCTCATGAACATGTCTTCAGTTCCTGAGACTGTTCTTCCATCTCCTTAACTCTTTCTGTCTCAGAGGTCCTCCTGGCTCTTGTGATGGAATTCCCAGGAAAGCTACTGACTTTTGTTATTCCACCTAAATGAAGTTTTAGCCAATGATCAACAATATATAAGACCTTTTCAGACCTTATCATCCCTGTTAGAATGTAAAGGATAAAGGATAAGGGGCCTTTTATATCTATTTCATCTGGTTGCTATAGAGAAAAAAAAAGGAAGCTTCAGAAAAATTGAAATGGTTTGCTGATTGCATCCAGAAGAGGAAGACAGGCTATGAGAATGCATTCTTTTCCATAGTGGGTTGGAAGAGAAACCTTAGTCAGAATCAACTAACAGTATAAACTGTGGCTCATGCATCCTGAACAAGTGAATAGGGTAGAAGGACACCCACAAAGCCCCCCTCAGAATGCCTCCATAAGTAGACTCCCGGAATATACTCAGGTGAATGAAAAGGTGTCTCTAGCTAAATAATGGTGGCAATGGAAGAGTCAGGCAACCTTCAGAGTTCCACAGATGAGAAAAGGTAACAGTGAGATGGCCTAGCCCTGGGTAGTATACATCAACAAAAGGCTCTCACTACTCACAAGTCTCCTAATTCCCTGCTTCTATCCCTGCATTGCATTATGGGCACTACCATCAGTAACCTGAAGCCAAAAGAAACCCCTATTCAAGAACTGCCATATGACCCAGCAATCCCACTTCTGGGCATACACACTGAGGAAACCAGATCTGAAAGAGACATGTGCACCCCAATGTTCATCGCAGCACTGTTTATAATAGCCAGGGCATGGAAGCAACCTAGATGCCCATCAGCAGATGAATGGATAAGGAAGCTGTGGTACATATACACCATGGAATATTACTCAGCCATTAAAAAGAATTCATTTGAACCAGTCCTAATGAGATGGATGAAGCTGGAGCCCATTATACAGAGTGAAGTAAGCCAGAAAGATAAAGAACATTACAGCATACTAACACATATATATGGAATTTAGAAAGGTGATAACGATAACCCTATATGCAAAACAGAAAAAGAGACACAGAAATACAGAACAGACTTTTGAACTTTGTGGGAGAATGTGAGGGTGGGATATTTCAAAAGAACAGCATGTATACTATCTATGGTGAAACAGATCACCAGCCCAGGTGGGATGCATGAGACAAGTGCTCGGGCCTGGTGCACTGGGAAGACCCAGAGGAATCGGGTGGAGAGGGAGGTGGGAGGGGGGATCGGGATTGGGAATACATGTAAATCCATGGCTGATTCATATCAATGTATGACAAAACCCACTAAAAAAAAAAATAAATAAATAAATAAATAAAAAAGCAGAACTTCAGAAAACTGTTCACTACTGTTAAGCTTGACAACTTACTAGTACCAGAAGACTTCTCTGATGAGACTAGTAGTGATTTTAACATTGTAATTTTTTTGATACTGTATAAAGAGTGTGTCAACTTATAGAAGAAATGCATAACTCAGTGAACCACTATTTTTCAGATGACCAATGAATGCATGATGTTACAAAATCATGCATCAGTAAAAGATCCATTCAAAATGCAAAACAGACCAATAGATTTTAAGGTAATAGAACATAAAGAGTTTGTTGATATGATTTTAGATTATACGGTGCAATTAATCTTTAAAATTAAGGGTTTTTCCTGATAGCTCAGTTGGTAAAGAATCCTCCTGCAATGCAGGAGACCCTGGTTCCATTCCTGGGTTGGGAAGATCACTGGAGAAGGGATAGACTACCCACACTGGTATTCTTGGGCTTCCCTTGTGGCTCAGCTGGTACAGAACCTACCTGTAATGCGGGAGACCTGGGTTTGATCCTTGGGTTGGGAAGATCCCCTGGAGAAGGGAAAGGCTACCCACTCCAGTACTCTTGCCTGGAGAATTCCATGGACTACATAGTCCATGGGGTCGCAAAGAGTTGGACACAACTGAGCGACTTTCATTCACTTTCACTCTTTAAAAAACTTACTAGTCAAATATTAATGTAATATCAAAAAGAACATCCTTGGCTCTCTGCTAAAGTTCTTAAATACTCCTCCCTTTTCCAATCACAGACCTGTTTGAGGCTAGATTTTTCTTTATATTCTTTAACCAAAATGGTATGTCACAATATGTTAAACAGAGACATAGATACAAATACAGTATCTCCCATTAAGTCAGACATAAAAGAGATTTGCAAAGCATGTAAAATGTTAACTTCTCATTGGCCTTTTTGTTTGGAAAAATATAGTTATTTTCATGAAGTGTGTATATTACACATAATTGGTTTATTGTTATTATTTTTAAATAAATTTTTTCTAAGAAAACTGAAGAAATTAAAAATTTCTACATGGTAAATATTGATAGATATAAAGCATATAAACAAATGTTCTTTGGAGTTCCCAATAATTCTTTTTAAGCTTTTCATTTATTACAAAAAAATTTCCCAATAATTTTTAAGGATAAAAGCTTGAAAACTGCTAACCTAAGCTATGGGTTTCCTTTGTGGCTCAGCTGGGCCCACAGTGTCGGAGACCTGGGTTTGATTCCTGGGTTGGGAAGATCCCCTGGAGAAGGGAAAGGCTAACCACACTTCAGTATTCTGGCCTGAAGAATTCCATGGACTGTATAGTCCATGGGGTCACAAGGAGTCGGACACGACTGTGTGACTTTCACTCCACTTCACTTCATCCTAAGCTAAGGACTATGCTTCCATCAGCTTTCATTTTTAATATTATTTCTGATAATTATACAGAATGCTTGCTATATTTTGTTTGTGAAATGGTAACAGTAGAAAATATTTTATGTCACATTATAATTCTATGATAATGGAAAATTAGAACATAAATGTGGGGGAAAATAAACAGTATTGGTTGTAAACAATTGATATTTGTATCTCTGGTTTGGGTGATCGAATCACAACACATGGGTTAACATCTATGGAAAATATATTCTGAGCTACAAGTGACTTGCAAATACACCTCATCTGGTTCTTCAAAGATGTGAGAAGAAATTTGGTCTTGATTATAAAACATGGTGATGGTCATATAACCTCTCATACTCTGGGCATTTGATTCTGTACATGGGCTCTCCCCACTGGAATTCTTTGAAGGCAGGGAGTTGCTTTTTGTTTTTTAATTCTATAAATACATATATTAAAAAAGACAGAGGATCTGGCATTAAGTATGACTTAATAAATATTTGTTGAACGAGTGAATCAACAGAATACTAAATACTTAGATATACAAAAGTCCTGCCAGGCTGATGTTTAAATTTTATTTATGCTTGCTCCATAGTCAGAAATATCATCCAGAGGCACTGAACACCTTACAAAAATATAAATAAAAGCTTTTGTGATGCACTCAAACAACAAGAAATCACTTTAGGAGATGATATTTTAGTGAAACTGGATTTTTATTGTGCTGTTACTTTTCCCGGTAAGCATCAGAAATGTGTATCAAAGTTTCTGATATGGTGGAACTACATGCACTCTGCAAATATTAGCAGGCAGAAAAAAGAAAAAAACCCTGTTTAAGCAAACAGCCCACCTTAATGCTAAGGAAGCTACTCAGAAAATAAAGTAAGGACCGTCCTTCCATCCAACACCAGCATGGCCAAGTTTAGTGTCTACTGAAAAAACGTTTAAAGTCTCAAGGAAATTATTACAATCTATAAAGATTTACTTCTGGAAGAAAACTGCTGGTTTCCTAATATATTTCTGGTTTCTGGAAAGGCCAGAATATGCATTATGTCTATTTCATCGTGTGGAGTACATAGAGATGACAGTATTAACCATACAATTAATCTCCAGGTTTTCAGTGTTTGAGAAGTTAAACAGGTCTTGGATACCAGGGAAATATTCACAGATGAGACACTAGCTCTGTAATGGTTCTACTGTCCTGTCAAAAGAAAATTTGGAGCGCTTTACTTGATACAGGCATTTTATTGAGCAAGAAACACTGCTCAAAAACAGGGCAGTTTTGAGCTGAAACATGGTTAGAAGCTCAGCATGCAGCAGTGACAGCTGAGTTTAAAAAGCATGAATGTGGGAGCACTTGTGTGTGTGTGTGTGTGTGCGTGTGTGTGTGACTGGTTACTAGAAACTTACAGTCTTTTTATGGTAGCAGCACCGTGTAAGCTTAACTGTCTATAGCAATTCGCTGGGAAGCTATAAGGTCATACTGACCTGAAAAAAGCTGTTTTAGTTTTAGATCAGAGTCAGGCTTTGGGCAAATCTGGACAGTTTAAAAGTTTTGGTTATATAACTATGAGTGTTTGTCTAAAAGTTAATTCAAAATGGGGACTCTATTTTGGTTTTTCTTTAACTGTTAACAGACCAAATGGCATAATTCAAGCTCAGAAAGCGTTAGTTTATTACTTTGTGTTTCTCAAAGAGTTATAGCACATTGTAAACAAAAAATTTTTTATCCCTAAACCTTGTATTTCTTTTTCCTCATGCAATAGACTAATATTTTGTACTTATGGAATGATTTCTGTTATGTAAAGAGCATAAGTCATATTGTAAACACAGATCAAATTTTCTCAGCAGAATCTTAGGTTATATTTGTTTGGATCACTGAACTCATCTGGTGTCCATGTGTTGTATTCCAGGGTATTCTGGAATATCATGTATATTTGTATTCTCAAATAACAAGTAAAAAAGTTATTAACTATCAAAATTAAATGTGTTATTTTAAAATAATGTATAGTCTATTAGGAGTAGGCCCTGCAAATAATAAACAATAAAGCAGTTACCCAAAAGAAGTGCATGGAAGAAATGGACCTCAAACTAAGGAGCACTCTACATTGAACACTACTGAATACTTACACTAGAATTCTGTTTTATCTTCTTCCAAACTGTAAGCTACTTGAGGGCAAGCATGATGTCTTTTTTCCTCAACAATATTTAGCTTAGCCTCTAGATCTAGAAGTAATAAAAATAACTAGTTAGCATTTATTGCATGTGTATGTTTCTTTAATGCACATTATCTGAAGAAACTATGTGGTAATATTAGCCCAGTTAACAGATGAAGAAAATGAGGCTCAGAGAGATTACTGATTTAACTGAGATTTTATATCATCTATGTGACTGAATCAAAATCTAAACACAGATCTGAACACAGAGCCCACTGTTTCCATACTTGCTCTCCTTATTCATTACAGTAGTATTAAACACACTTTTGCTGAATTGCTCAACACTTTTGTGATTTCTTCCAGATAAGAATTCTGATCATAGAAATAATTTTATTCAACTCATACAACTATCATTACCAACAAGCAAGGAAGGCAACAAGCAATGAAGGCAGCCTCTATAAACAGTTCTTGGTCTCATTTGTATGGCACCTCTAAATAAATAAAAACAGTTATCCATTTCAGGATTCTTTTATTTTTACAAGGAAAAAATGTACCATATGTAGAGAGACAGAAAATATTAAGACTAGAAGAGACTTCCAAAATATTTCAGTCTGTTTTTCAGATAAAGGTTGGTTTGTCTCCTCCTGCTGCCCCCCCGCCAATTACAATCTGATTATTCGAAGCCAAGTAATATTTTTATGACTGCTTGAAGCCAAATCTGTAGGCTAGTGACTTTTTAGCTCCACACTATTTTTTCCTTTTTATTGTATTGTATAATTCAAATCCAGTTTTGGATCTAAACAGACAGGTTTTTTTTTCTAATCACAATTCTAGACTTGTAGCTTGGTAGAAGGTTTTGGTGGGGCTTGTATTCTAAAATACAATTTTGATATCTTTAATATCCTGTTTAAAAGAACTTGAAAAGGTGAAAATGAAGGATGGAAACCAAAATATTAGACTAGCAAAACACCCAATGTCAATATTGAAACATATAACTTGAAATTAAGGTAATTTCTGGAAAATCAACTGCTGACAGTAAACCAAAAAGAATTGTTTAGAGGTCATTTTCCTAAAATTAGAATGAGGAATATAGCAAAAAATTTTTTTTTTAATTTTTTTATTAGTTGGAGGCTAATTACTTCACAACATTTCAGTGGGTTTTGTCATACATTGATATGAATCAGCCATATATAGCAAAATTTAATCACTGGGAAAACGTTCGCTTTCATGACACACTACTCTCTTGATTTTCCCTTCTCATTCTCCTTTACTAGGTCCTCCTTTTCTTTCCAGCTCTTCATGTGAGACTGCTTCAGGGTTCAGTTCATCATTCTCTTTTCTATTTCAGTTCTTTATCTACACTCACTATAATAGTTTGAATTACTATCCATTAGCTGATGACTCCCCAGTTCTGATCTCCAGCCCATACCTCTCTCTCCAACCATCCAGTCATTCAGTCAAAAATCCTGGAGTAATCTGTGACTCTTCTCTTTCTCTTATGCCTTTCATTCAATTGTCAGGAATTGTACCTCCCAAAACAATCTGTTCACTTCTTACCACCTCCACTAGTACCACCGGTTCAAGACATTCATTTTTTCCCTCCTATCACTTTCCCTCCCCTACAGTCTACTCGCAGAAGAGTCTGAGTGATGCTTTTAAAATGTCATCACACCATTCCTTTACTCAAAATCTTCCAAGAAATCTGCATCTCATGTAAAAGCCAAAGCCCTTACAAAATCTTACACAATCTGTCACCCTAACCTCCCATGCCCACTCCCGCCCACCTTTACTCTCCTCTCTCATTGACCTCTGGCTTCAGTGAAGTTTTCTGAACAAGCCAGGCTCGCTACTGACTGAAGCCTTGGAGCTGAATGTTTCCTTGGCCTGGACAGCTTTTCTCCTAGATAAAAAGCTTTGCTTTTCTCATATTAACAGCTCTTCCCCCAGATAACCGCACTGTATGCTCCATTTGTTGTTACTGTTCAGCCAATAAGTGGTGTTCCACTCTTTTCGGACCGCCATGGACTGTAACGCACCAGGCTCCTCTGTCCATTTGAATTCTGGGGCAAGAATACTGGAGTGGGTTGCCATTTCCTTCTCCAGGGTATCTTCCGGACTCAGGAATGGAACCGGGGTCTCCTGCATTGCAGCCAAGTTCGTTACCCCTAAACCACCAGGGAAACCCATATGCCCTTCAAATCTCTGCTCAATAATTAAGACCACTCTCAGAATCCTATTTAAGAGCTATAACCCGCCCCTTTATCCCCTCATCTTTTTTTATCCTGTTCTATTTTTACAACACCATGCATATTTAATAGCTTACCATAGTAATTATTTGGGAGATCATTTTAGTTTCTAGTACAATGTAAACTCTATAAAGACTGTTTTGTACTTAGGCCATAGTGGCTCAGTGGTAAGGAATCCGCCTGCAATGCAGGAGACCCAGGTTCTATCCCTGGGTGGGGAAGATCCCCTGGAGAAGTAAATAGCAATCCACTCCGGTATTCTTGCCTGGAGAATTCCATGGATAGGGGAGCCTGGCAGGCTACATACAGCCCATGAGGTCCCACAGAGTCCGACAGGACTGAGCAACTAACATTTAGGTTTGAAGGGCTCCCACATGAATAACAGTCAATAATGGATTTCAGCAACTCATTTCACAGTTCACACGCCTGGGCAAGCTCCGTTTACTCTCCTCAAGCCTAAATTTCAGCACCTCCTTAAACTGATAGAACTCAGCAAACATACACTTTGCTTTAAGAACTTCCCGACCCGGAAATAAAAGCTTAAGGACGGGGTGGGAAGAGGAAGCTACTTCCGTTTCCGTACAGACCACAAAGAGCAAAAATACCATGGCGAAGGCCGGAGATAAGAGCGGAGGCAGCGGGAAGAAAGGCCTGAAACGCAAAGCCGCTCCTGAAGCAGCTCAGGAGGCTGCAGTCGGTGAGGATGGGACGACGGAAAGCGGGGTCCAACCCCCAACGACGGCCGCCTTTCCTCCAGGATTCAGCATTTCGGAAATTAAGAACAAACAGCGGCGACACTTAATGTTCACGCGGTGGAAACAGCAACAGCGGAAGGTATGAGGCGGCGGAGTCGCCAGGGCGCGTGCGCGGTGTCGCTCTCGAGCCAGTGGGGTGGGGCGGGCTGGATGATGCACATGCGTGGTCACCCCTGCCCGGGTCGCATGCGGCGTTTATTAATCCGGAAGGGGTAGGGGCCAAGCAACCCTGCCCTGGTTCTTGCACCCTCATTTTTACCACACTCTCGGCTCAGCTCTCCGTCTGAGCAGCAAGGATTGCTTTCCTTGTCAGCTCTGTTGTCCTCGGTTGCGAAAGAAAGCAAGAAGCCTTGCTCTCCTAGTATTAAAAATTACTTTCCTGCCTGACTCCTCTGCGCCGCCCCCCACCCACCCCCGCCAGACTTAGAAGGCAAAAATCTCCGTCTCCGATTTACCCCGTCAACCTAACGTTGGCTAATGCCTAAAATCTGCAGTACAGGCAGTACAAACATCCAAAATGATCCTTCTCTGATTGCTGTAGCCGCTCTTACCGAAGTTAGACTGTAAAGTTCCTAGAAATTGGATTTACTCTTTCCCGCATGTCCTTATACCAGTCTAGGTGGTAAGCACATAGAAAGAGATAAAGCCCAAAGTCATAGTGCTCTTTTGTGATTAAATTACGCTTGGAAGCAAGTTGCTTATTGCATATGGCGAAAATTCATACACAATATTCTTTTTACTTGCCTGCTGCCTCTTGCTAGACTTGTTAAGGCCCTGCACGGTGTCTTATTTGTCGTAGGTGACAAAGTGCTATTGGAGTACCTGGAAGGACAAAAAACCCATTTTGTGGCGCAAGTATCGGGGAAGGGTGTCCTAGATGTCTTGGGTCTGTAATTTCTAATCAGAGACCTGGTGGATTGAGGATCAACAGGCGCTAGGGAGAAGAAATTTTTTATTTTATATAGTGTGTCAAGTATCCTGTTCTGAAGTCCCCAGAAGTTACAGATTTACAGTAACATCCTCCAGATTCTGAATAATAAAAGCATATTCTGATTATAAAATGTTTGAATAACTAGTAATGGATTTATTGTAACCAGTGTGAAAACTCTCATTATTTTTAGCACTTTTCAAGAGAAGCCACCAGAATAGCCATAAGTTTTCTTTAGGTTGCAACTTGTCAGGAATGCAAAATAACAAAAGCTTGTTAACTTACTTAGTATACATTTTGCACTTTCATTTTATTTGAGGCTTTCGAGTAAAAGATAAAGCTAATGAAATTTTAAATATTCAAACTTGTCAATTTAGATTATTTTGAGAGAGCAAGATCATCTGGTTTACAGTTACTTAGGTGTGAACATCTAAGTCTGGATGTTTATTTTAATTCAGTTCTAAGACTGGTCAGTTTAAATATTCATAGCATTAGTAATTTCATTATGTGTTTGCTATGTAACTAGTAGTTTTTCAGTATTGTTCTTTTCTTTTTTAAATCCTTTAGGAAAAGTTGGCAGCTAAGAAAAAACTTAAAAAAGAGAGAGAAGCTCTTGGTGATAAGGTAAATAAAATTTTTAGTCCTCTGCTTTATATCTTGTATTAAGGAATGTTCCCTGATATTTACATTGAATCACTTTATTTTAAAATTTATTATGAAATATTTTGAATGTTTAAAATGATATAAAAACAATACAGCACACCCCTTTCTATCCTTTACTCAAGAAATTATGCATTAGTAAATAGTGTTCAAGTCTCTTGTGTGGTATTTTCTGATTGCTTTCCCCTCCAAAGACAACCACTCATTGGGACTTCCCTGGCAGTCCAGTGGTTAAGATTCCACACTTCCCCTGCAGGAGGCAAGGGTTTAATCCTCGATTGATTGGGGAACTAAGATCCCTTTTGTCTCGAAGCAGGGTCAAAAAAAAAGACAATAACTCATGAAATTGCTTTTTATTATTGCCATGCACTTTATTTGTTTCCTTTATTATATTTGTGTGCATAAACAGTAAATACAGTAGTAGTGGTATTTTGCATGTTTTCAGAATTTCAAAGTGGTGTGTATACTTCCAGCTTGCTTATTTTACTTAACTTCATGTGTTTGAGAAGCAGAGACACATTATCCCTGACTGGGAATGGAGAAGCTCCCCACCATAGGCCTGTAGCTGGAGTTCTTCAGACTTGAAGCAAAGGCGTTTTGTTATGCTAGGCTGAAGAAGGGCATGATAGAGCCTCTTCGGTTGTAGGGTTGGGATGTGTGAGACTGAGAGCTGACAGAGAGTATAACCTGTGAAGAGTGAGAATGGGGAGTAGGAGGAACGTGAGACACCTGAGTGGATTGTGGCAAAGAAGAGAGCATCAAGAAAGGATTTAGCTGTTTTTGTGATACTGACAAAAAGTGAAATCTTTCTATTGAAAAATTTTAAAAGAACTATTGAATGCTTCTGCATTATTGCACAGCTAAGTCATTTTCATTTTATTTATAGTTCTAGGTTGTGTTTTATACTTGCAAAATTTTAAAAACGTTCAACTACCCCCTCCTCCCATCTTTTACTTAAGATGGAGTACCAAGTAATAATAAGCGTTTTTGAGGAAGGGAAAAATACAGACTATATACATATAGTGTATACAAACTAAATACTACTTTTTCATGAATTCTCTTGAATGGTATTAGATTAAATCACAGGCAGTTCCAACATTAAGACTGTTTTCACCTGCAAAATCCTATCAGGCAGTGTTAGTCTCTTTTTAACTCAATAATCAGTTAGTTACAGCAAATTAATATGCTGATCACCATTTGAAAATATCACCATTCTTGTTTTTCGATTGATAGATGATCTAGAACTGCCTCTTTTTAAAACATTACTTAAAACTTAATATTCATTTCATAAAATAATACAAAAGAATTCCTAAATAGTTTGTCAGGTCATATTCATCTCTGTTAGTGTACGTATATTTTAGATTAGTTTTAATCAGTGTATGGTTATGGTTTTGTGTTCTTGCTCCTTAAAATTTCATTTACACAATTTCTTGATCTAAGCTGAGTGTATGTGATTGCTCATGCTAACGGTATTCCATTAAGTTGGCACTGCCATAGTCATTATCTTGTTGTTGGGCATTTGCCCTGTTTACTGTTCATTTCCACTAACCATAGTGATTATACATATTTCTTTGTATAAATTGCTCCCCTTTTCATTCCTTACCATAAATTCTCTAAACTAGAATTATTAGTTCAGCAGAAAGATACAGATTTGTAGCCTTTGTTAGATATTTCTGAATAGCTTTCTGAAAGTATTCGAACAAAGCTACCTAAATATGTACCTTTGTAATTTTTCTGTTATGTTTGATATTTTTCATCTTTTTGAATAATCATCTTGAATTCTGTCTTCTCTTTCTGCTACTTTTGCCTGGTTTTAAGCCATTTTATCCTGTCAGCAATTCTTCCAGTAAGTGCTTGTGTGTGCTCAGAGAGTTAAAAAGTCTCTTACTCAATATTATGGTTACTAGGACTGATGTAGCAGTGGGTCGAATGAGGGACGGATTGAGTTTTTGCATTATTTGCAGATTTTTGTTATTCTTCCCCAAGCATAATGCAAAATTATTAATGTGAAATGCTTCCCAGACTTAACATTTTTTTCTTTTATTTAGGCTCCACCAAAGCCTGTACCCAAGACTATTGACAACCAGCGAGTGTATGATGAAACCATAGTAGATCCTAATGATGAAGAGGTAAATGTTAGAGGTCTTAAATAAATTTGGATAATCACATTTGATAAATTATCTGTTCTTATGCCAGTGTTTAATTTAAAGTACTAGCTGGTGAAGTCGTATAATGGATTGATTTAGCTATAATGCTGGCATATTATCTTATTATTTGTTGAAGATTATTTCATAATTGGGTTTTCCAACAATGCTGTAGAAAATGGCAATAATTATTTATTTTCTCAAAAGGTATTTTATGCAATTTAATCAATTTAATCAATAATATTTCCAGTGTTTTTTAATGTCATTTGAAAAGCAGTCCTTGTTTTATAAATTTTTACTATAGATTTTTGTAGTATTTTTAGACATTTTGACAACTAAGGTAATCTGATGCTATTTTTTTGTGTGTCCATATAAAACTCTTGGTTTCAAGATAATCTTTCACTTTTCCCTTTAGTTTGCAGTAGTACAGTGAAAGAGTCAAGGTTTTAAAACACATTCATGTACTTAATTATCAGAAATGGATTTCTCTTATTAGAGTGAGAAAGGAAATCAGTTTCTTTCTTCCACTCCATAACCAGTTTCCCAGCACCATTTTTGAAGTAGTACAGTCTTTCTCATAGTAAATTGTAGTGCTGTGTGATATATTAGTTGTCCATATGTGCTGAGTCTTTTTTTTTTTGGTAGCTTGTCACTGGATCAGTTCTTTACTTTCTTGATTATTTAGCTTCATGGTAAGTTTTGATAGCTGTGAAGGAAAGATGCCCCTCGTCCTCAAATCCCTCTCTTCAAGAGTGTTATCTTCCTGGATCTTTCATCTTCCATGTAAAAGTATGAATCATACTATATCAAATCAGATCAGTGTCAGAATCTAGGTAGTATTGGGTTGGCCAAAAAGTTCATGCGGGTTTTTCTGTGCCTTCTTAATGGAATGTTTTACAGGACGAACTTCTTGGCCAACCGTGTGTGTGTGTGTGTGTGTGTGTGTGTGTGTGTGTATCCACTATATATATATATATAATTGTATATATGTAGGTAGTGAAATGGCTCAGTTGTGTCCGACTCTTTGCGACCCCATGGACTGTAGCCTACCAGGCTTCTCCATCCTTTGGATTTTCCTGGCAAGAGTCACTGGAGAGGGTTGCCATTTCCTTCTCCAGGGGATTTTCCCAACCCAGGGATTGAACCCGTGTCTCCCACATTGTAGGCAGATGCTTTACCGTCTGAGCCACCAGGGAAGTCTTAGTATATATGTATGTATATATATATATGTATCGTTTCAGTTCAGTTCAGTCGTTCAGTCATGTCTGACTCTTTGCAACCCCATGGACTGCAGCACGCCATACCTCTCTGTCCATCACCAACTCCCGGAGTTCACTCAACTCATGTCCATCAAGTCTGTGATGCCATCCAACCGTCTCATCCTCTGTTGTTCCCTTCTCCTCCCTCCTTCAGTCTTTCCCAGCATCAGAGTCTTTTCAGATGAGTTAGTTCTTCACATCAGGTAACCCGAGTATTGGAGTTTCAGCTTCAGCATCAGTCCTTCCAATGTACACCCAGGACTGATTTCCTTTGGATGGACTGGTTGGATCTCCTTTCTGTCCAAGGGACTTTCAAGAATCTTCTCCAACACCACAGTTCAAAAGCATCAATTCTTCAGTGTTCAGCTTTCTTTATAGTCCAACTCTCAGATCCATACATGACTGCTGGAAAAACCATAGCCTTGACTAGATGAATCTTTGTTGGCAATATTGTAATGTCTCTGCTTTTTAATATGCTATCTAGTTTGGTCATAGCTTTCCTTCCAAGGAGCAAGTGTCTTTTAATTTCATGGCTCCCATCACCATCTGCAATGATTTTGGAGCCCGCAAAAATAGAGTCTGCCACTGTTTCCATTGTTTCCCCATCTATTTGCCATGAAGTGAAGGGACCAGATGCCATGATCTTAGTTTTCTGAATGTTGAGTTTTAAGCCAGCTTTTTTACTCTCCTCTTTGACTTTCATCAAGAGGCTCTTTAGTTCTTCTTTGCTTTCTGCCATAAGGGTGGTGTTATCTGCATATCTGAGGTTATTGATATTTCTCCTGGCAATCTTGATTCCAGCTTGTGCTTCTTCCAGCCCAGCGTGTCTCATGATGTACTCTGCATATAAGTTAAATAAGCAGGGTGACAATATAAAGGCTTGACGTACTCCTTTTCCTATTTGGAACCAGTCTGTTGTTCCATGTCCAGTTCTAACTGTTGCTTTTTAACCTGCATACAGATTTCTCAAGAGGCAGATCAGGTGGTCTGGTATCCCATCTCTTTAAGAATTTTCCACAGTTTATTGTGATCCACACAGTCAAAGGCTTTGGCATAATCAATAAAGCAAAAGTAGATGTTTTTCTGGAACTCTCTTGCTTTTTCGATGATCCAGTGGAAGTTGGCAGTTTGATCTCTAGTTCCTCTGTCTTTTCTAAATCCAGCTTGAACATCTGGAAGTTCACGGTTCACGTATTGCTAAAGCCTGGCTTGGAGAATTTTGAGCATTACTTTACTAGCATGTGAGATGAGTGCAACTGTGAGGTAGTTTGAGCATTTTTTGGCATTGCCTTTCTTTGGAATTGGAATGAAAACGGACCTTTTCCAGTCCTGTGGCCACTGCTGAGTTTTTCAGATTTGATGGCATATTGAGTGCAGCACTTTCACAGCATCATCTTTTAGGACTTGAAATAGCTCAACTGGAATTCCATCACCTCCAGTAGTTTTGTTCATAGTGATGCTTCCTAAGGCCCACTTGACTCTGCATTCCAGGATGTCTGGCTCTAGGTGAGTGATCATACCATCATTATTACCTGGGTCGTGAAGATCTTTTTTGTATTGTTCTTGTGTGTATTCTTGCCACCTCTTCTTAATATCTTCTGCATCTGTTTAGTCCATACCATTTCTGTTCTTTATTGTGCCCATCTTGGCATGAAATGTTCCTTTGGTATCTCTAATTTTGCTTCACTGGGCCTTTAAATACTGAAAATGTATTTCAGTGAATATCATTGTTTTCTCCATACAAGTTATACATATAAATCTTGTTAGAACTATTCCTGGGTATCTTACATTTTTTTTGTTAGTATACATCACATCTCTCTGAAAACTATTTGATTTGCTGATTTGCAAAAATGAGATTGATTTTTGAATCATGATCTTTTAGTCAGTAGAATTCACTTGTAATAATTTTTCTGAATGTTTTCATTTCATGTTTAGATAATCATTTCTGCAAATATGTTTTTGTTACTTTCAAACTATTAACAGTTTCTTTTGTGCTTACTAGAACCTCACCATAATGTCAAATAAATTTTAAAAAGCAGTATTATCCTCTATGCCATGTTACTAATTTTAAAGAATACTTCCAGTGTATCATCATTAATGTATGTGTCATTAATGGTAGATTTTCCTTATGACTTAAGGAAACGCCTTTTTTTTTTTTTTTTTTTTGCTGCTTTGTTTAATTAGTGAATTTGAAAGTTAGATGCCTTTCCTGCAAATATTAAGATAATTTATGCACTTTTCTGCAAATATTGAGATGAATATCCAGTTTTCTCCTTTATTGCAGTAAAACCTGTTCTATTCATGGGGTAAATCCAATTTAGTTAAGGTGTTTTGTCTTCTTAAAATATTGTTTTGGTTTGTTAAGTGCATTGTTTAGAACATGTTCATGAGTGAGACTGAAGTAATACCCTGTTTTCATTCCTAATTTTTTTATTTGAGCTTTTCATCAGAGACATACCTGTTTTATTATTCTCTTCAAGTTACTAGTTTCTTTTATTTCTCTATTAAATGTTTTCTAATTCACTTATATCTCCTCTTACCTTTATTATTTCTTTTATACTCTGAGTTTATTCTATTTTTGTTTAACTTATTTTTATCTTTTTATGATGAGCAATTACAGTCATAAAATTCACATTTGCTATATATAGCCCACAAGTTTTAAGATGCATTCCTTTAATCATTTACATCTGAGTACCTCTTCTAATGAAAGATGATTTCTTCTTGCTTATATTTTTTTAGTTCTTTAGTTTCCCCCCATCCTTATTTTTTCTTTACTTCTGCTTACCTGGGGTTTTAGTTGCTCTTCTTTTTCTAGCTTCCTAAGATGGAAGCTTAGATTATTGATTTTATTTTTTCTTCCTAATATAAGCATATAAAACTCTGGTGTTCGCCCAAGCACTGCTTTAACCACCTTCCATACATTTTGGTGTGTTTGTGGTGTTTTCATTTTCATTCTGTTGAAGATACTTTCTAATTTCTCTGGTGATTTCTTCTTTGGCTTACAATTTTCAAGAAGTATCTTGTTTAATTTCCAGATATTTGAGGATTCCCCTGATTTCTGCTGATTTCTAGTTCAGTTTTATTGTGGTCTGAGACATATTTTGTTTTATTTCAGTCCTTTTCAATTGAAGAAATGTCCTAGCAAAAGATCTGTTCTGGAGAATGATTTATCACAACCTACTTCTAGTAAATACTGACACAATTCTGGTAAAATACAGCAAGTTTGCACCAGTATAGCTTTGTGACCGCCACTCTTACTCATGCTGTTAATTGTCAGCACATGTTGTTATGTATCTGTCTATGTTATAAACCCAGTGTTGTAATTACTGCTTTAAACATCCTCATGTTAAAAAAAAAAATAAACATCCTCATGTTTAAAAAAAAAAAATTAAGAGTTTACACACACAACACACCCACAAAGTCTTATGTTTACCTTCATCATTACCTGTTTATAGTCCTCTTCTTTCCTGCCTCTGGATCATTTAGTATTATTCTCTTTCAGCTTGCAGGATTTTCTTAAGCCTTTGTTTTTGTAGCAGGTCTGAGATCTAATTATCTCAGTTTTTGTCTTTTTAAAAGCATTTATTTTGCCTTTATTTTTTAAAAAATTTTGTGGAACATAGAATCCTTGGTTGACCTGTTTTTTTCTTTGAACTTGTTCCATTGAATTTTGACCTTCATTATTTCTTTTGAGAAACCAGTCATTACATTTTTCCCCTGCATATGATTTATTAAAGTTTTCTGGTTTTTTGACTTTTAACAGTTTGTCACTGGTGTGTTTAGATATTGTTCTTTTTTTAAATTCTACTTAATGTTTGTTGAGTTTGGACCTGTCAGTTAAGTTTTTAATCCATTATTTCTTGAAATATTTTTTTTTCTGCCCTCTACTCTCCTTCAGGGACTGCCTTTCTAACACACTATTGAAATGGTTAACATTATCCTAAAAATTTCTGCAGCTTTACTCTTTTTGCTATGATTGTGTTCTCCATCCTTCAGATTGGATCGTTAATCTGTTTTCAAGATTATTGATTCTCCTGCATCTTAGATCTACTGTAAAGCCTGTATTTTTCCTTAATTCCTTGAATATATTTGTTATGATGGCTTTGAAATTGTCGCTAAATTTACCATCTGGACCCATTCAGTCAGTTTTATTGACTTCTCGTTTCCTGATTATACGTCATACTTTTCTGTTTCTTTGTATATCTAATATCTTGGTTGAAAATTAGACACTTTTGAAAATATTGCAGTAACTCTGGATTGTCTTTGTTTTTTGTTTTTTTTTTACAGGTTACTGATTTTTTGGTGGTTGTTTAGTAACTTGTCTGGACTTAAACTGGAATCTCTGACAGTAGCATTACACTACTACTCAGTTTGTGTTCCCTAGAGATTTGTTTGTGTGACTTAGTGGTCAGCCAGTGATTTGGGTAGAGGTTGCATGGTGAAACCTTGGGCCCCCAAGACATACATCCCCTT
This sequence comes from Cervus elaphus, assembly GCF_910594005.1. NCBI lineage: Eukaryota > Metazoa > Chordata > Mammalia > Artiodactyla > Cervidae > Cervus > Cervus elaphus. Next base: position 81,735,423 of record NC_057834.1, on the reverse strand, counting down.
TGCCAACTGAGGTGTGTGTGGATTGAGGAATGCTTTCAAAGCTGCAGCCATTTCTCAAGTCTCCCTTGTCTTTCATGTGCACTGGATTCTCAGGTCTCTCTTATGTGTAGCTTAGCTGTCAGTCAAGGATTTGGGGAGAGATTATGTCAGTTCGTCTATGATTTTTTCACTTTCAGAGCTCTCATTGAAATTTTTGGCTGGTCCTCACCTACCCTGAACTAGGCCTGTAACCTTGGACTGGCATAGCCAAGTCCAAGTCCAAGTCCACTGCCCGTCCTCAAATCTGGTCTACCACCTCTGCATCCAGGATTGCTGTTTCTCACTTACCATTAGTCCTGAAGTTGATAAAGTTACTGTTTTTACCACCCAGGTTGATATGGGAAATGGAATAGCTTTAAGCAAGATTCTTGATGTTCTTGCCCACAAGTGGATCCATTTTTCAAGAATGAATGCATCTCAATTTCTTTAAATTATTTTTGACAGTTTTTTGCTCCAGTTTTATATTAGTATTCTTCATCTATAAAATTATCCAACCTCTTCATGTTGTCATTAACTTGACCCTCCTGGGCCCTCTTTAAATCACGAGTCAGTCGGATACCCAGTGTTAATAGAATCCTACCAGAATTGCTTGTAAAATGCTGGCCCAGTAGAGTGTTTGATGTAAAGTGACCTCTCTTTCCATTTTCAGGTTGCTTATGATGAAGCTACAGATGAATTTGCTTCTTACTTCAATAGACAAACTTCTCCCAAGATTCTCATCACTACATCAGATAGACCTCATGGGGTAAACATATCAATTACTATAGTTCTTAAATTCTTGATTTTCTTATATAGGTTATTTAAAATAACTTCGTTCAGAAGAGTTAAATTTTTAGTAATTGCCTTAGATAATGCCTGTAAATAAGCTAAATAAAATGTATCGGTAATGTGATGTAGGTTCACCATGTGTGATTCTTTATGATAGGCTTTCTCAGCCTCAGCATTGTTTAAACATTTTGGGCTGGATTTTTTTATTGTTTGGATTGTCCTGTTCATTATAGGATGCTTAGCAGTATCTCTGGCCTCTATCCACTAGACACCCATAGCAGCCAACTTCTACCACTACCATCAGTCATGACCACCAAAAATGTTTCCAGATATTTCCAAACATCCCTTGATGACAGAATTGTCCCTAGTTGAGAATGACTGCTTTAGGTAGATCAGCCTTTGATGGAGGATGAAACTGTTTGGATTTCATTCTTCCTTAGCCTTGCTCTCTATTAATAACACTATAATGATTACTTCTTTCCTTAATAAATATATGCCACTTAGATTTTTATTCTTTTTCATTTTTGAGGATTTTGTTATTTTGTTTTATAGAGAACAGTACGACTCTGTGAACAGCTCTCTACAGTTATACCAAATTCGCATGTTTATTACAGAAGAGGACTGGCTCTGAAAAAAATTATTCCACAGTGCATCTCAAGAGATTTCACAGACCTGATTGTTATTAATGAAGATCGTAAGATACCAAGTATCCTTTGTTCTTTTTAAGGGGTTTTCTTGTCTCCCCTTCACCCCTTTTAAGATATATTTAAAAGAATAAGAAAATGTTTCCTATAACTTTTAGAACATAATTTTTTCAACCAGAGAGTTATATATCTCTATTCAAAACTCTGAACTGATTTTTCCTTTTCACTCTGCAAGCATTTATTAAGCACATGCTATAAGCAAGACATTATTTGTTAATAAAAGATAAATGAGAAAGTCAGCTTCAGGGAATTCATAATCTAGTAGGATAAAATAGATACGTAAACAAATAAAAATATTGTGTCGATAGTACAATTATAGAGGGAAATACAGGATACAGTACAAACTTTGGTAAAAATCTGCCCTGGGGACATTAGGGAAGAAGTGCTTGACAGAAAAAGATGCCTAAACCCTGTCTAGGTGGATATGGGAGAATGAGGTAAGGCAGAGAAAGAATACCTATTGCAAAAATATAACCATTTGAAAATATAGAGGCATGAAGGTGCTCTCCCAGTTGGGGATCTGCAACTATTTTGATATGGCTAGATTTTGTGTTGCCAGAAGCGGTGTCACAGATTGCATTTTTGAAGTAGGAATTTGGGCCCATATTATATATCAACTAGTGTTTCAGATACCAAGAATAACCTATCCTTCTACTGTGAGTCTCAGATCCAAGGTGAATGTGTTACCTCAACCCTAGGTATTTCTTCCTGTTTTGAGATAAAAGATCATATAAAGGATGCCTAGATTTGTTTTTGTCATTGATGTTGTTGCCTGTGAACTCAGTAACTTTAAAGATGACCAACTGAATGTCAAAATTATTAAAACAAAATTACTAAGGATTTATAAACAATGGGGATAGTACTTCCGTGCTGCCAGGGTAACATATTTAAAAAAATCAACTCTGCTTTTTAAAAAATAATGGTTTACAAGCTATTTTTTTCCATCTAAATAACTTTTATGGCGTTTATTCTTTTCAGTATAAGTTAATTAAAGACATCCACTTGATCAGTCGTGTCCGACTCTTTGCGACCCCATGGACTGTAGCCCATCAGGCTTCTCTGTCCATGGGATTTCTCAGGCAAGAATACTGGAGTGGGTAGCCATTTCCTTCTCCAAGTATCCCCTTGCACCACTTGCTTTTCAGAGACTTTTAAGACTAAACTAGCTTTGTATTGTTAGTCATTTTATAATTTGGCTGGATTGTGAGTTTAGGGAAAAAAGTTTCTTGAATACTTAATCTATTCCAGAAGAGATCTGCTTTGAAGATACTAATCCCTGCCTTTTTAAAACATGTCATCCCCACCCCCACCCCCCAAATGAGATTTCAAGACTTTTATTCCTCTGTTTTGGGGCAGGCAGTGCTTCCTCACTTTCACTTTTTTCCTCTTCCTTATTTCTAAATGGAAATTTGAGGGTAGGATAAGTCTTTGTGCTCTTGGCAGCTTATATAGGGTGTTTTACATTCCTGGCCTTTGAGTCATTCATAACAAAGTAACTTTCACATCAGTGGTAACAAAATGCCTCTATATATTTCTGACTGCAAATTACCAGCTAAGGTCTAGGACTCAGGTGTAATCCCACCCAGTTTAGATATGCCATGTAGCACTTGAATGAATCTACCGGACCCTTCTCAAACTCTTCATTGCTAAAATCATTACTAAAAATCAGGATGAGTCCTATGTGGCGTGGTTTGTGTTAGAGATGAGCAATAACATAAGTAATGCCTTTTGTACAGTGCAGGTACTTAGGAATAGATACATTTGGATTTTGTAGTTTCTTTTGATACAAACCACAATTTAGTGGAAATTTCTAGAAAAGATTCAAGCTTTCATTTAGGTTAAATGACTTCTACTTCTCTTAATCCCCTTAAGATTTTATGATTTTTTTTTTTGTAGTGCAAATGATACAGAAATACTTTTTTTTTTTGGCTGTACCTCATGAGTATAGCCAAACCTTGAAGAGAAGGAAAGAATTCAAACATTTACTGATAATCTGCTGTGTAGTAGGCATAGTATCTGTCAGAAGTATATCTTAGAGGTAATGGATTCATTGGGAAGAAAGGCATTTGTGTACCTATAACTCAAATGACAAGTGCTATAGTAACAGTGAGAGCTGAGAATATTTAGAGTTTGAGTGTAAAAAGAGATGGCATTTGAAGCAGGCCTTAATGGATGAGTAAAATACTGTAGATACTTGAAATAGCATAAGCAAAAAGCACATGATAGGATTAATGTTTATGGTATATGAGAGAGGCTGTCAGTGTCTCCCAGTATGAAACAAGATGTAGAGACAGGAGGTTATTAATAAAAGGGGAGTGCGGAGCCACAGTATGAATGCTGATGTTTTTAATCTGTAGATGAGTCTGTGGTGGGAGTAGTTTGAAATTACCTATAGCTGGCAAAACTCTCAAGGCATCTAGTTTTTCACTTAGCACATAAGAAGCTATGAGAAACTACAAATACCATGGCACATCTGAGTCTCATAGCTTATTACTTACAGAACCAAGGTCTAAATCCAACTTGATTAGTCTATATTAGGAGACAGATGTACTTGAAGTGGTGAAAGAGAAGTCAGACCAAGCAGGATACTGTTTTCCTAATCTGCGTGGAAAAATCTCAAGGACCTCAAATAATACAATAACACCTGGGGTAAAAGAGGCAGCTATAAAAGTGAGGAATTTATGAAGGTAAAAGCAATGAACAGGATCTGGTGGTGGGAGAGAAGGAAGTTGCAGATGATAACCACCATAGTTTCTAATTTAATAGATGAATGGGAGAATGTTGATGTCTTTTAAAGATGGCAACATCTGTTTTATAAAACTTATATTGTGTGCAGATACTTAAAAGGCTAGTTCTGACCTCCTTTTAAAGGTTAAGTATTTGAAAGAATCAAGTTGTGCTACAAAGACTTGAGCTGCATTCCAAACTTTTAAAGCCCTTGGACGGCTAGCCTTGATTATAGGTAGTTGTCTTATATTTCATTTGTAATTTAGAGTGTATAGCCTAATTCTGTTTGTGGTAGGGTCAGTAAGTGGTTAATTGATTGATTTTAAACTGTAGTACAGTAATCCCAAGAATTAAGACCTTGTCTCTTGAGAACACTAATAACCTTGATTTCCAGAAGATAGTTTGAGTATCTGGTCTTATGGGATGATATTCAAAACTGCATATCCTGGCCTTACAAATGTATGAAATGTATATACAGATGTATGAAAGTGTGCTTTTAAGGGTTATAAAGCATCTGAACATGGAGGTAAACTTACATTCCATTTGTGGTGCTACAGTTATGCTAGAATCTTATCCTTATTCCTGTATTAGAGTAGTGGATTTTAGCTCTTTCACTTACTTCATTTCAGTGCTTAACATAATTGTCTTTCTGAAAGATTCAGGTTGATTTATGTGTCTTTTGAGTTTTGGGTATGGTGTGAAAATCAAGTCAAAGGAATACATGCACCCACCTATTCACCTAATAGTTGAATTACCTACAGATTTTAGGAGCCTTCGGGCATACAAAGGACTAGTTATTTAAACAACTTAAGGTTTAGATTACAGAGTTCAATGTGTCCTTAGCTTTGTGAACAGATGGATTAATTCTGAGTCACCTGCCCAACGGCCCAACTGCTCACTTTAAAATGAGCAGTGTTCGTCTGCGTAAAGAAATTAAGGTGAGTTTTATGCATTGCTTGACTGGCACGGGTCTCCTCACAGTATCTGGTTAGTAAATACTATAACCTATAATTGATTTAATTTGGCGGGGGGAGGTGGTGCTGGTTGGTTTTGTGATGCTGTGTGGTGAGTAGGGGCTTCTCTCTAGTTGTGGTGCACCGGCTTCTTGCAGTGGCTTCTCTCCTTGTGGAGCATGGGCTCTAGGCACACAGGCTTCAGTAGTTGTGACTCAAGGGCTCTAGAGCACAGGCTCTGTAATTGCGCCTGGGCTTAGCCACTCCACGGCATGTGGCATCTTCCCAGTTCAGAGACTGAACTGGTGTCCCCTGCATTGCAAGGCAAATTCTTAACCACTGGACCACCAGGGAAGCCCAATCTAATTGATTTTTAATAATGATGTTTGTTTGCTCTTCTGATTAAAATTGGTATTTTATCTACGGTATTCTTGTGAGATTATAATAGTTACAGGAGACAAGCAATAGCCTCCATGACTATGAAACATGTCACTTTATAGTAGCACTTTCTTTTTGGTGTTCACTGTGTATTACATAATTTTAGATACATCTTATTTCTTGGGTTTGATTAAGCTATCTATAGTAATTTGTCATTAAGATAACTAAAATGTTTCAATGTCATGTAAATTCTAAAACTTGAAACTGCAATGAAATGTATTTTTGCTACTTTGTTGTGATTTTTCATTTTTCTAGAGAAGAGGCAAAGACCCAGCAGAACACATACCAGAAATAATTTTGAACAATTTTACAACACGACTGGGTCATTCTATTGGACGTATGTTTGCATCGCTCTTTCCCCATAATCCTCAGTTTATTGGAAGGCAGGTTGCCACATTCCACAATCAACGGGATTATATCTTCTTCAGATTTCACAGGTGAGGAAAGTACTTTAACTCCTTGGACTTTGACTTCAATTATGAAATGTTTTCTACATAAACCTGTTTCCCAATGTATTCTGACAAGTATTGTAGATGAGAAATTAAAACTGACATACTAAAGAATAGTTGGGTTCATTCAGACTAATTTCCTTAACTATTTTTATCTTTAAGATACATATTCAAGAGTGAAAAGAAAGTGGGAATTCAGGAACTTGGACCACGTTTTACCTTAAAATTAAGATCTCTTCAGAAAGGAACCTTTGATTCTAAATATGGAGAATATGAATGGGTCCATAAGGTATGTGCTTACTCTATGAAAAGCCATTTAGGCAGTTTTAAAAAGGATGGAATGAGAATAAAACCCTGCACTTTAAGCTTTGAGTGTTTATACCTTAAGTTATGCTTGTGCATTTATTCCCATGAGTTAGAACTAATCTCTGATACAGCATTCTGGTCTAGAGATTAATCTTGGTTCACCTGAAACATCCCTAAAGATCAGTGGTTTGAAAGGTAGACCAGAAGCATCACCTAAGAACTTGTTAGACAATGGCAAACTGTTGGGCCACAGACCTGCTCAATCACTAGCTTAGGGAGTGGGCCAGCAGTCTGTTTATAAACCTGTGTTATAATGATTCTGCTGCATGCTTGAGAATTATTGCTACAGAAAAGTTTGGAGATCATTTTAAATTATAAATGAAAATAATACTTTAAAATACATAAGCATAAAAAAATAAAATACATAAGCATGACTTTAAAATTACACACACACACACACACACACACACACACACACATTACACACACACACACACACACACACACACACACACACACACACACACACACACACACACACACACACACCCCGGACACACACACACACACACACACACACACACACACACACACACACACACACACACACACACACACACACACACACACACACACACACACACACACACACACACACACACACACACACACACCCGGACACACACACACACACACACACACACACACACACACACACACACACCCCGGAAGATAAATTCAGTCTCAGAGACAAACCAAGAGTGTTTTGTGCTATTACCTACAGAATGTTAACTTTTTTTTTTTTTCCAGCCCCGGGAAATGGATACAAGTAGAAGAAAATTCCATTTATAAACAACTGAGAGGACAGTATTAAACTGTGCTGAACAGGCCTGTCTTGAGTTTATGAAACAAGACTCTTTTCAAAACGGCAGTTACTGATTTCATAAACCTTCTTTCATATCTGAACAAAGTATCAAGTGCCATAACTTACCACTATTTATGTAGCAAATAAAAAGGTCATTTTGTTAGGAGTTTGTAAGTTTCCTAAAATCTAATTCTCTTATTTTTAGGTAACTGTGAATACTCTGGAATCAAGATTCAAACTAACATTCCCATTTGTACTTTCATGGAACATGTGGGCTGCTGAGAAACACAGTGCTTGGTAGATACTGTGTAACCTACTGGTTTTCTATCAGACTAGTATTCATAGTTTCAATTCTGTTTCCTGAAAACACATATATTTGGGGCCAGGTTTCTAAGACGTTTTAACATTTCTTTAAGCCTTCAAGAAGGGTAAAAAGTTTTAAAGCAAGATGGTTTGCTAAGGACTTGATACTTGCTTTTGGTTCCTTTTTTCCTTGGTATTTCTTTACCTCATTACATTGTACTGTAGGGCTCCATTCAGGAATTAATTCAGGCTTTGAATGTTTCTCACAACTTAAAATGGAATTATGTCTAGTCTTTACTATCCTTATTAGGAGCGCCACCTAATATGAAGTAACACCCAACAAAAGGGGTTTATTAGAAAACAAAGTTAACCATGTAAATAACTCATGAATAGAAACTAGTATTACTAGCAGCCTTCTCCTGACCTTAAAAGAATTACTTTGCAATCTTTAATTCTCTAGTAATCTTGTAAATACATGGCATAAAGTTATGTGAGATGAGTTGTTAGAACACTAAAAATTTAATCAAAAGTATGATGGGGAAATTTTCATTTTTTAAGTGTACAAAACAAATTAATACATAAAACTTTTATACTAAGTATTTTATTGTATGCTGCCATCAGTGTATATAAAATAATTACCCTTGTGAAACAGAAAATTAAGAATATTCAGAGAGGTAGACATTAAGGACTGACAAAAGTAGAAGTTTGTGTAGTATGGCACGTTACAGAGAGGCTTTTGTACAGGCTTCAAATTTAGCTTTCCTTTGAAGATTCACTGGTTTATGAAAAGTGGTTTGGAAAACCTGAAATGGAAAAAGGTAAAGTGAATTAGGGTAAAATATCATAAGAACAATAGCATTTTTTATGAGTAGCAGTACATCTTACATTACATCACTTTTAGGGTATTTAAATAATGTAAGCTTATATAGTGCTTTCAATTAAACTAAGCCTGTTTTTTTTTTTTTCCTTTAAAAAAAAAAAAAATCACATCCCAGTTGGTTTTTTTGGGGGGCGGAGAGGGGCGGCATAGAAAATGCCTGAATGAAAAGACCTAAAGAGTAACTTGCCAATACATTAAAAAAAAAAAAAAAAACACTCTGGGGATTCTAATTTTTAAAAAGGTTAATATAAAAATCTCTTATGATGGGAGATATCTGAACACTTCTAGAAAATGAGCAACAACTGAGAGCAAGATGCAGTCACTTCTGTTTACCCACATAAATCTATACACACAGATATTGACTATAGTAGTGTTTTAATAGCAAAGAACTGCAAATAGCCTAAATGCAACTCAATAGGACAATGGATAAGTAAGCTAAGGTTTATAAACATGATGGAATACAATACAACAATTAAAATGACTAAACAATCTATGGATTAACACAAATCTCAAAAATAATGCATTAATAGTTATTCTTTAAAAATAACAGCTGGGTTTTAGAACTATAAAACAATAAATACATGGGCATAACAACTCCAGGGTAAGTTATATATTTGGAAAGGTAGAAAATGTATCTTATTTCTTTATAAAAATTAACAAGGAAAAAAAAAAAAAATTAACAAGGTTGGGAATTCCCTTGAGGTCCAATAGTTAGGACTCTGGTCTTTCACTGCCAAGGGACCAGGTTCACTCCCTGGCTGGGAACTAAGATCCATAAGCTGCAAAGCTCAGAACTAACAAGGTAAACCATTTAATTCAGGATAGTAGATAATTGGTTTTTTATAGTGATTTAAAATTTCCTGTTACTTCATTACAAAAAGTTTTATAAGAAGCATAAACAGAATCAGTGGTGAAAATGTTTAGCCTCAAGTTTTGCAAATTACAAAACTGAGATAGGCAGGAAATAGTAGCAAACAATCTGTGATCTGTTTGGCAGGGGCTCAGCCAAAAGTACTCTTAAGCTCCAGGTGGAACAGCAGAGTTTAATTTGGTAATATTATCAAGATTATTAAATTTTAAATGTCATTCCTTACTGAATAACTTACTTCCAGAAGTTTATTTTAAAGAAATGGGTAGAGTATACTTATAGGTACCCAAGATGTTCACCTCAGTGTAGCCTCAGATTTGGAAACCTCAATATTTGATGAAGTATAATTTAAGTTATAATACAACCACAGAAAAATCTCATTTACAAAAACTATTAAATGAGAGCACCAAAGCCTAAGCACTAGACCACCAGGGAATTTACAAAGACTATTAAATGAAACAAAATTCAACTTCAAAAAAACAAAACTGCATACTATAATCACTTTTTGACGATTTTTATTTTTTTGTCTTAAAAGGAAACATCTGTTAACAGTGGTTATTTCTAGGTGTGCAAATCATGGTAACTTCTATTTTAATACCTTGGACTATTTGTTGCTAAAATATCTATGCTGTAAGTTACACATATTTTTAAAAGTTATGAGTGCAAAGACTTAAGCACAGATTTAAATATAGATGTTTTGCATCCATGTCACTCGGTGTGCCAAGGACCACCAGCATCAGGATAATGTCCCAGACCTATTGTTTCAGAATCTCTATTTTAACAAAGTGATTTGTAGCTACATTCATGTTTGAGAAGAAATGCTTTTCCATCCAAATACTTTTCCTAGCCAAAAGTGCTTCAAATCATAATATTAATAAACCTGTGGGTTTTTATTATACTGCCAGGATTAACAGCCATTATTTTACTTTGAAATCTGGATTCTTATCCCAACCAGAGCCAAGTTAATTAGGCACTGATCTGTATTCTATGAAAGGAAACTATGAACAGCCAGTTAAGAAGCCACACTTAGCAGTATTATAAATGAAAATAAACTTGTGAAGAAAATACAAGAGGAACCATAACAATACGGAATTTCTCAAAATTGCCAGAAGCAAAAAACCTTTAACTGTTAAATATGAAGGTGCTTGAATGTTGAAAAGAATTACTTCCTTGAACTCAAAGGTGGTTTTTTTCCCTCTGTTTGGAAAACCTTAACCAATTCAACCAATCATGGTATTTACTAGAGACATGTTGTTAACTTATACAGACTTCCTGGACACTCCCAAGTCTACTAAATTTAATAAGGGAGGCACAACTATGTAACATGGTATTTTAGGAAGCAGCTTCCTGCACTGTGAGGAGTCAGAATATTTGCAGAGGGTGTGTACCATATACAGAGTTGTCTTTATAACAAATAAATGCTCTGACTAAAGTCCTATGGCTTCATGAAGGCAGTACCGTTAGAGTCCATTTTCAATTATCCACACATCATGTTGTCTGGCCACCTCTCTTGTGGATTAACATTATACATTTTTACACATATTGACATCTGTTCTGCAAGGTACAGGTTAACATACAGAAGTACGCTTTAAACCCACCCAAATTTTAGTTTCTATCCTCTGAAAACCAACCATCTCCCACCATAAACTTACATACTTCATTTCCCTCTCGTTATCTTTACCTAAAAAGAATAAAGTTAAAACCTTTTGTCCCCAACTCCAAATGCCTGCACTATGTCAGCTTATGCAGCTATCTCCTCAGTTTGCACTACTTCAATTCTTTTCTATGCTATTCTAGATCATAATTAATCCAAATCCATTGACAGTACGTTAAAAGTCACCACCATGAACACAGCAGATTTCTTTAAATGTCTAAATATTTTCTAGGTACAAAAAAATTAGTATTTGGGGACACCAGAGTACACCATTAAGCAATACTATAAAGGGTTAACATGGCTTGTCACAATAGTGAAATTTTCTAGTAACCCCTATATCTTCTTTATGGTTATTAAATCCTCTACTTAACCCTCTGGTAAAATAGAAACAAGTAGTCTTCATGATTACTAAATCAGCGAATTTCATCAATCTTCACAAAACAAAAAACACTGGAAAATCCAAGTGCCAAACAAAAGTATGGTGAGATCTTGCTCAACTTATAAAGTGCTACAAAGAAAGAAACTTGACTACTTATCCCTACTATATGGAGTTTTGTTGTTTTAATTTAAGGAAACTTACCTTGTCAAGATTCATCTTACTACAAAAAGGAACAGACTTTCTGGGGCCTGAAGGGATTTGTACTAGAAGATACTCCAGTCAGCAGAGGGTCATGTTGAGCATTCTGCAGACAGAACTGTTTCAAATCTGCAGCTGCCTGGGAAACCTGCATATAACAAGCGGTGGGGGGAGGGAGTGGGAGGTGATAACAATGTGTTAATGAAAGTTTTCTCAAATCTTTAATAAAAATATCTGCCAATAAACACAACTCAAAAAATATATATGCTAATTGAAGGTCACCAGTCATACTGTTGTTGTTTGGTGGCTAAATTGTGTCTGATTAAATCATATCTGACTTTTGCAATTCCATCAACTGTAGCCCACCAGGCTCCTCTGTCCATGTCCAGGCAAGAATATTGGACTGGGTTGCCATTTCATTCTCCAAGGGATCTTCCTGACCCAGGGATCAAACCTGCATCTCCTGCTTGGCAGGTGTATTCTTTGCCACTTGGCCACCAGGAAGCTCATCAACAGTCATATACTGTCAACATATACATATGTTTGATACACAATCATATACAGTCAAAACGCTCCATGTAAATAAAACAAGCATGAACAGTACAATTCTGTTATCTGCAAAGCATAGTACATGTTGCTAGTTTACTAATAAACAGGATGTTCTAGTGTAACCATGAAGGTACTCAACATTTTTTTTATTAAAAGCAATACACAGGATATTATAGGGTAAAGATAAATTAAAATGCCAGTAAACTATCACTCTGTCTTGAAAGTGGTATACTGAGAAAATGCTGAGAGTGTCTTGGTATTACATACCATCAGCTGTTCTATGTTACAAAATTGGACAATGACAGTTTCTGCTCAGTGACATGGGACTGAAAGGCTGATTATTAGCAAACTTCAATTTAAGAACTTTACTGAGCAGCCTGCCTTTAAGAAACTGCCTTACATGTGACTTAATAATTTTCATATATATACAAAACGAATCAAACAGGACTTAGAGAACTTCTGTGGTTTCACAGTTAAAACAACTTTATACCAACTTCAACATCTACTATTTGTACATATTCTGTGAAGGCATGGTGCAGGACACCGAAACAATAAACTGAATAGTTCATATATATAACATGAATGACTAAAGGATGCCTCAAATAAATATAGTATCCTAACTCTTGAATTGTGGTTTAGGAAGATGGGGAAGGCAATCATTTATTTTATTCTGTTTTAACTATCTACAAGGATAAGAACAGGTGTCCAATCTGGCTGGGTAATATTTAGCCTCTGAAAGGGAGCTAAGGGCACCACAAGTGCTCTCTATACAAAGAATTTCTGCAGATGACAGCTTCTGATAAACGGATCCATCACCGTGAGATGAATCTAAACTCTTCCTGGAATCTACTTATATGTTTGGTTTATACACCAGACCAGGATAAAGAGTTTCATGAATTTATTTATCAACTGTGTAAGTAGTTTTGGGTTCCAAGTACAACAAGAAATGGGCACCCTGCTCCCCTCACAAATATAGCTACAGTGGGGGAAGGGTGGCATCATTTTTCAGTATCTTATAACATGGTTTCATTCATTCACATTAACCAGCAGTAAAGAATCTATTGCGCTTCCCCTGTGACTCAGCGGTAAAGAACCCACATGTCAATGCAGGAGATACATAAGAGATGTGGGTTCGATACCTGAGTCTGGAAAGATCCCCTGGAGAAGGGCATGGCAACCCACTCAGTATTCTTGCTGGGAAAATCCCATGGACAGAGGAGCCTTGTGGGCTATAGTCCATAGGGTCACAAAGACTTGTGACTTTATGCTCAGGACATGACTGAGCATAAACATGAGAAAGAATCTGTTAATTTTCTGCCAAAAATGTATGCAGACTCCAACTTAAACTCCCTTTCACAAACTTCTCATCACCTCTATGTGCCTAATATAATTCAGGCCCTTGGAATATGTAAGAAAAACCAGGTCCCTGATACAGAGCTAACAGTTCAGATGAAAAGAGACAAGATGCTCTGCAGGAAAAAAAAGAGTTTGTTAGATCAGGACCTGTGCAAAGTGTTTTCAAGAAGGTGACATTTAAATTGAGATCTGTGACAAGAGATCCAGCCAAGGAACCATTAGTGAAAATAACCAGTGAGAATTCCAATCAATGGGGAGAGTGGAGACAAAGGCTTAAAACTCAAACAAGCTGCTAGCCCCTAAGGCACTATAATAATAACCATCAGAGAGGTTGAAACCCTATAATCCTGGCATAATTATCAGTGCCTCTTTCCCTCTCAAAAGTGCCCTGGGTTGGGAACAAAGTGTATGGTCACCAACACTGGGGGAGTTTGTCAAGCATTTGTGATAATTTCTATCAACTACTCAAACAAAAGCTTTTAAAAAATAAAGTCGTGCTAATTCAAAAGTAAAATGTCACTACAAAAGCATCTAGCAAAGTCATGGGTAAAACAGAAGCACAAAATGAAATCTAACTCACCACATTTTGCAACATGTCCAAAGAAAAGTTCATTTAAATTCCCCCAAGGTGAGGTGCTTTCCTCCTTGCTACACACAGCCCTGCCATTTAGACTTGAGATTTCTATAACCAAACCCTTGTGATGGCTTTAATGATTCTGACCAAAACCCTCTTTAGTACTGGAGGAAGGCACCCCACTGGAGAGTTATTGCAAGGGCTAGGGTTTTTAAGGTAAAGCCCTCAAGGTATACTCATTTTCTTTGGAGACTAGGACTAAATATCCCTACTTAACACTTAACTGCTTTCAACCAGCCTTTTTTTTTTTTTTTTTTTTGCCCCCCTTCCCATTTTTTTCTTTCCTCGGCCACTCCAACCTAAGATGAAGGCACACCTGAATAATAACAATGATTTCAGAGATAAATCCAGGCAAGGCTAACCATAAATCACTGGGATGAGGTAAGAATCTGGAAATTAGAGAAATGGATTCCACACAGCAATGGAGTTTATAGCACTTAAAGGACAGGAAGGGAGGGGAATCCCATCCCAAGACTGATGGGAATTTCCCTTCCCTCCTGAGATGACCACAACCGGGTAAACCAGGTTCCTGGCATTTCTACATAAGGAAATAGGTAAAAAGAGAGCATCTAACAACACGAAACACTTCAGGGGGAAGTAAAAACTAGTGTGATGAGTAAAGAATCAAATCATCTTGGAAACTAGCTGTCTCTTTCAACAGAGTGCATGGTTTATATCCTTCCCTGTTTCTTTTCTAATTACAGTAAGCGTTTCACATGTAAACTGAGTGCACCACAAAGAAGCCAATCCACGCAGGATTTAAAAAATCAAGAAACTTGGAATAGCACTTAACGTTAGCTTGTCCTATCAACACACACACACGACTTTTTCCCCAAAGTAAATACCTCAGGACAAGGTCAATGCTAACTAGACGCCAAAATAAATAACACTGGTCCACCCTAATTACTTATTCGGGTATGCAGACCAGGAGATATGCCCAAGGTCAGATCACAGCAAAGTGCAAAACAGATATGAAATGCACGCTTTGTCCGAGGTTGCGCAGGACACCAGTGGTAATCTTAGACACTGTAAACGTTTCCAAAACAGGCTTCTTTAACCTACAATTAAAGTTATGCAAGAATTCGTTTTCAAGTGTGTGTTCGGTGAATAAGTGGAGCTGGAAGTAAGGCTCGACTACTAAAGGGAGTGGATTTGGGAAAGTTCTGACATGAAAAAATACTTCTGTTCTGAATCAAAAGGCGGATAAATAAAACTCCGTCCGGTGACAAGAAACGAGGGAAACGGTAGCGAGGGCCGGGAAGGGCGCGGGCGGAGGCGCAGCTCTTGGGGAGCCCAGCCGCGGAGTCACTGCCGAGGGAGGGAGACAGGGACGAGGGCCGGAATGCGGAAAGCGGCTGTTAAACCAGGGCCAGCCCGCCTGGGACCGCCTTGGGGCGCAAGGGCGCACTAACCGGCCCCCCAAGCCGCAGCGCCGACCCGTGCCGCTACTTCTCTAAAGCTGGCCGAGATCGCGGCCGCCGAGCCGGCGTTCTCCCCAGGGGCGAGTGGCGGCCGCCGCGTCAGCTCGCCTGCCGTATCCCACCCGCCACCTCCCCGCCTTCCCCTCCCCCTCGGCCACCCGCCCCCGCTCACCTTCACCCGATTGAGCCCGGCCTCCAGCCGGAGCTGTTGAACCACTTTTTTCATAGCCGCGACGCTGGATGAACCAGACATGGCGCACTGGAAAGGATGGCAGATCCGCGGGCCGTCGGCAGGTCTGCGGTGGGTCCGCTGGGCCAGTCGGCGGGGCTGGGGGTGAGGCTCGGAACTTTGTCTCTTAAGTTTCCGGTCCTTTACCCAGTGGCTCCACCCTCAACGCGCATGCGCGCTCTCCTCCGCCCGCCGTTTTGGCTCCACACCCGAAAGGGAGCGCGAGCTTGGGAGGGTGAGGGGAGAGTCGGGAGGGAGAAGGGGCGGAGCGGACGGTGGGCGCGGTAGCTACGGGACGCCGACTGGAACGGACGCCTCTCCTCTCCGTCCTCCCTCTCCCGAGAGGCAGAGTTGGGAGAGGTAAGGAAAGAGATCGTAGTTATCCTGCGAGACCCGAAAGGGACTCCAGAGAGGGTCGGTGAGGAAAATAAGTTGTTGAGAGACTTTGTAACAGTCATGGTGGCGGGACGACGAGGCGGTTCCAGTGTCCCTGGCGGAATTGGCGGCAGAGATGGAGGAAAGGGAAGGGAGAGCCCCACGGAGGCGTAGGAGCTAGAAGTATGGGCTTGAGTCGCTGGCACCTTGTTCCCTTAGGGACGCGTCCCTCAGTGACCCGTTTTTGTCCAGCGGGGCGGCCCTTCCGCAGGTGGCTTCCCACCGACAGACGCCCGAGAGCGAAGGAGGGCGCGAGGTCTCTAACCGACCGAGAGGAGCCGGGCGGCGGGCAGCGAGGGCGCTGGTTCGCTAGAGAAAAGGGGATCTTCACAAGGTTTGGCTTCTGGCGCCTCTTACCTCTCCTTTTTCTAGAAACGATTGTGAAGAAGCCAAGGTGCTAACTGAAAATTATATTTATCTCTTCTTGTCCATTTCATTTGGTGGATGAACGTTCATTGTACTTTAAGAAATAAAAACTTTCTGTTTTGAGAAAGTTTGCTCTTTTATGTTTCAGTTGTAGCTTATTACCTGATGCTTGAAATTGACCTTCAGAGGCGCTTTCAGGAGAAACAGTAGGATGGAACTAAGCAAAGAAGGCTCAGACGCTGCATGTTTCACGCATGGGAACTTATGTCACGCACTTAGGACAAATGTTTCTTGTTCTGCTGGTATAGTCTGTCAGTGAATACACTAGTATTTTCTAGAAACATGCATAATTTCATCATTAATACATTTCAGTTGTTTTGTATAGTGAGAAAATCTGTGTGTTGTGTGCTCTATCTCATATCTCAACAAAACCTAACTTGTAAAACAGTTTAAATCACTTCACAGGAATGTACAGTTTACTTGGCCGGAACTAGAAACCAGAGTTTGAATTCTGTCTCTGTCTCCTACCTTGGTATCCCTGGGCAGGCCACTTTCCTGAGCTTCTGTTTCCTCATTTCAAAATGAAATAATAAAGCTTACTTTGCAGAATTGTCTTTCTGAATGAAGTTTTATATGTAAAGAGTATGACAAGTATCTAAATAAATGTCTCTTTTCCCTCTTCCCCAGTAGTATTGCAAATTATTTGACCTTTATGCTTTGTTAACTAATCTCATTCATACTTTATTCAGTTCAGTTCAGTCGCTCAGTCATGTCCGACTCTTTGCGACCCCATGAATCACAGCACACCAGGCCTCCCTGCCCATCACCAACTCCCCGAGTGTACTCAAACTCATGCCCATCAAGTCGGCGATGCCATCCAGCCATCTCATCCTCTGTCGTCCCCTTCTCCTCCTGCCCCCAATCCCTCCAAGCATCAGGGTCTTTTCCAGTGAGGCAACTCTTCGCATGAGGTGGCCAAAGTGATGGAGTCTCAGCTTCAGCATCAGTCCTTCCAATGAACACCCAGGACTGATCTCTTTTAGGATGGACTGGTTGGATCTCCTTGCAGTCCAAGGGACTCTCAAGAGTCTTCTCCCACACCACAGTTCAAAAGCATCAATTTTTTGGTGCTCAGCTTTCTTCACAGTTCAACTCTCACATCCATACATGACCGCTGGAAAAGCCATAGCCTTGACTAGTTTACCTTAAGGTAATATTAAGAGTAAAGCAGGTCTTGATTGCTCTGTCTTGAGTTCAATTAATCAAAAATTAGTTCTGAATTAAAATATCAAGTTTTTAATGCATCCACTAAAAATGAAAGTTCTAGTCTCCCAACTGGCATACTAGTTAATGAATACCCGTGTGCTGTGTTTATTATAGATTATTACCATTTATTCTTAACTGATAAATTGCCACATGCATATATATTGTTTAGTCACTAAGTTGTGTCCCACTCTTTTGCAGTCCTATAGACTGTAACCTGCCAGGCTCCTCTGTCCATGCGATTTCCCAGGCAAGGATACTGGAGTACCGGGTTGCCATTTCCTTCTCTAGGGGATCTTCCCAACCCAGAGATTAAACCTGTGTCTCCTGCATTACAGGTGGATTCTTTATTGCTGAGCCGCAGGGGAAGCCTCATACACCTATAAACGGTATGGACCTAACAGAATTAGAAGATACTAAGAAAAGGTAGCAACAATACACAGAAGGACCATACAGAAAAGATCTTAATGACTCAGATAACCATGATGGTGTGATCACTCACCGAGAGCCAGACATCCTGGAATATGAAGTTAAGTGGACCTTAGGAAGCATCACTACAAAGTTAGTGGAGGTGATGGAATTCCAGCTGAATTATTTCAAATCCTAAAAGATGATTGTGAAAGTGCTACACTCAATATGCCAGCAAATTTGGAAAATTCAGCAGTGGCCACAGGACTGGAAATGGTCAGTTTTCATTCCAATCCCAAAGAAAGGCAATGCCAAAGAATGTTCAAACCAACCACACAGTTGCACTCATCTCACACACTAGCAAAGTAATGCTCAAAATACTAAATGTGCCAAGCTAAGCTTCAACAGTACATGAACTGTGAAATTCCAGATGTTCAAGCCGGATTTAGAAAAGGCCGAGGAACCAGAGATCCAATTGTCAACATCCGCTGGATCATCGAAAAAGCAAGAGAGTTACAGAAAAGCATCCACTTCTGCTTTATTGACTGCACCAAAGCCTTTGACTGTGTGGGTCACAACAACGTGTGGAAAATTCTTAAAGAGATGACAATACCAGACCACCTTACCTGCCTCCTGAGAAATCTGGGTGCAGGTCAAGAAGCAACAGTTAGAACCATACATGGAATAACAGACTGATTCCAAATAGGAAAAGGAGTACGTCAAGGCTGTAAATTGCCACCCTGCTTATTTAACTTACATGCAGAGTGAAAATGAAAGTGAAAGTCACTCAGTTGTGTCTGGCTCTTTGTGACCTCATGGACTATGCAGTTCATGGAATTCTCCAGGCCAGAATACTGGAATGGGTAGCCTTTTCCTTCTCCAGGGGATCTTCTCAATTCAGGGATCGAACCCAGGTTTCCCGCACTGTAGGCGGATTCTTTACTAGCTGAGCCACAAGGGAAGCCCCTATATGCAGAGTACATCATTTGAAATGCTGGGCTGGATGAAGCAAAAGCTGAAATCAAGATTGCCCAGAGAAATATTAATAACCTCAGATACGCAAGTATCACCACCCTTATGGCAGAAAGTGAAGAGGAACTAAATAGCCCCTTGATGAAAGTGAAAGAGGAGAGTAAAGAAGCTGGCTTTAAAAAAAAAAACAGATCATGGTATCCACCCCTATCACTTCATGGCAAATAGATGGGGAAACAATGGAAACAGTGAGAGACTTTATTTTGGGGGGCTCCAAAATCATTGCAGATAGTGACTGCAGCCATGAAATTAAAAAGACACTTGCTCCTTGGAAGAAAAGCTATGACCAACCTAGACAGCGTATTAAAAAGCAGAGACATTACTTTGCTGACAAAGGTCCATATAGTCAAAGCTTTGGTTTTTCTAGCAGTCATATATGCGTGTGAGAGTTGGACCATGAAGAAAGTTGAGGACCAAAGAATTAATGCTTTTGAACTGTGGTGTTAGAGAAGACTCTTCAGAGTCCCTTGGACTGAAAGGAGATCAAACCAGTCAATCCTCAGGGAAATCAGTCCTAACATTCATTGGAAGGACTGATGATGAAGCTGAAGCTCCAATACTTTGGCCACCTGTTGCAAAGAACTGACTCATTAGAAAAGACCCTGACACTGGGAAAGATTGAAGGCAGGAGGAGAAGGGGATGACAGAGGATGAGGTGGTTAGATGTCATCACCGACTTGATGGACATGAGTTTGAGAAAGCTCTGGGAGTTAGTGTTGGACATGGAAACCTCGTGTGCTGCAGTCCATGGGGTAGCAAAGAGTCAGACATGACTGAGTGACTGAACAGCAGCAGTCATTTTTATAGTTTCAGTCCTTCTACTTCCAAAAGTGTATTTCTACTTTAAGTAAAAAGCTATATATATTTAAGCTTAATTTTTGATCGAGAGAAAATGAATTATTTAGTAAAAAGAGTTTTAGTCACAAGTCTACTGTATTAATAATTTACCCCTTAGTTGTATGTGATATATGATTTTCTTTGCATTTACCAGCCCTACTTATCAGTAGTATATCATTTTAAATTATTATTATAAGATTGCATACTTATCAAAGTTTTCATTTTGACTCTATTTTAAAGCCTTTTGTTTTTTTCTGTTTACTTTTTGAACGAATCAAAGACCAAAAATGAGTGGAATGCTATAAGTTAAGCAAGCCAAACCAAAAATCTGTTATAACCTTTATTAAATACTAAATGAAGAAAAGATAAAAAAAAAAAAAAAGCCCTACAAAATTCCAACTGATAATTACCCTATTCAGACATTGGTGAATATGTCCCTCAATCCAAGTCGACCTTCTTCTTCAGAGGTAAGAGAATCTTTTTGTACTAAAATATAAGAAACACCTACCTACCACTGGTTTTAAAAAGTTTTGATAAAGCAAAAATATGGATTATATAAAGTATTAGATACTAACTCCACTGTGAACCCAATTTTCTGTATCCCATTATTTGATTACAGATCTTGTATCTCTAAGGACCCCAATTATACTGGTACCTCTAGTGCATTGACCCTATAATCTTTTTTTGTTTGTTTGTTTCTCTCTGGCTATCTTAAATATCATGGAGCATTCTTGATCACTCTCTTGCACAAAATTTTGACTCATTACCCCCTCTCATTTCATTGTACTCCTTGACAAAACAAAAACCCTGGTTAATCTTCATCTGTTCCTCATGTATACCTACACTGGCACATGGCTGGAGAAAAATATACCAGCATAAGGACTATTCTCACTTTAAATTAATGAGCATGAATCTCAAGTGGAGCTTTTTGCTAGGAGGCAACAAGTCTACCTCCCACTTATTCTCTGTTCCACTGTTTTAGACAACTATTTCATACTTTCTCAAACCCCCGTACCTTCTTCCCATTTTTTCTTTAAATTAACTCCAAACAAGTTTTCACTCCTCTACTCCACCAAAACCAACTGCCCTGTTCGCCTTTCCATTACTAAAGCTATTGTTTAATTCTTATCCCACACACGCTTGATCTGTATGTGCACAATAGTTGACACCATTGATCACTCTCTTCCTTGACATAATTAATTCCTTGTTATTCATTCTCAGTCTTCTTTCAAAAAATATTTATATATTTGGCTGCATCAGGTCTTAGTTGCAGCACATGGGATCTGTAGTTTAGGCATGCAGGATCTTTAGTTGCAGCATATGGGATCTATTTCCCTAACTAGAGATCAAACCTGGGCCCCCTGCATTGGTCGAACAGAGTCTTAGCCACCAGACTACCAAGGAAGTCCCTGTTCTGTCTTCTTTTTTAGGTGTTATTTTTCTTCCTGATCTCTTGATACTGGGGAATTTCAGGGGTCAGCTCTTTGTTCTCTTCTCTGCACTCATTGTGATCTTATTCAATCTAGTAGTTTTAAATACCAACATTATGCTAAGTATTCACAAATTTATATCCCCATCCCAACCCTCTTTCCCAAGCTCCAGACAGATATTGTCAACTGCCTACTTGAAATCTCCACTCGGATGACCAATAGCAGAAAATCAACATGTTTGAAACTGAACTATACTTCTCCCCGCAACCCAAACCTGTACTAACCATGACCTTACCCACTTCAGTTTATGGCAAATCCATCCTTTTAACATATGAGGCCAAATACCTTGGAGTCATACTTAATGCCTTACTCAAACTTCACTTCTTAGACGCTCAGTTCAGTTCAGTTCAGTCACTCAGTCGTGTCTGACTCTTTGCAACCCCATGGACTGCAGCATGCCAGGCCTCCCTGTCCATCATCAACTCCCAGAGTTTACTCAAAATTCATGGCCATTGAGTCGGTGATGCCATCCAACCATCTCATCCTCTGTTATCCCCTTCTCCTCCTGCCTTCAATCTTTCCCAGCATCAGGGTCTTTTCAAATGAGTCAGCTCTTCGCATCAGGTGGCCAAAATATTGGAGTTTCAACTTCAACATCAATCATTCTAATGAATATTCAGGACTGATTTCCTTAGGATGGACTGGTTGGATCTCCTTGCAGTACAAAGGACTCTGAAGAGTCTTCTCCAACACCACAGTTCAGCTTTGATTAGACAGACCCTTGTTGGTAAAGTAATGTCTCTGCTTTTTAATATGCTCTCTAGTTTGGTTGTAGCTTTTCTTCCAAGAAGCAAGTGTCTTTTAATTTCATGGCTGCCGACACCATCTGCAATGATTTTGGAGCCCCCCAAAATAAAGTCTGTCACTGTTTCCATTGTTTCCCCATCTATTTGCCATGAAGTGATGGGACCAGATGCCATGATCTTAGTTTTCTGAATGTTGAGCTTTAAGCCAACCTTTTCACTATCCTTTTTCACTTTCATCAAGAGGCTCTTTAGTTCTTCGCTTTCTGCCATAAGGGTGGTGTCATCTGCATGTCTGAGGTTATTGATATTTCTCCCAGCAATCTTGATTCCAGCTTGTACTTCATCCAGCCCAGCATTTCTCATGATGTACTCTGCATATAAGTTAAATAATCAGGGTGACAATATACAGCCTTGACGTACTCCTTTCCCGATTTGGAACCAGTCTGTTGTTCCATGTTCAGTTCTAACTGTTGCTTCTTGACCTGCATACAGATTTCTCAAGGGGCAAGTTAGGTGGTCTGGTATTCCCATCTCTTTAAGAATTTTCCACAGTTTGTTGTGATCCACACAGTCAAGGGCTTTGGCATAGTCAGTAAAGCAGATGTTTTTCTGGAATTCTCTTGCTTTTTCAATGATCCAGCAGATGTTGGCAATTTGATCTCTGGTTCCTCGGCCTTTTCTAAATCCAGCTTGAACATCTGGAATTTCACAGTTCACATACTGTTGAAGCCTGGCTTGGAGAACTTTGAGCATTGCTTTGCTAGTGTGTGAGATGAATTTAATCTGAAAGAAAATAGCTGAATCACTTTGCTTTACACCTGAAACTAACACAAAATTATAAATCAACTCTACTTCAATTAAAATAAAAAAGATATGAGAACCAAATGCATAAGTTATCCTTGATTGGATTCTAGATTGAAAAAACATTCTGAGGACAGTTGGACAATAGGGGAAATTTGAATATGGACTAGATATCAGTTGACATTAAGGAATTGTTAGTTTTCTTAGATGTGTATTTGGATTATTCTATTTAAAACTGAATAGTACTCCCTCTTTTATCTTCCCTTTTTTTTTTGCCCTGCTCTACTTATTCTTTTTGACCAGGGCTGTTCACTTTCTAATTTTCTGTATCACGGTTTATTGTCTGTGTCCCTCACAAGGCTGAGACTAGTCTGAGGCAAAGGAGTCAGTTGTCTTTGGTGCAAAACTTAAAGAGGCACCCAATAAATTAAGTAATTAAAATAAATAATAAAATATTTCTAAAATGAAACATTAATGGAAAAACCAATGATGAACAAGATATCAATATTTTAAATAGAAACAGGATCCAATAATGCTATGCCTAGCCATTTTGGAGCCAGAGGCAAAAGGCAAAATATATACCCCTCTGTATCCCTTTTAATGTATTTTTAATTTATGTATTTATTTATTGTAGAATAGTCATTTTTATTTTCACTTATTTTTTAAAATTTTTAATCATCGTTGATTTACAATATAGTGTAAGTTTAAGATGGGCTTCCCAGGTGGCTCAGTGTTAAAGAATCTGCCTGCCAGTGCAGGAGATGCAGGTTTGATCCCTTGGTCAGGAAGAACCCCTGGAGTAGGATATGGCAAACCACTCCAGTATTCTCACCTGGGAAATTTTGTGGACAGAGAAACCTGACAGGCCACACAGTCCATGGGGTCCCAAAGAGTCGGACACAACTGAGCAACTGAGCACTCCACAGGTAAGTTTTAGGTATGAAAGTGAAAGTCACTCAGCCGTGTCCAACTCTTTTCAACCCCATGTATTATGCAGTCCATGGAATTCTCCAGGCCAGAATACTGGAGTGGTTAGCCGTCCCTTTCTCCAGGGGGTCGTCTGAACCCAGGGATGGAACCTCGGTCTCCTGCATTGCAGGAGGAAGCCACAGCACAGCAATTCAGTTACACCTGTGTGTATATATATATTCTTTTTCAGATTCTTCTCCCTTATAAGTTATTACATAATATTCAGTATGGTTTCCTGTGCTATTTAATGTGTTTTTAAATAATTAATTGTTTTAATGAGAATATTATTGATGAGTTTACTTCCATTAAAGCCAGGAAAGTAAAATTACAATAAAATTGCATTTTGATATAAATAGAATTTTTAACCTTAAAGTGATGTCCTGAGTTTTAACACAGGCTTGCAAAATTTTCAATATTTTTTCAAATATGTTTGTTCTGGAAAAAGTTAGCCATTAAGAAATGTAAGAAATGTAAATATTTATTAGTATAGCTTTAATATTTACTATTGTAGTATTAGTACATAGTATAGCTTTTAGCTGTTAATAGGATGGTATAGCCAGAGAGTAATCTTTTAAAAGCCCTGATATTTAAAATACAGCATATAGGAAACTTCACTATTCAATCTATGCATACATCTTAAACTATTAGTTAATATTCTGACATCAAAATATACAGATAATATGCTTGGTCTATAATAACAACTTGAGCAAATTACTCATTCAAGAGTCATTTTCATTTCCTATAAGAATTAGTAATATTAATGTGAGGTCATATTTACTTCAAATTTAAAAAACATTTTTTTCAGATACATTATACTGTAGTGTATAATCATTTAAATGCTTTGACTTTTAATATGGATGAGTAGCAAACTTTCATTGAAGTAAAAGTCTTTATTTGCTATAACTGTTTTGTAGGAATCTATTCTCAGTGGGTGAATTCTAATTAAGATCATAAAACATTAATAGAAAGGTGATAGTACATATAAGCACAGACAACATATAAACAGAGACAGTCTAAGCTTACAGACCTGCCCTATATGGAAACAACCATTCTTTTCCATCACTGGTCAGGAATAGGTTCTTCCTCAAATTCTGGTAAACAAAAATATTCCCCAAACCCCTGTATTCACACTTCAGCAGGTTAGAACTAGCAACAATCGTAACAGCTGTGTTAGGGTGACTATATATATATATAATATATATGGATTCTATATGTATATAGAATAAGAACTATACATATATATGTGTGTGTGGGAATATATATATATAAGGAGTAAGGATTCCACAAAGTCACACAAATTAAACTGTGTAGGTAGGGGTCAGGGAAAGGGGCATTGGTTGGTAATAGGAAATCTGATCTTGGCAATCTAGTGGCCTCACTGCAAGCCACAAATGTTTTGTGTGTCATATATATGTTAAGGAAATCTAGCACCACATCTAGGACATTGTTTCCAAGGGAAAATGTGCTCCAGTGCCAAGTAGCCAACTTAGCTATTTCAGGCTCTTCGTTTTGTTTTTTTGTACGTGTTTGTTCAGAAGGATACATATATACCTTGTTTATTTCAACAATGTTTATTAAACTTAAATTCTAGAGGACATTAATTGATTTTTCTCACTTAAAAATGATTTTAACTGACTTTATTCTCAATTTATTCAGTTGGTGGAACTTCATGTTTTTTATGTACCTGAAGGATCATGGAATTATAAGTTAAATACCATTTCAATAGAAGTTGTTAACAAATTCATTTCAGCTGGATTTATAAGGCAAGTATTTTGTATTCACATTACAATGTGTCTGAAAAAGTGATCTTTTTTTTTTCTGCAGAGAAAAATGCTTTGTGGAAATTCAAAATTGTAAGTGAAAAATATCTTGTTCGTGTGATGGATCCAGTTCCTCCCTTAATGAATACTATCAATAAATAATACTATGTAACTGTTAAAAAGTGCCATAGGAACAGATATCACTTAGCCACCACACTGCCACCTAGAAAACAGAGTAAAACTAACCTGTGTAGTAACCAGGCTATACACAAAGAGAATTAAGACCATATTTACCTGAAATTAGAAACCTCCTGAAGAGCTATGAATAGTGGTTAAATTAGCATATCTACAATGACTTTTTCACTGAACTATTTAAAAATAGAAACACAATATATATATACATATAACACATATGGGCTTCCCAGGTGACGTTAGTGGTAAAGGACCCGTCTGCCAATGCAGGAGACTTAAGGCACATGGATTTGATTCCTCGGGAAGATCCCCTGGAGGAGGGCAGGGCAACCCACTCCAGTGTTCATGCCTGGAGAATTGCATGGACAGAGGAGCCTGATGGGCCATTGTCCACTGAGATGTAAAAAGTTGGATACGACTGAAGCGACTGAGCACGCACATAACATATATATTTTTTCACATTCACAGAAACACACATGATACCATGTGTTCTAACTGCCTATTGTTATTTCTCTTGAGGACACCTCAGTCTTCCTAATCTTCCCGATCATTTCTTTTAAGCACACGAATTTCATTTCTTTTAAGCACACGAACTTCCTTTCTGTTCTGGAACACATTAGACATAGTCCTACCTCAGAACTCTTGTACTTGCTGTTTCTTTTGTCTAAAATGCTCTTTGTGTCTTTACATATGCTATCTCACCTCCTTCATTCATGTCTTTTCTCCAGTATTACTTTTTTGTTTATATTTTCTCTCATCAGAATACTCATCCTTACCTGCTTTATGTTTCTCTATAGTACTGGGCTTCCCTGGTAGCTCAGTAATAAAGAATCTGCCTGCCAATGCAGGAGACGTGGGTTCGATCCCTGCATTGGAAAGGTTCCCTGGAGAAATAAATGGCAACCCATTCTAGTGTTCTTGCCTGGAGAATCCCATGGACAGAGGAGCCTGGCAGACTACAGTCCATGCTGTCACAAAGAATCAGATAGGACTGAGCGACTAAACAACAACAGCAAATAGTACTTAGCAGTGTCTTATGAATTTAATTTTTTCTTACTTACTTTGTTAATTTTTCACTTCCACCATTAGATTGTAAGGTCTATAAGGGCAAAAATATTTGTTTTGTTGATTGCCTTATTCTCAACCCTACAACAACGTCTGCCACAAAGAGGAGCTCAATATATGTTTGTTAATTGAGTGAGTTAATTATATAATATTCCCCTAAAAGTCTACAAAAATAAGAACTCAGAACAAGAGCTTTAAATTTTAGATGTTGAGGAATGAAGTGTTCCCAATAAGCAAAGATGTTTACTCTGATGACATTCGATCATCAAAGAAAGTTTTAAGCATTAGCTAACAGTGTCAAATTTCCAAAATAAATATCTGTGGCTAAATCCTTCTTTAAGATACATATAACATTATATAAATATCATTGCAAGGTTTTATTTTAATAAAAAACGGAAGGTAGATGAGAAAAGTGAAACTGAGGGTAGATGAGAAAATAAGTCCTTTTTAGTACAGAAAGGACTTTCATAAACTGTACCTTTGGATAATTTAAAATTTTAATAATTTTATTGATTAAGTGACTTTTAACCATTTTGTAAAAATATATTTACAGCCTTCAAGCCTACAAAGTTCCAAGCAACGTAGAAACACAATATATTAAGTTATATATGATATGTTAAATTAGTATTTGGATTTAAGTTAAATGACTAAAGCTATTGAATCTTTATTATAGCTGAAACCTATTTTATTTTACGTTATAAGGCAATGTCATGATATTTCAGAGTATCTCCTCACCTAACTTTACAAGACCTGAGGGAGCATCTCAGTGAGTTCCTTGGTGAAGAAGCTGTTGCAGAAAAATTTTTATTTCTCAAATGCATTGGAAATAATCTAGCTGTAGTAAGTTTTCTTAATTTTTCCTTTTGATTAAAGAAAAGCATACATTAACAAATTTTCTTTCTTAAATGCTTATCAACTCAACTCCTTAATATACTATGCAATATGTAATCTCAATCATAACAAAATGGAAATATCATTTAGCACATAGGTCATCAAGAAAAGATGGGCCTTTCTGGTATATTATTGTGCACTAAAGTATGCGGGGGGTTGGGGTGTAAATTTCCTTGGGGAGAAAAGAAAGATAAATTTTAAATGTGATCATAAATTTTTAAATTTAATAGTATTTAAAAGCTTTTTAAATGAGCACTTATGGGGGAAAAAAAGGATTCTCATTTGTTAGGCCACAGCTAGCCTTGTTTGATGTGGAATGACTCCAATATACTGTATTTGATGGGGCAGGAATCAGCTGTTCTCAATTGAACACTCTTATTTGTAACTTCAGTGGCAGGATTTTCTAAACAGAGAGTTCTCCTAGCTGAAATCTCAGTCCAGCAAACCATTAGATCTCAAAGTTTCTGGTTTCTCATATTTATATAGGTTTATTTCTCTAATCAAGATTTTCCCTATTTAAACTCTAAGTGGGCAAGAATCCCTTAGAAGAAATGGAGTAGGCCTCACAGTCAACAAAAGAGTCAGAAATGCAATACTTGGGTGCAATCTCAAAAACAAAAGAATGATCTCTTTTCGTTTTCAAGGAAAACCATTCAATATCACAGCAAACCAAGTCTATGCCCCAACCACTAATGCTGAAGGAGCTGAAGTTGGATGGTTCTATGATGACCTACAAAACCTTATTGAACTAACACCCCAAAAAAGATGTCTTTTTCATCATAGGCGACTGGAGTGAAAAAGTAGGAAGTCAAGAGGTACGTAGAGTAACAGGCAAGTTTGGCTTTGGAGTACAAAATGAAGCAGGGAAAAGGCTGAGAGTTTTAACAAGAGAACGCACTGATCATAGCAAACACCCTCTTCCAACAACACATGAGATGATACTACACATGGACATCCCTAGACAGTCAATACCGAAATCAGATTGATTATGTTCTTTGCAGCCAAAGATGGAGAAGCTCTATACAGTCAGCAAAAACAAGACCAGTAGATGACTATGGCTCAGATCATGAACTCCTTATTACCAAATTCAGACTGAAATTGAAGAAAGTAGGGAAAACCACTAGACCATTCAGGTACAACCTAAATCAAATCCCTTATGATTATACAGTGGAAGTAATGGATTAAAGGGATTAGATCTGATAGAGTGCCTGAAGAACTATGGACAGAGGATCCTAACATTGTAAGAAGGTGGTAATCAAAACCATCCCCAAGAAAAAGAAATATAAAAAGGCAAGGGTTGTCTGAGGAGGCCTTAAAAATAGTTGAGAAAAGAAGAGAAGGGAAAACAAAGGATAAAAGGAAAGATATACCCATCTGAATTCAGAGCTCCAAAGAATGTCAAGAGGAGATAAGAAAGCCCTCCGAAGTGATCAATGTAAAAAAACAGAGGAAAACAATAGGATGGGAAAGACTAGAGCTCTCTTCAAGAAAATTAGAGACACCAAGGGAACATTTCATGCAAAGATGGGCACAATAAAGGACAGAAATGGTATGGACCTAACAGAAGCAGAAGATATTAAAAAGAGGTGGCAAGAATACACAAAATAACTGTACAAAAAAAAAAATCTTAAAGACAGAGATAACCATGGTAGTGTGATCACTCACCCAGCACCAGACATCCTGGAGTGTGAAGCCAAGTGGGCCTTAAGAAGCATTACTATAAACAAAGTTAATGGAGGTGATGGAATTTTAGCTGAGCTATTTCAAATCCTAAAAGATGATGCTGTGAAAGTGCTGCACTCAATATACCAGCAAATATGGAAAATTAAGCACTGGCCACACGACTGGAAAATGTCAGTTTTCATTCCAATCCCAAAGAAAGGCAATGCCAAAGAATGTTAAAACTACCACACAGTTGCACTCATCGCACATATTAGCAAAGTAATGCTCAAAATGCTCCAAGATAGGCTTCAACAGTATGTGAACCAAGAACTTCCAGATGTTCAAGCTGTATTTATAAAAGGCAGAGGAACCAGAGATAAAATTGTCAACATCCGCTGGATCATCGAAAAAGCAGAATTCCAGAAAAAATCTACTTGTGTTTCACTGATTATGCTAAAGCCTTTGACTGTGTGGATCACAACAAAGTGTGGAAAATTCTGAAAGAGATGGGAGTACCAGACCACCTGACCTGCCTCCTGAGAAATCTGTGTGCAGGTCAAGAAGCAACAGTTAGAACCAGACAAGGAACAACAGACTGGTTACAAATTGGGAAAGGAATACGTCAAGGCTGTATTTTGTCACCCTGCTTCTTTAACTTATATGCTAAGTACTTCATGTGAAATGCAGGGCTGGATGAAGCATAAGTGGGAATCAAGATTGCCCGGAGAAATAGCAATAATCTCAGATATGCATGTTAACACCACCCTTATGGCAGAAAGCAAAGAGCCTCTTGATGATGGTGAAAGAGGACAGTGAAAAAGCTGGCTTAAATTTCAGTGTCCAAAAAACGAAGATCATGACATCCAGTCCATCACTTCATGTCAAGTAGATGGGGAAACAACAGAAACAGTGACGGACTTTATTTTCTTGGACTCCAAAATCACTGCAGGTGGTGACTGCAGCCTTGAAATTAAAAGATGATTGCTCCTTGGAAGAGAAGTTATGACCAACCTAGACAGCATATTTAAAAGCAGAGACATTACTTTGCCAACAAAGGTCCATCTAGTCAAAGCTGTGGTTTTTCCAGTAGTCATGTATGGATGTGAGAGTTAAACTATAAAGAAAGCTGAGCACCGAAGAATTGATGCTTTTGAACTGTGGTGTTGAAGAAGATTCTTGAGAGTCCCTTGGACTGCAAGGAGATCAAACCAGTCAATCCTAAAGGAAATCAGTCCTGAATATTCATTGGAAGGACTGATGATGAAGCATAAGCTCCAATACTTTGGCCACCTGATGTGAAGAACTGACTCTTTAGAAAAGACTCTAATGCTGGGAAAGATTGAAGGCAGGAGGAAAAGGGGATGACAGAGGATGAGACGGTTGGATGACATCAGCAACGTGATGGACATGAGTTTGAACAAGCTTCGGGAGTTGTGATGGACATGGAAACCTGGTGTGCTGCAGTCCATGAGGTCGAAAAGAGTTGGACATGACTGAATGACTGAACTGAACTGAAACTCTAAAATGCCATTTATTCCTATTCTACTCTTGTTTAAACATATCATTATTATGTATTTAATTATGTGGTTATTTGTTTAACATCTAACTCTGCCTAGACTGTAGCTCCCTATGAGCAAAGGCCTTATTTTAATCACTATTTTATATACGAGTGCCTAACAAGGCTTTTAGCACTTAGAGACATTTAAGTGTTTATTGAAAAAAATTAAATGATGAATGATAATGGAAAAAACAAACATGCCCCACAAAGTAGTACTGTAAAGGAATTTGCTATTGGAATTCTTGGGCTTATCTACTAGATTTGAACATTTTGTCATAGAGTTCTGTTCCATACACAGAATATTAATTTACTGATCATTAAGTTAGTTTCCTGAAAAGAAGAGAAGCGAAAAGCAAAGGAGAAAAGGAAAGATATTCCCATTTGAATGCAGAGTTCCAAAGAATAGCAAGGAGAGATAAGAAAGCCTTCCTCAGTGACCAATGCAAAGAAATAGAGGAAAACAACAGAATGGGAAAGACTAGAGATCTCTTTAAGAAAATTAGAGATACCAAGGGAACATTTCATGCAAAGATGGGTTCGATAAAGGACTGAAATGGTATGTACCTAACAGAGCAGAAGATATTAAGAAGAGGTGGCAAGAATACACAGAAGAACTGTAAAAAAAGATCTTCATGACCCAGATAATCACAATGGTGTGGTCACTCACCTAGAGCCAGACATCCTGGAATGTGAAGTCAGGTGGGCCTTAGAAAGCATCACTATGAACAAAGCTAGTGGATGTGATGGAATTCCAGTTGAGCTATTTCAAATCCTGAAAGATGATGCTGTGAAAGTGCTGTACTCAATATGCCAGCAAATTTGGAAAACTCAGCAGTGGACACAGGAATGGAAAAGGTCAGTTTCCATCCAATCCCTAAGAAAGGCAATGCCAAAGAATGCTCAAACTACCACACAACTGCATTCATCTTACATGCTAGTAAAGTAATGCTCAAAATTCTCCAAGCCAGGCTTTAGCAATACGTGAACCGAGAACTTCCAGATGTTCAAGCTGGGCTTAGAAAAGGCAGAGGAACCAGAGATCAAATTGCCAACATTCTCTGGATCATTGGAAAAGCAAGAGAGCTCCAGAAAAACATCTATTTCTGCTTTATTGACTATGCCAAAGCCTTCGACTGTGTGGATCACAATAAACTGGAAAATTCTGAAGGAGATGGAAATACCAGACCACCTGACCTGCCTCTTGAGAAACCTGTATGCAGGTCAGGAAGCAACAGTTAGAACTAGACATGGAACAACAGACTGGTTCCAAATAGGAAAAGGAGTACCTCAAGGCTGTATGTTGTCACCCTGCTTATTTAACTTATATGCAGGGTACATCATGAGAAACACTGGGCTGGATGAAGCACAAGCTGGAATCAAGATTTCTGGGAGAAATATCAATAACCTCAGGTATGCAGATGATACCACCCTTATGGCAGAAAGTGAAGAGGAATCAAAAAGCCTCTTGATGAAAGTGAAAGAGGAGAGTGAAAAAGTTTGCTTAAAGCTCAACATTCAGAAAACTAAGATCATGGCATCTGGTCCCATCACTTCATGGGAAATAGATGGGGAGACAGTGGAAACAGTGTCAGACTTTATTTTGGGGCTCCAAAATCATTGCAGATGATGACTGCAGCCATGAAATTAAGACACTTACTCCTTGGAAGGAAAGTTATGACCAACCTAGACAGCATATTAAAAAGCAGAGACATTACTTTGCCAACAAAGGTCCATCTGGTCAAGGCTATGGTTTTTCCAGTGGTCATGTATGGATGTGAGAGTTGGACTCTAAAGAAAGCTGAGCGCCGAAAAATTGATGCTTCTGAACTATAGTGTTGGAGAAGACTCTTGAGAGTCCCTTGGACTACAAGGAGATCCAACCAGTCCATCCTAAAGGAGATCAGTCCTGGGTGTTCATTGGAAGGACTGATGCTGAAGCTGAAACTCCAGTACTTTGGCCACCTCATGCGAAGAGTTGACTCATTGGAAAAGACCCTGATGCTGGGAGGGATTGAGGGCAGGAGGAGAAGGGGACAACAGAGGATGAGATGGCTGGATGGCATCACCGACTCGATGGGCATGAGTTTGGGTAAACTCCGGGAGTTGGTGATGGACAGGGAGGCCTGGCGTGCTGCGATCCATGGGGTCGCAAAGAGTCAGACACGACTGAGCGACTGAACTGAGTTGACCTGAATCTTGGAAGAAAAAGAATTACTCCCATAAATGTTTGTTCTTTTTCATGATATGTAAATTACTAAATATCAGCCACAGAATTCTAAATTAGAAGTGATTTGACAGTAATTAAAATCAAGTTCTAAAATGTTTCTAATAATTTATTGTTTTCAACAAATAGTTATTGATGTTTTTCTGTATACAAAATGAGAGAAAAAAAGAATTGGACATAGATTTTTCCCTTAACGAATATTCAGTTTAATGGTGAAGGTAAAATATAGAAATAATTAAAACAGCATATTCTGTATATTTTGATGATCCAGTGGATGTTGACAATTTGATCTCTGGTTCCTCCGCCTTTTCTAAATCCAGCTTGAACATCTGGAAGTTCACAGTTCACATACTACTGAGGCCTGGCTTGGAGAATTTTGAGCATTATTTTGCTAGTGTCTGAGATGAATGCAACTGTGAGGTAGTTTGAGCATTCTCTGGCATTGCCTTTCTTTGGGATTGGAATGAAACTGATCTTTCCCAGTCCTGTGGCCACTGCTGAGTTTTCCAAATTTCCTGGCATATTGAGTACAGCACTTTCACAGCATCATCTTTCAGGATTTGACATAACTCAACTTTAATTCCATCACCTCCACTAGCTTTGTTCATAGTGATGCTTCCTAAGGCCCACTAACTTCGCATTCCAGGATGTCTGGCTCTAGGTGAGTGACCACACCATTGTGATTATCTGGGTCGTGAAGATCTTTTTTGTATAGTTCTTCTGTGTATTCTTGCCACCTCTTCTTAATACCTTCTGCTTCTGTTAGGTTCATCCCATTTCTGTCCTTTATTGTGCCCATCTTTGCATGAAATGTTCCCTTTGTATCTCTAATTTTCTTAAAGAGATCTCTAGTCTTTCCCATTCTTTTGTTTTCCTCTATTTGCATTGATCACTGAGGAAGGCTATCTTATCTCTCCTTGCTTTTCTTTGGAACTCTGCATTCAGATGTGTATATCTTTTCTTTTCTCCTTTGCCTTAACTTCTTTTCTCAGCTATTTGTAAGGCCTCTTCAGACAACCATTTTGCCTTTTTGCATTTCTTTTTCTTGGGGATGGTCTTGATCCCTGCCTCCTGTATAATGTCATGAACCTCCGTCCATAGTTCTTCAGGCTGTCTATCAGATCTAATTTCTTGAATCTATCTCTCACTTCCACTGTATAATTGTAAGGGATTTGATTTAGGTCATACCTGAATGGTCTAGTGGTTTTCCCTACTTTCTTCAATTTCAATCTGAATTTGGCAATAAGGAGTTCATGATCTGAGCCACAGTCAGCTCCCAGTCTTGCTTTTGCTGACTGTATAGAGAGCTTCTCCATCTTTGGCTGCAAATAATATGATCAATCTGATTTCAGTATTGACCATCTGGTGATGTCCATGTGTAGTCTTCTCTTGTGTTGCTGGAAGAGGGTGTTTGTTATGACCAGTGTGTTCTCTTGGCAAAACTCTAGAAGCAAGAGACTTCCAGAAAAACATCTGCTTTACTGACTCTGCCGAAGCCTTTGACTGTGTGGATCACAACAAACTGTGGAAAATTCTTAGAGAGATGGGAATACCAGACCACCTGACTTGCCCCTTGAGAAAATCCTGTGCAGGTAGAAGCAACAGTTAGAACTGAACATGGAACAACAGACTGGTTCCAAATTGGGAAAGGAGTACGGCAAGGCTGTATATTGTCACCCTGCTTATTTAACTTATATGCAGAGTACATCATGAGAAATGCTGAGCTTGATGAAGCAGAAGCTGAAATCACAAGCTGGGAGAAATATCAATAACCTCAGATATACAGATGACACCACCCTTATGGCTGAAAGCAAAGAGGAACTAAAGAGCCTCTTGATGAAAGTGAAAGAGGAGAGTAAAAAAGTTGGCATAAAACTTATAGTCAGAAAACTAAGATCATGGCATCTAGTCCCATCACTTCATGGCAAATAGATGGGGAAACAGTGGAAACAGTGACGGACTTTATTTTTGGGGGGCTCCAAAATCACTGCAGATGGTGACTGCAGCCATGAAATTAAAAAGACACTTGCTCCTTGGAAGAAAAGTTATGACCAACCTAAACAGCATATTAAAAAGAAGAGATGTTACTTTGTCAACAGAGGTCCATCGAGTCAAAGCTATGGTTTTTCCAGTAGTCGTGTATGGATGTGAGAGTTGGATCTGAAAGAAAGCTGAGTCCCAACGAATTGATGTTTTTGAACTGTGGTGTTGGAGAAGATTCTTGAGAGTCCCTTGGACTGCAAGATGATCCAACCAGTCCATCTTAAAGGAAAAAAGAAAGAAAGAAAAAGAAAGTGAAATCGCTCAGTCGTGTCTGACTCTTTGCAACCCCATGACTGTAGCCCGCCAGGATCCTCTGTCCATGGAATTCTGCAGGGAAGAATACTGGAGTGGGTTGCCATTTCCTTCTCCAGGGGATCTTCCTAACCCAGGGATCAAACCTGGGTCTCTCCCGCATTGCAGGCAGATGCTTTAACATCTGAGCCACCATGGAAGCCCCAGATCAGTCCTGAATATTTATTGGAAGGACTGATGCTGAAGCTGACACTCCAATACTTTGGTCACCTGATGCAAAGTAACTCATCTGAAAAGACCCTGATGCTGGGAAAGATTGAAGATGGGAGTAGAAGGTGACAACATAGGATGAGATGGTTGGATGGCATCACCAACTTACTGGGCATGAGTTTGAGTAAACTCGAAGTTGGTGATGGACAGGGAGGTCTGGCATACTGCAGTCCATGGGGTTGCAAAGAGTGGGACACAAGCGACTGAACTGAACTGAACTGATTCTGTATATTTAGAAGAAAAAGAGACTCCTTCCAGAAAGAGAACAGGTGAAATGGAGAACTTTAGGAAAGAAGTGATCATCAGTGGATTTTGACAGATCTTGATCTTGATCTTGCAAAAATGTTGGGTAGCAGAAGCTTTCTGAGTAGAGAAAGCAGAATGAGCACAGAAGTGGCAAAGAAGACAACTACAGAAAAGTGAGTGGTTCAGTTTTTACTGGAGCATTGACTGTGTGAAAGGGAATAGTAGACAATTGTAAACATAGGTGGTTGAAGGTCTTGAATGCCAGACTAATGAATTTGGATTTTTTTTTTTTTTCTGAAACTTTGTAGTTTTTGAGCAGAAGATAATGTGATGAGAGCCTTAAGAAACCAGAGACAGGAATTGTAACCAGGAGTCTTACAGTGGTTAGGCAAGAGATAAGAAGATTCTCATGAATAGGCTGGCTCTCAGATTTCATCTACTACTATTTTCTTCTTGGTTCTACATTTTAGCCACAAAATCTTCCTTTGGTCCTCACATGAAGCCAAACTCACATCTATTTCATCATCTTTGTACCTGCCTGGAAATCACTTCCCCCGATTTTCAAATAGATTGCTTTTTTTTTTTCATAATTCAGTTCTCAGCTCAATTATTG
The DNA here is from genome assembly GCF_910594005.1 of Cervus elaphus. NCBI lineage: Eukaryota > Metazoa > Chordata > Mammalia > Artiodactyla > Cervidae > Cervus > Cervus elaphus. The sequence goes on along the minus strand of NC_057834.1, from coordinate 81,698,580 downwards.
TCTTTATTTTTCGTTTTTTTTACAAAATGCCTTCCCTGACCACCTAATTTTCAGATATTCTTTCTCTGAATTACTCTCTATTACATCACTGGATTTTATTTTCATAAATCATGTATCACTACCTTAAATCATGTTTATTTTAACATCTGCTCTCCAAGTAGAATATCAGCTACATGAGAGCAGGGACTTCACATCACCATTGTATCCCCACCCTATAGAACATTACCTGACACACTATGCCCTCCATACTTGTTGAGTGAATAAACAAGTAACAGATTAACTCTGTGGGTCTAACGTTTAGGAAGTAAAGTTTACAAAGTTGGATTCTGGAACTAGATTACCTGGTTTTGCATCCCAACTTGGAAACTTCCTACTTCTAAAATCTTAGGCAAGATACTTAACCTCTCTTTGCCTCATTTTCATCTGTGAACTACAGACAATATGTATGTCTATCACATGGAACTGTGAGGATTAATTGAGCTTTATATGTACGTGTAAAGCATGTAGAATAGGGCCTGGCACATAGTAAGTCCATGCAAGTGAGAGCCATAATTACTGTTGTTAAATAACATACAGTTTCTATTATGTTTAGTACACTGAATAGAAGCAGGATATATTCTACCTTTTCTAGAATCTAGCTTAGTTACCAGCTTTAGTACCAACTATTTGATGTGATTTTTATATCACAGATATAAGCCTTCTGCAAAAAAGTGAGGTTAAAAGTAAGTGGAAAATGCTACAAAAGCTTTAATTATTTTTTCATTTGTTTGTAGGTGAAGACAAAGCAAGAATCAGAACTGAAACTCAAATCATTTGTTCCTCCATATGTGTGTAATTTGACATTTTAAACTTATGCTAATTTTTTAACTTATTGCTTTCAAAGTATAAACTAATTTTTAAATTTCCTGTATGTTTTAGGCCCTTCAACCAGAATTATATTTGCTTCCTATAATGGATCATTTAGGAAATATTTATTCAGCATCAGCAGCAGTTTCTTTCAATAAACAACAGACTAATAGCGGTGTTGCTGAGCCTGACGGAGTAATACACAGACCACTTAGTATAACTCCGTCAAAGGAAGAACCTGCAACAGATCCCAGTTTTTTAGAAAATGCTTTGAAAGAACTTCTTGACAAGAATCAGGAAGAAGGTGATTTCAACTGGAATGAAGTTGTTATAGTACATTTTAATAGTCAAGTCTGGACAAACTCTGGGCAAATCTAGCCTTACAAATACAGGCAATATAATAGGAAAGCTCCAATTCAATTTGGGGAGTTTTAAAAATAGTTTTACGAGTTTGGAGAAAAAAAGACTAAATACTATGCTAAAATAAAAATAAAATCAAAATACAACATAAAGTCTACCACCTTTTATAATAGTTTCAGATAAAGTTAAGGCTAAAGGAGAAGAGAAGGGAAGTGATTGTTACATAAAACCTTATTGTTGTAAGTTCAGAAGTATCTTATCCAGGCAAACAGTATCAGGCCAAAGCAAAATAATATTGGGAGACATTTGTATTTCAAAGACTAAAAATTTTTTTATGATTACACATAGCAACTTACTGGTAGTTTAGTTCTCAAAAAGTGGTAGGTCTTTAAAAAATCAAAATTAAACTTATAAACATATAAATTAAGCTGGTACTACACTCTAAGAATCTATTGAAATAAGTCAGTTGGATTTTTTTTTACCCGGCTGCATACAGCAACTAAATTGTGATGGAAAACCAAATATACTAAAATTTTATGAATTAAATGAATCCCCCATCAGTTAATGACAACACTCTTTACAGCTGCAAAATACACTTATTCTTAATTAGTCGCATTTTTCTTCATCTTCAGTTATAACAATTATTGCATTCTGCATTCTAAGTTTATACTATGCCTAGTGATATTCCAAACTTAGCCCCTTCTTGTGTGTGTGTGTGCTTAACCTTAGGTACATTTAATATGGGCTTCCCAAGTGGCACAGTGACAAAGAATCGCCTGCCAATTCAGGAGACACAAATGACACGGGTTCTATCCCTAGATTGGGAAGGCCCCTGGAGGAGGAAAGGCAACCCGCTCTAGTATTCTTGCCTGGAAAATCCCATGGACAGAGGAGCCTGAGGCTACTACGTCCATGGGGTCTCAAAAGAATCAGAAACAACTGAGCATACACACATTTGATGTGATCAGTGAGAGTCTTTACCTTATTTTTTTTATCTAGGTATATCCCTGCAGTTTTATATATGGCTTTCCAGTCATGGTATCAATTAGAGGTTAAATGAAGAAACACCTAGGAAAAAAGTTAACTGTGGGATTCCAGTAGTCCTGAAAAGTACAAGATCAAGTAACTAATGAAGTAGGCAATTACCCTACATAAAGTTATGAGTAGTATCATATTTTATACTCTAGGCTACTGGCCAAGTCCCTGAACTATGTTACTTGCACAAAACCCCAAAAAAGTATTTGATTGAGAATATTTAATCTTTATGAATTTTGTGTCATTGTAATTTTTAAATAGTATTAATTTCTTGCTGCTTCACATCAAAAAAATTAACTATAATTTAACTGAGAGCCTAGTGTATGCTCATTTTACAAAGTTCTAGAAATATCAATAACTATTAAGAGGAAAATAAGGATTAACAATAATTTCACCATCCAGAGATAGCTGTTGTAAAGTGAAAGTGAAAACTGCTCAGTCATGTCTGACTTTTTGCAACTCCATGGTCTATATAGTCCATGGAATTCTCCAAGCCAGAATACTGGAGTGGGTAGCCTTTCGCTTCTACAGGGGATCTTCCCACCCAGGGATCAAACCCAGGTCTCCCACACTGCAGGCACATTCTTTACCAGCTGAGCCACAAGGGAAGCCCATAGTTGTTAGTATCTGTTAGTATTTTGGTGTATATTCTTCCAATTTTTCTTTAGTTCATATAAATATTTTTGAACTTTTGAAAAATGAGGACACATACAAACTCTTTTAAATCCTCTTCTTTTAGAAAATGTCACCCACATTTCATGCCAATAAATATAGATCTACATCATTGTAGAATTCTCTTGTGGTATATTTGTTTATATAACCTTGAATTAATATTCTTGCTATTATGAATGGTGCTATAAGCAACATTTTTCTAAATACAATATCATGCATTTATCATATTATCTTCTTAAAAGTTTAATGGCTGTTTCTCAGGGGATGTGTTTTGTTTGTTATTCTTATATTCATCTATTTTATTTTTTAGATTCCATGTATAAATGATAACATATAGTATTTGTCTTTATCTGACTGGCATATTTCACTAGGTTTCTTAGAAGAGCTTTCCAGTAGTCCTGGAAAACTTGTGTGCCTCTTTCTGGTCACATCTTGCTCCTTCTCCAATAAAAAGAGTACTCTTATTTTTAAAAAAAATTATATATTTTTTGCAGTGCTGAGTCTTTGTTGCTGTGTGCGGGCTTTCTCTAGTTGCAGTTACTCTCTAGTCACAGTCCATGGTGAAGAATAAGAATATTGTGGTGGCTTCTCTTATTGCAGAGCACTGGCTCTAGGGTGTGTGGGCTTCAGTAGTTGTGGTGCACAGGCTTATATGCCTCATGGAATGTGAATCTTCCCAGACGAGGTATCAAACCTATGTCCCCTGCATTGGCTGGTGGATTCCAAACCAGTGACCACCAGGGAAATCTTACTTGATTTTTTTAGTTACTTGAATTATTTTCTTACTTTTTGTATAGTTTTATTATAACCTGAATGTGTATTCCTTAGTAATAATTTAGTTTTGTCTCTTTTGAAAAAATTTTATTTAGACAGAATCATATTGAAAGCATTTTATTTGGAACTTTTTTCTTTTACTTGACATTATAACGAAAAATTCAACAATGATGTCATGTATAACACTATTTCATTTCTTTTTACTGTTGTATAATATTTTATTGTATGATCATATCATGATTTATTTATCTATTCTACTGACAGACAGTTGGTTTCCAATTTGGGGCTATTACAAATATGCTATTTTGTACATTCTTGTACATGAGTCTTAAATGCATATGTGCAGAAGGATCTCAAAAAAGTATACCTAGAATTAGCATTGTATGTACATGTTCAACTTTACTAAATAACTTACATGTGTTTTCCAAAGTGACTGTACCTAACAACAATATCTAAAAGTTCCTGTTGAACCATAATCTTGCTGTCAGACTACATTCTGGATAATTTGTTCACCTCTTTCTTCCAAATCTACCTTACCAATTCTCTTTTTAGCTATGTCTGCTGCTGCTGCTGCTAAGTCACTTCAGTCGTGTCCAACTCTGTGTGACCCCATAGATGGAAGCCTACCAGGCTCCCCCATCCCTGAGATTCTCCAGGAAAGAACACTGGAGTGGGTTGCCATTTCCTTCTCCAATGCATGAAAGTGAAGGGGAAGTCACTCAGTCATGTCCAACTCTTAGTGACCCCCTGGATGACAGCCTACCAGGATCCTCCATCCATGGGATTTTCCAGGCAAGAGTACTGGAGTGGGGTGCCATTCTGCTATTAAACCCTTACACTGAATTTTTAATTCCAAATATTCTGTTTCTCTTTTCTAGTCATTCTCTTTGCTTGAAATTTCTTCATATGTTTCACGGCCATTTGGATTTGTCTTCATTCAAGTGTTTTGCCTATTTTATGTTCTCTTAAATATTGACTCATTTTGTTGTTGTTCAGTCGCTCAGTCATATCTGACTCTGCACCTCCATGGACTGCAGCACACCAGGCCTCTCTGTCCTTCACCATCGCCCATAGCCTGCTCAAACTCATGTCCATTAAGTCAGTGATACCATCCAACCATCTCATCCTCTGTCGTCCCCTTCTCCTGCCTTCAATCTTTCCCGGCATCAGGGTCTTTTCTAATGAGTCAGTTCTTCACATCAGGTGACCAAAGTGTTGGAGTTTTGGCTTCAGCATCAGTCCTTCCAATGAATATTCAGGACTGATTTCCTTTAGGATTGACTGGTTTGATCTCCTTGCAGTCTAAAGGACTCTCAAGAATCTTCTTCAACACCACAGTTCAAAAGCATCAATTCTTTGGCACTCAGCTTTCTTTATTGTCCAACTCTCACATCCATACATGACTACTGGAAAAACCATAGCTTTGACTAGATGGACCTTTGTTGGCAAAGTAATGTCTCTGCTTTTTAATATGCTCTCTAGATTGGTCATAGCTTTTCTTCCAAGGAGCAAGCGTGTTTTAATTTCATGGCTGCGGTCACCATCTGCAGTGATTTTGGAGCCCCCAAAAATAAAGCCTGTCAGTGTTTCCATTGTTTCCCCATCTATTTGCCATGAAGTGATGGGACCAGATGCCATGATCTTAGTTTTTTGAATGTTGAGTTTTAAGCCAGCGTTTTCACTCTCTTCTTTCACTTTCATCAAGAGGCTCTTTACTTCTTCTTTGCTTTCAGCCATAAGGGTGGTGTCATCTGCATATCTGAGGTTATTGATATTCCTCCTGGCAATCTTGATTCCAGCTTGTGCTTCATCCAGCCCAGCATTTCTCATGATGTACTTTGCATATAAGTAATATAAGCAGGGTGACAATATGTACAGATATTTTTCCAGCATTTGTATGTGTGTGTGTGTATACATGTGTGTATATTTCTATATAATTCACTCTAGATTTTAGTTTGTGGCTTGTCTTTTTATTCTCTTTAGATTCTTTGAGGAAGGAATTCTTAAATTTTGTCAGCATGTTTTAAAAATTATAGAGATGAGTGTTGACATTTTCAGCTCTGTTTTGTTTTATGCATTTTGAAGCTCTGTTATGAGATGTATGCACAATTTAGGATTGTTATGTTTTCTTGAAAAAAATTGACTTCTATGTTATTATGTAATGTTTCTCTTTATCTCTGGTAATGCTTCAATTTGAAATTCACTTAGTCTGATATTAATATAATCACTCTAGCTTTCTTTTGATTAGTTTTTGATGGTATATCTTTATCTATTTCAGTATTGTCTGACTTTATATTCAAAATGGGTTTCCTATAAACAGCATATATTTATATCTTACTTTTTAATCAAGTTTGACCATCTATGCCTTTTATTAATATTAGGCATGTTTAGACCATTTACATTTAATTATGGATGTGGTTGGCTTTAAATGTACCATTTTAGTATTTATTTTCTATTTGTCTCATCTGTTTTCTGTTTTTTCCTTGGCTTTTTTTTTTGATTGAGTAGTGTTTTTTTTGTGATTCAATTTTACACCACCATTGGCTCATTAGTTATTCCTCATTTTAAAAAGCATTTAGTGGTTACTATAGGTTGATGGTCAGAAAACACCTTTTTTTAAAATTTTATTTAAATCCATGCCCTATGGCTCTTTTTTTAATAAATAAACTTTTACTTGAACAAAGCCATGCCCTTTCATTTACGTATTGTCAATGACTGTTTTTGCACTGCAATGACAGAGTTGAGTAGCTGTGATAAAGACCATGGTCTACTAGCCTGAAATATTTGCTGTCTGTATCTTTAAGAAGAAGTGTCTCCAGGATATACATTATATAGACCTTTAATTTGAAGTATACTTTCAATTATATACAACTTCATATATCATATAAGAACCTTACAGTAATATACTTCTATTCCCTCCCTCAAATCTTTTGTGCTATTGTTGTTATACATCTTACCCCTATATATGTTACAAACTCCATAATACATTTTTATTGCTTTTGCTTTTACTGTGCATCATCTTTTAAAGAAATTAAAAATAAGGGGAAAATGACTTTTTTAAACTTAGGAGAGAATTTCTTTCCCCTAACCTAGTAGTAGTAACCAATGCTTTGTATGTTTGTGATCCTGAGCCCAAGATGACCCTGCCAGCTTTTAGCTTCTATTCTTCCTTTAGGCTTTATCTAAAACTAGGGGTGGGAAGGTTTCCTATACCCTACTCAGTAATAAAAATTTACAAGGCTGAAATTGATGGAAGAGGAGTTACCTATTTTTTTCCTCTAGGGTATATGGCTTTTGCTACTATTCTTCCTCCAGAGTCAGTGGATTTTTGTCCAATCCCTATGATGGGAGAGTTTTGTGCTCCTTTTCCATTGGCTTAAGGCTCTTGCTTTTTGTGAGAAAAGAGTGTTTAAGAAAGATAGGGTTTCTTATTCACACACATTCATACCTGTGTGTCACTGATGACTCTTTTGGGTCTCCTGCCCTGCCCCCAGTCTTTCTTATGAGTGTGTGACACAGGTACATGGAAAGGAGCTTGCTATGAGTATTGACTGCCTTTTGTGTCTGGGGATCCTAGAAATTCCAGAGTATCTTGGTAGCCCACATTAGCCTTTAGAATTCCTTAAAATTTTATCTCTTTTGTTTTTTACTTTTTTTTTTAATATTTATTTATTTTTGGCCATGCTAGGTCTTCATTGCTCTGTGGACTTTTCTCTAATTATGGCAAGCAGGGGCTACTCTCTAGTTGTAGTGTGTGGGTTTCTCGTTGCGGTGGCTTCTCTTGTGGAGCACAGGCTCTAGAGCACATACAGGTTCAATAGTTGTCGTGCATAGGCTTAGTTGCACCACAGTATGAGGGATCCTCCTGGATCAGGGATTAAACTCATGTCTTCTGCATTGGCAGATGGATTCTTTACCACTGGGCCATCAAGGAAGCCTCCTTTTTACTTCTTCAAACAATGACACTTACTTCCTCCAATGCTCTGTCAAAAATGAAACATCTTATTTTCTCCTTGGAGGAGACTGGAATCTGATTTCTCATAAACTTAACTCTGATGAGTTCAGTTATTATTTTATAGATTGTTTTTCTCCTTGTTCGGGTGGGAGTAGTTTTGTCTTTCTATATCCTCAGCAAAAGTGGAGCTGCAGTTCTTTAGTCAAGTTTGTCAGCATTTTTTTTCATGATTAGTGCTTGCTCTGTATTAAGATGTCTTCTTTAAAAAATCCCTTTTCTACCCTGAGAGCATGAAGATATGGCCCTGTATTATATTACAAATATTTTATGGTTAGCTTTCCACATTTAGTTCATTAATATAACAGGAATTTATTTTTATGTGTGATGTGAGATGAATTTCCTTAATTTTTATCATATGTACACTATCATTTATTGATGATAGTTGTACAGTATCCTAAAATTGTCAGATTGCTCTTTAGTGGTGCTTGAGAATACAAAATATCTGAGCTCTAACATTAGTATCAAAATATAACTGGTAAAAATATGCACAGTATATTTCATTGGTTCTTTAATGAAGGAGAAAAGATGTATTTCTTTACTTATTTTTACATATTAAAATGGATAGTCATTTCCATTAGTTATCTTTTATTCTTTTCCAGCACTACACATCTCTATTATATTTTTTGACATGCCTCAACTTTATCATGTTTAATCCTTGATTATTGTTGCCCCCAAGCCAGTACACTTTCTTATTTCTTCCGTTCCATCATTCTTCCAGTTGTTCAGACTTAAAGCTTTGAAAATTTCCTTATTGTAAAATGATAGCTTCTTAGTTTAAAGGAAACTTAAAAAGCATCTTGAGTGGCCTTCTTGCTTATATCTCCTTTCTAGTCTATCTTCTAGACTGCCATCAGCATCATTCTTCTTGTTACAAGTTGGATTATTTATCTTCCTATTTAAAAACCCTTGAAAGAGTCACTGATTAAGCCCCCTTAAAATGGCATAGAGAATTATTCATACTCTTGACTTCAAATCCGGGTTACAAATGTTGGGCCATGCAGCCCAATTCCAGAAGGCTTTCTTCACATAGGTTATGATTTGAATGGAGCTTTCAGGATTTGTTTAATGTGGTAGTTTGTTCAATAATTTTTACCTGGTATTAGTAATAGTACTCGGAGAAGGCAATGGCACCCCACTCCAGTACTCTTGCCTGGAAAATCCCATGGAGGAGCCTGGTAGGCTGCGGTCCATGGGGTCTCTAAGAGTCGGACACCACTGAGCGACTTCACTTTCACTTCTCACTTTCACACATTGGAGAAGGAAATGGCAACCCACTCCAGTGTTTTTGCCTGGAGAATCCCAGGGACCGGGGAGCCTGGTGGGCTGCCATCTGTGGGATCACACAGAGTCAGACACAACTGAAGTGACACAGCAGCAGCAGCAGCAGTAATAGTACTATTATTGCCTGGAAAATTCCCTGGACAGAGGAGCCTGGCAGGCTATATATAGTCCATGGCGTGGCAAAGAGTTGAACACAACTAAGCAACTGAGTACACACACACACACACACACACACACACACACACACTATTTTATTATAGTTCAGTGATAGGAAAGAGAGGAAAAAGTACCATATAGTACAATCAGAGGTAGGTAGGGATTTAGCTACAAGATCCTTGTTTACAAAGCTAAAATGTTTTGCAGGTAATGGGAAGCCATTTGAAGTTTTTAACAGGAATGGTGTAATTGGATTTCAGTTCCAGAAAAACAATGTGGGAGACAATATGGAGACTAGACTGAGGTGATAAAGACCTGAACTAGGAAATGCTATGGAATGGAAATCAGAACTTGAAGTCTAAAGACTTCTAATGATTGCATACTGTGCAGAAAGTGTTTTATATGCACTATTGCCATTTTAGAGCTAAGGAAACTGAAGTGAGAAATAACTTACCTGAGGTCACACATGCTGTGATAATGCCCAGGCGGGAACACTTACATGTTTGCATATGTAAAATAACAAATGACATGTGCTCTGTATTTATACCCAGTGCTTTCCAGAGGAGGATCCTCAGGATGCTATTTGAAAAGATACTTTTGGCAAAGGCTTTTTAGAGACAATTAGATTTAAATAAAACCCAACTTACCTCACCTTGTACATATTGTACATAAAAACAGAAATCCTACAATAGGTGTGTCTCTTTATGGGATTTGTGTTCCTGTTAGGATTGCTTTAATCCAATTTTCCCCAAACTGAATTTACCAAAGAATTCTCCTTTTGCATAAACTAGAGTTTTCATGAAATTCAGTTTGGAAATAGTAAAGTTCATGGAGATATTGAAACATGGAAGAATATATAGTATGTACATATAAAAATTTATTATTTTAGTATTTTCTTAATATTGTAAACTTTCTTTGCTATGGATGGATATCAGCATCAGCTGGGGGAAAAGCTACTCCAAATGAGAATCAGATCGGAAATAATCAAACTGGAAATCCTGAATTGCCACGATCACAGGAAGATTCAGATAATGATTATTTTAGTGACAGTAAAAGGTAATTAGTATGAATGTTGATTTTACATATCATAATCTATAAGAGTGAGATACCCAGGGTACTGTCTTAAAATCTTCTAATTAAAACAAGGACCAAGTGAAGTTAATGACATTTTTAACTAAAACTACCTTGATTCTGATGTTTGCTGTTGTGTACTAGTATTTCCCTCCAATATAAGGGGGGATAATGTATTGCTTAAATTTATTCTATTGTAATTCTTCTGTCATCCGGGGCAACCTAAATGGCAGAATAGTTTCTGTCCTCATTTTTGTTTCCTAGAATTAATTTTTCTGGCTCTTTTACATTCCTGGTATGGTAAACTAATCATTATGCTTGAGTTTCACATTGGTATAATTTCAGTCAAAATTATAGTACTTAAACCACAGCTTTGCATATAGCCTTTTGAAATTAAGAAATTTTATAAATAATTATTCTCAAAATAACTATAAACAAAGTATGTCTATTAAATTTCCAGTTAGTTTACCTTGCTATCAACACTGGACTGTGATTTGAATTTAGCTATAATGGACGAGTTTGAGCAAACTCCAGAAGATAGAGGACAGGGAAACCTGGTGCACTGCAGTCCATGGGGTCACAAGGAACCAGACGCGACTTAGCAACTGAACAACAACATAATGAAATATTATCTTATAACTCATGCTAAATGTAGTTTATGTTAATCAAAAATGAGTTTGAAAGATAACATAATAGTTTTGAGATGACTTTTAACATTTTTAATGTTATATTTGTGTTTATAGAATGTTAAACAATTAAAAACATGAAAAGCTAATATTCATGGAATCATTTTTAATATGACTTTCAATTTTATCATTCCCTTTTAAGTCAGTTTCTTTGGAAAAATGAAGATGATAGAGCTAATATCATTAGAAGAGAGGATAATCAGGTACGATTTCTAAATTTTTCTTAAATGTGATATTGTACCATATTTATATTGAAATTGAAATGCAGATTGCAGATTGAAAATGAAACTGCAGATTAAAATGCCCAAGTTAGAGACGGGGGAGATAAACTTCAAGAAAATTCAGGAGCCTGCCAATTCAGTGAAATTTCTGGGAGTTTTATGATCTGGGAGATATGTTGAGATATGCCCTTTAAAGTAAAAAACCAGGTATTTGAACCTTGCCCCAGCTACCATTGAAAATGAGTCACCCGATGCACCTCTTTCGAATTTGGAGATTTATAGCATTCGAACATGTGGCTCCAATCTTTCCTTTTTTTTTCCAATCAAGCAATCCAAAAGACTGTCAGCTTTGGGCAGAAATGGCTCACAAAGTGGTCCAAGAGCCACAGCGAGCAGTGCTGCCGGTTGTGTGCGAACGTTCATCTAGTTCAGGCATACTTGATGTGCAATAAGTCGGAATGCTGAATGGAGTCTGAGACGAGTCCTGGTAGAAGAGTCACAGCTCAGAGCCTTTGAGTTTTGGAGTAAAGGCATGCCATCTGCAGCAAATAATTATTTTGTTGTTGCTAGATATTACTAAAACTTGCTATCTTCACACTTAAAAATAAAATTTTTCCACCTGGTGGGTACTAAATGCTTTTTAACTATGGCCTGAATTTTAATTTCCCAGGTTACCCATACAGTTGGTTTGATCCTGTTTATATATTTTATGGGCTCCATTTTGATAACTTTTTTGAAGAATTACCTTTTCAAGTAGTTGAAGTATTTTTCTCTTATTGCAAATCAAGATACTAACTTCTCATTTCTTCTTGTTTACATTTATTTGGTATACCCCATCTTCCTCCTCTACTCTTCCCCCCAACTTTTCTGGATTGCATTGTTTTAGGTATGTCCTTATAGACATCATAAAGTTGGGTTTCATTTTGTAAACAGTCTGAAAGTCATTTTCATTTAGTAGATGAGTTATGTCCTTTTCGTTATGATGGGATTGATATATTTGACCTCAAATTTGTCATTTTACTTTGCTATAGTTACTATGTGGCTTATTTGCACTTTCCCCCTTCCTCGTATGTAGGAAGGTTGAATCTTATTCTAGTGTTTACCTTTATACTAATACAAATTTTTGTTAGTATTCCTCGCCCTCCTTTTTCCTTTTTTAAAATTTATGCTTCTTCAAAATTTTGAAATTTTTGTTTCATTACCTCTAAAATTATCCTCTGACGCCTACCTTTACATTCAAGGTGATTAAAAAGTCATCCCTCTCTCTTTTCTTCCCTCATATACTTTTAGTTGTATCATTTCTACTTTGTCAAAGAACAGAACATTTATGGGCTGTGCTTCTTGTCTTCTCCTCACCCTTGCTTTAGTCTCAGATCTATAATTAAATACGATCAACACTTACTGCCAGTTCTTTTGCACAAGATTTTTCAATCACTTCCTGGCTGGGTTAAGCTCCACTTATTTTTTAAAAAGCTCCTACATACAATATTCCCTTACTTCTTCCATATTTAAATCTGTCTAGAGCAGGAATAGACAAACAAGGCTCAAAGCCAGTTTAGTGTAGCATGGGACCTAAAATATTTTTTTTTAAGTTGGAAAAAGAATTATGACAGATACCATTTGTGGCCTGCAAAACCTAAATTATTTATTCTGAGGCCTTTTACAGAAGAAGTTTGCTCATCCCTGCTTTGAGCCTTGATACTTGAGGGATAGCTTGATTGTCTGTAACATCCTCGGCTTATGCAATTTTTCCTTGAGTTTATTTAAATGTTCCCCTATTGATGTCTTATTTTATTTGTTACTATTAAGAAGAGTGATGCCAAATTGATTTTATTTTCCTTGTAAATCAGTTTGGGTATTTTCTTCTGAAAGGCCAGATTATTCCTTTAATGTATACTAGTTTTATCAGGCTATACTTCAGTTGAGCATTCTAGGTCTGGTTTTTATGAGTACCCGGTGGGTCCTTTTAGGGCTTCCCTGGTGGCTCAGCTGGTAAAGAGTTCGCCTGAAATGCAGGAGACCTGGATTAGATCCCTGGGTTGGGAAGATCCTCTGAAGAAGGAAACAGCTACCCACTCCAGTATTCTGGTCTGAAGAATTCCATAGACTGGGGAATCCAGTCTGTGGGGTCGCAAAGAGCTGGACATGACTGAGCAACTTTCATTAGTGGGCCCTCTCAGTATGAAAATCAAGACTTTTTTTATTTCAACAAATTATAGTTCTAAAAAATAATATAAATAGCAGATCCATTCCATGTTTTTTCTTTCGGGGACCCCAATTTTTCTCTATTAGTTCTTCTTTACCTTTTATTTCTGTTACTTTCTCTCTGATCAAGTTTACCATTTCTTTTTTTTTTTTTTTTAATTGGAGGCTAATTTCTTTACAATATCATAGTGGTTTTTGCCAAACATTGACATAAATCAGCCATGGGTGCACATGTGTTCCCCATCGAGAACCCCCCTCCCACCTCCCTCCCCATCCCATCCCTCAGTGTCATCCCAGTGCACCAGCCCTGAGCACCCTGTCTCATGCATTGAACCTGGACTTGGCGATCCACTTCATATAATACACATGTTTCAATGCTACCCTCTCAAATCATCCCACCTTAGCGTTCTCCCACAGAGTCCAAAAGACTGTTCTTTACATCTGTGTCTCTTTTGCTATCTTGCATGTAGGGTTATCGTTACCGTCTTTCTAAATTCCATGTATATGCATTAGTGTACTGCACTGGTGTTTTTCTTTCTGACTTACTTCACTCTGTATAATAGGCTCCAGTTTCATCCACTTCATTAGAATTGATTCAAATGCATTCTTTTTAATGGCTGAGTAATATTCCATTGTGTATTTGTACCACAGCTTTCTTATCCATTTGTCTGCAATTGGACATCTAAGTTGCTTCCATGTCCTGGCTATTGTAAACAGTGCTGTGATGAACACTGGGGTACATGTATCTCTTTCAATTCTGGTTTCCTCGGTGTGTATGCCCAGGAGTGGGATTGCTGAGTCGTATGGCAGTTCTATTTCCAGTTTTTTAATGAATCTCCACACTGTTCTCCATCGTGGCTGTACTAGTTTGTATTCCCACCAACAGTGTAAGAGGGTTCCTTTTTCTCCGCACCTTCTCCAGCATTTATTGTTTGTAGACTTTTGGATAGTAGCCAGTCTGATGTTAGATGGTACCTCATTGTGGTTTTGATTTGCATTTCTCTGATAATGAGTGATGTTGAGCATCTTTTCATGTGTGTGTTAGCCATCTGTATGTCTTCTTTGGGGAAATGTCTGTTTAGTTCTTTGGCCCATTTTTTTGATTGGGTCATTCATTTTTCTGGAATTGAGCTGCAGGAGTTAGTTGCTTGTGTATTTTTGAGATTAATTCTTTGTCAGTTGTTTCATTTCCTATTATTTTCTCTCATAACGAAGGCTGCCTTTTCACCTTGCTTATAGTTTCCTTTGTTGTGCAAAAGCTTTTAAGTTTAATTAGGTCCCATTGTTTATTTTTGCTTTTATTTCCATTACTCTGTGAGCTGGGTCATAGAGGATCCTGCTGTGATTCATGTCAGAGAGTGTTTTGCCTATGTTTTCCTCTAGGAGTTTTATAGAGTCTGGTCTTACGTTTAGATCTTTAATCCACCTTGAGTTTATTTTTGTGTTTGGTGTTAGAAAGTGTTCTAGTTTCATTCTTTTACAAGCAGTTGACCAGTTTCCCCAGCATCTCTTGTTAAAGAGATTGTCTTTTCTCCATTGTATATTCTTGCCTCCTTTGTCAGAGATAAGGTGTCCAGAGGTGCATGGATTTATCTCTGGGCTTTTTATTTTGTTCCATTGATCTATATTTCTGTCTTTGTGCCAGTACCATACTGTCTTGATGACTGTAGCTTTGTAGTATCATCTGAAGCCAGGCAGGTTGATTCCTCCAGTTTCATTCTTCTTTCTCAAGATTGCTTTGGCTATTTGAGTTTTTTTGTATTTCCATACAAATTGTGAAATTATTTGTTCTAGTTCTGTAAAGAATACCATTGGTAGCTTGATAGGGATTGCATTAAATCTATAGATTGCTTTGGGTAGTATACTCATTTTCACTATACTGATTATTCTGATCCATCTATTTGTGTCATCTTTAATTTCTTTCATCAGTGTTTTATAGTTTTCTATATATAGGTCTTTTGTTTCTTTAGGTAGATTTATTCCTAAATATTTTATTCTTTTTGCTGCAGTGGTGAATGGAATTGTTTCCTTAATTTCTCTGTTTTCTCATTGTTAGTGTATAGGAATGCAAGGAATTTCTGTGTATTAATTTCATATCCTGAAACTTTACTATATTCATTGATTACCTCTAGTAATGTTCTGGTGGAGTCTTTGGGGTTTTCTATGTAGAGGATCATGTCATCTGCAAACAGTGAGAGTTTTACTTCTTTTCCAATCTGGAATTCCTTTTATTCTTTTTCTTCTCTGATTGCTGTGGCTAAAACTTCCAAAACTATGTTGAATAGCAGTGGTGAGAATGGGCACCCTTCTCTTGTTCCTGACTTTAGGGAAAATGTTTTCAATTTTTCACCACTGAGGATAATGTTTGCTATGTGTTTATCATATATGGTTTTTATTATGTTGAGATATGTTCCTTCTATTCCTGCTTTCTGGAGGGTTTTTTTTTTTTATCATAAATGGATGTTGAATTTTTGTCAAAGGCTTTTTCTGCATCTATTTAGGTAATGATATGGTTTTTATATTTCAATTTGTTAATGTGGTGTATCACATTGATTGATTTGTGGATATTAAAGAATCCTTGCATCCCTGGGATAAAGCCCACTTGGTCATGATGTATGATCTTTTTAATATGTTGTTGGATTCTGTTTGCTAGAGTTTTGTTAAGGATTTTTGCATCTATGTTCATCAGTGATATTGGCCTATAGTTTTCTTTTGGTGGGGGGGGCATCTTTGTCTGGTTTTGGTATTAGGGTGATGGTGGCCTCATAGAATGAGTTTGGAAGTTTACCTTCTCCTTCATATCTGAATGAGATCCTTGCTGGGTACAGTAATCTGGGTTGTAGGTTTTTCTCTTTCATCACTTTAAGTATGTCCTGCCAGTCCCTTCTGGCCTGAAGAGTTTCTATTGAAAGATCAGCTGTTATCCTTATGTGTATCCCCTTGTGTGTTATTTGTTGTTTTTCCCTTGCTGCTTTTAATATTTGTTCTTTGTGTTTGATCTTCATTAATTTGATTAATATGTGTCTTGGGGTGCTTTGTCTTGGGTTTATCCTGTTTGGGACTCTGGGTTTCCTGGACTTGGGTGGCTATTTCCTTCTCCATTTTAGGGAATTTTTCAACTATTATCTCCTCAAGTATTTTCTCATGGCCTTTCTTTTTGTCTTCTTCTGGGACTCCTATGATTCGAATGTTGGGGCGTTTGACATTGTCCTAGAGGTCTCTGAGGTTGTCCCCATTTCTTTTCATTCTTTTTTCTTTTTTCCTCTCTGCTTCCATTTATTTCCACCATTCTATCTTCCACCTCACTTATCCTATCTTCTGCCTCGGTTATTCTACTGTTGTTTCCCTCCAGAGTGTTTTTGATCTCAGTTATTGCATTATTCATTATTGATTAACTCCTTTTTATTTCTTCTAGGTCAAGTTTACCATTTCTTTATGTTTAATTTTCTTTGCTCCTTTTATTTCTGTTCTATATTATGCTTACTGTATTTTTTTGGTCATATCTGTTCCTGTTTGGATACCTGTTATTCATTTCTAAGACAGTTTGTTTTTTCTTTAATTTCTTTCTTCAATTTGATCAATCTCCATTTTACATCTTCCTGGGTTTTTGTTTTTCCATTTTTTTCTGAATGTCTAAATTTGTGATTTATGGTGTTCATTAATACCTAAAATGCTTTGAATTCATTTAATACAATCTATGTTGGGATATTGTTAATTTTTTCTGCCTCTTGGCTGCTGGTTTTGTTTTGTTTTAGTTATCAATTTTGAGGGTTTTCAAAAAGTAACTTAGCATGAATGTTAGATTATTTTGTAGATGTTGTCTTTGCTTATTTGTGTTGGATTTTGCTGAATCAGTAGCAGGTGTTCCTACAGAGGAACAGGGAGTAGTGTCCTGGTGGTTTAGTTTGTAGATTAGGAGTGCCCTCTTCTGTTGTTATAATAAAATGCGGTTGTTTATTTTTAAATAAAGGAGGCATTTGGAGGAAATGCTCTTTTTTCTTTGTATACTTTCTTACTAATTTAATTCAGCAGAGCTCTTAACTAACTTGACCACCTTTCTTTCTCTTACTACCTTGCTTAACAGAACATCTCTTGCTTCTGAAGCATTTTCCTCTCACCTAGTAACTGTTTCCCCATAATTACCACCTCTGGTCCTCTACATTTTAAAAACCCCTTTCTTTTAGATTCCTCATAGAAAGAGCTCTGATTTACCAGTCCATACCCTATCTCTCAATATTTCTCCACCACATGTAGGACTCTCTCCTTTAAGACCGAATTGTGGTTAATGTTCACTATGTTATCTGTGTATTGTCTCTCTGATGCACAGTCCCCATCTGACTCTGCTTAGATGTGAGCTCCTAAGCACACACTGCTGGCCTAGGGTGTTTATTTCTCCACTTACATGTAAATTAAAGTATATGTAAATTAGAGGATTCTGTGTCCTAGTTACACCACAGACATAAGTTATGGGTGATTATATTTGCTTTCTTTTTATAGTAGTTGAGAGAATGTATGGAGAGATTCTAATTTAGGTGGTTTCCATTATCCTGTGGGAATCTGACCTTATAAGTTAACAAAATAAAATAAAATGCAATAAACTAGAAAAAATAATGAAACAAAGTAGGGATAAGGGTTTCTTAATGAAGATAAAAGTAGAAACTGATAAGTTACAGAAGTAAACAGCCTAGTAGAATTGAAAAGAGTTCAAGATCTATAAAGTGGTAGTGGCAGAAACATCAACATCAACATCGGTAAGGCCTGAGGCAGTTTATCAAAAAAGGATAGAAACAAAAAAATTAGGTGAGATGAAGGCAATGTAACACAGAGGTGATAAAATTTATGAGAATATAATGTATGCTAAAATCTGAAAATGTGCTAGGATGTCCAATTTTCTAAGCAAATATAAATGGTCAAAATTGGCTTAAGAAGAAAAAATTCAATAGCCATCTGAGAAACATTTAAAAGTTGTCATAACAAATAATTGAAATCAGAAATCTTGGAATGAAATCATGCTTAGAAAGGAATATGGATTCTTTTTTATTTTTTCTTTGTAAATTTATAGTTTGAAGCTCCTGTGGTATAACGTCCAAGTAATAGTGGAATGGACAAAATAGAGCACTAGAGAAGGTCTATAGTTACAAAGACAGATTTTGGAGTTCATCACCTTATAAGTTAAAAGATGCATTACTGTTGGCATTATCAGATGCTTACAAATAGGTGAAAAATAATGTGTCACACTACCAGATC
This sequence comes from Cervus elaphus, assembly GCF_910594005.1. Lineage (NCBI taxonomy): Eukaryota > Metazoa > Chordata > Mammalia > Artiodactyla > Cervidae > Cervus > Cervus elaphus. Next base: position 81,680,011 of record NC_057834.1, on the reverse strand, counting down.
TTACTGATTTTCATGTTTGCTTACAGCTAGGTAAAACAGAGTACATCCCCCTACCAGATCTTATTGATTTTCCTTCACTTCCTTGTCAACCTGCTCTTTCTCCAGGAATAACTGATAAATCTCTATCACAGATTGAGAGTAAGTATGATGATACTATAAGTACAGATGATTCTATGAGGTAACATTAAATTATGTTAATGAGGAGTTAACTGTTTAATGTGTACAGAGTTTTAGTTTGGAAAGATAAAGTTTTGGAGATGAAGGGGTGGTGATGCTTGTAAAATATTATGAATGCACACAGTGCCATTAAACTGTATATTTAAATATGATTAAATGGTAAATTATGTATATTTTGCCACAAAAAGTTAAATTATTTTAAAGTGTATGATTGTTATGTTGATTACTGCATATGTGTGTCACTAGTATTATTTCTACTTTTTAAAAAATATATTCTAAAATATACATTTTTCTATGTAAGATTTAAGTACAATAACTTTGGACCCAAGATAAATTTACTTAAAGAATTAAATCAAGAGATATAACTACACAAGCTTTACCTAGTTTCTATACATATATATAAATGCAAAAGAAACATACTGTATTGTTTACATATATATAAATCTCCTATAGATATTGAAATGACTCCTCAGTGTTTTCCACAGTGGCAATCACTATACTACAGGTAGAAACACAGAGTTTGGGGTAAAATTTATACTTGCTGTTTTAAGCATTGTTTAGTTTTATATTCTATATTTTAGGACTTGACCCATCTTTTAGCTTTTAGGTATTTATAAGTATGGCTTATAATCTATTAGGGGAGAAGATTATTGAGCAAATGAAACAAGTAAAGGAAGAAAGAAGATATCTGGAAAGAATTAGAGAAGAACTAATGAAAAAAGCTGAAAGGCTATTGGAACAAAGCAAATTAAAGCACTATCATGGTAAAATTTATTACATATCTTTTATCACTATAAAGGAAACTCAAGGTTTACAGAATTCATGCCTGTAAATTCTGTGCCTGTGATTTATTTTACAGAATAAACCACAAAATGATGATATTTACTGTTTTACTGTTATAGTTTAAATGATACACTATTGATATAGATTCACTATAGGAACGATGAAATCATTGTTTGACTATTTTATACACTAAATGCGACATACTTTTTATTAAAATTCAATTATTTTTTATTTCAACTTAATTTTTATTGAAGGATAATTGCTTTACCAAACTTCGTTGTTTTCTGTCAGATCTCAACATGAATCAGCCATAGGTATACATATATCACCTCCCTTTTGAACCTCCCTCCCCATCCCACCCTGTAGGTTGAGAGCCCCTACTTGAGTTTCCTGAGCCCATCCTGGAGTCCAAAGTCAAGTGGACCTTAAAAAGTATCACTCCAAACAAAGCTAGTGGAGGAAGTGATGAAATTCCAGCTGAGCTATTTCAAATCCTAAAAGATGAGGCTGTGCAAGTGCTGCACTCAATATGCCAGCAAATTTGGAAAAGTCAGCAGTGGCCACAGGACTGGAAAAGGTCAGTTTTCATTCCAATCCCAAAGAAAGGCAGTGCCAAAGAATGTTCAAACTACCACACAATTGCACTCATCTCACACACTAGCAAAGTAATGATGAAAATTCTCCAAGCTAAGCTTCAACAGTATGTGAACCATGAACTTCCAGATGTTCAAGCTGGATTTAGAAAAGGCAGAGAAACCAGAGATCAAATTGCCAACATCCATTGGATCATAGAAAAGGCAAGAGAGTTCCAGAAAAACATCTACTTCTGCTTCATTGTCTGTGGCAAAGCCTTTGACTATGGGGATCACAATGAACAGTGGACAATTCTTAAAGACACAGGAATACCAGACCACTTTACCTACCTCCTGAGAAATCCCTGTGCAGGTCAAGAAGCAACAGTTAGAACCGTACATGGAACAATGGACTGGTTCCAAACTGGAAAAGTACGTCAAGGCTGTATATTGACACCCTGCTTATTTAACTGACATGCAGAGTATATCATGCAAAATGCCGGGCTGGATGAAGCACAAGCTGGAATCAAGATTGCAGGGAAAAATATCAATAACATTATATATGCAGATGATACCACCCTTATGGCAGAAAGCAAAGAGGAATAAATAGCCTCCTGATGAAAGTGAAAGAGGAGAGTGAAAAAAAACTGGCTTAAAACTCAACATTCAGAAAACTAAGATCATGGCATCTGGTCCCATCACTTCATGGCAAATAGATGGGGAAACAATGGAAACAGTGACAGACTATTTTTTTGGGCTCCAAAATAACTGCAGATAATGACTGTGACCATGAAATTAAAAGCCGCTTGCTCCAGTGGTGCTGGGAAAATTGGTCAACCACTTGTAAAAGAATGAAACTAGAACACTTTCTAACACCATACACAAAAATAAACTCAAAAATGGATTAAAGATCTAAATATAAGACCAGAAACTATAAAACTCCTAGAGGAGAACATAGGCAAAACACTCTCCGACATAAATCACAGCAGGATCCTCTATGACCCACCTCCTAGAATATTGGAAATAAAAGCAAAAATAAACAAATGGGACCTAATGAAACTTAAAAGCTTTTGCACAACAAAGGAAACTATAAGCAAGGTGAAAAGACAGCCCTCAGATTGGGAGAAAATAATAGCAAATGAAGAAACAGACAAAGGATTAATCTCAAAAATATACAAGCAACTCCTGCAGCTCAATTCCAGAAAAATAAATGACCCAATCAAAAAATGGGCCAAAGAACTAAACAGACATTTCTCCAAAGAAGACATACAGATGGCTAACAAACACATGAAAAGATGCTCAACATCACTCATTATCAGAGAAATGCAAATCAAAACCACAATGAAGTACCATTACATGCCAGTCAGAATGGCTGCTATCCAAAAGTCTACAAACAATAAATGCTGGAGAGGGTGTGGAGAAAAGGCAACCCTCTTACCCTGTTGGTGGGAATGCAGACTAGTACAGCCGCTATGGAGAACAGTGTGGAGATTTCCTTATAAAACTGGAAATAGAACTGTGATATGACCTAGCAATCCCACTCCTGGGCATACACACCAAGGAAACCAGAATTGAAAGAGACACATGTACCCCAATGTTCATCACAGCACTGTTTATAATAGCCAGGACATGGAAGCAACCTAGATGCCCATCAGCAGACGAATGGATAAGGAAGCTATGGTACATATACACAATGCAATATTACTCAGCCATTAAAAAGAATTCATTTGAATCAGTTCTAATGAGATGGATGAAACTGGAGCCCATTATACAGAGTGAAGTAAGCCAGAAAGATAAACACCAATACAGTATACTATCGCATATATATGGAATTTAGAAAGATGGTAACAATAACCCTTTATGCAAGACAGAAAAAGAGACACAGATATATAGAACAGACTTTTGGACTCTATGCGAGAAGGCGAGGGTGGGATGATCTGAGAGAATAGCATCAAAACATGTATATTATCAAGTGTGAAACAGATCGCCAGTCCAGGTTGGATGCATGAGACAAGTGCTCAGGGCTGGTGCGCTGGGATGACCCAGAGGGATGAGATGGGGAGGGAGGTGGAAGGGGGGTTCAGGATGGGGAACACATGTAAATCCATGGCTGATTCATGTCAATGTATGGCAAAAACCACTACAATATTGTAAAGTAATTAGCCTCCAACTAATAAAAATAAATGAAAAAAAATAAAAGATGCTTGCTCCTTGGAAGAAAAGCTATGTCCAACCTAGACAGCATATTAAAAAGCAGAGACATTACTTTGCCAAGATAATTACTTTGGTAATTACCTTGCCAAAGGTCCATCTAGTCAAAGCTATGGTTTTTCCAGTAGTCATGTATGGATTTGACAGTTGGACTATAAAGAAAGCTGAGCACTGAAGAATTGGTGCTTTTGAACTGTGGTGTTGGAGAAGATTCTTGAGAGTCCCTTGGACTGCAAGGAGATCCAACCAGTCAATGCTAAAGGAAGTCAATCCTGAACATTCATTGGAAGGACTGATGCTAAAGCTGAAGCTCCAATACTTTGGCCACCTGATGGGAAGAACTGACTCATTGGAAAAGACCCTGATGCTGGGAAAGATTGAAGGCAGGAGAAGGGGACAACAGAGGATGAGATGGTTGGATGGCATCACCAATTCGATGGACATGAGTTTGAGCAAGCTCCAGGAGTTGACAGGGAAGCCTGACATGCTGCAGTTCATGGGGTGACAAACATTCGGACATGACTGAGTGACTGAACTGAACTGAAAGGCAATTAATTCCATATATACCTTTTACCCTTTTTATCTTCTAATACAACCCAAAATGTAAGCCTCTTGAACTATTTAACATCTCTCAAATCATTATCCTATGCTTCCTCCACCCTTTCCCATTTTTTCATTTCTACAAGTTCTAACAACACTGTTTCTAATTATTGCAAGGAAACTATTTTTCTTACCTCATTTCTCTCATTCATTCACCCATTCATTCAATTTAGCAAAGCAGACAGATACTTATACCAAAAAAATTGAGCATCTAGGGGAGACTAAGGGACTCAAAGAAGGCTTTGAGAATGATATCTAAGCTGAGATTGAATGATTAGTAGGAAATAACCAGGAACTCTGAAGAAAGGAGTAGAAGAAGATAAGATTTAGATGGCCGAGGGAAAAGACTGAAGGCCTGGAGCCAAGAGGAGGCACACTTCAGATTCTAGTATGGTGGGTGGTGGTTTAGCTTCTAAGTCGTGTCTGACTCTTGTGACCTCATAAACTGTAGCCTGGCAGGCTCCGCTGTCCATGGGATTGTTCCAGTAAGAACATTGGAGTGGGTTGCAATTTCCTTCTCCAGGGGATCTTCCTGACCCAAGGATCAAATGGCAAATTCTTTACTGACTGAGCCACCAGGGAAGCTCAGATTCCAGTACATCTACCACTTTTCCTGGAAGCCTTTCTTGGTCGCTTCCATTTAATTTAGGTGTTTTTCATCTGTACTCCCATGCATAGAATCTGTAATTCCTTTATCATAGCAGTTATCAGGATGTATCACTACTGCTTAACCTGATCATCTTCCCTCCACTGGACCACAAACACTTTGAGGGCAGGGACAAGATTATGTTGGCTTATTACTAACTCCCCAGCCCCTAGAGCAGTGACTAAGTTCAGTAGGCACTTAATAAATACTTATTTAATACATGACTGTTAAAATGAATAAATAAATGTCAGTTTTTAAAAATAATTGAATTTTTAATGCTCTTGCACTGTTGGTGGAAATATAGATTGATACAGTCACTGTGAAGACGGTATGGAGATTCCTTCCAAAACTAGGAATAAAACCACCATATGACCCAGCAATCCCACTCCTAGGCATATGCCCTGAGGAAACCGGGGTTGAAAAAGACACATGTATCCCATTGTTCACTGCAGCACTATTTACAATAGCTAGAACACCAAAGCAACCTTGATGCCCATCAACAGATGGATGGATAAAGAAGTTGTGGTACATATACACAATGGAATACTACTCGGTCATAAAAAGGAACACATTTGAGTCAGTTTTGATGAGGTAGATGAACCTAGAACCTATTATACAGAGTGAAATGAGTCAGAAAGATAAATATTATATTCTAACGCACATATACGGAATCTATAAAAATGGTTCTGAAGAATTTATTTACAGGGCAGCAATGAACCTATGGACACGGGGAGAGGGGAGAAGGGGGTGAGATGTATGGAGAGAGTAACATGGAAACTTACATTACCATATGTAAAATAGATAGCCAATGGGAATTTGCTGTATGACTCTCGGTGAGTGATCACACCATCATGGTTATCTGGGTCATGAAGATCTTTTTTGTATAGTTCTTCTGTGTATTCTTGCCATCTCTTCTTAATATCTTCTGCTTCTTTTAGGTCCACACTGTTTCTTTCCTTTATTGTGCCCATCTTTGCATGAAATGTTCCCTTGGTGTCTCTAATTTTCTTGAAGAGATCTCTAGTCTTTCCCATTCTATTGTTTTCTTCTATTTCTTTGCATTGATCACTTAGGAAGACTTTCTTATCTCTCTTTGCTATTCTTTGAAACTCTGCATTCAGATGGATATATCTTTCCTTTTCTCCTTTGCCTTTCCCTTCTCTTCTCTTCTCAGCTGTTTGTAAGACCTCCTCAGACAACCATCTTGCCTTACTTTTTCTTGGGGATGGTTTCGATCACTGCCTCCTGTACAGTATGAACAAACCTCTGTTCATAGTTCTTCAGGTGCTTTGTGTATCAGAGCTAATCCCGTGAATCTCTCAGTTTACAGCAAAATTATTGCTCTAGTACTAGATCTGACTGGAGGTTACAGACAATGTCAGGAGGTATTTCTCAGTGTTTTACCTCATAATATTAAAGCGTTACCCCAGAAGAGGTGGCAACGATTTGGCTATGTTATAGTGATAAAAGAACAATTTTATCAGACAGATTTGAGCAATGAATTAGAAATCACAGGACCAGGACCTGATACCAGAATAATCTTTTACTTACACAAGTTATTTCTCCTCTTTGTGCCTCACTCTATCTATTTATAAAATGAGAATTATCACTTACTTTCTATTTCAACAGGAAACATTTCAAGATAAAATGTTGAAACAGCCATCAAATATTTTGATTGAGCCTACTATGCACCTCGGTTCTCAGCATTGTTTTAAATGCTGAGGATATAGCAGTAAACAAGACAAACATGTCCCTGCCCTCAAGGGGTTGCCTCTAATTGGAGGATACAGACAATAAACAAATAAGTAAGATAATATCAGCTACTGATGAGAGCTAAAAAGTTAATTAGAAGAGAACAGTAAAGAGTAGTGGGGCAGGAGAGACAGTTTAGCTCGACTTTTCAAAAGGCTTCTCTGAGGAGATATCATTAAAGTTTGATTAATAAAATGATACACATGTGAAGGAGCTTCCCTGATGGCTCAGTGGTAAAGAATCCACCTGCCAATGCAGGAGACACAGGTCAATTCTTGGGTTGGGAAGATCTCCTGGAGAAGAAAATGGCAACCCAATCCACTCCAGTATTCTTGCCCGGGAAATCCCATGGACAGAGGAGCCTGGTGGCCTACAGTCCATGGGATCGCAAAAAGAGTTGGACATGACTTGGCAGCTAAACAACAAGCATGTAAAAAGATAGGGGGAAAAGAGTCCAAACAGGAGGGACACCAAAAGTCAAGATATAGAAATAGAAATAAACTTTCAGAATTAAGGACCTGAACCAAGACCAGTGTGGCTGGAGTGTGATCAGTAAGAAAAAATGTAGAGGGAGAAAATCAAAAGGTCAGCAAGGAACAGATAGGCCAGTTCCAGAAGTTGGATTTTGTTACAAGTAACATGGGAAGACATCAGAGGATTTTTAACCTTTATTTGATTTTTGTGATTTTTAAAGTATTTTAAAGATGTTTTAGAAAGATGGAATAGCCTGTAGAGGGGCAAAAATGGAAGCAGAGAGGCCATTAGAAAGATAATACATCTTTCAAAAGATGATAGTGGATTGCCTAGCAATGCAGCACTGAAGAAGGGAGAATGTGTGAGATGCGCAAAGGATTTTGGGAGTGGTACCAGTAGAACTTGCTGTGGGGTTAGATATAGGGCTGAGATAAATCATTAAAATCTTGAGTTAAAGTTCCACGTAGTTTTTTATTTTTAATTAAATCACCTTATAATGTAGAATTTTAAGGTGTTTTCATGATAATCTTAAAAAAGGAAATATAAGCATATTCTGGTATACTAGCATGCAGTTTGTGTTCCAAATAAGTTTATATTTAGAATCTCATTAAAGTGATTTCTTAAACTGGCAGAGTTTAATTTCTAATTTTCTCAACCAGAAGTCATGTTTAAGAAATTCTGCCCTACAGAAGTTTGGGGATATACTGGGAATAATTTTGATAAATGATAAATTAGAATCAATTGATTTCACAAAACAAGTCATTTTGGGGCTGAAAAATAAGGAAAATCTGAAAATATATATTTGGGCTTTTTTTAATATTTTCAATTATATAAATGCTGAATTCAAATCAGATTATGGATAAAAGTAATCAAAATAAAAATATACACATCTTGTTATAGGTAGTATTTTGAAGAAAGATTTTATTAAAAAAGTACAAGCTTGAAGAGCTTGATTTTGGTTCCTGGATTTAAGAGCATTTTACTATATTTGTAGGTCTTTTATTCAATAAACATTTTGCTCTTAACTCTAATTTTCTCAGCATATGAGAGAGGAATGGTTTGAATTAACTCCAGGGTCCTTTCCAGATTGAAAAATTTAATCAAACTATAGCATTTGCATTTTTGTTGGTGGTGGTTTTTTTTTTTTTTTTAAGCCTGCAGTGTTTGGAAAAAAAAGTGCTTTGAAACAAAGAAAGTTACAGCATCATTGGAAGAAGTTTTAACAAAACTTCGAGAAGATTTGGAACTTTACTATAAAAAATTGCTCATGCAACTTGAAGCCAGGGAGATCAAGATGAGACCAAAGAATCTTGCAAACATCACAGACTCTAAGGTACTATTAAATATGTTCACATTCTGTTGTGTGTGCATGCTAAGTCACTTCAGTCGTGCCTGATTCTTTGCAACCCTATGGACTATAGCCTGCCAGGCTCCTCTGTCCATGGGGATTCTCCAGGCAAGAATACTGGAGTGGGTTGCCATTCCCTTCTCCCAGGGGTCTTCCCAACCCAGGAATCGAACCCAGGTCTCCTGCACTGCAGGCAGATTCTATACTGTCTGAGCCACCAGGAAAGCCCCTTGCTGTATATTACATCCCTAGAACTTGTAGATCTTATATCTACAAGTTTGTAACTTTTGACCACTGTCACCCATTTCTCCCAAACCCCACCTCCCATTTTGCCAACCACCAATCTACTCTGTTTCTATGAGTAAAAGTTTACCATTTTAGGTCAATTTAATGTAAAATCCAAATAGTTTTAAATAAAGGTTTCTCCGTATTAGCTGATACTATTTTTAAGCATCATTGAATCTTTTTATCTTACTGTTTTCTCCAGTTCAATATATGATAATGTCCTTTTCATGAAAGCAACTTAAATTATTTCTTTGCAGACAGTTACACCTCACAAAGAATAGCAAGGAGAGATAAGAAAGCCTTCCTCAGTGATCATTGCAAAGAAATAAGAGGAAAACAATAGGATGGGAAACACTAGGGATCTCTTCAAGAAAATTAGAGATACCAAGGGAACATTTCATGCAAAGGTGGGCACAATAAAGGACAGAAATGGTATGGACCCAACAGAAGCAAAAGATATTAAGAAGAGGTAGCAAGAATCCACCGAACTATACAAAAAAGATCTTCATGACCCAGATAATCACGATGGTGTGATCATTCACCTAGAGCCAGACATCCTGGAGTAAGAAGTCAAGTGGGCCTTAGGAAGCATCACTATGAACAAAGCTAGTGGAGGAGGTGATGGAACTCCAGTTGAGCTATTTCAAATCCTAAAGGATGATGCTGTGAAAGTGCTGCACTCAATATGCCAGCAAATTTGGAAAAGTCAGCAGTGGCCACAGGACTGGAAAAGGTCAGTTTTCATTCCAATCCCAAAGAAAGGCAATGCCAAAGAATGCTCAAACTACTGCACAACTGCACTCATCTCACACACTAGCAAAGTAATGTTCATAATTCTCCAAGCTAGGCTTCAACAGTATGTGAACTGAGAACTTCCAGAAAATCCAGTTTGAAAATCCAGTTCAAGCTGGATTTAGAAAAGGCAGAGGAACCAGAGATCAAATTGCCAACATCCACTGGATCAGAGAAAAAGCGAGAGAGTTACAGGAAAACATCTACTTCTGCTTCTTTGACTATGGCAAAGCTTTTGACTCTGTGGATCACAGCAAAGTGGAAAATTCTTAAAAAGAAGGGAATACCAGACCACCTGACCTGCCTCCTGAGAAATCTGTATGCAGGTCAAGAAGCAAGTTAGAACCAAACAAAGGACTGGTTCCAAATTGGGAAAGGGGTACGTCAAGGCTGTATACGGTCACCCTGCTTATTTAACTTATATGCAGATGACATGCAAAATGCCAGGCTGGATGAAACACAAGCTGGAATCAAGGTTGCTGGGAGAAATATCAATAACCTCAGATATGCAGATGACACCACCCTTGTGGCAGAAAGCAAAGGGGAACTAAAGAACCTTTTGATGAAGGTGAAAAAGGAGAGGGAAAAAGCTGGCTTAAAACTCAACATTAAGAAAACTAAGTTCATGGCATCCAATCCCATCACCTCATGGCAAATAGATGGGGAAACAATGGAAACAGTGACAGCCTTTATTTTCTTGGGCTCCAAAATCACTGCAGACTATGACTGCAGCCATGAAATTAAAAACACTTGCTCCTTGGAAGAAAAGCTATGACAAACCTATAGAGCATATTTAAAAGCAGAGACATTACTTTGCCAACAAAGGTCCATATAATCAGAGATATGGTGTTTCCCTCATAGCTCAGTTGGTGAAGAATCTACCTGTGACACAGAAGACCTGGGTTCAATTCTTGTGTCAGGAAGATCCCCTGCGGAAGGAAATGGCAACCCAGTCTAGTATTCTTGCCTGGAGAATCCCATGGACAGAGGAGCCTGGCAGGCTACAGTCCATGGGATTGCAAGACTTGGACATGACTTAATGACAAAACCATCTCATGGTTTTTCCAGTAGCCATGTATGGACGTGAGAGTTGGACCATGAAGAAGGCTGGGTGCCAAAGAATTGATGCTTCTGAACTGTCATGTTGGAGAAGATTCTTGAGAGTCCCTTGGACTGCAAGGAGATCATATCAGTCCATCCAAAAGGAAATCAATCCTGAATATTCATTGGAAGGACTGTTGATGAAGCTGAAGCTCCAATGCTTTGGCCACCTGATGGGAAGAGCCTACTCACTGGAAAAGACCCTTATGCTAGGAAAGATTGACAGCAGGAGATGGGGACGACAGAGGACAAAATGGTCGAATGGCATCACCGACTTAATGGACATGAGTTTGAGCAAGCTCCAGGAGATGGTGAAGGACAGGGAAGCCTGGCATGCTACAGCCCATGGGGTAATAAAGAATCAGACACAACTAACAACTGAAGAATGAACAATAACAACTCACAAACTTTTCTGAACAAAAGTAACCAAAAGGTTACTTAAGTAACCTTTACTTAACTAAAATAGGTTTTCTCATATTAAACAGATTTTCTTATAAAATACAGTATTTCATTATTAAATATTTTAATGCAATTCTATTATGATTCCACTGATAAACCATTATGCCAATTTCTGAAGTCTTGCTTAAACTAGTATCTTAAACCTAGTATATTCATCTTATAGCAATAGTTGTTGGATTCTATGGTGCTAATTTAAAGGTAAATTTTACAAATACCTATTTATTTTTATAATACATGAAAATGGTAGTAGAGCATAAAGGAAAGTGGTCCCTAAAGCATAAGAAATTAACAACTCAATAATTTAAACAACTGGATAATTTACTGCAAAGCAACAAGCATATTTTATGGAATAGGTTATTTTCATGATATGCTCTTTTGAAATTTGGTATCTTTTTGTTGTTTATATTGACAAAGAAAGGTAGATGTTATACTAAACAGGCATCTTTATATGTCCCATACAGAATTACCTTATCATCCAGATCACTGAAGTACAACATGCTATTGATCAACTTAAGAGAAAACTGGATACTGACAAAATGAAACTCATAATAGAAATTAAGGTACTTTGAATTTCCCCTAATAAGACTGTAACATTTATCTTGAAATAAACTACTTTGGTGTTTTAACTTTGCTTGTCAATAGTGTAAAGGCAGTAAGGACTGTCTTAAAATTGTTACCTTAACAAAAGCATGAAGGAAAAAAGTACAAGAATAATAGTGAAATCCTGTGAAAAGATTCCTAACAAGGCCAAAGCAAAACTTAGTAAAATTACACTAAGAAATAAAGTAAAAGAACCTTGTGAATCAGTATCCCATCCATCCATCATGTGCTCAGTCCTGTCTGCTGACTCTTTGTGATCCCATAGACTGTAGCTCACCAGGCTCCTCTGTCCATGGGATTTTCCAGGCAAGGATACTGGAGTGCAATGCCATTTCCTTCTCCAGCAGATCTTCATGACCCAGGGATCAGACCCATGTCTCCTGTCAGAACCAGGAGACATTGCAGGCAGATTCTTTACCTCTTGAGCCATCAGGGAAGCCTGTGAATCAGTACAGAGTCTCCAAAAAATATTTTGAAAGAAGTAATTTTCATACATTAGCATCATTCATACCTAAGTCTGACAAACCACTGAGCTCTCTGAGCTCCCATTTAATTTTAACGTTTTCTCCTCTCTTGGGTAATTATCTCATTTACTCTGGTTATTTTCATAGATATATATACAATGTTATATGAGTGCTCTCAATTCACCTCTTTATCAGAAATAGCTTTATGACAGAGAATAATGACCCTTGTCAAGAATTAGCACTGTCCAATGCAACTTTCTGTGATGGTGGAAATGTTTAAGACCTGCACTCTCTGATAAGGTAGCCACTAGCTACATAAGGATGTTGAACACGTGATGTATAGATTGTTGTGTGACTGAGGAATTGAATTTTAGATTTAAGTTTAATTACTTTCAGGTTAAATAGTTACATGTGACAAGTGGCTACTCTACTGGACAGAACTGTTCTAGATTCTTTTCACTAGCAGCATTCTCCAGACTAAACCCTGGCTCAGCACTGAGAAGCTTAAAACTACAGGAAAGGAAAAAGGTAAAGGACAATTTTAAACAAAAAAAAAGGAGTTATTTGACATTTTTATACAGTATACACTCAACAAAATAGTTCATTCAGTGAATGAAAACTCCTGTGTATCCAGAAAAAGGAGAGAAATCAAGCATAAAACTTGTCCACTTAAGGATAGGTGGATGGGTAGAAGACCCACCAGGGCCTTCAATTACAACTTCCTCAATGCCATTTTCTTCTGGAAAGCATACACATTAGTTCTTACCACTTTTTGTGTATTTTAGCCTTATAAATATTACATATAAATGGTTTGACCCCAATTAGAATTATAGTGAAAAAACAGGAAAGACATGTAAAAAAAGAGAACCACAGTGCTCACTTTGGCAGCACATATACTAAAATTGGAACGATACAGAGAAGATTAGCATGGCCCCTGCACAAGGATGACACGCAAATTCATGAAGCGTTCCATATTTTTAAGAGACTACTACCAGCAGCTCTGTGCCAATAAAATGGACAACTTGGATGAAATGGACAAATTCTTAGAAAAGTATAACCTTCCAAAACTGAACCAGGAAGAAATAGAAGATCTTAACAGACCCATCACAAGCAAGGAAATCGAAACTGTAATCAAAAATCTTCCAGCAAACAAAAGCCCAAGACCAGATGGTTTCACAGCTGAATTCTACCAAAAATTTAGAGAAGAGCTAACACCTATCTTACTCAAACTCTTCCAGAAAATTGCAGAGGAAGGTAAACTCCCAAACTCATTCTATGAGGCCACCATCACCCAAATTCCAAAACCAGACAAAGATGCCACAAAAAAACTACAGGCCTATATCACTGATGAACATAGATGCAAAAATCCTTAACAAAATTCTAGCAAACAGAATCCAACAACATATTAAAAAAATCATACACCACGACCAAGTGGGCTTTATCCCAGGAATGCAAGGATTCTTTAATATCCACAAATCAATCAATGTAATACACCACATTAACAAATTGAAAGATAAAAACCATATGATTATCTCAATAGATGCAGAGAAAGCCTTTGACAAAATTCAACACCCATTTATGATTAAAACTCTCCAGAAAGCAGGAATAGAAGGAACATACCTCAACATAATAAAAGCTATATATGACAAACCCACAGCAAGCATCACCCTCAATGGTGAAAAATTGAAAGCATTTCCCCTGAAATCAGGAACAAGACAAGGGTGCCCACTCTCACCACTACTATTCAACATAGTGTTGGAAGTTTTGGCCACAGCAATCAGAGCAGAAAAAGAAGTAAAAGGAATCCAGATAGGAAAAGAAGAAGTGAAACTCTCGCTGTTTGCAGATGACATGATCCTCTACATAGAAAACCCTAAAGACTCTACCAGAAAATTACTAGAGCTAATCAATGAATATAGTAAAGTTGCAGGATATAAAATTAACACACAAAAATCCCTTGCATTCCTATATACTAACAATGAAAAAACAGAAAGAGAAATTAAGGAAACAATACCATTCACCATTGCAACAAAAAGAATAAGATACTTAAGAGTATATCTACCTAAAGAAACAAAAGACCTATACATAGAAAACTATAAAACACTGATGAAAGAAATCAAAGAGGACACAAACAGATGGAGAAACATACCATGCTCATGGATTGGAAGAATCAATATTGTCAAAATGGCTATTCTACCCAAAGCAATCTATAGATTCAATGCAATCCCTATTAAGCTACCAACGGTATTTTTCACAGAACTAGAACAAATAATTTCACAATTTGTATGGAAATACAAAAAACCTCGAATAGCCAAAGTAATCTTGAGAAAGAAGAATGGAACTGGAGGAATCAACCTGCCTGACTTCAGACTATACTACAAAGCCACAGTCATCAAGACAGTATTGTACTGGCACAAAGACAGAAATATAGATCAATGGAACAGAATAGAAAAGCCCAGAGATAAATCCACGAACCTATGGACACCTTATCTGTGACAAAGGAGGCAAGGATATACAATGGAAAAAAGACAACCTCTTTAACAAGTGGTGCTGGGAAAGCTGGCCAACCACTTGTAAAAGAATGAAAATAGAACACTTTCTAACACCATACACAAAAATAAACTCAAAATGGATTAAAGATCTAAATGTAAGACCAGAAACTATAAAATTCCTAGAGGAGAACATAGGCAAAACACTCTCCGACATAAACCACAGCAAGATCCTCTATGACCCACCTCCTAGAATATTGGAAATAAAAGCAAAAATAAACAAATGGGACCTAATGAAACTTAAAAGCTTTTGCACAACAAAGGAAACTATAAGTAAGGTGAAAAGACAGCCCTCAGATTGGGAGAAAATAATAGCAAATGAAGCAACAGACAAAGGATTAATCTCAAAAATATACAAGCAACTCCTGCAGCTCAATTCCAGAAAAATAAATGACCCAATCAAAAAATGGGCCAAAGAACTAAACAGACATTTCTCCAAAGAAGACATACAGATGGCTAACAAACACATGAAAAGATGCTCAACATCACTCATTATCAGAGAAATGCAAATCAAAACCACAATGAGGTACCATTACATGCCAGTCAGGATGGCTGCTATCCAAAAGTCTACAAGCAATAAATGCTGGAGAGGGTGTGGAGAAAAGGGAACCCTCTTACACTGTTGGTGGGAATGCAAACTAGTACAGCCGCTATGGAGAACAGTGTGGAGATTTCTTAAAAAACTGGAAATAGAACTGCCATATGACCCAGCAATCCCATTCCTGGGCATACACACTGAGGAAACCAGATCTGAAAGAAACACGTGCACCCCAATGTTCATCGCAGCACTGTTTATAATAGCCAGGACATGGAAGCAACCTAGATGCCCATCAGCAGATGAATGGATAAGGAAGCCGTGGTACATATACACCATGGAATATTACTCAGCCGTTAAAAAGAATTCATTTGAACCAGTTCTAATGAGATGGATGAAACTGGAGCCCATTATACAGAGTGAAGTAAGCCAGAAAGATAAAGAACATTACAGCATACTAACACATATATATGGAATTTAGAAAGATGGTAATGACAACCCTATATGCAAAACAGAAAAAGAGACACAGAAGTACAGAACAGACTTTTGAACTCTGTGGGAGAAGGTGAGGGTGGGATGTTTCAAAAGAACAGCATGTATACTATCTATGGTGAAACAGATCACCAGCCCAGGTGGGATGCATGAGACAAGTGCTCGGGCCTGGTGCACTGGGAAGACCCAGAGGAATCGGGTGGAGAGGGAGGTGGGAGGGGGGATCGGGATGGGGAATACATGTAAATCTATGGCTGATTCATGTCAATGTATGACAAAACCCACTGAAAAAATAAATAAATAAATAAAGGGGAAAAAAAAAAAGAGAACCACATTTTCGGCTTACAGGCTGCAGGGGGAAAATCCTACATTAACCATAGGGACTAACTGTCACATAGTAGACATTATAAGATACATTATAAGAATTTATATATCTATATATAAGATACAGATCTAAGGAGCAGAAAACCTATTTTTACTGTTGCAACCATATTCAAATAATATAGCACAATCTGCTTCTCAAAGTTCAATGTTACATCACCTGGAGATCCTGTTAAAACTAGCAGGATCTGATTCAACAGATCTCTGGGGGAAGCCTGAAAATCTTCAGCACTAATAGACTCCCAGGTGATGCTGATGCTGCTGGTCCACAAACAATACTCAGAATGGCAAGTTCTGGTAGCAGATGGTCTAAGTTTGAATTCTGGCTGTGCCACTTTCTGGTTTTATACCTTAGCAATTTACTTAACTTCTAGGCATTTCAGTTTCCTTAGCTGTAAAATGAGGAGAAATAACAGTAATGGCTTCAATTAAATTTCTGGAAGAATCTAAGGGGTTAATGCACTTAAAAGAGTGCTTACCACACTATTATATTTCTTAAGTACTTCCTTGGTTTCTAAGGTCAGGAAATTAAGTTTTTTTTGTAATTTCTTTAGGAGTCAGAGGTTTTTTGCTTTTACCATTTTCTTTACACATTGAGAAGATACTGAAATAAATGAAAGATAAAATTCTTTCTCACTCTAGTTTTTTAGAACCATTTATTTTTATCATGTTTATATACTAATAAGTGAAATTATTTGGTAGCATACCTAGCAGTAGATAAGCATGCTTTCTCAGAGGGACTTATGAAGTATACATTTACCACAGTAATCCAGTGCAAACAAAGGCACTGAAGGCAAATGAGAGAAGACATGAAAGCTATTTCAAAAACCCTTATTTATATGACAATTATGTAATTTTAGAAAAGATGGAAGTTCATTTTTGAAAGACAATTCTTTTTTATAGATGAGAAAACAAGCAATTTCAGATTTACGCACAATGAAAGCTGAACTGGCACAGAGGAAACTTAATACAACTTTTCAATCTCAATTAGGTATGTTAATTTAAAACTTTTATTGGTCAAAGATCCAGTGATTAAGACTCCGCACTTCCATTACAGGGAGTGCAGGTTCAATCTCTGGTCTAGGAACTAAGATCCCATATGCATTGTGGTATGGCCAAAAAAAATTTTTTTTACTTACTTGAACATATTTGTTTAACCATTGTTCTCCTTGTTTCATATAAATTATAAGTTTTACATCTTTTCCCTTTTCTTGTGGCCATTATACAGTGTTTCAGGAAATATAGGTGTAAAAAAGCAAAATGGTGGTTATTTGGCTATTTTTTAAGGTTTCAAATGTATTACATTTTATTTTACAGTACTATATTTTATCATTTTCATTTTTAAATAGTCTTAAAATATAATACCTAATATGACTGTAAAATGAAAAATTATTTAATAAATATAAGTCTAACTTGCATTCACAGCTATGACAGAGATTAGTACTGAGAATTTAAATCTTTTAAATTTATTTTAAAAATACAAAGACAAATACTAATATTTAAAAATACAAAGCAAATACTATGGAAAATGGTTGGTTTTACTTTGCTATAAATAATTATGCAAGTAGGAAATGAATTATTCTCATAACAGAAGACTCAACCATTATTTATCCAATTTGAAGAGAGCAGAATGCATAGGGAAGGCAGGGTTAATGTAAATCCAGAGTTTAAGAGTGCAGATTTTTAATTTAAGAATTTATAGGAATTAATATAAATGCAACACAATATTCTTCTAAATTGGCTTGAGTAAAGAAACACAGACCCCTGTACATTTCTTTGTACAAAATTTCTCTTTTAGGAAGAAAACCACAGTTAAGAAACTAATGTCTTTAGATAATCAAAACACAGATATAGAAATTGAAAAAATTTAACTATGCAAACAAAACTAACCAGGATATATAAATGTCCATCAGTGAAGGAATATTAATAATTTGGAAGGGTAAATGACAATGAACAGAACTGGGTTCAACATCAAGTTTTTTGTAAACATTTCAGATATGACCTCAAAAAAATAATTTAATTGGTAAATATTAGATATATTTAACCTATAATAATTCAAAAATTACTATTAAGTTACCTTCTTGTATTTTCTAAGTATTTTGATCTTTTATATTCATTTTTTCCCCTTTGGAGACTTGAGTTTCATTCAAGTGACTCAGACAACATGAGTGTTATAAGGAATCAGAAAGCAGAAAAATTATTTGCATCAATTTGGTGAACCTAAAGACACAAAATTGCAGGTTTAAAATTTATTGAAAAAAGTATAAAACAGATTCCCAGAGTAAATTTTTAAAAATCTATCCCTAAGCAAACAATTTCCACTTCAAATTATACATATTTTTAAAACTGTCACTGATTTGTAAGTATATATTTTAATATCATTTATTATCATTTAAAATTTTAGCATAATAAAATTCTGAAAGCAATTGTTCCCAACTATAGGTGTTAAACTTCTTACAGGGGAATATTTGACATGGTAAGTTGACTTGCTTCTTACCTTTCTGTTGTTGTACACAGAAGATATACATAGGTAAGTATTTTTCAATTTCAAACAATCAAAGCATTTCTTTGTTCTTTATCTGTTTTTGAGAATACTAATAACTAAAATATATAAGAACATGAAAGAAGGTCTAAATTTTTTAATCTCTTCCAGAAACTAGATAGATTTAAACAGACCATTTTTCTAAATCTTCATAGTTTAACAAGATGTTCATCTCTGGTCACAAGTTTGGTTTTAAGGCTTTCCACATTTCTTCAGTTTGCTGTTTTGCTATAGCATCTCCAGAATAGTCAAGGCAGTTTGCATGCCACATGCCAATGCCAAGTAAGCCATGTTTTTGTACATATGATGCCTTTAGAGAGATGCTCTGAGGGTCATCATACCACACTTGATGGAAATGGCCAGCCTGATCCTGTACAAATAAATTAAAGTGTAACTTGAAAATAGTCCGCACAAAAAGAGGAAAAAGTGTTTCTTAAGTCCAATGATTCAAATAGGGTACAACTGAAACAATAAAACTTTCAGGACACGCATAATACAGTCCAACGTTCTATATGTGATACTTTCTAGATATCATTGTCTGTAGCACTTTTACAACAATAGAGATTACACAAATGAACCTCCCAATATATCTTATTTAAAATCCTCCTCATGCCCTAAAATTCCTTCCTTGCTCTGATTTGGTGATTATCAACCAAGATGTGCTGTTCACATCTGAATCACTTATGAGGACTTTTAAAAACAGATTCCTAGGACCCACACCATATGAAACCTATTGAATCAAAATCTTCCAAGGGGTAACGATAACCCTATATGCAAAACAGAAAAAGAGACACAGAAATACAGAACAGACTTTTGAACTCTGTGGGAGAATGTGAGGGTGGGATATTTCAAAAGAACAGCATGTATATATACTATCTATGGTGAAACAGATCACCAGCCCAGGTGGGATGCATGAGACAAGTGCTCCGGCCTGGTGCACTGGGAAGACCCAGAGGAATCGGGTGGAGAGGGAGGTGGGAGCGGGGATCGGGATGGGGAATACGTGTAAAATCCATGGCTGATTCATATCAATGTATGACAAAACCCACTGAAATGTTGTGAAGTAATTAGCCTCCAACTAAAAAAAAAAAAAAAAAAATCTTCCAAGGCTAGTGCTGCAACATATATTTGTTTCTTTGTGTTATGTTTTAATGTTCCATTAGGTGATTCTGATATGTAGTCAAGATTAAGGAGGATCACTGCTTTTGCCCTCTAAAACCAACTTATACACTTTTTTTTTTTTTTTGCGTTCACTTACAGTTCCTGGGAAGGTACCTAGTTAGAAGCTCAACAGGTGACTTTGTTTATGACGGAACAGTCAGTTCAAAAGGTAATGACAATGGATGAAGAAAATATCTCCTTTTCTAGGTCTTACAGAATTGAGTCTAAGAGCCTGTGGGTCTGGACCCCATGGGTGACTTAGGCATACACCTGATTAAGAACCACAAGCTAGAAACTGGTCTTAGGCTTACTTTCCACCCTGAAAAGTCCTTTTCCCCACCACCACTTGCCTCTATCTAGCACTAACCACAGTCTCTTTTAGAAGGTATATAAGCTATGGATAAAGGATAAAAGAAAGAGGAAAGGAGCAGAATTAGGCAAAAGGGCAAAGGAAGGGGAAAAGATAGGAAGTAAAAAATAGAACGATCTGTGATTTAAAATAATTTACTGATTTTTATATACATCTAGGGAACTCTTTAAAGGAAATTCTCAGTGAATATCAGTAATATTTTTATTTATGCTAGCACCATGAGAATTAGAATCATCTCCTAAGATGACTGCTTTAAAGGGTAGTAGTCACTTGGTAAATGAATAAGCCGTGGATATATAAGTATAGCAGATTCATTACATATAAGCGTATCTTATACTATATCTTATATCCCATTATTTAAAATGTTTAGAACTAGAAAAAGACATACATGCTCTAGTATCAATTGTGATTCAATATTAAAAGGCAACTTGCAAACCTTGTCCCTAAATATAGAAAGATTTATTTTTTTAGAGGCAGGGGCAAAGACATATTGCCCCGAAGACATATCCCTTCGAATTTTGTCATCATTCTATTGGGTTAGCCAAAAAGTTCGTTTAGCTTTTTCCATACCAGCTTACAAAATCGGAATGAAGTTTCTGGCCAACCGAATAGAACTTTGAGTCTTTTTGATACATTAAAAGTTTCAAATACCTCAAATAGTGAAGGATCAAAGGATGAAAAACTGGATATATGTAAGAATGACATATGCCTGGTTAAGAGTATATGCCTCCAAGAATATTGACTGCAAGGTGAAGCTGCCATTGCTGAGACAGCATTAGAAAGCACAATGATTCTCTTCAGTTAAAACATAAACTTGATTTGGGTTGCTATGGAATTTTACAGAGAATGAAGGAGAACAAATTGGTTATAGCTAGATGGTTGTCTGAAGTGCCATTAAATGAATGGTTTTCAAGGCTCATCAAGATGTTTCCTCAGTTCTAAAATCTTAAAGAATATGTCTTATTATGCATTAAGGAAAAAAATAAGGAATTACAAAAAAAAAAAAAACAGTACATCATAGGGTAAACTATTTTAAAATATGTATTTCCAAACTATATATAATTGGTTAAATAAGCCATTTACCAAACTGATGTCCATGAAAAACTGTTCCCCTGCAAGTTTCTAAGGGTGTTGGGAAACAGGGTTCTATGTTAAACAATTAAATGACTTTATGTACTATGCTGCTGCTGCTAAGTCGCTTCAGTCATGTCCTACTCTGTGCGACCCCATAGACGGCAGCCCACCAGGCTCCCCCGTCCCTAGGATTCTCCAGGCAAGAATACTGGAGTGGGTTGCCATTTCCTTCTCCAATGCATGAAAGTGAAAAGTGAAAGTGAAGTCTCTCAGTCGTGTCCGACTCTTCACAACCCCATGGACTGCAGCCTACCAGGCTCCTCCATCCATGGGATTTTCCAGGCAAGAGTACTGGAGTGGAGTGCCATTGCCTTCTCTGTTATGTACTACAGTACATCTCAAATCCTTGAATATTATGTCATACATTATAAATCTTCAAGAGAGACTTATAGTATGTAGTGTTTACCAGATATATTTGGCTATGGCATGTGTGTGTATGTGGGTCTTTTTAGTGAATTCTTTTAGAATTTAACCTTTAAAATTTAAAATTATACAATTTTGAAGGTTACTTTCCAATGCTGGCTATATTCCTTGTCCTGTACAATACATCCTTGAGCCTATCTTATACCCAACAATTTGTTCCTCCCACTTGCCCACCTCCTATATTGCCCCCTCACTGCACTTCCCACTAGTAACCACTCGAGTGTATGTATGCGTGTGTGTGTGTGTGTGTGTGTGTGCATTATTAACAGTTCCCAGAACACAATTCTATAAATACTATTTGGTAAAGAGGATCACAATATACCCGAGTTTAATTAATAAGTTTATACTTTACATTCTAGATTCTAAAGTTTAAAGAGCTCTATCCTAAAACTTTCTACATAAATAATATACAGGCATGTACATGTACATCAATTATAATTTATTAAATATGTATATATGTACTCATTTTTTGTAAATGGGTATCAGACTATCAGAAAAATATATATACATTCTTGCTGGAATTAACATTCATCGTATCATTTTAGGGTTCCTTTAATAGTTAACATAATCTAAGGCAAATTCAAAGATAGTTTGTATTTAAAATTTTTTGAGGTGTGAAAAAGTTTTTATTATGCTAAAGGTAAACTATGGATAATATAACTTTTTTTTATCCCTTCAGTATGGCAATTCCTGTTTATCAAAAACTACCTAACAATTATTAGTCATTTACTCTGTTTCTTCAAGTTTCTGTTTGTAATATTTTTCAGTCTCTAATTTTTAATATTGTTTATAATTTATTTAATATCACAGTTTGAACTGTGGGATAAATTTGGAATGATACAATTTTCCATTGTAAAGTACATGATGATGCATCTCCTAGCCTCAGTCTCATTCCTTCCAATATAACAGCCTCATAAGAATCATGCGGCTGCTTTGAAATGGAGATTTTCAGAGCAAATAACCTATTTAGGTCCAAAGTCCTTTCAAAAGCCACAGACATCATTTACAATTGTCAACTCCTAAGAAAATTGTTTGTGATATACATGTTTTTATTATATCATCTAAAATGACAAGTGGCCCATGCAGAGCAGTTCCACTATTAGCGTAACTTGAATTGCTCACAAGGGAAGTCAAGTTCCTGATTACACAGACTCAAAGACAAGTCTACTCATGTAAACAGCAGTCTGTATGTTGTATCCTATAAGAAAACTGATAGAAAAAAATCTTACTATCAAACATGTAATTATGAAAACATGCAATTATGAAAACTAATAAAGATTTGTAACTTGTGGATAGTCTTACTTTATAGTGATAATAAGGAGACTGCTGATTTTTATCCCACAGCCTTCCAGAAGCAGAACTATTTACTTGCTTCATAATTATTTGATAAGCCACTTGATGATGTACAGCATTGCTACAAGGGTATTTTGCAGTGGTACAAACATGATCCTATAAACACAAAAATGTTCATGTCGCAGATTATCAATTAAGCAAATCTTCAGAGTCAAATCCAAAATTATAAAAATTAGACATGAAATATAAACTATAAATAGATAATCTGACTATACAAATTAAAGTTAAATTTTAATATTAAATAGAAATATAGTAACATTCACACACTTGCATGGGATTTAATTATTTACTTAGTCTCAAACTACATTAAAGAAGTTCTCCATGAAGTATATGTATTCTATAGAGAGAAGTTTCTAAACTCTAACTAACATAAAGTTTATATAGAGGAAACAAAACAAGTTCTAAAAAATATAATAGAAAGAGAAAAAAATTACATAAGAAATGATCTGTTCTTACCAGTGATAGATTTTGGCAGGTATAATCATAACCATACCAGGGAACACCCATTACAAGTTTCTTAGGGTTAATTCCAATCTTGATGAAGTCATCATATCCTGATCAAATAGGAACAGAAAAAGCATATTATTTTTCTCTTCATATATCTACTAATGTGTTCATACAAGCTATGTAACCACTCAGAATCCAAGTCTGTAAAAACAGGTACATTTATGCAAGACACTACAGTGTTTCTCTAATATACTATAGAAGTCATCCCTTAAAATCTATAAATTTTGTATCACTTTCTAAGTCATTTGTTTTATAAAATATTTATTTATTTGGCTGCACTGAGTCTTCATTGCAGTATGCAGGATCATTAGTTGTGGCATACAGAATCTTTTATTTTCGACATGCAGCTCTTTTAGTTGCAGCATGTAAATGAATAGAAAACATTTGAAACAAAATCAAATTGAAGCAAAAAATTCACAAAACTTAAGAACAATGGCACATTTCAGGAAAGCACGTTAATTGTGTCTATTAACTACTAAGGCACAGATTTGATATCCTAGATTCTAAAGCTTTAAAAAAGTTGTATAAGTCAAACTTTCTGGTTGCTGCTGCTAAGTCACGTCAGTCGTGTCCTACTCTGTGCGACCCCATAGACAGCAGCCCACCAGGCTCCCCCATCCCTGGAATTCTCCAGGCAAGAATGCTGGAGTGGGTTGCCATTTCCTTCTCCAATGCATGAAAGTGAAAAGTGAAAGTGAAGTCGCTCAGTCGTGTCCGACTCTTAGCGACCCCATGGACCGCAGCCTACCAGGCTCCTCTATCCACAGGATTTTCCAGGCAAGAGTACTGGAGTGGGGTGCCATTGCCTTCTCCAAAACTTTCTGGCAGGGGTCTCAAAACTACTTCTTGAATGCACAAGTGTTTCACATTTTATCAGTACCCTAAAGGAGATCAGTCCTGGGTGTTCACTGGAAGCACTGATGTTGAAGCTGAAACTCCAATACTTTGGCCATCTGATGCAAAGAGCTGACTCATTTGAAAAGACTCTGATGCTGGGAAAGATTGAGGGCAGGAGGAGAAGGGGACGACAGAGGATGAGATGGATGGATGGCATTACTGACTCAATGGACATGGGTTTGGGTAGACTCCAGCAGTTGGTGATGGACAGGGAGGCCTGGTGTGCTGCGGTTCATGGGGTCGCAAAGAGTCGGACACGACTGAGCAACTGAACTGAACTATAAACATGAATTACAGCTACCCTATATTACTCGGTAGCAGATAATCTATAGATAGGAAACAGAAAAAAATGAATAAATCCATGGTCCTATCAATTCCTTTCTTGCCCATGCTGCAAAATATGTTTTCCCACAAAGACATGTTCCAAGATTAGCTAGGATGAGTTGAGTAATTTGCTGTTTTTCAGAGTCTTTAAAGTTACCATGTACTGTTCAATATCCAAGAGAAGGATGGAGTATGCATCATTTCCCAAACATACTTGATAATGAATGTTTTATTGATATACATAATTATCTCTTTCATAAACACAGCTTGCAAACACTGGATTAAATAATTATTTTGTATTATAACACATTTTTTTCAAATTTTAAATAGGATATGCTTATGATCAAACTAGTCTATTCAGAAAATTTGTTGTTGGTTAGTCACTAAGTCATGTCTGACTCTTTGTGACCCCACTGACTATAGCCCTCCTGGCTCCTCTGTCCATGAGATTTCCCAGGAAAGAATACTGTAGTGGGTTGCCATTTCCTTCTCCAGGGGATCTTCCTGACCCAGGGATTGAACTAGGGCGTCCTGCATTGGCAGGTGGATTCTTTACCACTGAGCCACCTGGGAAACCCATCCAGACAATTAGGACATGATAAAATTAGGTCAGGTTCTATGATTTTACCTCTATATGAAAAATAAAGGAATTTTTATTTATTATTTAATAGTTAAATCAGTGCCAACTATGCCAGAAAATCTCACTTAAGTCGAAAGTTAACAAGCAATCTTTTATTCAATTGGTTTATGGTATACAAACCAACGCAAACTTCAGAAAGGATAATACAAAAGTCCATGTCATATGAATGAGATACCAGAAGTACTCTTAATAGGAATCTAGTTGTCAGTGTAGCATGGGTACTAAAAGTAAATGCCAAATAAGGTAAAACCAATCCTATCAATCATGTACAACAGTTACATTATAGCTACCTTTGCTATTATTTAACTTTGGTTATTTCAACAAAAAAAATTCTGTCAAATTCTAAATAAGCAAATATCTTCTTTAGGTAACTTTCTGAAAAGAGTTGTGACTTGAAGTTAGAACACCTGCTTGAATCCCAACCATATACTACCTAATAGCCATGCTATCATGAGATCTTAACACCCTTCACCTCATCTATAATGGAGGGTTAATTTATTACGTCTATCTGACAAGACTTTCAGAAGAAGTAATTGAAAATGTTAAAACTTTTTGTAAAATTTAAAGCTCTCAAATTAAGAGGTTTCTATGTTTTAAGAAAGTGTTACAAATGGAAAACATAAAAATGACTTAGAAATACTAAAACATACTATAATGTTTGAGGTTATAGAATTACTATTACTGATAAATGATCACTTTGTGATTTCTTACCAGTTAATGTCTGAATATAGGGAGAATTGGCTCCTGCAATACATCGTGACCAGGCCAGACTTCGTTCGTCGTAAGACATCACAAAGAGAAAGTCACAGGCATCTGCAATTCCGGTATAGTTATAGCACCTTGCACCTACGCAGTTTGGACCCCAAGGTACATCAAACGTTACCTATAGAAAAACCATTTTATGTGACATGATCAAATAAGCATATTACAGCAGATGTTTTGTTGATTATATTTTCTCTTGACTCATATTATCCCCTAAAAAGAACCACTTAGGTGTATGAACATACAGTTTGACATGTATGGTATGAGAACAATTCTAAGAAATGTATTTTTTGCCTGCATGGACTGACCCAGACATGTGTTTTTGACAATGTCTTGGACATATATATATAGATAATGGACATATATTTGGACCTGGACATATTTGGACTTATACAATGACCAGGAGCGGGCACTGTAGAAGAGGAATTTTAAACTCAAATGCCTTCAGACTCCAACTCAACTGATTAAAGAAAATTCATGTAATCACAGTAGGGTATGGTAGGGTCTATAAGCAACTAGAGAGTAAAAACACACAGAAAGAATTCAAATTAAAAAATTATTAAAAATATCGTGCAAGCTACATAGGTCATCTCTTGGCACAAGCTGACTGGACTGTGTTGGGAGTTTGAGCTCCTGATTTACAACTATGCGACCTGGTAGGTTTAGTCCAATATTATAGTTAAAGAGTAGTGGTATTTTATGGCTACTAGTATATATTAATCAACTCAAAATGTTATACAAGTCACTTAAAGGTTGATTTTATGGAAATATTCAAATAAAACTTGAGTGATAAATTATCTTTTATTTTGAATATGAGCCAGTCCTCAGTAAGGATGAGCCTCTTAAGATTTATTGCTTTAATTGAGTATTATATATGCCTGAAAATGTTCTAAAGCTTCATTAAAAGTTTTCTGCTTAAGTAGGCTCTCAATAAATATACTGATTAATATTACAAAAAGTTGAGGTATTTTAGTTAAATTTTTACACTTTGGCCAGTTTATTCTACTTAACTCTTCTTAGGACTTTCTCAAAATTCTCTCTATAACTCTCTCATTATTAATACTAAAGAAAGCTCTGCTTTGTTAAGTACAGGCTTTCCCCAAATCTCTCCAGCAAAATAGGTTATAAAGTGAAATTTTTACATATTGGACTTCATTTTTTCACTCTCTCCTCTACAAAATGGAAGTATAATAAGGTGATAGAGAAAGTGACTGCCTCTAAGCTGGTAAATTGAAAATTCATTTTTGCAAGTCCTTGCCTCTCTTCTGAGCAGTGAGAATATTTTCACTGGTTTTCCTGTCATGGTTAATCTCATATTTTTTAAGCAGGTAGTGTTAGTATATTAGAAAAGAAACCAAAAGACTGATTCTTATCTTGGCTCTCATATAACTAGATTATTTCATTTTAAATATGTGGTCTGTTTTCCAACTATAACAGTGGAAGTGTAGAAAGAATTCTTCAAGAGCCCTTCTAGTTCTTTAACTCTGTGAGGACAAATTCTATAATCCTAAATTATTATCTTTTCCCCAAAATTCATTTCTCCTTCTAGGGGCTCATTTGTTTTGTTTCGTTTTGTTTTTTTTTTCTGCTCACCAGTTTAAGAACTTTGGGGATTTTTCTGACTCTCTTTCTCTCTCATCCTATAACTAATCTCACATTTTCTTTTGGGTAGCCTCTCACAATTGTTCTGCCCCTTCATTTGTCCACTAATTCAATGAACACTTTCTGAGTATTAGGGTTATGTTGCTGCTGCTGCTAAGTCGCTTCAGTCGTGTCTGATTCTGTGCAACCTCAGAGACGGAGGCCCACCAGGCTCCCCTGTCCCTGGGATTCTCCAGGCAAGAATGCTGGAGTGGGTTGCCATTTCCTTCTCCAATGCTTGAAAGTGAAAAGTGAAAGTGAAGTCACTCAGTTGTGTTCGACTCTTAGCGACCCCATGGACTGCACCCTACCAGGCTCCACCGTCCATGGGATTTTCCAGGCAAGAGTACTGGAGTGGGGTGCCATTGACTTCTCCGGTTAGGGTTATGCCATCATCCCTACTCAAACCATAAATTCTAAGTTATTGGATTACTGGGTTAGTCCTCATAAGTCTCCTCTCGACAATTTTACATACTACCATAAATAATCTTCCCCAGATACTTTCTACACACTTTACCCATTACATATAGAATCAAATGCATACTCTTCAGTGTGACATCCTGGATGTTCAGTGTGACAATCTGGCTCAGCTTGGCAACCGTACTTTCCACTGACTTACCTAATATGAACTTGACATAGTAGCCCAAATTGTTCTACTTGCCCATGAAAATAGACACTCATACTGCAAAGTCTTTGCTCAATCTCTTTCTCTTTGTTCTTTCACTATAGTTTAATCAGAACTAACAAATAAGATCCCATGCATTAATTCTACCCTATTAACAAAGCAATCTAGAGAATGAAGGAAAAGTTTCTAAGGCTAAAATTTATGAGAAGAGTACGATGACCTGCATACCAGGTATTTGCTATTCTTGATCTAAATTGTACTTGTCTGAAAAACTGAATTCCACACTGACAAACCTTCCCTACTTGCATACAGTCACACAGATATCAATTTTTATGTTGTCTATTATTTTTCTAGTGCTTCTCAAATTCATGTTGACCAACTATACCAGAATCACTTATCACTCTTGATAAAAATACAGTTCCTAGAATTAGGGTTTGAGTCTCAATGGGCCATAGGTACTTTGCAAAGTAATTCAGAGTCTATGGAGCAAGTGAGACACTTCTCCAGAACTATCTCTACTCTTAGGCAAAAGCTATTTCTGTCCTGAACTGATGAAAGCAGGGCCTGGCCAACTGAGTCCTTCCTCTGCCTATCTACTATATCTAACCATGCTGAAAGGCAAGCAGGTGGGGCAGTTTCAGTGTTGTAGCCTTATGTGAATAAACAACAGGTCTGGCACCTTAAAATTTTATAAAACTCTTCTAGTTAAGAACCTCAGAAGTTCCAGAAAACTTTTTAGGATGTGCTGAAACTCTTCCTACTCAGTAAAACTGAGATTCTACCTTAATGAATTTTGAGAGGAAAAACAAGGGGTTTCCAAAAAACAGCAAATGAATTTTCACCTGTGATCCTTCAATTTCACGATGGAAAGAGTCTGTGGTTTCTTTGACTAAAGCAGTTAATGCATAGTATTCAGGTGATGAAGGAGCAACATCTTGTTCTATGTCTAGATTAATTCCATCCATATATTGTGCTTTGGCCAGCTTAATTTGTTGAGCTATCCAGGATGCTCTGAAAGTAGCATTAATGATATCCTTTACAGATACATCTCCTATGGAAGAAATATATATCTTTTGTACATACATGCTTTCCACATTTTAATAAAATTTATTTCACAAACCCATTCCAAAGAGATCCTAATGTCTTTAAAACATCTCATAATTTTTGAATACTCAGCCTCAAATTTAAGTTTTCCAAATGAAGAAATAATACATCAAAATCACAGAAAATCATGTCACCGATCTCCTAAATAACCATTATGAATAATTAGTAATATTCTCAGATTAAAAACAGAGATTGTGGGTATGGCTAGCTATGGGTCATCATGCTAATTAGGACTCAATATTTTGCCCAAAACCATATGGTGGTTTACTTGATGCTTTAAAAATATCTCTACCTGAAAAATGAATTAAACAGTAAGATTAATTTTAGGATGCTAAACATATAAACATGAAAATTTTTGGAAATTCGAGATAGCAGATGATGCAACTAAACTTACCAATTGGCTAGACACATCTGGTTAAAATTGTAACTTACCTTTTAACACTACTCTGGCTCCTTTCGCATGAGCATGGCACATAAGTTCTGGGTCATAATTTGAAAAAAGTACCACAGTTGTAATCTGTGACCAGTCATAATATTTCCAAGTTGTATGTCCAACATCAAATACAAAGACCTGCCAAAACAACAGGAGTAAGCACCCTCACTTAAACCAGGAAGAATACCATTCTGACCACCCCAAGAAACATTAATCATCGATCATATGCCAGGCACTGGTAGACACTGAGAGTACAAGAGTGAATTAGATATACGGGTCCCAATTAATTGGTGGCAGAGGAAATTAGCAGGGTCTGGAAAGCAGGGGAGGGTAAGCTAGGAAGAAATAGTGGCAAGTGCCTGGAGGCACAGAGAGCACAGTGTTATGTTCGGCTGACACCTAGAATTTGGAGGAAGGCAATAATGAAGAACCAGAGAGAGGTAGTCAGGGTTAAATCATGAAAGGACTTGAAGCCCTTTTGAGAAATTATCCCGAGGGAAAGGGTTTTAAGAAGAGAATGTGCATATTTTAGGTATGCATTTTAGAAAATTAAAGACCTATTTTTATCCCCCTTCTTGGGTACCAGGTATAGAAAAGCAGAGTAAGGAGCACCTTCGGTCTTTTACTGGACCACGACAGTGCTGAGAGTCTTTCAAACTCATCCTCATCCTCTTGGAAACCAATGGGTCTTGCTACTTAGGGAGTTAATTCCTTACAGGCATCCTTGTTTGTCTGGCCAGAGTACCTCAGGAGAGTCACAGCAGGCTAATGCAAGGGGCTTGGACTTGGATTCAGACCTGGGTTGGAATACTTAACTGTGAGACGTGGGAGGAGTTACTCAACCTCTCTGAGCCCAAATTTCCTCAAGGAAATCCGTGAACAGAAAGGTCCTCCGCGAGCGGTCAAAGTTAGCTTCGCCCCCACCCCCACCCCCACCCGCAGCACCTCTTTTTCCGGCTCCGTTCTTCTACTGTAAGTCCTTTTAGGGCCCTGTGAGGACCAGACCCGGAGGGTCAGGGGGGAGGGATGCCACTGACCTCGAAGTCGGGGCGGTGGGTGATGGGACGGCACAGAGCTGGGACCTGGCACGGGCAGTCAGACCTCGCCCCGTCGGGCAGCGCCAGCAGCAGCGGCAGCAGCAGCGGAGCGAGCCTGGCCGCCCGGCGGGGCAAGGGAACGAGCCGCCGGCTCCCCGCTAGCTGCAGCCGGGCCATACTAGCTGCTCATCAGGCAGCGGTACCTTCGGATTCCCAGCTGGGGCCACCTTTATGGAGGGGAGAGGGGAGGGGGGAGGCGGGGAGGGACGGGGCGGGGCTCCCGGTCTGGGCAGGTTGGGGTGGGGAGGCTGCGGTCTCCAAGCCGGGTGATCTGGGCTGTCGGAAGGAGGCACTGAAGTTTCCGAGCCTCCGGCGCCTTGCAGACCAACTTGGGCAAACTCCGGGAGATGTTGAGGGACAGGGAGGCCTGGCGTGCTGCAGTCCATGCGGTCGCAAAGAGTCGGAGACGACTAAGCGACTGAACAACAACAAGCGCCGCGTGAAGGAAATTAAAAAGCAAGTGGTCTGGGCAGGCTTTAGAAGCAGGAGAGGAGGTTTCTGACTGCCTTCTAACCCTGCCTGGGCTAGGTGTTTGCCTCCAACACACGAATTCGTATCAGCCAATCAAGCGACCGTGCTTTAGATAAGAGAGGGAGTGGATCTTCAATTTTCTCGGAGCCCATGGAGACCTCATCAGACCCCCCTGGTATCTGGAAAATCTTATGACTTAAAAGGTGAGGGGGGAGGGGAAAACAGCATTGCAAACATTAAAGTAAAACCAGAGCTGTATTTTTTGAGTGTAAACTGATGATGATTTGAGTTTGTGACCTGGGATTATGAGCGGAAGTCCCCAAAACTACAATCTGAAGTCTCATCCATGGGGTGGACCCACTGCCCAGGACTTTTTCCCAATTGAGACTCCAGATTGCTGTTAATAAGGGATTTCCTAGCACTGTTTAATCTGGAAGTTGGTCAACCCAATTTGGTGATGGATGTATTATTGTATTAGTTGCTAGTTTGTGTCCGACTCTTTCCAATACCATGAACTGTAGCCCACCAGGCTTCTCTGTCCATGGGATTTCCCAGGGGATGTGCTGTTAATTTTTCTGTTTCTCGTTTTTCATGACTGTATATTGAAATTGCATCAAATATTCTTCTATTAAATATGGAAAGTGTTCATTGTGTGTGATAAGTGGTTTCTTTTGTTAATGAATCCTTCAAAACTTACACAGACATAAAACTCTGGCAAAACACACACTGAGCCCAGGCAGCCAGGGCCTTGGTGGCTAGCAGAGCACTGGCTCAAGTGTATATCGCCTACCATTTTTGTGCCTCTCTTTGGCTCTGTGTCATAATTGTATGTATCTTCCTTGTGGAGTCTAAAACCGTTGGGAGCCCTCGAAGTGGAGAAGTAGGGTGCCTTGGAAGGGATGACTGTAGTACCTGGTGGGAATGGCCCAAAGGTTTTAAAGACATGGGTATCTGTTGAATTAAGATGGTGGTTTGGAATATGGACTCTAATTTTGCTTCCTTCCATGCTTAAACTCCAGTAAAAACCTGAACCCAAAAGGGCAGGGAGATAATGGCAACGTTTTGGAAGTTTGAAAGCACAAGTATGAGGCCTGGGTGCCCCAACTCCCAACAGTACAGAAACCTGAGAAACAGCCTAATTCATAGAATCTTCAGAAGTTCTCAGGGAAGCAATTTGGGTGTTGTTTCTGGGGCTCCAAAGAGCTCTGGTACCATAGTTCTTTATTCTCAGTGCAGAAAAGAATTCATCGAGAGGCAAAGTGACAGATAAGAAGTGATTTATTAGAATAAGATGCTTGTGATGTTTTCAAGTGGGTGGGCAAGGGGGTGCTATACTCCCAAGAACTTACTGGACTACAGTTTTATAATCAAAGGAAAAGTAGGGAGGAGAAGAATTTATTTGTCTTTCCTGAGTAGATGCTTGCTTCCATCAGCTCCTCTTCCAGGTTGAGCAGGGGAGTTTTCTCATATCTACATAGTCAAGCTAGGTCCCCAAATTATCATTTGTGTGTGTGTGTGCAGAGAGCATGTGCAGGGATCATTAATTTACTAGGCTTACTGCGCAGGTCTCATGCCACCATTGTTTTACTGTTTTGGAGCATGTCTCATGTGTCTGTTGCATGGTTTTGTTGCTAAGCAAGACTGCTTGGTTTTGCAGTTAAGCAAACCTGCTCTCTTGAGTAATCATTAACTTAACAAGGGTCTCCCATATTTTTTCTACTTACAATCCCCTAGTGGGATTAAGTGTTTAATCATCTACTTTGTCCTTTCACTCTGTCCCTATCACTAGAACTGCAAGAGGTGCCTCAGAAATTAGAGGTGAAGGGGGGATGGAGGTTAGGATGTCAGAAAATGCAGGGAATTAGGTGAGAGTCGCTTGAGAAGCAGTTAGATCTATAGATCCTTTCTCCAGCCTTATGTCTGGGCAACTGCCCTTCTCCCACCCAGGCTGAAGTTTGGAGGTTTAATTCTCTGGGAGGGTGAATTCTCTGGTAGGTGCTTGGGTACCGCTAACCGTAAGCCTAATCTAAAAGGAATATAACTAACTTTGTGCCTGACCAAAGATATTAGAAACGCCCTGAGATCATCCTTTTGAAATTCAAAGTCAAAAATACCAGTCACCCACTCAGAGCTCCCTCTCTTTTTACTTCTTATCTCTTACTTTTAATCATTGAGAACAAATAAAACAATTAAATAATATGAAACGAACAACAGAGAGAGGAATATGGAGTAAACAAGCATTGTCCAGAGGATACTTAACAAAAAAAAAAAAAGACACCTCTCAGTAATATCCCCAGAAGGGTAAGAGAAGATGAAAACTGCAACAGGATGCTTTTTTTTTTTTTTTAAAGGGGCATGAGAATAGAGTTTGCAGAAATTAGAAAAATCACAGAAATTAGGAAAAAATCAGAATGTCTGAGCAAAGTACAAAAATACTCTTAAAAAAAAAAAAAAGAATATTGAAAGAGTAGTCCAGATGTGAAGAAATCATCAACTACAAGAATGAAGGACAGTTTTCAGAAGGGCAAGATACAGATCCTAAGAGCTTCCAGAAAGTCACAAAGTATCAAGAATCAGAAGGTCATCAGATTTATCAATAGCAACACAAAGCTAAAAGACAGTGAAACATTGCATTTGAAATTCTGAAGGAATATGATTTCTGCTTAAAATTCTACCAAATTATCAATCAAATGAAGAAGTCATGTAACATTTCAAAATATTGACATATCATACATTTCAAATGGAGTGTCCTAGGCCCTGCACCCAGAAATTCTGCTTCACTGAGTCTGTATGGAGGCCATGAACGTGAATTTTGAAACAACAGCCCCACGTGATTATAATGTAGGTTGTGGCATGTAATTTGAGAGTCACTGCCATGATTAGTGATTTCATAGTCTAAAGTAAACCTTTTTGATTTTATATCTCACCCCTATTTCAGAAGCTGTCTCCATTTAGTATGGCGACAGTATTAATAAGAAATACTTATTATGGGAGTATTTCTTATTATGGGAGTTCACAGTTCTGTTTTGGTTTTGAGGATCTGTGAATAGCTATGAACTCTCTCTCCAGAAAAGAGCATATCCATAGTCATACAAATTATGTGAACCTTTTTTAGTTTATCTGTGGACCACTAGGTTGCTCTCGGGTATAAGCTTCAGAAGTGATTATTCATATTTACATTCCTGGAATGGCATTTGTAATATTTCTTTCCCTGCCACCATTCACTCAAGCCCATTTTCCAAAACCTCCTCAGTTCAGTTCCTTCCCGTTCTCCTTACACTGCTATCTAGTCACTCTCATTGCTAACTCTATATGTGAAAATATTTCATTTTCCTGGACCAAAACTGAAGAGGGATTTCATATGAGTCATGTCACTTAATACCAAGCACAGAAAACTCGACCTGAGCACAAAGTAGGAATTTATTATGTCAAGGAACTAAATGTTTCTAGGGAGATCTTCAGGGCCCAGAGATGTTAATCATATCTACAGTTCTCAGTCTCATTCTCCATTTCCTGGCTCTGCTTTTCTCTGAGTTTGTTCTGTTATCAGGTAGTGCTGGTGGTGGTTTAGTCACTAAGTCATGTCCGGCTCTTGTGACACCATGGACTGCATCCCGCCAGGCTCCTCTGTCCATGGGATTCTCCAGGTGAGTGTAGTGGTGTGGGTTGCCATTTCCTTCTCCAGTTATAAGGTAGATTTTCTCCATATGGTGGAAAGATGGTTTCCAACTCCACAGGCCTCCTGACATCTCCAGAGCCTCCCCTAACATTTGCAGACCCCAGGGCAAGGGCACAAATGGAAATCCACGCACATGAAGTCTAATTTCTTTTTCTAGAAATTTTATTTTCCAACAGGAAGCCAAATGAAGTGAGGGCAAAACTAAAAGACTAGAATTCTCAGTATATATTTTCCACTGATCAGGACCTCATTTTTTCCCTACAAAATTAAGGACACTAAGTTTTAACTCGCAAAGTTGCTAGGAGGATACAGTCTGACAGTTCACATCAATATCTTTTGGTAGTGTTAGTAAATGCTTGACATTCTTGTTATTAGTAATACAATATTTTGGCATTCTTATTAGTAACACATTTGTTATAGAATATTGTAGAGTTAACATTCTGAGAAGATCAAAGAATATTCAAATTTTTATGATGTTCTTGGTGAAAAAGAACACATTGCTTAATGCTATCCATAATTTTTGAGAGGGGGCCTATGCCTTAAATTAACAACTTCCATATCAGAATTCACATTATTTCAGTTCAGTTCAGTCGCTCAGTCATGTTCAACTCTTTGCAACCCCATGAACTGCAGCACACCGGGCCTCCCTGTCCATCACCAACTCCCGGAGTTTACTCAAACTCATGTCCATTGAGTCGGTGATGTCATCCAACCATCTCGTACTCTATCGTCCCCTTCTCCTCCCACCTTCAATCTTCCCCAACATCAGGGTCCCTTCCAGTGAGTCAGTTCTTCCCATCAGGTGGCCAAAGTATTGGAGATTCACCTTCAGCATCAGTCCTTCCAATGAATATTCAGGACTGATTTTTTTAGGATTGACTGGTTGGATCTCCTTGCAGTCCAAGGGACCCTCAAGAGTCTTCTCCAACACCACAGTTCAAAGGCATCAATTCTTTGGTGCTCAGCTTTCTTTATAGCCCAACTCTTACATCCATACATGATAACTGGAAAAACCATAGCTTTGACTAGATGGACCTTTGTTGGCAAAGTAATGTCTCTGGGTTTTAATATGCTGTCTAGG
This sequence comes from Cervus elaphus, assembly GCF_910594005.1. Classification (NCBI taxonomy): domain Eukaryota; kingdom Metazoa; phylum Chordata; class Mammalia; order Artiodactyla; family Cervidae; genus Cervus; species Cervus elaphus. Next base: position 81,643,546 of record NC_057834.1, on the reverse strand, counting down.
TTGGTGATAACTTTCTTCCCAAGGAGCAGGCGTCTTTTAATTTCATGGCTGCAATCACCATCTGCAGTGATTTTGGAGCCCCCCCAAAAATAAAGTCTGCCACTGATTCCATTGTCTTCCCGTCTACTTGCCATGAAGTGATGGGACCAGATGCCATGATCTTAGTTTTCTGAATGTTGAGTTTTAAGCCAACTTTTTCACTCTCCTCTTTGACCTTCATCAAGAGGCTCTTTAGTTCTTCGCTTTCTGCCATAATGGTGGTGTCATCTGCATATCTGAGGTTATTGATATTTCTCCCAGCAATCTTGATTCCAGCTTGTGCTTCATCCAGCTTGTGCATTTCTCATGAGGTACTCTGAATATAAGTTAAATTAGCAGGGTGACAATATACAGCCTTGACGGACTCCTTTCCCTATTTGGAACTCCTTTCCCTGTTGTTCCATGTCCGGTTCTAACTGCTGCTTCCTGACCTGCATACAGATTTCTCAGGAGGCAGGTCAGGTGGTCTGGTATTCCCATCTCTTTAAGAATTTTCCACAGTTTGTTGTGATCCACACAGTCAAAAGCTTTGGCATATTCAATAAGGCAGATGTTTTTCTGGAACTCTTGTTCAGGTTATTTTGGCACACAGAAGTTGTTGTTTGTTTGTTTTTAACCACAGTATTTGTGGTAAATTGGCCCCCAAACTGATCACAAGAGACTTAATTTACTCTTGTGTTGTCATGAGGTGAAGACGTATGAAGCCCCAACTTTGTATGTTAGGCTGACTGCAATTTTGAATAGTATGAAATGACTAAATTTCTCAGTTATTTGGCTTGAAAAATATACAGTTCAAATATTGTAAGAATGAGACTCCACAGTGAACCCTCCAGGTAAGGAAAATAGTTTGTGTATTTCTAAATGGAAATCTCCTATCATTATACCACATCGATGATCTGACATATAATCTGACTTCCATTATACTATTGAGCTGAAATGTACTTTAGAGTCAGGTATCTGGGTAAAGAAGTTTAGCTCAGTGGCTTGTGCAACAAAAATGCCCAAATCTAGAGCACTGTTGTAATGTTGCTAGAAATAGCTTTCTTGAAATAGCAGATGGGAAGAAAAAAATGGAAAATTTAAAGCTCAAAGTCTTTTGCCTAAGCAGATTTTCTAATGCTTCTGCCCATATCTCATTTAAAAGCCGGATAAAGAAACAGGGGTGGGAATAGAACCACACCATCTGCTTTCACAGGAGGTATATCCTAGAGTCACACACACACAATTCATTTGGCCTGCATTTTAAAACTTTGGGAAATGCCTTATTAGAGAGAAAATCCAGATTTCTGGCTTCTCCTATGGAATGAAACCTTTGGATACAGTGGGCCTATATTCAACTGGGGGTAAGCAGGCTGGATTTGAGAATCTGCTCAAATCATCTCTTTACACGTTCCCTATGATTTTCCATTCCTTCCCATACTGAACGTCTTACCTGTTCACTTTGCCTGCCTCATGCCACAGGCATGAGATTCCTGCAGTTTATGAAATGGATGCAACAGGTCTTTTTTTTTTTTTTTAATGGGCAAATCTGTTAAAGAAATGGGGTGGGGGGAACTAGTGGCTAATTTTGCTTCCTAACAGTTCTAAATCTGCTGTTTTTCAATGATCTGACTCCAACTTACTTTTTCCAAATGGGCTAAAGTATGAAACTAAATGTCAGTATTATTTCAAAGGATGGGCCCTGATGCAGCTCTATAGCAAGCCACCCATGTGACTTTGGATGAGCCCATTAAGCTCTCTTGGCCAAGAGTGATGGAAGGTCACTAAACGGACTTAATACCTCTTCTGAATACTTCACAGAGCTGACAGATACACAGTACAGATTTTAAAAGTACTCCTAATCTTTTATAAATCGCAAAATGCCCCCTAGCACAAGCGCCTGTTACAGAGTGCCACACCCCGCTTTTACAAGTTGGGTTCCTGGAATCAGCTTCAGCTCCGGCTATCCCACCTCCCACACGAGCCCGAGAGGGTTCTCAGGGGAGAAGCTCTGGAAAACCTGCCAAGAAATGCAGTGAAAACGCCCTTAGCTGAAGAGAGGGGAAGGAAGATGCTGGCGGCATTTTTAAGCCCACAGAATGTTATACCAGTTCCTAGCTGAAATGACAGTCTCCACCGCACAGCCAACACAAAATCCTGTCACCAGCCTCCATCCAGCTCCAAGCCAAGACCCCAGAAGCCACGCCTGCACCTTCCCATCCACCTGAGACCTGGATTCCGGACCTCAGCCTCCTCCAATCTGAATATTCTAAACTTATAGCCAAGTCGACAAGCTGTTCTCTACCTTGAAAAATACATTTCAGAGTGACTAAATAAATGTATCTATGTATATGAATGTGTGTGTGTGTGTAAGGTTGTAGTTTTTATGACTGAATATCAAGAAAACTGTTGAGATGATTGCACTTAATTATTATTACAAAGATACTAATGATTTGTTTGGATTTTCTGGTTTTTTATTATTCCATTAAATTTATCTTATCTTTATTTCAGCAGAGTCATGCTGTTATAATCAAGATTTTTCACATAATTTCTGTTCTGTTGAGAATAATAATCTTAAAGATTCAAAAATAAATGTAGTAAGTCATACTCAGAACACATGAAATATATATACACATATATGCACACACACACACATATATCCCTGGAGGAGGAAATGGTAATCCACTCCAGTATTCTTGCCTAGAGAATTCCATGAACAGAGGAGTCTGGTGGGCTACGGTACATACAGTCTCAGAGTCAGACACAACTGAAGCGATTTGGCACATATACATACAAATGTGTATATGTAGAGAGAGAGGTTGTGCTAGTGGTAAAGAACCTGCCCTCCCATGCAGGAGACATGGATTTGATCCCTTGGTCAGGAAGATCCCCTGGAGGAGATCATGGCAACTCACTGCAGTATTTTTGCCTGGAGAATCCCATTGACAGAGGAGCCTAGTGGGCTACCATCCATAAGATCACAAAGAGTAGGACACGACTGAAGTGACATATCACGCATGACTATATTTTTCAGTTCAGTTCAATTCAGTACCTCAGTCATGTCCAACTCTTTGTGACCCCATGGACTGCAGCACACCAGGCCTCCCTGTCCATCACCAACTCCTGGAGTTAACTCAAACTCGTGTCCATTGAGTCAGTGATGCCATCTAACCATCTCATCCTCTGTCGTCCCCTTCTCCTCTCCCCTTCAATCTTTCCCAGCATCAGAGTCTTTTCAAATGAGTCCATTCTTTACATTGGGTGGCCAAAGTATTGGAGCATCTGTCCTTCCAATGAGTATTCAGGACTGATTTCCTTTAGAGTGGACTGATCTCCTTTAGGGTGGTTGGATCTCCTTGCAGTCCAAGGGACCCTCAAGAGTCTTCTCCAACACCACAGTTCAAAAGCATCAGTTCTTTGCTGCTCAGCTTTCTTTATAATCTACTCTCCCATCCATACATGGCTACTGGAAAAACCATAGCTTTGACTAGATGGACATTTGCTGGCAAAGTAATGTCTCTGCTTTTTAATATGCTGTCTATGTTGGTCATAACTTTTCTTCCCAGGAGCAAGTGTCTTTTAATTTCATGGCTGTAATCACCATCTGCAGTGATTTTGGAGCCCAAGAATATAAAGTCTGTCACTTTTTCCCCATCTATTTGCCATGAAGTGATGGGAACAGATGCCATGATCTTAGTTTTCTGAATGTTGAGTTTTAAGCCAACTTTTTCACTCTCCTCTTTCCCTTTCATTAAGAGGTTCTTTAGCTCTTCTTCAAAATTCTCCAAGCCAGGCTTCAACAGTACGTGAACTGTGAACTTCCAGATGTTCAAACTGGATTTAGAAAAGGCAGAGGAACCAGAGATCAAATTGCCAACATCTGTTGGATCATCAAAAAAGCAAGAGTCCAGAAAAATGTCTACTTCTGCTTTATTGGCTATGCCAAAGCCTTTGATTGTATAGATCACAACAAACTGTGGAAAATTCTTAAAGAGATGGGAATACCAGACCACCTGACCTGCCTCTTGAGAAGTCTGTATGCAGGACATGGAACAACAGACTGGTTCCAAATAGGGAAAGGAGTCCGTCAAGGCTATATATTGTCACCCTGCTTATTTAACTTATATGCAGAGTACATCATGAGAAATGCTGGGGTGGATAAAGCACAAGCTGGAATCAAGATTGCTGGGAGAAATATCAATAACCTCAGATATGCAGATGACACCACCCTTATGGCAGAAAGCGAAGAAGAACTAAAGAGCATATATTTTTAAAAGTAGATTAAAGCTATTGTTAAAATTTTTAATTATTTTTGTTTCTAAAGTTTTTATTTTAAAATACTCCTTTTATATTAAAAAATAAAAGCAAAATACAAAACATTTAATAAATATAACACTTCTAGAGCAGGTTTATGTTTGCAGAAAAATTGAGCAGAAGGTACTGAGGTCTGCATAACCTCCTTCCCCTACACATGCATAATCTCCAAATATCAACATCCTATACCAGAGACACCAGACTGGTACATTTGTTACAATCACTGAACCTAAGCTATATTAACACATCATTATCACCCAACTTACATTAGGGTTTATTCTTGGTGCTATACATTCTATGGGCTTTGGCAATCATAATGACCCACATCCCCTGCATTGGCAGAGGGATTGTTTACCACTGAGCCACCAGTGGTAAACACTGAGCCACCTCAGACTCAGGTTTGATTCCTGGGTCAGGAAGATCCCCTGGAGAAGGAAATGGCAACACACTGCAATATCCTTGCCTGGGAAATCCCATGGACAGAGGAGCCTGGTGGGGTACTGTTGCAAAAGAGTCAGATGTGGCTTAGTGACTAAATAACAGCAAGTAAAAAATGAAGTAAGTTTAAAGTCAGTGGCCCAATCATCTGAACTCGGAGGTTAGAGCTTCATGTAGTGCACTGCATTTTACTACAGAAACATGATGTGTGAGGATCAATAGTTGCCACCAGATCCTCACCCTTGTGGTCTAGATTACTTTATATAAGTACCTTATGCTATAAGAAGAAAAGAACATTCTGAATAAGAGTTTGTGTCTTAGGGATTCTCCTTTTTAAACATCAACAGGCATACAAATTCTCTTTATGACGATGAAGAAAATCAAATACTACAAAGCTCATAATAATTAAAACACTAATTAAAGCATACGAATTTAAATTTATTTCAAACTCCCTGAATGCCAGTAAAATTGAAAATCATGCAAATTCCTTTTCCAGAAACAAAATATTATCAAAAAGATTATCTCAATCCAGCTCTCTCAAAAGAGGACAATACTCTAGCTAATTAGAAACAAAAGTAAATGAATGTATGTCTATTTGCATGGATTTGGAAAGTTTAGTTTGAAATATTGTTTCTGAAAGGAAATCAGATTTATTTTCCTCATCTTGAAGTCCCTTTGTGATTTTTGGTACTGTATAATCATTCTTTCTTTCTCATGGACTCAAAGCTGTGAGAGGAGTTTGTCTGTTTGTTTCACATTTCCTCTCTATTATGTGTTACCAAGCTGATTCAAATCCTCATTCTTAGATCATAGTAATGGTCAAGTAAGACAGGGGTGATTCTCAGCCCCATTTTACAGATGATAAAACTAAGACGTATAGATTGACTTGCCCAAAAAACAATTTATTTTAAGAAATAAAGCCAGGGTTCAGTTCCTGGCTGTCTGGCCATCTGATTGCAGTAAACTCTAATAGCTACATCATTCTACCTTCAAACTTACCAGCTGCAACCTCCATTCCAGGCTTTTCTTCCTTAAATTCACCTAGATTCACCTTTCTAATACTGTAGATTGAAAGAAAAATGCAGAACATAGAGATGTGATTTTAAGTTTTGTTCAGAGTCTTACCAAGGACAATATCCCAGAGGACAATCAATAGCTCTGAGAAAATTGCCCCAAAGGCATAGGGGTGAAGCTAGTATATACTTAACTTTTTGGCTTGGGGGGACATCCAGTCAAGCTTACATCTTGGTAAAAGATTACTGCCAGTCACAAGGAACAGATATCTCAGTTAATGATTTCAGGGTTTTTCCACGTACATATGGTTAAGTGCAAAAAACCTGGGCCTATCAAAATTCTTGAGGTATATAGGTAATTATGGAAGTGGTCTGTCTTGGTTCTTAATTCTTAGGATCAGCAACTGCAGGGGCTAGGGATAGTCACTGTAGAACTGGATGTGGGTTAACATTCTTTGTTTTATAATACCCTGAAGCCTTTTGTCCTTTTCCTGCTTCAGAGATAGCATGGGCTCCTGAATCAAGTCCAGATTTCTCTGCCTAACTACCAAATTTCTCCATAATCTCACTAATCTGGACTATTTCCCTTTTATCTGCCCTTCTTTCTGGCCATGTGGTCACCACTTGTTCCTCATGCAAGCCTCTGCTTACAAGACTCCTTCTGCATTCAGCCTCCTCGCTTCACTGCGTTGCATGCATTGAATTCAATTGCATGCATCTTTGCATTCTTTTCTCTTGCTCCACTCAATCAACAGCACACAATTTGGGAGACATAAGTGATCTCTAATTATTTCATGTGTGTCAGTCTCAGGTCTTCCAAAAGGGAACCAGAGCTTAGAGAGCAATTGTTTCCAAAGTGTGGTTGATGCATTACCATCACCTGGGAGCCAGTTAGAAATGCACATTCTTGGGCCTCATCCTAGATCTACTGAATTGAAACTCAAACTTTAGTGGGCATCAAATCACTTGTAGGACTTATTAACAAGATCACTGGACCCACACTTAGAGTCTCTGACTGTATAGGTCCAAGGTGGGGCCAGCAAATTTGCATTTCTAAAAGGTTCCTAGGTGCAGTGAACTGAAAGTTTGTGTCTTTCCAAAAGTGTGTGTTAGTCACTCAGTCATGTCTGACTCTTTGTGACCCCATGGACTGTGGCCCACCAGGCTCCTCATCCATGGAATTCTCCAGGCAAGAATACTGGAGTAGGTTGCCATTTCCTTCTCCCATCTCTCTCTAGAAAGTCACAAGTTGAATCTTAACCCACAATGTGATGTCAGGACCTTTAGGAAGCAATTAGGTCATGAGGGTGGAGCCCTCATGAATGGAATTAGTGCCCTTATAGAAAGGACTCCAGAAAGTTCTCTCATTTTCCTTCTGCCATATGAGGACACAATGAGAAGACGACTCTCTATGAACCAAGAAGTGGGTCCTCAAGACTGCATCTACTAGTGCCTTGATCTTGGATTTTCCAGTCTCCAGAACCCTAAGAAATAAATGTTGTTTAAGCCATCCAGGGAGAAGGAAATGGAAACCCACTTCAATATTCTTGCCTGGAGAATCCCACGGGACAAAGGAACCTGGTTGGCTACAGTCCATAGGGTTGCACAGAGTCAGACATGACTGAAGCAACTTAGCGTGCATGCAAGTCATCCAGTCCATGTAATTTTTGTGATAGCACACCAAATGGACTTAGGCACCAGAAGAAGCTAATGCAGCTAATCTAGGGACCACACTTTGAGAACTACTACTATAGAGCTTAGCTTGAAGCTTGCCTCAATAGACACTTTTAATTGGAACTTGAGCACTTAGGTGGTTTTTCATCTAAAATCTGATTTATTTTTCAAGGATCAATTATTGTTTGGTGAGATGACACCTCAAGTTTGAATATAGTTAGCATTTCCATGTTTTGAAATCATTTTAGAGACTAGTTGGAGTAAATATCTTAATACAGATGTCAGCCTGGGGGCAGATAGGTTAAAATTGAAATATAGAATAGATAGCAGTGGACCCTGTTCAAAGTATGTAACATCTCTTTGCTTATTTAATTTCCACAACAATTTGTGAGATAGGTTCAACTACTGTCATCTGTAGTTTATAGACAAAGGGACATCAGAGATTAACTAGTAGATTCATATATCTAGGAAGGCATGGAGCTAGGATTTGAACTTAGTGTAGCTCCAATATCCACAGTCTTGACAATGATGTTGTGCAGTCTCCATCTTACAACTGGGAAGAACAAGGCTCAGGTTGATGAGGTGTCTGGGAGCCCCATCCCTCCCTAACTTTAAACAAGATCCATCAGTTTAGATGTAGAAACATAGCATCCTGGGGTCATTTTCAGCAACCACCAGCAATACTATTTTTGTCAATGGTAATTTAAATTAGCAAGTTTGTATGTGGTTTTGGGGGGATGGAGAAGACAGTCACCATTAGGGTGGCATAGCCTAGGATGCCACCTCAAGAGTTAGCAGCCTGGGCCAGATGGTTTCCTGACTTTCCACCCACAGGCCATCCTGACCACACCTTTGAATAGCAGATCTCAGAGTCCCACATTGCATCCATCTTCCCTCCTATAAGGAGTGGTGCTCAGCCTTTGCTTGGATATTCCAGTAAAACAAGCTTATCAGTCCCCTAAACAGCCCATCCTATCTTTAGGACATAATTACACATAGTTTCTCAATCTTGAGCTGGAAATTGTCTACCATTACCCTAATTGGTCCTGGTTCTTTCTCTTGGGAACCTCCAGAACAGCTATGATTCTTTTTTCATATGGTACCCTTTATGCATTTGAAGATTGACAACCAATATTTCCTCCTCCTCTGCATCTCCAAATTTCCTTTTCTACATTAAATTAACCAAATTCCATCAACTGTTCATATAATAATCTTTTTTCACCACCCCACCCACAGTTGTTGTTTTTTGTTTTTTTTTTAATGAGATTTAAGGATGTGATACAAAGCTAATCTGTATATTCCAGTTCAGGCAGAATATGGCCAGTTTTGCATAGAGCAGAAATATTTCCACCTATGAGCTGGAATGACAAGGCTTTCTGGATGTTAGTGATTTCTTAACTTTCTGGACAGCAGTATCCCTCTTGGCTCATAATAAATTCATGATCAATTAAAACCCCTTGCTATGTCTATTTGACAAAAAGCATTTTCAACCAGATGTCCTTTGTCTTTACCCATGCAGTCAATTTGTTCAGCTGAGAAAGGACTTCATATTCATCCCTTGAAATTATATCTTATTTAAGACAGGCCATCCTGAATACAAAGACTCAGAGGCAATGTGTCCTGATGTTCTCCAGTTCAGGAGATTTAGAAAGCAAATTGATAATCTGTAAATATATCTCTTGTCTGCGTGCATGGACAACCACTGAAAATGTGTTCACTTCCCAGCTACCAGGTATGGAGAGCAACAGAGGCTGAGTGTCCTTGTGCCAACACACCAGAGGTTGCCCTGAGAAGCAAGGCAAGGCTGTCTTTGCATGGTCTGTGGGTATCTCAGCTTTATAAATTTTTACTGCAGCCCACGTATTGGAGAGGCACAATATTTCACTTGGTGTCTGTATTCATTTGTTAAGGCTGCCAAAACAAAATACCACAAACCAAGTAGCTTAAACAGCAGAGATTACTTCTCTCATAGTTGTAGAGGCCAGGAGTCTGAAATCAAGGTATTGGCAGGATGGTTCCTGCTGAGGGGCTGTGAGAAGAATATCTCTTCCTGGCCTCTCTTCTTGGCTTACAGGTGGTCATCTTTATATTCTAATGGGGTTCTCCCTGTGTGCCAGTCTGTCTCCAAATGTCTCTATTTTATAAGGACATCAATCACATTGGATTAGAACCAAGGCTAATTTCATCTTAACCTGATAAGGACTCTCCAAGTAAGGTCCCCTTCCAAGGTACTGGGATTCAGGACTTCAAACTCTGGATATCAAGGGAACACAATTCAACTCATAACTATATTGATGCACCTTACAATGGCCATTTCTACTATGGAGCTCGAGATACAGAATGGGACTCTGCTATATTGTGGTTGGTTTTTAAATATTAGAAATTTGCTTTAATGGACATATAGACTGTAATGATGGTGATGGTGATGGTGACCATGGTGGGGCTGGTAGTGGTGGTGGCAATTTTACAAGAAAAACTGCATTTCAGTACTCTGCACACAATAGTATAATGGTGGCCAAAAAAACTGTGATGCTTCAATATGCTCCACATGTTTCTATAGCCAGAAACATCTGTTCCCATAAATCAGGACCAGACAAACAACACTTCATTTTATAGGGGGTTATTGCATCCTTCTGATTACAATTCTGGTCCTTAGCGTATTGAACTTGGCCACCACTCTGATTCCACTGGTATCAATGCTGGTCTTTCAGCATTAGTGAAAGGTAGACAGAAAGAAAAAGTGCATACTGTAGATTATGCCTTAGTCATTCCTGGATTTGCTTTGCAGGAGTTGGTCCCTCTGAAGCTGTTAATTTGGGTAGCTGAAGAAGGCAGGCTGAGGCATCAGCAAGGCCAAGGCCAGGGTTAGGGCAGTAGCCACTCGCCCGCCAACTCTGACTCTACATGAGAGTAAGTAGGGGTCCCTTGCTCCTACTGACCCCAAGTGTCCAGGGAGGTTTTTAAAGATCACAGAACTTGAGGCAGCCTACTGTACCCATCTCACTACAAGGATGCTTGTTCTCTCTCTCAGTGTGTGTTTTCTGTAAACTGATAGTGCCCCCTTTTCAACATTATGCTGGAGACATCCTGTCAGTGTGTGAGACAGTTTTCATGAGTTCATAGTGGTAAATAAAGGGCCCTGTTATATTAGCTAAACTAATGTGACTCAGGAAAGTTGATTTGCTCTTAGTATAAAAGTTGGTTTGGGGAATATTGGCCACTCAAGGTTGAAAACATTCATGCTAACATTTATGACTGAGCAAAACTCTGCATCTTTAGTTATTGTGGATTTGGAATATTATTTTTCTTTTCAGCATCAGAATTTACACATACTATGGATTTTTCTAGTCATTCAAAAAGATAGTTAGATCTTTGCTTTTAATAAAAGACAAAGGAAAGAATATGATTCTGCATTTTTAACCAGCAGTTGTAATAATGATAAGACTTAATCATATTGGTAATGGTAATAGACTTGGCATGTTCTTCCACACTGAAAAAGTTCAATGACATAATCATGGGCTGTTAGATGAGACTATTTTTCTCATGTTACAACCAGTACATTGGTCTCTATAATAAAGAAGAAAAATAGTTTAACTAGAAAAATTGGATTCTAATATTCCCTGTTATGTCTTTATTATGTTAAGAAACCGTAGATATTTTTAAATGCTTTCAGTGCCTAAAAAATAAAATTTGAAAGCTACCAGGCAACTTAACCTTGAAAAACCATCTTTTATTTTGAAAACCAATTGACATGTTATATTTTATAAACTGAAGGTGTGACCATGTTACTTTGATACATATATATTGTAATACGATTGCCACCGAAGCAGTATTTATGACATTACATCATAACAGTACAATATTGTTATCTATATTCAGTATACTCTGCATTAGATCTCAATGGCTTATTTATTACTCATTACGAGTTTGTATCCTTATGTTGGTAGGAATGTAAATTTGACAAACGACCTTTTTAACTCTTGGTACTGATAACGGGTCTTTCCCTCAAATGCCACCTGCCTATCTTTGTGGGAGAAGGGTGCGCTCTCAGCTTCCCCCGCCTTGCTGCCCTGGAGGATGCGCTCTCACAGCTTGCTTGGCCGCTGCTGTGGTGGGTTTGCGTGCTTGGCTGTGGGGGCTGCTGCTGCTCCTGTCAGAGCCTGAGGTATCACTGCAGCAGCTGCTGCTTTTGCCTCTCTCCTTGCTTTCCAGGGCTTTCATTTTTGAACCCTGAAGCAAACAGGGTAAATTTGAAAAAGACGATAGGACACAGAATCTTGTACAAAAATTCTTCTGACGGTCTGCAAATATTTCTGTGACACAGTTTATGTGTACATGCGCGAGCTGTTATTTAGTTGCTCAGTTGTGTCTGACTCTCTGTGACCCCATGGACTGCAGCATGCCAGGCTTCCACGTCCTCCACTATCTTCTGGAGTTTGCTCAAATTCATGTCCATTGAGTTGTTGATGCCATCTAATCATCTCATCCTCTGTCGCCCCCTTCTCTTTTTGCCTTCGATCTTTCCCAGCGTCAAGGTCTTTTCTAATGAGTTGGCTCTTCCCATCAGGTGGCCAAAGTATTGGAGCTTCAGCATCAGTCCTTCCAATGAATATTCAGTCCTTCATAATTGACTGGTTTGATCTTCTTGCTGCTCAAGGGACTCTCAAGAGTCTTCTCCACAGTTCAAAAGCATCAATTTTTCAGTGCTCAGCCTTCTTTATGGTCCAACTCTTACATCTGTACATGACTACTGGAAAAACCATAGCTTTGACTATATAAACCGTTGTTGGCAAAGTGATGTCTCTGCTTTTTAATATGCTGTCTAGGTTTGTCATAGCTTTTCTTCCAAGGAGCAAGCGTCTTTTAATTTCATGGCTGTAGTCACCATCTGCAGTGACTTTGGAGCCCAAGAAAATAAAATTTTGTCACTGTTTGCACTTTTCCCCTACATTTGCCATGAAGTAATTGGACTAGATGCTATGATCTTAGTTTTCTGAATGTTGAGTTTTAAGCCAGCTTTTTCACTCTCCTCTTTCACCCTCATCAAGAGGCTCTTTAGTTTGTCTTCACTTTCTGCCGTTAGAGTACATATCTGCATGTCTGAAACTGCAGACACTTCTCCTAGCAATCTTGATTCCAGCTTATGATTCATCCAGACTGGCATTTTGCATGATGTACCCTGCATAGAAGTTAAATAAACAGGTTGACAATATACAGCCTTAACGTACATGTTGGGGAAGTGGTTGTTTTTAAAACTTTGAGCATGTTATCCCTTATTTTGAATGAAGACTTACTCCTTGAAAATAATTTACTGCTATAAGATCAAACCTTAAGAAAACAGCTTATAATTTATGGTTGGCCTTGTTGTTTAGTTGCTAAGTTGTGTCTGACTCTTTTGTGATCCCATGGACTGTAGCCCACCAGTCTCCTCTGTCCATGGGATTTCCCAGGCAGGAATACTGGAGAGATTGCCATTTCCTTCTCCAGGAGATCTTCCTGACCCAGGGATTGAACCTTCGTCTCCTGCACTGGCAGGCAAATTTCTCACCACCAACCCACCAGGGAAGCCCAGTTGCCCTTTACTAGGCAATAAAAATATTTTCTAATGTGATATCATACTGGTTTTGTTTCAAAGCCAATTTTAAGGTTATTTTTACTACTTAAAAATTCAGAATAAAATAATATGTCTAATCCTGACTTGCAGCTGTTTTTTTCCTCTTCATATTCCTTTCCAGCATAAGAAAAAAGTTCCATGTGCTCTTCTGGCATGAACAAGAACTAGACAGCAATGACATTAATTTACATTCCTTCAATCTCATGTCAGCCACTTGAGATTTCTATTCCCAGCCACAGTTTGCTTTCTTCATCAGGGGAAAATGTGTTCCTTTCAGAATTAGAATTCACTTGAGGAATAAGACCTGTCTTATATTTGGGGGACAATGTGAATTTTAATTGGTAGGTCTCTTGTAGAATCTTGGACTAAGGCAAATAAATAAGAAATATAATATGTTTGGATAAAATAGAACTCTACACTGCTGTAATTTTAAGTGGAAAAACAGAGACCAACACATCACAGATAAAGTAAAATTGTAACATAGTGTCCTGTTGATAATCAAAAGTGAAGCCTCATTAAATGCCATCTAACAAAAACTAACAGAGGCAGAAGATATTAAGAAGAGGTAGCAAGAATACACAGAAGAACTGTACAAAAAAGATCTTCATTACCCAGATAATCATGATGGTGTGATCACTCACACTCACCTAGAGTCAGACATCCTGGAATGTGAAGTCAAGTGGGCCTTAGGAAGCATCACTACGAACAAAGCTAGTGGAGGTGATGAAATTCCAGTTGAGCTATTTCAAATCCTAAAAGATGATGCTGTGAAAGTGCTGCACTCAATATTGTCAGCAAATTTGGAAAACTCAGCAGTGGCCACAGGACTGGAAAAGATCAGTTTTCATTCCAATCCCAAAGAAAGGCAATGCCAAAGAATGCTCAAACTACTGCACAATTGCACTTATCTCACACACCAGCAAAGTAATGCTCAAAATTCTCCAAGCCAGGCTTCAACAGTATGTGAACTGTGAACTTCCAGATATTCAAGTTGGATTTAGAAAAGGCAGAGGAATGAGATCAAATTGCCAATATCCGCTGGAGCATCGAAAAAACAAGAGAGTTCCAGAAAAACATCTATTTCTGCTTTATTGACTACGCCAAAGCCTTCGACTGTGTGGATCACAATAAACTGTGGAAAATTCTGAAAGAGATGGGAATACCAGACCACCTGACCTGCCTCTTGAGAAACCTGTATGCAGGTCAGGAAGCAACAGTTAGAACTGGACATGAAACAACAGACTGGTTCCAAATAGGAAAAGGAGTACATCAAGGCTATATATTGTCACCCTGCTTATTTAACTTATATGCAGAGTACATCATGAGAAATGCTGGGCTGGATGAAGCACAAGCTGGAATCAAGATTGCTGGGAGAAATATCAATAACCTCAGATATGCAGATGACACCACCGTTATGGCAGAAAGTGAAGAAGAACTAAAAAGCCTCTTGATGAAAGTCAAAAGAGGAGAGTGAAAAGGTTGGCTTAAAGCTCAACATTCAGAAAACAAAAATCATGGCATCTGGTCCCATTGCTTCATGGCAAATAGACTGAGAAACAGTGGAAACAGTGGCATACTTTATTTTGGGGGGGGCTCCAAAATCACTGCAGATGGTAACTGCAGCCATGAAATAAAAAGACACTCCTTGGAAGAAAAGTTATGACCAACCTAGACATTCGGAGAGGGCAATGGCAACTACTCCAGTACTCTTGCCTGAAAAAATCCCATGGACAGAGGAGCCTGGTAGGCTGCAGTCCCTGGGGTTGCTGTGAGTCGGACACGACTAAGCAGCTTTGCTTTCACTTTTCACTTTCATGCATTGGAGAAGGAAATGGCAACCCACTCCAGTATTCTTGCCTGGAGAATCCCAGAGACGGAGGAGCCTGGTGGGCTGCTGTCTATGGGGTCGCACAGAGTCAGACACGACTGAAGCATCTTAGCAGCAGCAGCAGCAGACAGCATATTAAAAAGCAGAGACATTACTTTGCCAACAAAAGTCCACCTAGTCAAGGCTATGGTTTTTCCAGTGGTCATGTATGGATGTGAGAGTTGGACTATAAAGAAAGCTGAGCACCGAAGAATTGATGCTTTTGAACTGTGGTGTTGCAGAAGACACTTGAGGGTCCCTTGGACTGCAAGGAGATCCAACCAATCCATCCTAGAAGAAATCAGTCCTGAATGTACATTGGAAGGACTGATGTTGAAGCTGAATCTCCAATACTTTGCCCACCTGATGCGAAGAACTGACTCATTGGAAAAGACCTTGATGCTAGGAAAGATTGAAGGCAGGAGGAGAAAGGGACGACAGAGGATGAGATGGTTGGATGACATCACCGACTCAATGGACATGAGTTTGAATAAACTCCAGGAGTTGGTGATGGACAGGGAGGCCTGGCATGCTGCAGTCCATGGGGTCGCAAAGAGTTGGACACAACTGAGTGACTGAACTGAACTGAACAAAAGCTAAAATAGAATGTGCATGTGAAGTCACTTCAGTCGTGTCTGACTCTTTGCAACCCCATGGACTGTAGCCCGCCAGGCTCCTCTGTCCATAGGATTTCCAAGGCATGAATACTGGGGTGGGTTGCATGCCCTCTCCAGGGGATCTTCCCAACCCAGAGATTGAACCTGCACCTCTTGCATTTCCTGCATTGTCAGGCAGGTTCTTTACTACTAGTGGCACCTGGAAATAGAATGTAAAGGGAAGCAATTTGAAGAATTCTAAAGGCAGGCAGAGTCATTCTGGAAAGCATTGGAATGGGGTAAAACAAAGCAATGTAATCATATGCAGAATGATTAGCATCATTTAGCCCAGATTTATTTGATAGAGTCATTGATTATCTTCATAAGGTTTATCTTACCATAGTGATTATTAACAGAATTATAGGGTAGGAAATAAGGCCCATTTAAATTACCTAGCAAGTGAATAATAGACAGATACCGAAAAGCCTCTTTGATATGGATTATTAAAAATGACACTTTCAATTATTATTATTTATCATATTTATATTAATAAGATATAATGATCATTAATAGCAACAGTATAAATAATTATTATGCTATGTTACTATTTACAAAACACTTTAATATAAGTAGATTATATTGTATTTATTGCTATCACTGTTTAGTTGCTAAGTCGTGTTCAACTTTTTGTGACCCGATGGACTATAGCCAGCCAGGCTACTCCAGCCATGGGATTCCCCAGGCAAGAATCCTGGAGTAGGTTGCCATTTCCTTCTCCAGGGGATCTTCTGGATGAAGGGACTGAACCCATGTCTCCTGTATTTGCAGGTGGTTTCTTAACCACTGAAACCAAGGTAGCCAATATAATATATATGATGAGATAATAAACATATACATATATACCTCCTTTTGTTCTTATTCCCTCTAAAGCAGGCAAAATCATCTTCCAAAATTGTAAATCAGATCTTATAATCCATTGCAAGTTAAACCCAAAGTCCTTCTCAGGGCCTCTAATGCCCTAGAACTCTGACCTCTGCCTGTCATTGACCTTCAATCTTCACTTGATAACTCCAGTGGCCTTCTTTCTAGTCTGTGATATCTCAGCCTTGTTCTTGCTTCAGAACATCTGAGTTTACTGTCTGGAACACTCTTATGCAAGCTTCTCGTGGCTTTTTCCATCACATGTTTCAAGTCTCTGCTCATCTATCACCTCCCCAAGTCTCTCCTGACCAACTTCTCTAAACTATTCTTCCTCTCTTTCTTACATAGTTTTGTTTTTCTTCAAAAAACTCATCAATCCTAATATTGTATGTTTATTTCTTTACTGCTTCATCTTTCCTATCAAAATGTAAAATCCATGAGAGCAGAGACCATTTTTCTTATTCATCTCTGAATCTCTAGTATTTAGGAATTGCAAGTTGCTCAGTCGTGCCTAACTTTGCTACCCCATGGACTATAGAACATGGAATTCTCTAGGCCAGAATACTGGAGTGGGTGGCAGTTCCCTTCTGTAGGGTCTCTTCCCAACCAGGAATTGAACCCAGGTCTCCCACATCACAGGCAGATTCTTTACCAGCTGAGCCACAAGGGAAGCCCAAGAATACTGGAATGGGTAGCCTATCCCTTCTCCAGCAGATCTTCCCAAGTCAGGAATCGAACTGGGATCTCCTGCCTTGTAAGTGGATTCTTTACCAACTGATCTATCAGGGAAGCCCCATGTCTAAAACATAAAAGGTACTAATATTAATGCATAAATATCTTTAGAATGGATAAATGACTGTCTATACTTCCTTTTCACCTGAGGAACATGGTAGACTAAAGTTCAGTTCCTTGACTTTTTGACAATATTTACTGAGCACTTATGTTCCAAGCATAAAGCTGGATGGTTTACTTTGTTTTTGTTTTTTTAATGTTCATTATCTTATTTAATCTGTAAACCCTACAACATTAAGTATTCTTATTGTCATTATTATCTCCTATTTTATAGATGAGGAAGCTGAACTCAACAAAGTTTAATAAATTGAGCAACACAACTAGCAAGAGATAGATAGTGTTGGGAAGGACAGTCATGCACAGTTTGCAACACTTGTTGACATTTGCACAGCTGCCAAGGAGTGTGCCTTGGACCTAAAACATTCCCTTATGTGGAAATGAGGAGCCCTTACAGACTGTGGTGGGCATATAACCCTGTTTGGGAATACAATATCCCTGTTCTGAATTTGACATGGACTTCATTCTGCTTCAAGTGTGTGTGTGTGTGTGTGTGTGTGCGTGTGTGTGTGTGTGTGTGTGCTCACTCAGTCATGTCTGACTGGAGAAGGACTCGAATCACTAATCCATCTCTCAGTTCATACCCTAAACACTAACTTGGTTTCCTTCCCTTAGAATTAACTAACAGGCAGTGTTATCACTACAGGAAAAGCCATGTTTAGTAGAGTGCATATTGGGGCTAGCAGGAAGCTTATAACATGTATTTTTGGTAAACTCTGATCCATGTCTTACTTATGGGTATTTGGGGGATCTTTTAGAGAATTCTAATGTGGGATAATTAGAGCCTCCATATCTGCAGAATTCTGTTAATTTATCTCATCATGGCCCATTACAAGAATCCTTGATCAAGTATTAATAATATAACCTTAATCTAATTTTACCTTCATTTAATCTTACCTGCAAATTGTTTCTAAATATTATCTAAGTTCTCTCAGGTAGATCTTTGAGTGAGAAGGACCAATTCTAGGTAACTATGTGTAACATCTTTATGGATTCCTGCCTGTCATTCTCATCTATATGTTGTAAAGTCTCCATCATCTATTTTTTCCTAGAGAAAAGCAATTAAATTTCTTTATTGCTCTGGTATCACATGATGACTTTCCATTATCAAAGTAAACAAAGATCTTACGTAGCCCAAACTTGTATTTAAATATGTTTATTAGTTTCATTGACATCTGGCCATGTTCTCTATGGACAGAAAGCTGAAGGGTATGCCTTCTACCCTGTATATGGAAATCAGATGTGGTTGGCCCATCAGTTATTTCTGTCATGTTTCATATTAAGTGATTTCCTCGCAGGAAAAGAGGATGAAAGAGAATAAGGTCAACTGTTTGAATGAAGGAGAAGAAAATCAAAATGAATATTTGTTTATCCTACTATATGATAAACAAACCATCTTTTTTCATTATCTCTTTACCATTCACTGCAAAAAAAAAAGTGAACCTAGGCTCATTTTACAGATAAGGGCAAGTAACTTATGCAGGACCATGCATCATTCATTTAGTCATTTATTCAGTCAACAAGTACAGAGTGCTTACCATGAGCTAGGTGTTTGATAAACAGCAGGTGCTGATTTGGGTCAACAACAGCAGGAAGACATGGGCTGACTTCAGGTTCTTTTCAGTTTTCCTGCAGTGAGTCACAGGAATGGAAACTCAGTCTCGAACATTTCAATTTGGAAATGAAGTTTAAAGAAGGCAGTGCCTCTTCAATTGAATAAGTGTGTGTTAATGCCTATAGGAAGGAATCAGGATTCCTTGTTGGAAGAATCATAAGCTTAATCTTTGGCCTCATGAGCTATCACTGTTATTTGAAGAATGGAGAATTACCTTCCAATAGTGTTAGTGGTAAAGAACCTGCCTGCCAATGCATGAGACGTAAGAGATGTGGGTTAAATCCTTGGGTTAGGAACATCCCCTGGATGAGGGCATGGCAACCCATTCCAGTAATCTTGCCTGGAGAATCCCCATGGGCTGAGGATCCTGGTGAGCTACGGTCCATAGGATCGCACAGAGTCTGACACAATTGAAATGACTTAGCATGCAGAAGAGTAGAAACCTAACCTACAATATCAATTAAAAAACAAAAAGTAGGGCTGTTCAATTTAGAAGAGGGGATGTTTGATTTTTTGTTCACACTCCATCTGTCACCATGGTTCCTGAGCAGAACATCTCAGACTGTGTAGAACACAGTTTGAAAACCACTGATTAAAACAATATGACATTGATTAAGGAAAGTGCATACTGAGTGCCATGCCCCCTGGGGTACTGATCTGGGGAAGGGGCCTGGGAACTCTCATCCTGGGACCCAACCCCCAACCCCCACCACCTAGTGTACGCTAGGAGATCATTTGTGTTCACAGTCCTGCTGTCTTTACAACCTTCTCTGGGCAAGGACTGAGTTCCTTGGTCTTGTTTACAGTTGCCCAGTTGCACTTTCCAGTTTGGTCTTTCTGGATGGCATTTCCGGTGGACAAACTTTAGAAATTCTGACAATCCTTTTGTCATCTGATCATCTCCATCTGACAGCTGGGAGGAAGGTCAGCAAGCACTGGGCAGCATTCACACCCACCTCTGCAGTTCATAGATTGTTTTCTTGACTGTTACATGCAACGTGCAGAGAGCCCTCAGAATATAACAGTGTTTGACTTATTTTCAGGGGTCTAAATGTTTCCAGCCTTCCTATGGGTATGCTCAACTTTTACAGGGACAGAGAGATTGAATGTTGTCATAGCAGTCCTCTTTGCTGATGGTATGAAAGGGCCTTTAGTCCAGTAACCATCGTGTTCCTCAGTTTGGGGAGACAATCTGGAGACAAGATTGTGGGAAACAGCTAAGACATTTTTCAGATCAAAATGTTTGAAAGGAATATAAAGAATATCCCTAGTATTTATGTTTAGTTCATTCTAGCAGTGTGTCTATTCATTCATCCTATAAATGTTTATCCAATAGCTCTCTGGTGCCAGAGCCTATAATGGGCTAACCCTGGGCTAACTCTCAGAGAGCTGGAGAACAATTCCATGATGTCATACCTGAAGACCTCCAGATTATTATAGACCTTCTCTCACCATAGATTCCTCCGCAATTCCCTACCACTCCAGTTCTGCAAAACTATAGTTCACTCAGTTCAGTCTCTCAGTCATGTCTGACTCTTTGCGACCCCATGAACCACAGCACGCCAGGCCTCCCTGTCCATCACCAGCTCCCAGAGTTTACTCAAACTCATGTCCATCGAGTCGGTGATACCATCGAGCCATCTCATCCTCTGTCATCCCCTTCTCCTCCTGCCCCCAATCCCTCCCAGCATCAGGGTCTTTTCAAATGAGTCAGCTCTTCGCATCAGGTGGCCAAAGTATTGGAATATCAGCTTCAACATCAGTCCATCCAGTGAACACCCAGGACTGATCTCCTTTAGGATGGACTGGTTGGATCTCCTCACAGTCCAAGGGACTCTCAAGAGTCTTCTCCAACACCACAGTTCAAAAGCACAATTCTTCAGTGCTCAGCTTTCTTTATAGTCCAACTCTCACATCCATACATGACCACTGGAAAAACCACAACCTTGACAAGACGGACCTTTGTCAACAAAATAATATCTCTGCTTTTTAATATGCTGTCTAGTTTGGTCATAACTTTCCTTCCAAGGAGTAAGTGTCTTTTTACTTCATGGCTGCAATCACCATCTGCAGTGATTTTGGAGCTCAGAAAAATAAAGTCAGCCAATGTTTCCCCATCTATTTCCCATGAAGTGATGGGACCGGATGCCATGATCTTAGTTTTCTGAACGTTGAGCTTTAAGCCCATTTTTTCAACTCCTCTTTCACTTTTATCAAGAGGCTCTTTAGTTCTTCTTCACTTTCTGCCATAAGGGTGGTGTCATCTGCATGTCTGAGGTTATTGATATTTCTCCCGGCAATCTTGATTCCAGCTTGTGCTTTATCCAGCCCAGTGTTTCTCATGATGTACTCTGCATATAAATTAAATAAGCAGGCTGACAATATACAGCCTTGACGTACTCCTTTTCCTGTTTGGAACCAGTCTGTTGTTCCATGTCCAGTTCTAACTGTTGCTTCCTGACCTGCATACAGGTTTCTCAAGAGGTGGGTCAGGTGGTCTGGTATTCCCATATCTTGAAGAATTTTCCACAGTTTATTGTGATCCACACAGTCAAAGACTTTGGCATAGTCAATAAAGCAGAAATAGATGTTTTTCTGGAACTCTCTTGCTTTTTCAATGATCCAGCAGATGTTGGCAATTTGATCTCTGGTTCCTCTGCCTTTTCTAAAACCAGTTTGAACATCTGGAAGTTCATGGTTCACGTATTGCTGAAGCCTGGCTTGGAGAATTTTGAGCATTACTTTACTAGCATGTGAGATGAGTGCAATTGTGCAGTAGTTTGAGCATTCTTTGGCATTGCCTTTCTTTGGGATTGGAATGAAAACTGACCTTTTCCAGGCCTGTGGCCATTGCTGTTTTCCAAATTTGCTGACATATTGAGTGCAGCACTTTCACAGGATCATCTTTCAAGATTTGAAATAGCTCAACTGGAATTCCATCACCTCCACTAGCTTTGCTCATAGTGATGCTTCCTAAGGTCCACTTGACTTCACATTTCAGGATGTCTGGCTCTAGGTGAGTGTGAGTGATCACACCATCGTGATTATCTGGGTCGTGAAGATCTTTCTCATACAGTTCTTCTGTGTATTCTTGCCACCTCTTCTTAATATCTCTGCTTCTGTTAGGTCCATCCCATTTCTGTCCTTTATTGAGCCCATCTTTGCATGAAATGAAATGTTCCCTTGGTATCTCTAATTTTCTTGAAGAGATCTCTAATCTTTCCCATTCTATTGTTTTCTTCTATTTCTTTGCACTGATCGCTGAGGAAGGCTTTCTTATCTCTCCTTACTATTTTTTGGAACTCTGCATTCAACTCTGCAAAACTACAAGTTTCAGGAAAACCACCAGGTCCCAGGAGGCAGCCTAACTGCTCTTTAGAACATCCCCATGCCCCATGATCACCTTTGAACCAGCCCCCGCCCCTACCTGGACTGGAAGAACAGATCCGGTGTGGACACGGGGCAGGGTTTTGTTGTCTGCAGGCAGAAATCCAGCTAGGGTTCCTCCCAGATAGAAAGGGAGAACTGAGAAAGCCAGTTTCAAGTTGGGAGGAATCAGTATGAAGGAAAAAAATATTCTGGTGGTTTTTGAATGACATCTAAAGATTTTGTACTTGAGGAAGCAAGGAAACTGGTAAGATAAACATCTGAATTTCACTGGTTTACCTCCAGGCTAAAATAACATAGCCAAATTTCTCTTCTGGTTTGGGGAAATCATCCCCTGGGGTTGGAGGTGGACAGAGAGGCCTCCTCCTTGTCTTTCCTTGCCCCTTTCCCTCTCTTTTCCCTGCCCCTCCCCAGCTCCATCTTACTGGGAGTCTTGGGCTCCTTCAGGAATGTGACACAGGTTTGGCTCTACCTGCACACATAGGATGAGTCTCCTCCAGCTCTCCAGGGATTCAGGGGAAGGGGAGCATGGGAACTGAGATGCCAGGCTTTCTGCCCTATGCCTCTAATCAAATCAAATAAATGGACCTGGAACTATGTTTAAAAGAAGTTGCTTGCTTTAAAAAGAGAGAAGCCTTAACCTCAGAAGTTTCTGATAATGATGGAAGAATTGCTGGTGTTCCCACTGATAAGAAAAATTAAAGCACTAGTTTTGCTCCCAGCGAGGTTGAGAAAGCTGTATTTTTTTTTTTTTGCAAAGTCACAGTGGGAAAAAGGTGGAGAAGAAACTTTTAAAAAAGAGCAAACTTACTGATAAGAAATGGGCCTCTCCTCTATGGGGAACAGTGTGGAGATTCCTTTGAAAACTGGAAATGGAACTGCCATACGACCCAGCAATCCCACTGCTGGGCATACACACTGAGGAAACCAGAACTGAAAGAGACACATGTACCCCAATGTTCATCGCAGCACTGTTTATAATATCCAGGACATGGAAGCAACCTAGATGTCTATCAGCAGACAAATGGATAAGAAAGCTGTGGTACATATACACAATGGAATATTACTCAGCCATTAAAAAGGATGCATTTGAATCAGTTCTAATGAGGTGGATGAAACTGAAGCCTATTATACAGAGTGAAGTAAGTCAGAAAGAAAAACACCAATACAGTATATTAACACATATATATGCAACTTAGAAAGATGGTAATGATGACCCTATATGCGAGATAGTAAAAGTGACACAGATGTAAAGAACAGACTTTTGGACTCTGCGGGAGAAGGCGAGGGTGGGATGATCTGAGAGAATAGCATTGAAACATGTATATTAACATATGTGAAACAGATCGCCAGTCCAGGTTCAATGCATGAGACAAGTGCTCAGGGCTGGTACACTGGGATGACCCTGAGGGATGGGATGGGGAGGGAGGAGGGAGGGGGGTTCAGGATGGGGGACACATGTACATCCGTGGCTGATTCATGTAAATGTATGGCAGAAACCACTACAGTATGGTAAAGTAATTAACCTCCAACTAAAACAAATTGATTAATTATAAAAAAAAATATGGGCCTGTTTCTAGAAGTTCCCAGCTCTTCTGTCTATTGGCATTGTAAAAGGCACCCTGCCTGAGTTAGAAATTTATTTTGGAGCTATTTCAGGTATGTTGGAAAGTACCTGTGAAAAGACTGTATGACATCAAGGATTTGCAGCAAATATATAAATGGTCCAGGAAAAAGGGAGAAGTTCAAACAGAAGTGTGAGCTCTCTGTCGCTAAGCAATATTCAGAAAACTGCCTGTTCAGGAAGTAAACCAACCCCTCTTCTACATCCGAACCAAGTGCAATGGATGTTCCATGTTTGTTTACAACATTTAAATAAAGCACCTTTGAGAATAAGCTTTGCTCATGGTCCCAGGAACCATTAGGTCCCATTTTTATCTCAATCCTTTAAAAATTTTAAAAGGTAGAAACAAATGATGGACAATTCATGGACACTTCTTACAGTAATTAGTACAAAGGTAGGGAAATATCCTGTTTCTAAGGAGCATAGCTCTAGACAGACCAGGAGTGCATAAGACATAAGTCTCTATGGAATTAAACTTCATCTAAGTCTCAATAGTTTTTTGACTCCATCAATATAAACAAATGGGATTATGTTGTTCCTAACTTAGGAAAAATCACAATATATTCCTATCACATGGATTTCCTGTAAGCTGTCTTGAAGTAGGAAAGTTAAAGGCTTCAGTTCAGTTCAATCCCTCAGTCATGTCCAACTCTTTGCCACCCCATGGACTGCAGCATGCCAGGCTTCCCTGTCCATCACCAACTCCCACAGCCTCCTCAAACTCATGTCCGTTGTATCAGTGATGCCATCCAACCATCTCAACCTCTGTCATCCCCTTCACTTCCTGCCTTCAATTTTTCCCAGCATCAGGGTCTTTTCCAATGAGTCAGTTCTTCCCATCAGGTGGCCAAAGTATTGGAGTTTCAGCTTCAACATCAGTCCTTCCAATGAACACCCAGGACTGATCTCCTTTAGGATGGACTGGTTGGATCTCCTTGCAGTCCAAGGGACTCTCAAGAGTCTTCTCCAACACCACAGTTCAAAAGAATCAATTCTTCAGTGGTCACCTTTCTTTATAGTCCAACTATCACATCCATACATGACTATTGGAAAAACCACAGCTTTGAATAGATGGACTTTCATTAGTAAAGCAATGTTTTTGCTTTTTAAAATATTGTCTAGGTTGGTCATAGCTTTTCTTCCAAAGAGCAAGCGCCTTTTAATTTCATGCCTGCAGTCACCATCTGCAATGATTTTGGAGCCCCCCAAAATAAAATCTCTCACTGTTTCCATGGTTTCCCCATCTATTTGCCATGAACTGATGGGACTAGATGCCATGATCTTAGTTTTCTGAATGTTGAGCTTTAAGCCAACCATTTCACTCTCCTCTTTCACTTTCATTAAGAGGCTTTTTAGTTCTCCTTCGCTTTCTGCCATAACTGTGACGTCACCTGCATATCTGAGGTTATTGATATTTCTCCAATATTTCTGCAATCTTGATTCCAGCTTGTGCTTCATCCAGCCCAGCGTTTCTCGTGATGTACTCTGCATATAAATTAAATAAGCAGGGTGACAATATACAGCCTTGACGTACTCCTTTTCCTATTTGGAACCAGTCTGTTGGTCCATGTCCAGTTCTAGCTGTTGCTTCCTGACCTGCATACAGATATCTCAAGAGGCAGGTCAGGTGGTCTGGTATTCCCATATCTTGAAGAATTTTCCACAGTTTGTTGTGATCCAAACAGTCAAAGGCTTTGGCATAGTCAATAAACCAGAAATAAATGTTTTTCTGGAACTCTCTTGCTTTTTCAATGATCTAGCAAATGTTGGCAATTTGATCTCTGGTTTCTCTGCCTTTTCTAAATCCAGTTTGAACATCTGGAAGTTCATGGTTCATGTACTGTTGAAGCCTGGCTTGGAGAATTTTGAGCATTATTTTACTAGCATGTGAGATAAGTGCAATTGTGCAGTAGTTTGAGCATTCTTTGGCATTGCCTTTCTTTGGGATTGGAATGAAAACTGACCTTTTCCAGTCCTGTGGCCACTGATGAGCTTTTCAGATCTGCTGACATATTGAGTACAGCACTTTCACAGGATCATCTTTCAGGACTTGAAAGAGCTCAACTGGAATTCCATCACCTCCAGTATCTTTGTTCATAGTGATACTTCCTAAGGACCAGTTAACTTTGCATTCCAGAATGTCTGGCTCTAGGTGAGTGATCACACCATCATTGTTATCTGGGTCATGAAGATCTTTTTTTATAGTTCTTCTGTGTATTCTTGCCACCTCTTCTTAATATCTTCTGCTTCTGTTAGGTCCATCCCATTTCTGTCCTTTATTGTGCCCATCTTTGCAAGAAATGTTTCCTTGGTGTATCTAATTTTCTTGAAGAGATCTCTCGTCTTTCCCATTCTATTGTTTTCCTCTATTTCTTTGCATGGATCTCTAAGGAAGGCTTTCTTATCTCTCCTTGCTATTTTTTGGAACTCTGCGTTCAAATGGATATATCTTTCCTTTTCTCCTTTGCCTTTAGCTTGTTTTCTTTTCTCAGCTATTTGTAAGCCCTGGTCAGACAACCATTTTGCCTTTTTGCATTTCTTTTTCTTGGGGATGGTCTTGATCCCTGCCTCCTATACAGTGTCATGAACCTCCGTCCATAGTTCTTCAGGCTCTCTATCAGATATAACCCCTTGAATCTAATTCTCACTTCCACTGTATAATCATAAGGGATTTGATTTAGGTCATACCTGAATGGTCTAATGGTTTTCCCTACTTTCTTCAATTTCAGTCTGAATTTGGCAATAAGGAGTTCATGATGAGCCACAGTCTGTTCCCGGTCTTGTTGTTGCTGACTGTATAGAGCTTCTCCATCTTTGGCTGCAAAGAATATAATCAATCTGATTTCGGCGTTGACCATCTGGTGATGTCCATGTGTATAGTCTTCCCTTGTGTTGTTGGAAGAGCATGTTTGCTATGACCAGTGTATTCTCTCGGCAAAAGTCTGTTAGCCTTTGTTCTGTTTTTTTGTGTTTGGTTTTTTTTTTTTTTTGTACTCCAGGGTCAAATTTACCTGTTACTCCATGTTGCTCTTGACTTCCCACTTTTGCATTCCAGTCCCCTATAATAAGAGGACATATTTTTTGGGTGTCAGTTCTAGAAGGTCTTGTAGGTCTTTATAGAACCATTCAACTTCAGCTTCTTCAGCATTACTGGTCAGGGCATAGACTTGGATTACTGTGATATTGAATGATTTTGTGAGGCTAAGCCATGACAGGCAGCCTAGATTAGGAGTAGGCCTGGTTTTCCAGGGTAACATGATTATCAGGCCACCTGGAGCCAGCCAATCAACATGCGCCTAGCAAGAAAAAGGGAACCTATCAGGGGAAAGCTGGAAAGCCTGCGAACGCCCAAGTTTGAAAAAAGCCCGTGAAGGTTTGGGCCAATAAGATTACTTTGCAAACATGTAACCAATCCGCTTAAGCCAGCTACCAACTGCTTATGCACACCCTATAAATTTGGGGAACAGCTTGGGCTCAGGGCTTTCTGACCCTGCACCACTGCGTTGGTTGCGGCAGTAAGCCCTGACTCGAGTCAGCAATAAACGTCCCTTTTTTGTGAGTTGCATTGTCTTGGAAGCCTTCTCTCTTCCCGCTTGGGGATTCGGACATTGGGCATAACAATTTGCCTTGGCAACAAACAAAGATCATTCTGTCATTTTTGAGATTGCATCCAAATACTGCATTTTGGACTCTTTTGTTGACTATGATGCGTACTCCATTTCTTCTAAGTTATTGCTCACAGTAGTAGATACAATGGTCATCTGAGTTAAATTCACCCATTCCAGTCCATTTTAGTTCTCTGATTCCTAAAATGTCGATGTTCATTCTTGCCATCTCCTGTTTGACCACTGCCAATTTGCCTTGATTCATGTTCCTATGCAATATTGCTCTTTACAGCATTGGATTTTACTTTCATCTCCAGTCACATCCACAACTGGTTGTTGTTTTGCTTTGGTTCCATCTCTTCATTCTTTCTGGAACTATTGCTCCACTCTTCTCCAGTAGCGTATTGGGCACCTACCAACCTGGGGAGTTCATCTTTCAGTGTCATCCCTTTTTGCCTTTTCATCCTGTTCATGGGGTTCTCAAGGAAAGAATACTGAAGTGGTTTTGTCAGAACTCTCTGCCATGACCTGTCCGTCTTGGATGGCCCTATGTGGCATGGCTCATAGTTTCATTGAGCTAGACAAGGCTGTGGTCCATGTGAACAGTTTTGTTAGTTTTCTGTGAGTGTGACTTTCATTCTATCTGCCCTCTGATGGATAAGGATAAGAGGCTTATGGGAGCTTCCTGCTGATAGAGACTGACTGAGGGGGAAACTGGGTCTGTTCTGATGGGTGGGGGCAGGTTCAGTAAATCTTTAATCCAATTTCCTGTTGATGGGTGGGGCTGTGTTCCCTCCCTGTTGCTTGACCTGAGGCCAGCTCTGGTGGAGGTAATGAAGATAATGTCGACCTCCTTCAAAATGTCGCGTATACTCACTGCTGCACTCAGTGCCACCGACCCTGAAGCAGACTACCGCAGACCCACGCCTCCACCAGAGACTCCTGGACACTCATGGGCATGTGTGGGTCAGTTTCTTGTGGGGTCACTGTTCCTTTCTCCTGGGTCATGGTGTGCATGACCTGAAGAGTCTGTTTCCCCAGTCCTGTGTAAGTTCTGGTGGTTCTGTGGTGGGGTTAATGGCGACCTCATCCAAGAGGACTTATGCCATACCCAGGTCTGCTACACCCTAAGCCCCTGCGGCAGGCCACTGCTGGCCCGTACCTCAACAGGAGACACTTAGACACAGTCCTGGCTCAGTCTCTGTGGGTTGGGCATGCAGTTTGAGCCCTTCCCAAGTCTGAGCAGCTCAGGTGACCAGGTGTTTGGTGAGAGCACCATCTCAGGTGTGCTGTATGTCTCTTCTCGAGAGCTGATCTCAGGCTGCAACCCTCCTGGCGTATGTCAGCCATCCAGGATCTCAGGAAGACGTGGTTAGCAGCTGGGAACCTGCTCACAGTTTGGTGAAAGATGCCATCTCTGGGACTGAGATTATAGACTGCCTCTCTGCCTCTGGGCAGGGAGGGGCTGGTATGCAGCTGGCTCTCAGTTGGTATTCTCTCAATCCTTTTTGCTGTGATCAGGCCAGGCTGCGTTGATTGTTAGGTTAGAACCTTTCGCTGAAAACTTCTCTTTTCTGCAGTTGCGGTTAGGCACGTATTCTGTGTGTTGGTTATTTTTTTTTTCTCTCCTGGTTACGTTGCCTTCTAAGATTACAAAATTCCCCACAGATCCACCTGTGAGAGGGTTTCCCACCATGTGGAAACTTCTCCTCCTTCACGATTTCCTCCCCAGGACAGGTCTCTGTCTTTAACTCTTTTGCCTCTCTTTTTGTCTTTTATATTTTGTCCTACCTCCTTTCGAAGAGAACGGGCTGCCTTTCTGGGTGCTTGGAGTCCTCCGCCAGTGTTCACAAGTTGTTTTGTGGAAGTTGCTTGGGGGTTTAAAAATTAAAGTCTATTGTGGCATTTTCAACATGAACTATTTTTATTGGAGCTCTTCATGTAGGGTTCTCTTTGGATATTTTGATAGAAATAGGAGTGATACAATTAAAGCAATTAAGAAAAGCTAGGTGCTCTCTCATTGCTTACGCTGGTGCAGACTGAGACTCAGAAGGCACGTACCAGGTGTGAGGAAATGGGACAGGTGATGATCATTCATTGAGAAGTTCTTTTCATTTTAAAAATTATATTAATAGTAGCAGTCAAAAGGAGCAGCTGGAAAAAAAAAAAAAAGGAGCAGCTGGGTAGTGTGACTGGCAGCACCGCATGTTTGATGGTTTGGCTTAAACTATGCCCAACAGGAAGAGGTGTGCAGAGAAAACGGCTGAAGATATTGGAAGAGGATGCATCCAGTGGAGAAGATGAAGGGACTAAAGGCAGGAGCAGAAGTTTTGACCCTGGAGATAAGAGATACGCTTCTTTCTCTGTGTTCAGGAGCAAGGGGCAGCCCAGGAAAAGAGCGTGGGCTAGAGGCTGGGGACTCAGCACAGGATGGGGATCTGTGCCCAATTGGTCACAGGCCACCCACAGCTCACCTGACTTCCACCCCTTACGTGTCTTCCCTTCTGAAGTCAAGGGCCCTTCACATCCATTCACACCACAGAGAGCTGATTAAGTATTGCTTTCAGTGTGCATGCGTGCATCGTAAATCGTTTCAGTTGTGTCTGACTCCTTGTGATCCTATGGACGGTAGCACACCAGGCTTCTCTGTCAGTGGGATTCTCCAGGCAAGAACACTGGAGTGGGTTGCCATTTCCTTCTCCAGGGGCTCTTCTCAACCCAGGGATCTCTTATATCTACCTGCATTAGCAGGTAGGGTCTTTACCACTCTTACCACCTGGGAAGCCCATTGTTATCATTGTTGTTTATGAAATCTGAACTTCTGAGCTAGCCTGTGAAGTCCAGGTCTCTTTTCCATGATTTCCCGCTCCCAACACCCCCATTCTGTTCTGCCCCTTTGCCCCAGTGCTCTCAGAGTGTGGTCCTGGGTCAGCAACAGGAGTACCACTTGGGAACTTGTTAGACATGCAAGAACTCAGGCTCTACCCTACTCTGAGAGAGGGTACCAGCAATCTGCAGTTTATCCCAGCTTCCAGGAGATCCTGATACAACTTCAAGTGTGAGAACCATTGTTCTGGTTTTACCAGCAGTTCCCCAGTGTGTGTGTTGAACACCTTCCTGCCTTTACACATGCTGTTCTCTCTAGCCTTCAGAAGCCTCCTCTCCCCCCTACTCCTCTTTTAAGAGTCATTTAAAGAATCACCACCACCTCTGTATCTTGTTCCCTAACCGGCCCTCCCCACCTCTGCCCACGATGACTTCCTCTCTCCCCTGTGCCTCCCTGGAAACTGGTGACAATTTCTATCATTCAAGTGCCATGCTTTGTTGCAGCTCACGGTGGATGTGTCTGCCTCGCTAAAAGCCAGCAAGCTCCCAAGGTTGTGACTGCTTGTGCTGGCACTCAGAAAATGCTCATTGAGTCAAAGTGTTATTGATGAGCAAAGTATGAGAGAGGAGAAAAACAGGGAAAGTGAAGAGCGTGCAAAAGAACACCCACAAAATGATACTAGCTGGCATCTGAGCTCCATCTGTGTGCTGGGTATCGTGCCACGTGCCTCGCAGGGCTGTCATTTAATCCTCCAACACCCTGTAGCTGTTACTGGGACTCACGTCACGGAGAAGGAGACTAAGGCACAGAGACCTAACATAATATGCCTCCAGCTGGGACCTGGTAGGTTCACACACAGGTGGGTTCTCCTCTTAACCCTACGATCTCAGAGGGGAGCTGGCGTGGCTTGGAGCCACGTCAATGTTCACCAGTTCAACGAACATTTCCTCAGTGCTGGTGCCAGACTGAGACAGAAGTAGGAGGCAGACGAGGGCTCACATGTGACCATTGTTTCTAATTTGGCCCTGGAGAAGCTCACCTTTTGGCGGAGAAGAAGGAGGGGTGAGCCAGGAATATATGTCACTTACAGACGATGACCGTGGATTATTCCAAGTCCTGCACAGCTCCTGTGGCAGGCAGGATGGATTTGCTCTGCCAGGGGCTAAGAACTAGGCATAAACTCACAGGCAGAGGAGTGAGGGAGGGGAAAAGACAAGATTCAAGGCAGAAGGAAATGCAAAAATGACGTGAAGAAGGCAAGCCTGCTGCAGAAGAGCTGTCCCGTGGGGGTGGGGTGGAGGAGCATGTGCAGAAGAAATGGTCTGGACTCATTCCGCCTCCCTTCCCAGCGCGCCGCCTGCTCCAGCGAACTGGAAATAAAGCCGTATTTCCAGAATGCCTTGAAGCTGTGGTTCTGGATGTGACTCTGCTAACCAGATGCACCTGTAAAACTCACCGCCTGCAGTCTGCAGTAGCAGAACACAGATACTTTTGTTTTCTTCCAAATTTATCTCTGTGGTCACTTAGAGAAAAGAAAGTATCTATGGAAACCCAAATGTTGGAAGGCCAAGTGGCTACAGCAATAAACCTTTATGGCAAGAGTGAAGAATTTAGACACTGGGGAGTTGGCTGGCTTCTTGAGTCCCTGTGGAGCAAAAGAAAGAAAAAGACACACATGGAGTTACCTACAGCATCCCCTATCGGGTACCCAGTTCTAGGTCAGTTAGGATTAGGTTCAGCAGAGAGGGACAATAACAATGGCTTAGCCATGTTATAAGTTTATTTCTGGCAGAAAATTCCAGAGGTCGGCAGTCAGGACTCTGGCAGTTCTGCTCCACGGCACTGTCCAACTTGCTGTTCTTCCTCCCCTGAGGTATGCCCCCAGTCTTCATGGTCCAGGACAGAATCCATCACACCTGTGTTCCAGGCTGTAGGGTGGAGAGGGGTACAAAAGAAATGGGGCAAAGAATGCTCTTCAGTGTCTTCCTGAAAAAGTTTTTGAAAATTCTCTCATGATACTTTTGCTTTCATTCCACTTGTCACTGGGCCACATCTAACACAATAGACTTGAAAATGTAATCAACAATTGTTACTTTAATCAAGATGAAGGAGAGGACATAAATCCTAGGGTTGTCTATCATCTTTCCAATGGGATGCACAGTGGAACATGTCCAAGGAGGACATTAGGATGTCCCAGGAGGATGTCCCAGGAGGACATTAGGATGGATGGGTGTGAGATAGGAAAGGCTTGATGTGACACAGCTAGTACCTTGGGCTTTATCCTCTGACAACAGAGGTACCAGCTAGGTTTAAGCACAAGAGAGATGGAAATGGAGCTGTCTTTTACAGAGATCTCAATGTGTGGATGGGTTCTGGCGAGGTGATACTGTGACCCAGAAACCAGTTAGAAAGCAGCTGCTCTGGTCCAGGTGAGAGGGGATGAGGGCCTGGACAGGGAAATGGAGGAAAGAGGATGGAAGAGCCAGGGTGGGGTAGCTGAGGACAGACCTTGATGACCACTGGGAGATGGCAGTGAAGGAAAAGACAACCAGGGTTGTCCAGCAATTTGGTAAATGACAATGCTCCTAACCAAAATAAAGAAAGGAGTACTGGGACTTCCCTAGTGGTCCATTGGCTAAGACTTGCACTCCCAATGCAGGCGGCCGGGGTTCGATCCCTGGTCAGGGAAGTAGATCCTGCATGCTGCAACGAAGACCTGGTGCCGCCAAATAAATAAATAAATCTTTTTTAAAAAGTACAGCAAATGAGGGAGGTGCTGCTTGTGGTGGGGAGAATATGATCCACTTGATGTTTTAATTAGGAATAGGCTGAGTCTAAGGCACCTTTTGGATGAGAGATGTTCAGCAAACAGACAAAAATATGTGTTTAGAGCTCTGGAGAGAAGCCAGGACTGGAGTGTGTGTGTCTCAGTGACAGCTGCAAACACAAGCTTGGGATGGCTTAACCAGAAAAGAATGGGGGAACCAAGTCAAGGATGAAGCCTGAGGAAGTGCCCATGTGGAATGAATTCTCTGCAGAGTCCATTCTGATGGAAGGTTCTTTAGGAATTGCAGCTCAAGAAATTCAAGGATGCAAAGGCATTCTTTTTCCAGGCATTTGGAACTTAGGGCAAATCTCTGGATTTCAAAACAAGCTAAAATCGCTAAAGGCTTTTCATTTCCCTTGGTGACACACTTTAAGTTTGGGGGGAAAAAAAATGTCATTTTGAAAGTTAAGGTTTCTATTACTACACTGTCTGTGCCCAGAAAACCTCCAACCCCGTCATTATCCAGGGAGCCTCAGTGTAATTATCCCGCCAGGCCCTGGGCCTAGATAGACAATATCAGCAGGTTGAGTTCTGTGTTGTCAGCACTGACATCAGAGAACCCTCTCTGACAAACTGCTTTTCAGCTTCTGGATGATTAAATGCCTGTCTGATTGCTTTCAAGAGATAGGAGTTTGACTATTGATCCCAGTAACTGCTACAGTTCTAGAATGGTTAAAAATTTGTACAGCACTCCTTTCATTTCAATTGATTTTTTTTTTTTTTTTTTTTTGGTGCATGTGGGATCTTAGTTCTCTGACCAGGGATGGAACTCATGTAGTGGAAAGCACAGAGGCTTAACCACTGGACCACCAGGGAAGCCTCTTCATTGATCCCTTATTGCTCTTCCCCTTCTCCTCTGCCTCCATCCCTTTTTTCTTTCCTCCTTTCCTTTTTACTTTCATCTCCCTCCCTCCCTCCCACTGTCTCCTCCTCCATTTCATTTTAAGGGGTTGGCTAGTATAACTCACCTTTGAAGCACTGGTTTCTTGAAATTTAGCAATTATACTTTGGAAAATACTTTAGGCCAAAGAATATGATATCAAAGTGCTCACTTCTTTGGGTGGTCACTAGCAGAGAATTCAACTTATAAGAATCCAAGTAAAATGGCATTCAATTATCTAGAAAATACTAAAACAACAAACTTTATTGAAACAACTTTTGTTCTTTTAAGAGAAACAAGAGCAAACTAAAATTTTTTTAAATGGTATATTTGTCTAATCTGGAAAGCTTGGGAGTGGAATTAGTATAGAATCCTATGATTAGTATAAATTAGGGATTAGTCTAAATTCAGCCAAATATCTAATATTTCTCACCTCAGTGTATGTTGTTCACTAAGAGTCATCACTATGGCTCTAAAACAGTGGAGTAACCACCATCAAACAAATATTATAGTCCTTGTGTTCTTGGAATTAGACAGGAAAATAGGCAAAAAAAAAAAAAAGGAAAATAAGGTAAAATATTTTATTATGCAAAATCAGTTATTAAAAGACATTCCTCTATTCTGAGATCATGTCCTTTTTGTTGCTGTCAATGTGTCTATAGATGACAGGTTCTTTTTGAATGACCATACTTGGCAAAATTAAATTTTGTCAGTGCAATGTAAAAGTCTAGGGATTCCTGGAGTAATGCATTTCCCAGAAGCTTGGAAACTGACAGATTTCTGTCAGTTCCCTGAAGGATGAGTGGGTCTGGTTTCCCATCCTGTCTTTCCCTGCTCTGATCATATTGGCTAGAGGTGCAGCAGGTGCTTATTCAATAACAATTTATTGGAATTAATTGATACACAGGGACTCAAAGGCTTAAACAAGGCTTTTGCTTCCTCCATTTATTACCAAAACGTCTAACATTTTAACTTACTTTTGGAATTGTGATTTTTTTAATACATGTATTTTTTATAACTCTGTTACACACACGAACCCACCTCCGTGTGCCAACACTGCAGGGGACACTCTCAGGCTTCGTCTCTGCCCCTCATGAAAACCCGGAAATACATGTGAGGTGTGTGTTCAGGTCAGAGGGCCAAACCCTTCTCTGCTTTTCAAACCCTGGGAAGGAAAGAAGGAGACTTGCAATGGCTAAGCTACATAACTCCCAAAGACAATAAAGATCCAGGGTTGCTTAGAACAAACTTTTAAATAGAAACTTGGGTTCTCTGGCCTCCAAACATCAAAGAAAAATTTCAAAACCACTTTTAAAGAATTATAAAGAAAAAAAAATACCTCTTTGTATAAGTTCTTAATCCACAGATAACAGTATCATCAGGATTCTATTGTTACTTCCCAGAAGCCAGCAGAGAACATTTTCCAATTAATCTGCTCTTGAAACTGGTAAAAATGTAGACAGTAGCCAAGTCAGAGTCATGAATCACTGAGACAGAAACCTCCAGTTGTCTTACCAGGAGACTCAAGCACTGCCTGGTGGGGCTGGAGGGTGTTAATGAGCCTCATCTCCCCAGTAAGATGGGGAAACTCAGAAAAGCCACTGGGACAATCTATGTATTCTGGAGGCGAGGCAGCCTTAAGAGAGAAAATGGATTTTAAAATAGTAACAACTCACCTGCACCGTTATTTTCAAGGTAAAACATTCAGGAAATAAGAATCATTTTAATTCTACCACTTAAAAATTACCACCGTTAATATTTTGATGAATATTCTTCTAGGGATGGAGGCATGCATGCATGAAAGTGTGGATGGATGAACTGATGGTCTGATGGACAAATACACTAATACCCATAATAATATGCTTATATGTATACGAATGCATTTAAGAACTTATAACTATTGTTTATGGTGAGGAGAGTTGGTAAGATGATGGTGAAGGGCGACTGATTTTTTAAAAATATACACACAGGTTATTTGGGTTTTTCACAACTACATATTACTATGTGTGTATTACTTCCCTATTTTTTTTTTTAATTGTGGAAAATAATGCAATCACACTTAGGGGAAGTGGGATCTTGTCACGTGCTCCCCTGGGCGTGCCCTGGTGCACAGAGGTGACCCAGGGTGGCCTCTGGGCAAGGCTGGAACGCCTGCGACGGGGAGCCCGGTGGAGATGGGTGGACAGCAGCTCTGGCCAGGACTTAGACGGAGGGCCATCCGCAGCTGCGAGGATCGCACCTAGGCCGGGAGAGGCTGCCCCCTGCGCTCTCTGCTGGGAGGCGGCGGGACCAGGAGCCTCTCCCAGCAGAAAAGAGCGCCCGAAGGAGCGATAGGCGAGGACGCGGCGGCCCGACCCCAGGGCGCCCTCTGGCGGGACTGAAGTGCGTGGCGCGAAGGAGGAGGAGCCTCAGACTCCCCAAGCCGGGATACCAGGCGGAGAAGGGAGCCCGAGTGGGCCTGCCCTGGTTTTCTGAGATTAGTATTTGGTTTGGGTCTTGGTTTTCATTTCCCACCTTCTTGCCTCTCCATCCATATTTCCTTCAACTCGTGTTTTTTGGGTATTTTTTTGCAATCTCAATCATTTTTTTCTCCTCTCCAAAGTCATGCCTGGTGGTTTAGTCACTAAGTCGTGTCCGACTCTTGCAACCCCATGGACTGTAGCCTGCCAGCCTCCTCTGTCCACGGGGATTCTCTAGGCAAGAATACTGGAGTGGGTTGCCAGTTCCTTCTCCAGGGGATCTTCCCAACCCAGGAATCGAACCCAGGTCTCCTGCACTGCAGGCAGATTCTTTACCAACTAAATTACAAGGGAAGCCCAAAGTCATGCCTAATCATTGTAAAAAATTTTAGAAAACACAAAATATCGTAAAGATGAAAATAAATAAAGCACCGTTAAACCCATAATTTAAGAGATAAGCATATGTTTAAAGTACTTCTTTTCTTCTAGTGTTTTTTTCCATATATGATATTAAGTATAAGATGGGTTCCCAGGTGGCTCAGTGGTAAAGAATCTGCCTACCAATGCAGGAGATGCAGGTTCCGTCCCTGGGTCAGGAAGATCCCCTGGAGAAGGCAATGGCAACCCACTGCAGTATTTCTTCCTGGAAAATTTCATGGACAGAGGAGCCTGGCAGGCCACAGTCCGTGGAGTCTCCCAGAGTGGGAAACAACTTAGTGACTAAACAACAAATGTATAAGATAAGCCAAGAGGCACCCAGGCTGGGTTTCTAGGGGCTGGAGGCCTCTACCCTGGCGTCTGGCCTTTCTGTTTTCTCTTTCACCAGGCTATTTCAGCACCAGGGCTGACTCCAAAGAGCCTTACCCAGTTTGTTTAAATTACCTGACCTCAGTTTGTTCATCTCCAGTAGGGAAGAGTATTATTTGCCTGGAGGTTAGACTTCCATGATTGCTGTGTAACTCAAATGAGTCTTGGAGCTGCATTTGCAAGTTTTCTAACCTTGGAAATGCTATACGTTGTAGTGTTTGATCCTCCTGCATCAGTACTGCAGTCTCCCAGCTAGCAGAATGGCAGCTTGATGTACTTGTGTATGGCTGAACCACACTGACTCCATTTTGTCAGCTCTGTCTCAGGACCCCAGTCCTACCCCCTCTGAGTCCTTTCTGAGCACTAAACTGTAGTCTGGTCACAAGGATTGTGCCCAAGTCAGATGAGTTCACTATCAACTTTTACGCTTGCCTTCATCTGATATGAAAACTGCAAGAAGGCCTTTTGCTAACACAGATGGTTAATAATCATAAGACTCCTGGCGGGGGGGGGGGGGGATGGGGGGTGGCAGGAGGCAGGGGGACAGAGAAACCCCAGATGTGGTCAGTGCCAGCTGCGCTTCTCACTGGATAGTCAGATTCTATTTTTAGCCTTGACCCCTCTAAGTTCCTCTCTACTCCTTTGGTGGTTCCCAGTGCAGCTGCTAATAGGCCTGCATCATCTGTCTGCCCCATCCTTCCTGCCTGTTGTAAGTTACCCATAATAAGCTTCATATTGTGCTTAATGGAGTTGCCTGCTTGGTTTTTTCCATCTCAAAATTGTTTCTCAGTTCGGAGGTTATTATTCAGAATCTTTATGGGCTACTCAGATGGCTCAGTGGGTAAAGAATCTGCCTACAATGCAGCAGACACAGGAGACATGGGTTCTATCTCTGGGCCGAGAAGATCCCCTGGGGAAGGAAATGGCAACCCACTCCAATATTCTTGCCTAAGAATATCTTCACCTCCCAACAATTAGACAATCTCTTCACCATGTAGTGGCAGAGGCTTGGAGGACCAAACGACTGGCCCAAAGGCACACAGCTTGGCTGTGACAGGACTGGACTGTAGCTCATAAGGCTTCTGACCCCCCCCGCCCCTTGCA
Organism: Cervus elaphus; assembly: GCF_910594005.1. Lineage (NCBI taxonomy): Eukaryota > Metazoa > Chordata > Mammalia > Artiodactyla > Cervidae > Cervus > Cervus elaphus. The sequence goes on along the minus strand of NC_057834.1, from coordinate 81,605,107 downwards.
TCATCTCCAACAGAAGATGGGGAAGGAGCATTTCTTTGGAATTGTTCTAGGGCATGACTGTCCCTATGCAGAAAACACAGAGAAAGGGATAGAGGCTTTCAGATTCTGCTCAAAAAGTTCAGGAGTGGAAGAATAAGCCCATTATTCTTTATGCATTTAAAACCTTTTTCTTTTTAATAATGCTCATAACAGAGCTGAACATGCATTTAGAAGCTGTTTGAAAATTTTATACACTGGAATTTCAAAATAGCTTAATAGTCTGCTTGGATGTTAAATGAGTCACTTGAAGTTAAGATTCTCTATTTTTCAGAACTGGTGGGATAATTGTCAGGGACTATTTGCGGGAATGCTCTGACCTGAGCCTTCCTAAATATTGAATGGCCAGTTAAACACTAAATACTTTCCAGTATACAGACTGCAGCTTTCTTGATCAATTTCAGAGACTAAGCGCTGAGCTGGGTTAGGACATGGAAGCAATCTGTAAGACCCGAATGTTTATACTCAGTCCCACAGAAGAGATCATCCAATTTTGACCTGGCTGAGCAACCAGTAAGAATTTTTTCCATTAAATCACTGAATTTATGTCTTGCCTATTCTTATTTATGTACATGGTAACTGTTCCGGCATTATACACTCAAAAGTAAGAGAACCCCCTCCCTCCCGTTAGCATGACTGATGGTATTATCCTAGGAGGCAGTCTGCCTGGTCCAGCAGGGCACCTGGCCTCTGCTGCCTTCCCCCACACCCACGCTTCTCTCGGGATGCACACGGGCAGTGGGGAGACAGGCCCTCCAAACTTGAAAACAAGAACCAGAAACATTTCCAGATGACTGTTGGGGGACCCAACCGGTGAAAATACAGTAAGTACCTAAGAGCAAAAGAGACCCTGGACAGGAGAGTTCTTTTGTAATCCTGTTGGGGATTTTATTTTTACCTGTTTATTTCATTAAGTCAACTCAAGTGAGATATTTCACCTTAGGAGTTGTGTCTGTGAGACAGAAAATGTCAGTTTGTTCTCAGGTGAAGGGGAGGATAAACAGCTTTCTTATTTCCCTGTCAAGGGGTGCATCGTGCAGGCTGTGGCTCCTGTCCCAATGACCACAGATTCAAGGACTAGGTGGGACACCCAGCCACCAGGAATGGAGATTAAGCCACCCTGCAGGGTCCTTGGGGACAGCCCTTTGGCTTGCAGGCTTCTGGGAACACCCCCTCTCCTGAGGACCCTCTCTAGCTATGGTCAGTGACAGTCACGAGGGAGGACTCTGCCAGCACAAAGACATCATGAAGTGTTTACGACCTACTCTTGGGGAAAGAGGTTTTCCCAGGTGGCTCAAGTGGCAAAGAATCCACCTGCCAATGCAGGAGACTCAGGAGACTTGGGTTCGATCTCTGAGTCAGTAAGATCCACTGGAAGAGGTCATGGCAACCCACTCCCAATATTCTTGCCTGGAAAATTCCATGAACAGAGGAGCCTGGCAGGCTACAATTCGTGAGGTCACAAAGAGTCGGACATGACTGAGCATGCACACACTTGGGGAAACAAGAAAATGAGGTTTCCAGAATCTGCCCTACCAAACTGCGCCAATACTATTGATAGTTCCCTCTCTTTTCCAGGTACTAAATGGAGCCAATTACATAATAATTCATCTTCTGAAAATTCACTTAGCTTTGGGGAGCTGGAGGGATGATTTTGCATAGGAGATTGTTTGATGAGACAGCTGTCCTCTCCCCTCCGCCTCTGCATGTAGCAGAGCAAAAGGCAGGGATTGAGGGCAGAGGTGCCAGGCTGTTTTTGTCATCCCTGCCATTGGTCCGTCGCCCCCATTCTTGTCACTTTCCTCCACTGCAGTGCACTAGGAAGGTTCTCCCAGCAGAAGACAAGCCACAGGCAGCTTCCAGAAAGTGAATGCCAATCTCCTGGCTCCAGGATCCTCCTCATTTCTGACCACTTTCCATGGTCAGGCAGCAATGGATCAGGCAGAATATTTTCTGAGAACTCCAGGAGAAAATGCAGGCAGGAGAAGAGCTTTGGACAACACCTTCCAAATCCCAATGAAAAGGATACTTTGTAACCCAGAGGCAGAAGGGGTAAACTTCAACCAGTTGGTTGAGAGCCATCCAGTTGTGGAGCAAACCTGACCAAGATCAGCAACCCATTGGCAGCATGAGATCCAGGGCTCTGTGGGGGCCAGGGTTTCTTGTCTCTTCGTCACCACAGCCTCTGCAAGGGTAGGCTCTGGTCTCCCATGGGATGGATTACCGCAGCAGGTCTCCTCTTGGAAGCCATCTTTGCCGCCCAGCAGGAATGGTGGCACCCACGTACACAACACACACCCCGCGTGCCAGCAGTGAGCCTACACCTTTCTATTGCTTCCAAGAAGCCTAATGAAATGCAAGTGTGTGGGAGTGACAGTAGGGATAAGCTTAACTTTGCTGTAAATAACATTTTTAAAAGGAATTCATTTGCAAGCATTTATACTTTACTGTAACTAACTTCTTGTAACTAATAGCTATGGATGAGAATCATCAGCCTGTCCCTAGGATTGGGGGGTTTCTACTCAAATGCCTTGGGGACTGAAGTCTGCCCGTGGGTGTCGGATCCTAACCACCCACACAGGCCTTGCCAACTCTTTCTACTGGTAGGGTTGTCCTCTTGCCCTGTATTTCCAGCTATAGGTTGATATTCTATTCTGTTGGGGCACATTGGTAACACTTTCTCAGTGCTTACATGAGTTGCCAAATAGTTTTGCCTAGTCTCTTGCAGTTGGGCTTCCATCACTTATACACAGGACCAAACATGACTTTGCCATGATGGACTGCTGGTTACATCCCTTGAGAATAAGCCTAGGAGCTGGGATGGTGACCCCAAACCTGGTCAAGCCCCCACTCTGGTCTCCCTCAAAAGAATATTTTGAGGCGTGTAAAAATTGACATGAAATTCAATGTCAGTGACCACAAGCTAAGTTTTGCACTGACACCACCCTTTTCACTCATTTATCCACCATCTGTGACTGCTTCCATGGCCACACGGCAGAGTGGAGGAGACGTAATGGGCCATGATTGAGGCCCTCATGGCTCCGCACAGCTGCTCAGTTATAACTGGGTGCTGCAAACTGCAGCCACATCTTGACCACATTTCAAGGGCCATATAGGACCTTTCAAAATTCTGTTTATTACTTGCTTATACTCATCGTAACAAATCAAGACAAGTGAACTCTGTTGTATTCTTAAGGTACAGCAGAATTTTGCCATCGAATTAGATACCAATTAGCATGGTTTTAGACTCACAGACATGGAGAACAGGCTTGTGGTTGCCGAGGGGGAGGGGCTGGAGGAGGGATGGACTGGGAGTTTGGAGTTAGCAATGCAAACTATTATATGTAGAATGGATGAATAACAAGGTCCTACTGTGTAGCACAGGGAATGATATTCAATGTCCTGGGATAAACCATCATCTAAAAGAATATTTAAAATAATATATAACTGAATCACTGCTGTACAGCAGAGATTAATACAACATCATAAATCAACTACACTTCAATAAAAATATATTTTTTAAAAAGCATGGTTGTATTATGCAAGGACACAGGTTGTGCTGAAAGAATACAGTGCATGTTGATATAATTAGATAAGCATTCATCACAGAAAAGCTGTGGTCAGAAAACTTTTTAATTTTAAAATGGAATATCTCCTTATAGCAGAATTTCTTCCCAAAAACAAAAAATGAAAATAAGTTTTCAATCAAACTGTTTCCAAGGAGTTCATTTGTTATCCAAGCAAGGAAAACTGTTTACCAGTGGTGAATTAATCAAATAATATTTGATTATGCAGCTGAAGACATGTGTCCAGACAAAATGAATTTAAGATTATTCATTTTTAGAGGAAGTTACTCAAAGAATTAGGACTTCTCTGGTGGCTCAGTGGTAAAGAATCCACCTGCCAATGTAGGGAGACGTGAGTTTGATCCCTGGAGTGGGAAGATCCCCTGGGAAAGGAAATAGCAACCCACTCCAGTATTCTTGTCTGGAAAATTCTATGGATGGAAAAGCCTGGCAGGCTACAGTCTATGCGGTCACAAAGAATGACATGATTGATCAACTGAACAACAACAACAGCTCAAAGAATTGAGGGCGTAGGCGCAACATCAGTAGAACATTTTTAAAAACCAAAGCAAATGATTTTGAGTCATTTTCTTTGGCTCTGGATGAGTCAACAGATATTACTGATAATACCATTATTTGAGGTATCAACAGCAACTTTTTTTTTTTAACTTTTATTTTGTGCCAGAGTACAGTTGATTAACAATGCTGTGTTAATTTCGGGTGTACAGAAAGTAACTCAGTTGTACATATACATGCAGCTATTCTTTTGCAAGTTCTTTTCCCATGTAGGCTATTACAGAGTATTGAACAGAGTTCCCTGTGCTATACAGTAGGTTCTTGTTGATTATCTATTTTAAATATAGCAGTGTGTACATGTCAGTGCCAAACGCTCAAGCAAGTTTGCAGTGATGGAAGAATTAGCCTCTGAATAGTTGGCATGGAACAATTACAGATGAGAGTATTTTCAGAGACATTGAGAAAACACTAATTCAGGACAATGTGAAATAGAATCTAAAAACACAAGTGATGGTAATATGTGGAGCAGCAGCTATTTTGCAGAAGAATGTGAATCTGTTTGAATTTATTGTGCAATGACACTACAGCTGTGTATTATTGAACCACTGTTCCCAGTGGTGAATTTCCTTCATTCACATGGTTGCCAATTCTGTGAATTTTTGTCAGCAATAGGAGTTGAATAGTTCAACTCTCCTGGCCACATAGCAGTCTGGTGGCTTAGCAAGGGTAAGTTTCATTGTGATTATTTGAGCACAGGATCAATACTGGAATTTTTCAAAGCACCTTCATCTACTGTTATTGAATACTGAATGGCTTTGTAAATTCACTTTTGCTGCAGACATTGATGTTTCTTAATGAATTCAACTTCCTTACATGAACTTTCTTGAAACTCTCTCTTCCTAGAGACGGTTGATAACTTTTTGCTATTTACTCTCAAAATGCTGGCTTTAGTGCTTACACACTTGCCTTTTAGATGCCAGTGATACCCAAGTCTTTACCTTCTGCCTGTCATTCTTTCTCCTCTTTGACTCCATCTACACTACAGCTGGGCTTCCCCAGAGGCTCAGTGGTAAAGAATCCACCTGCAATGCAGGAGACACAGGAGACAATAGTTAGATTCCTGAGCCGGGAAGATTCCCTGGAGAAGGGAATGGCAACCCACTGCAGTATTCTTGCCTGGAGAATCCCATGGAATGAGGAACCTGGCGGGCTACAGTCCATAGGGTCACAAAAAATCAGACATGACTAAAGCGACTGAGCATGCATGCATGCCTATAGCTGCAACAGTCCCATATGTGCCTATTCTCAGAATTCAATATCTAACCCAGACCTCTTTGTTGATTTCCAAACCCATATTTCCGGTTGCCTACTGGACACATTAACTTGGATATTTCAGACACCTTAAATTTAACATGTCCAGAGCAATTCAGGGATCCTCAAGACCATTCAGGGTTGATGATTCACTAGGACTTATAACCTAAGAAAAGCTGTTACCTTCGTGGCTATGATTTATTATAACTAAAGGATACAGACTAAAAGCAACAGAGTGGAAAACTATAAGAAACCAATGCCGGCAGAAGTACTAATGGTCAGACCACATAAAGATAAGGGTAATCAAACCAGATGAAAAACCAGGACCAGCTGAGGTTCTTGCTGAGGGTGAAGGGAATACAAATGGGTAATGAAGAGAAGGTAGTTATAAATACCAGCAAGTAAAGGTGGCTGGCTTTAAAACATATATGTGGTTGTTATAAGTACTTTTTTTATTCTGTTTTGAATAAGTCAGTCCACATTTACTACATACATGTATGTGACTAGTGAATGTAGACAGAGTATATTCCAAATGTGGGGCTCTTTTGGTTGACTATCATTGCATTTAAACAATTAAAAGCCCCAAAAGGCCAAAAAAAAAAAAACCCAAAGAACAAATGAGGATATTTTGTTCAGCATAGGGAAAGACAGCTCTTATTTTGTAATAACTTTAAATGGAGTATAATCTATAAAAATATTGAATCAAAAAATAAAGAAAATGAAAAAAAATGTTAAATATACATTATGTAAGGAATGTAAAACTCAAAGACCATGATTATAAATGTCTATAAAGTACTTCAATGCCATACTGTCAGTGCTCAACAAATTTTAAATAGAAAAAAATGAAGTCACACACACAAAAAAATCAACAGAGCAATAAGGCACATGAGCAAAACCCACGGCCCAGGAGAAACCAAGCCCAGGCTTCCAGGCATCCTCGCCCAGAAGAGTCACAACAGTGTGTGACAACACCTGTGAAGTGCTGCCAACCAAGGAAGCTCACCCAGGCCTTGGCATCCTGGGGTTTTATTGGGAGTCAGTCACGTAGGCATGTGGCACCCATGTGAATGATCTCAGCTATTCAGATGCCAGCAAAAGCAGTCATTCACCATGAGTCACACTGTGCATGCTGTTGCTTCAGTCGGGCCTGACTCTGTGCGACCCTGACTCTATGGACTGTAGCCTGCCAGGCTCCTCTATCCATGGGATTCTCCAGGCAAGAATACTGGAGTGGGTTGCCATGCCCTCCTCCAGTGAATCTTCCTGACCCAGGGATCGAACCCACGTCTCTCACATCTCCTGCATTGGCAGTCAGGTTCTTTACCACTAGCACCACCTGGGAAGCCCACAATAAACTGGTACAGCATAGCCCGAGGCTTCATGCATATGTTGCTGTTCAGTCACTCAGTTGTGTCCAACTCTTTGTAACCCCATGGACTGCAGCACAGTCCATGGCTTCCCTGTCCTTTGCTATCTCCCAGAGTTGGATCAAACTCATGTCCATTGAATTGATGATGCCATCCAACCATCTCATCCTCTATCATCCCCTTCTCCTCCTGCCCTCAATCTTCCCCAGCAGCAGGGTCTTTTCCAATGAGTTGGCTTTTCGAATCAGGTAGCCAAAGTATTGGAGCTTCAGGTTCAGCACTCATCCTTCCAATGAATATTCAAGGTTAATTTCTTTTAGGATTGACTGGTTTGATGTCCTTGCTGTCCAAGGGACTCTCAAGAGTCTTCTCCAGTATATAAAAATATTATCGGGCAGAATATTCCAAGAGCTCAGAGGTTATTTCTTGGGAGTCAGCTGAGGGCCAGTCCTGAAGGCAGAACCTTCTAGGGAGTAATGTGCAGGTAACCCAGGGCTACAGAATTAACTCTTTTCCACACAACTTCCCAGAGCTGTTCTTCCTTACACTGTATCATCTGCCATTACCGGAGGGATCAGCCTAGAGTGCTTTGCTTAACCCCAGCATCCAATCAGATCTGCCTGTAAGTCCATTCCCTTTCTCAAATCACTTCTTGCACGGATTATGGCAAACTGGACTCATCTCCATTTTGCTTTCCTTCCAGCAGTTCTATTGCTTCCATCTGGAAATCAGGATCATGACAACTGCTGTGACAGAAGTATGCACAAGCTAGGCATTGGTAATAAACGCTATAATAGAGGAATGCTCGCGATGCTGTGACAAGGAAACAGAGGGAACAGTCTGATTGTGTCGCTCCTGCTCGACATAACAGCATCACCAAGAGAATAAATTCAAAATCCTTTGTATCCTAGACCCCTTAGCCTGGCCCCTGCCTATCTTCCCACTGGTTTCCTAGGTCCTTTACTCTATGCAAACAGAACCACTGACAGTTTCAATAAAGTTCGTGTGGTTTTGAAACTGTTCACCTCAGCTTGGGACTTGAACCGGCCAAAACACAGTCTTCCAACTGAGATCACACACACGGTTTCAGGACCTAATGAAACAGGTTCTTGATATCTCATCTCAGAAAGAATTCCATAAGAGACAAAGTGACAGGTAAGAGATGGATTTATTTAGAGGGAAACATTCCACAGAATGTGGGTCATCTCAGAAGGCAAAAGCAACCCCGAAATGTGGTGTGGTTAATTTTTATGGGCTGGGCAATTTCATAGGTTAATGAGTAGGAGGATTAGTCCAACTGTTTTGGGGAAGGGGAGGAGATTTTCAGGAATTGGGCCACTGCCCACTTCTCGGTCTTTGAAGGTCAACTTTGAAACTGTCATAGCACCTGTGTGTCATTTAACTTTGCTGATGTGTTACAATAAGCATCTACTGAGGCTTAAGGTCTAGTGGAAGTCGACTTGTTCACTATCTTGGACCCATTTGGTTCTATCAGTTTGTCTTTCAAAAGTCGTGCTCTGCCCCCTTCCCTCCTGTTTCAATTTGACCTTGACTGCTCTGTTTCCTTTACCTGGAATGTCTACTCTTCAATATTTAGCTCAGACATCCTCTCTGATCTCCTACCTCCTAGTCGAAGATGCTGCCCTCCCTCCACCCTGCTTCCCTGATCCTCAGAGCATTCTGATACCTCTACTGTATTAATTTTCCAACTGCCTTCAATGGTTCATTCATTTCCCCTTGGAAGATTGTTAGTTTCTCTCAACAATCAAGTTATCTTCAAGGCCACAGCCCTTGCACCTAGCACTACAATCCTAATAGGAGCTCAATAAACATTTGCTGAGAGAATAAAAGAAAGTCAAATTCTGAAAGAAGAGAGGTGACTGCCTGCTTATAGGAGGAGGGGAAGTTGTGTAGATACAAGAACTTTCGAGTTACTATTAAGGGAAAATAGACGCTATCAGATTGAGAGAAAATGCCATAAAATAATTTTGATCTGATTCCTATGCTCCATCATATATTAGCTGTGTGGCACTGGGCAAAATTCTCTCTCCTTGGTTCAGTTTCCTCATCTGTCGCGTTAGGATAACTATTGCTCCTACCTATATAGTTGTTAGGAGAAGTGAAAGAACTTGCTTATTATGGCTTAGTGTCCTGTCTGGAACACAGCAAGGGTTATGTGAAATTAGGCAAGTTTCTATCCGCAAAGATCAGTTTGTGTTTCAGATGTGCAGATCAAGGGAAGCCGGCATGGAATTTTGAGAGGCTCCCCAGCAGCCTCAACTATAAACGGCTCACTAGAAGGTTGCTCTTTTCTATCAGATCTGCTCTCACACAACAAACACACTCCTAAGACCAACATGTGCACAAGTGCACAGTAATAAACACAGGGTGTTTGGGGAAAATAGGATTATGGGCACAACACTCAAAAAACTTCATCAGTGACTCAAAAAACAAAAGTCCTAATAAAATCAACAGCAGCGTTTTATACAATTTAAGTGGTTAAGAAACACATGGACGCTACAATAAACATGGAACTTTACCTTGGGAAAGACTGGAAGTTTGCTTGAGGAAGGGGTATTAGAAATGTCATTATAGCTTGTGAGTTATTGTAAAGTGGTGGCAGAAGATCGTCTGAAATGGAAGGGGAGATTATAATGCTCAATAGGAGCAGGCATTGCTGTAACACACATGATAAACTGAGGTTGCTGGTGGATATTTAAGGTGTCTGAGTAGATGTGTTTTTTGCCTCCCTACCCAGATCAGCTCGACTGGGGGTAGTTTTTTGCATTCATCTACAGTGCTTCTGGTACATACGCAAATGCAAATTTTGCTCTGTGATTAAATCATTCCCAAATATATCAATCACACTGAGACAAATTTGGTTGTGTGTTGTTTGTAAACCAAGTATTTTAGGAGAACTGTTCAATAAGATAGACAATAACTAGATTCTATCTTTTGGAAACCATATCTGAGGAATGAATTAAAGGGAGTAGTTTTGAAGGGATTAGGATTCAACAATCGAAACTCAAGTCAGAGTTCTGGTTACTTAGCGGAGCCTTCAGCCACACGCAGGATGATGGTTCATCCCGCATTACACCTCTGGTGTGGACCTCATTACAAACAGCTTCTTGTTCATTTCTGAAAATTCTCAGTTTGGACAGTAATTTATAGATTTTAAATTAAAATAATGGTTTCCTCAGATCTTTGATAAAATGAGCAATCGTGTGTCACAAATAAAAGGATCTAAGCTGAACTTTCTAATTCCAACTAAAATTGTCCATGGTTTCTTTAAAATCAAAATAGTTTCTTGGAACTAACATATGCCACAGTTTTCTGTGACTAGTTGTTGATCTATTTTTCTTTAGGGCATTAAGTCTAGAACAAATAACTGTTTGGAAAAGTTTGATTTCACTAAATAATTTATAGAGATTTTCACTATGTAATATTTTTCACTTAAAATTTAATGAATGAAACTATCAAAAATAAATCTATTAAGTAGTTACTTTTCAAGGTAAAAGCGACTGATAAAGGAAAAGGACTAAAAGAGTTTAAGCTGATACTTCACAAAGCATTACACTGCTGGGCAGCTCTGAAAGGGCTGTGTCTCACTGAACATTTTCGCTAATATAAAATTAGAGGGGGGGTAGATTATTTTGAGTCAGAGTTACAGGTATTTGGGGTAAATTAATTATGACATTATAATCCGGTAATAACCATACTTAGGGGCTGACAGGACAAGGAGCAGACATTTGTTAGGGCTGAGAACCAGCGGTGTCTTATCCTGCCCCTGGCTGGGCAGTTTCCACCTCAGCTTAGACACCAGGTATATTAGAGAACTGGGTCCAGAGAACTGGAATGGAGGCAGTTCTAGAAAGTCTGAGGGCTTAGGGAACATGCAAAATCTGCTTTTTTTCTAATCAGTGCACTGGGGCAAGGTTTGCTTTAATGGAGCACTGTAACCAGAAAACTGTCTTGACAGACAGAAACCAGAAAACTAAATATCTAAATGCAGACCCAGCAGGGGAACTAGAAAAGCTCCAGCTGCCCTGCCAGCAGCTGTTCTTTTCCAACTAAATCAAAATATTCACACACATTACTTCATTCTACTACGGTAGCATTCATTTTTCACGGTGACATCTGAGAAAGGTTACTGGGCCATTGGACAAAACAATCTTTTGGCCACTGTGACTATAGTCACAGAGGGACATGGTACACATACTAAGAACAAAAAACCTGGCAGAAAGAGCAGGCTGTCTAGGTATGTCTTAGCATTCATTACTCAGTGGCCTTTCGTTATATTATTTGCTATTAATTTAGCTACTTCAATTAGATCCTTAATGTCCTAAACTTGAAATGGTAGATTCAGCTCATGGTCACCACTCATAGAAACAAGGGTGAGTCTCGTCTGTGGACCAAGTGATCAGTACCTTTGGTGTTGAAGACGACAGCATGGTGGATTATGGGTTAAGAACTGTACAGTTTCACTTAAAAAGTCATGTAAAAGGTACTACAGCAGTCTGGAATAAGCTGAAATTTAGGGATTGGAAGATCTGGGGTTTTAAGTTCTGATTTTGTCACTTAATAGTTATGTGACCTTGCATTTGTCCCTTGACATCTGGGTCTGTTACCAAGTCTCTAAAAATAGGAAGGTTAATATTCTTTTTCACAGGGCTGTTGAATCAACAGAAAATACGTGTTATGTACACTATGTTTTAGTAAATGTGTAAAACTACCACTTAAACTTTTAAAAACTTCATATTATGGAAAGGTTAGAGACTTAAAATACATTACTTCTATAAATTAAGACTATTTGAATCTTTAATAATTAATCAGCAATAAATGCCATGCACAGAAAAGTGTGTTTTGCCAATTTTTTAAAAAATAATTTCTGTGCTGGGTCTTTGTTGCTGAGTGGGCTTTTCCCTAGTTGCGGTGCGGGGGCTTCTCTTTGCCGTGGCTTCTCGTTGTGGAGCATGGTCTCTGAGGCACAGGGCCTCAGCAGTTGCAGCTTGACTCTACAGCACAGGCTCCATAGTTGTGGTGCATGGGCTTAGTTCCTCCATGGCGTGTGAGATCTTCCTGGATGAGGGATCAAACCCATGTCTCCTGCATTGGTAGGCAGATTCTTTACCACTGAGCCACCAGGGAAGCCCCTTGCTGTTTATTTTTTAAATAAGTTAACTCACCAAATATGTAGCCAAGTAAGCTCTCAGTGCTCACCAAATAGCTACATTTCCTGGGTCTTCCAGTCTTGTTTGTTGTTAGGATGGAGCTGTAGGCCTAGGTTCTGGATGAAATAATGTGTAGGAAGCATGTCTCTTTCAGATCTGGTTCTTAATACCCAACATCACCAACCGGTCTGCTTTTTCCAGATTTGACAACACTGTGGGCCATGTGATCCAGATGGCATAAAGATGGAGGCAAGACTGCTGAATCCACATTGATCATTTCACAAGCAAGAATTCAATCTTTGTATTTAGCCACACCAGTTTGGTATTTTTCATTGTAGAATGGCTTACTCTATTCCAATGCCCTGTGTGAGGAATCAAACTACATCAGATTGGAAATCAACCCAAAAAGGTGCCTACCACTACTGAGAAAGAAGAGTTTAAGGATTCGGACCTGAAATTTAGTCCATTCATGCCAATGAAGCAATGTGTTTCATTATACGAGTATAAATACTACTTGTTTCATTAGTATTTCACATCTCTCATTAACAAATATCCCATGCTCACTATGCATTAAGCATCTTACAAGGTACCAGTATTTCTGGATGTAAAATGTGAGTATGGAAGAGGATCTCTACCAGGATCGTTATATATCACTGGCATTACAGTACCTCCTGAGACCTCTGAAATGAGGTATTTATAAATGTTAAAAAAAAAAAAAACACTCAAGTAAAATATTTTTGTATAAATCAAATAATTTAATTAGTTCCATTCCACTTTAATCTACATCCAACCTGAAAAAAAAATGCATCATATTTAGAGAAATGACCAGGATAATCTATCTCATTATCCTTATCTACATGGCCCAAATCTTTGCAAATTCTTTCTCTATTAGATAATAATACATGTTCTTGTGGGCAATAATTCTTAATGCTGCTTTGCAGGTATTTTGATTGTAGAAAACAAAACCCAACACCCAACAAAAACAAAATAATATATTAGTTACATAGTTCTTCCCATAGGAAATAACACAAAGACTCTAACTAGAAGCTTGCCACAGCATTGTTATGAGATGGATATACAGTCCTGGAATAGAACAATCAGTCCAGGGTTATCACCAGACTAAACATCTGAACAGCATTTCCCATCATTTATGACAATTTAGGTTTTTTATAGCTGGTCTTTCACTCAACCCAGAGATTCTCAGTGGCAGAAAGCATTAGTTGTCTTTCTCTCCCTAGTAACTGACTAGAAGGTATTAATAAGGCCTGACACAGCAGGTACTTTATTTATGAAAAGACTTTTTAAAATTAAGGATAAACATAGGGAAAAAATATATTTACTAGACTTCCATGACTCACGTATATTTTAAATACAATCTGGAAATAAGAACATGATTTGCATCAGGCAACAAGGCATTTTAAGACTTTTAGAACGGGGACTCACACAGGGGCTTGCTAGCTCACAGTCTGCAAAACCTCTCCCTGAATCCCAGGTGTTTTCAAACTCCATCAGGGTGGGTCAAGACTGGATTCCAGGGTGCTTTCCTTCTCACCATGCACCGTGAAATATGTTTTCCCAGAAAACCTGTTACATCACAAGCCTATGAACAAGCCTGGTCAGCAAAGGTAGGAAAAATGGAACTTTTAAGTAATGATAGTATTTTAATTATACTATGAAGGAAACATTTTGCTGTGGACTGGTCTGTGAATCTAAACATTTAATGCATTGCTTCTATAAGAAAATACCTATTTATTAAGTTTAATTTTTATCTTAATTTCCTGGTAGGATTATTCTATTAAGTTTCTCATCATATACTGAAGATACAAAAATTTAAGAGTAGGAAATAAAATTTTTCTCTATTTCCTTTGCCACTTTTATGCTTTGAAAATGCAAAATGGGTATGCTAGGTAAAAACAAATAAGGCACAAAGTATTTCAGATTTGCATCCTAATAAACAAGAAGACATTTAAGATGGTCAGGAGGACTTTCAAGCAAAAGTGAACAAGGTGTTCTCATGCACCATCATGGCTAAATGCAAGACTGCCACATGGCTGAACTACCCGTACACTGCAAATACCTACAGAAGGAAGGGAAACAAAATCTAGTAGTTTTATGTGTGGACTCAGGAGTTATCCAGCATGGAAGCCTTTTTAATATTCTGGGAAGCTTTGCATAACTAGGAACCATTGTTGGAGCTGGAACGTAAAGCAAACTGACACTGTTAAGTAAAACACACGACCTCCGGCAGATCTATGCACATATCAGAAGTATGATGACCCTGGCTTTCATCTGATTGTTCCTTTCACACCTGAGATTTCAAAGTAAGTCTCAAGGGAATTTTTCTTTTCAATAAGAGAATTCAACCAACTTCAAAATGGAAAGAAAAAACATGCTGCTTTGTAGAAATCCATCACCATGGAATGCAACATTCCCTAAAATAAGATCTACTTTAAAAATTAGAACAAGTTTCTAGCCAAGTACATCATGGAAACCCCTGAAAAAAGAAAAACATCCAATTCTTGACAAATATATCACTATTTAGAAAATTTGACTGCTTTTCTTTGATATCATTATTGCTCAGTTCAATTCAGTTCAGTTGCTCAGTTGTGTCCGACTCTTTGCGAGTAGCCAAAGAATTATACCACCAGCTGTTTCTTCCTTTGGAATATGGTACTATTTCTGAAATTCTGCATAATTTCTAATATTTTAAATGGTAAAGAAAGGGCATGCACCAAGTTGAATGTAGTGAGGGACTAATTTGCTTTTGCTCAAGAGCCAGCTTTTTGAGACTGTAACTGTGGTACTTTCACTAATGTCTTATAAAATACTCAATGATATGCTACTAACCCTGAAAAAGTTTTCTATACAGTGAGTAGGTGACAAAAGTACTATTTAACATGACAAATTTTAATGGGACAGCCACAACCAGGTGAGTGAATATAAATGGTTAGAACTGCTAGAAAATGGGAAGGCAGATGGGCCTCAACTACCTGCAGCAAGGACTGGGTATGTGTAGGTTTCTACATGCAGGTTTCTACATGTGTAGGTTTCTACATGTGTAGGTTTCTACATGCAGAGATAAATAAGGGTACTTAAAGCTTTCTGATGAAAATCCTGGAAAGGGCTTGAGCCCACACTTACATTATTCTTACTATAAATAATAACAACAATAACAACCATGAAGAAACATGCAATTAGTCCTGAAAATAAAACAAGTCTGTCCAGAGTATCATAGTATCTGGACTATAAAATCTGATCATTTATGTTGTCAGATTTCCTTATTACTAAATACCTCATTGAAAAATTATTAAAGAATTACTGGCAACTATACAAAGACTTTGCTGGTACAGGCATTACAATAGGGTACCCATCTGGTAAAGAAAATATCACCATCCAAACATCCTAAATATCAGTATCTTCTAACACGCAAGTATCCTAAGCCAATACTCTTAAACTGTTTTATCCAAAGGTACTCTTGTCATCTTACCTCTACTACCCTAAAATCAACAGTCCTTTGAAAAATTATAATATCCTTCATATTAAAAAAATCCAATGCTGTAGAAATCTCAAAAATGGAATGTTAGTAATGTTAATTATCTAAAGAACTTGGCTTCATGGAATAGCTTTTGAGTATTTATTGCTCAGATGGGTTCAAAAAATTCTTAAACATAATGTGGCAATGGCTTTCATATATCTGTAACAGAATATCACTAATAAAAATTTATTGGCATGAAATACTATAATTATGGATGTGTAAAATCTTTAAATCTTAAAGCCTCAACATAATCATGTATATCTATGTACAAAACATACATAAACTTCACTTTATTTAAAACATATGAAAGAGGGAATTTCAAATCACATTAAACATAATAAATATAGAACTTGCTTTGTTAAAAATCTACAGTATACATTCAAGGAAAGGCTAAACTTCCAATGCCAACTATGTATGAGACAAAATTAAACATTTACAATAATCAGTTTCCTAAAAGTGCTATTTTTAATACCTATAATAGGAAACTCATTCTAGTGCTTTGTTTCCACCCAAATGTGTATACATTCCTTTATTCACAGAACCAGATGCTTCTGTTACTAAAAATACATATCCAAAGTTTTTATATCCTTTTAAATAAATTTAACATTTTAGCTCTTTGGGGGAGGAACAGGGAAGTCCAAACAAACAACACAGACGATCTTAAATTATTAAGAGATCACTGACTTTATAACATGCCCTGTTTCAACTCAGATGTGAAATCTGATGACCATGTTAATGAAAAAAAAAAAAAAAACTCCCTGTTCATATATCTAAGGTAAGTCATCCTTCTCTACATGAGAATTTGTGTAGGTCGAGGAGCATCCACTATAGCAACCTTCCTGTGACCCAGGCCTTGACGACATGCTCCACTTCTGATTTGTACATTCTCTTCCAACCTGATTTGGCTTAGTTTCTTCAGGGGTGATATTCAGTACATTGACTGAACTGCTGGGGAAAGAAAGGCAGGTCTTAATCATCATTTCCTCCTCCCTTCATACCTTAGATGTGCCTAAATGTCTAAAATCTGATTTCTCCCTTGCCCCATGCTAAATAAAAATTTTGAGGACACACTGGTCAAGAACATACAAGTGCTTTAACATGGTCTAATTTATCACTTTGATCTATCCACCTATTTATTTATCTGTTCAGTCTACTCTGAAGGTTGCTACCCAACCAGAGCCTAAGGTAGATAGATAACATGTGAGTTTTGAAAGCTAATGTCTCCCATACCACAATGTTCTAGTCTTTTTATGCTTTCTTTCTTCACTCATCGATTTGTTCATGCACGCTTTCGTCTTCCATCCATTCAACCATGCAGATATTTAATGAGTGCCTACAAAGTAGTTAAGTCCAGACCCTGAACAGATGGTTTAGGTTCACATCCCAGCTGGACCACTTAGTACATCATTTCTGGCAAGTTAAACCCTGCTGTTCTTCAGCTGTAAAGTGGAAATAATAAAAGAACCCATAACTCATAGGCTTGGGGTGGAAACTAAATAAGTTAACACACACTAAGCATGTGTGATGATGCTTAATTAACTTAAAGTGTCAGACAACAACAATTTAAGTGTCTGAACACTGATACAGCCCCCTGGCTTCAGAGATACTGTCTGAGGTATGCTCTGCAACCAGCCTCAAAACAAGGAAATTTAGTTAAATGATTACTTACAAATCATGGGGCTGGGTCAATGAACAATACATTTTTATCAACTGAATAGCTTAATTTTCTCCATAAAACTTACTTTTCCTAAATATTCATTTTTTGGTGTGACTTTGGTTAATAACTCAACCTTATAATGTAGAAATCGTTAAAAAAATTAAGTTGCTTTAATTCTAAAACTCTGAACCAAAAACATTGACAATTTTATACTTATTTGCTTAAAAAAGAAAGGCACTTGCTTATAAATCAGATTCAGAATCCCTGCCATCTCAGATGAGATGAGATCAGTGGTGAACTAAGTTTCCTACATAACTTAGTATGTGAGTTACTTTGCCTGGAATGCAGGTACAGCTGATATATAAAATTCCACTCTACAGTGAAGGAGGAATGAAGATGCTGCTATAGAAATTAGGCATAAATACTCCTAATTATTTTGCCATAATCTTATTACAAAGTGCTTTAGGAGCAGGAATACAAATACACCAAATAATTAAAAATTTCAAGGCCGATGTCAAGCTGCACAGCTTCTTGCCTGATAACTAGTCACATGAGTCTTATTTAATCCTCAGAGGCCAGCAACTGGGAATAGCTTAATGAAATTTTCTTAAGCTCCAAAATTCTGTTTCTATGCCACTGATACTGTTCAGTGTAGCTCTTGGAATACAAATAACAGAAAAGCATTTTTATAACCCATTTATGTTTACATATATTTTTATATGCTGCTACTGAAGGTTTCAGTTCAGTTGCTCAGTCGTGTCCGACTCTTTGCGACCCCATGAATCGCAGCACACCAGGCCTCCCTGTCCATCACCAACTCCCGGAGTCTACCCAAACCCATGTCGATCGAGTCGGTGATGTCATCCAACCACTTACAAAGGACCAAGTACTGTTTTAAGTGTTTTACATATACTGGCACTGAATCTCACACAGTACCCTTAACGTAGGTACTAAATGTTGGCCTTTTTATTAAACACAGTGTCTTCAAGGAGTTATAGCTAAAAACAATTATGTAAAAAAGTAAAAATGTTGAGGCAACTAGGCTACGTTCTCTTCTAGATACAGAATGCATTATAAATTATAAGCATACTTCATTTTATTGCATTTCAACTTACTGTACTTTGCAGATACTGTGTTTTTTACAAACTTAGCTTAAGACCAAGGAAAATACTGAAATGTAGCAGTTAAAAGCAGTTATCGGGCTTTGCTGGGGGGTGTGGAGCAACTCTCCCTGTCCTGTCACCCTTGGACACAGATCCTCATCACCAGCCAAGGGAAGGTAGCTTTTCCCAGATCTTTGTCCTTCTAAGTCCATAACAAGGGCATACCACATGAAATGCTTAAAGAGGTACTCTACAGAAACTATCAGTGCAATATCCTTCTATTCAATACAATTAAAATATTAAGTACCTCCTGAAATAAGATTGTACTTTAAGTTGTATTTTACCCGTGAAATAAAAAGAATCACACATATATATGAGTCAGCTCCCAGAAGACAGGGACCAGAGCTACCTTGTTCACTACTGTATTCCCCTCACTAATAGGCACCTCTATGTAATGGATACCCAATAAATACGTGTACAATGAATGAGTCAATCTACTCAGTTCCTCTTCAGAGCCTTTACTATTGCTCATCCTAGACAGGCCAACTCTCCCTTCACAACGCCTCTCTAGCACTGTAACAGTGTGGGAGGAGATCACCTACAGGCCAGTACCTATGTTCAGATGCACAAGAACGTGTCTGGCAAAAGTCTGAAGTAGAAGGAGAAGCAGGAAGAGACTTAGTCAGTTTAGACGTGCAAACTGGAGACCCGCTAGGCACACCGTGAGGCTTCTTTTGCCGTGACCTCGAGTGTAATATAGGGGTGTCCCGATCAGAACCTGTTTTAAAAAAAAAAAAAAAAAGAAGGAAGAAAAGAAGGCAGTACATATGAGGAAGCATTACTAATAAATACAGTGAAGGTAATCAACTAGGATCCTATTCTAGGTTCATTTGCAGCTCTAAGGGAGGGGTGAGAACAAATTAATCTGAGTATCTTCTGTACGTATGAGTGTAGTCTAGCTAATCTGGGGATCTTTGCTATGGTCAGTCCACAAACATTTAGGAGGATCTAGTTTAAAAAATATTTCTACATTGTGAATTTTCAAAACTTGATATTACACTCACAAAAGTTGTTTTGGGTATGCAAAGTCCTCCTATCATTTCTATTTTGGTTACAGTAAATTAAAATATCAAAGTTGACTTTTATTCCAATTAGAGAGTTCTTACTGGTGATTGCTAAAGTTATATATTAATAATCTACAGTACTTTATTTACATGTATTTTCAGATTAAAAAGCTTATGAAGTACTCACTTCCTGAGAAGGCACTGAAAAGTTTCACATTTTCTGAGTTCTGGTGGTCAAAGGTAGTCATATTTAAAAACTGTTGCTTTAACCAACTGGCTCTTTCTTCTTCAAATGCCTTTCTCTACCGTAACAAGCAAACCAAAGAAATACTGATCAGTATTTCAATATTCACACAGTTGCCATTTCACACAATTTCTCTAGGTATTTGTGTTTGCTCTCTGACTATCTCTATATATTAAGTCAAAGGAATTAACCCTAAAAAACTAAAATTAAATTTCATTTAAGAAAGCTGTTAAAAATAAAAATTCACCTGTTTCTCCTAACAAGTCAACTACTGTTTTCACATCAATTCTGAATAAATTCAAAAATATAACACAGAAAAATAGGCACATTAGCATAACTTTAAACATATAGAATATCAGCATAACTTTTGAACATACAAAACATGGTAAATATAAGATTACAAACAACAGAAAAATACCCCATTGTAAACTAATCACTTGGGGGAAAAAAGGCTTCATTGAGCACCGCTCTCCTCCTCAAGCCAGACCCAGCGCCTCGCAGCCATCATCACTTGACCACAAGAGGGCGCATGTCAAACTCCCCCTTCAGAATAGGTGATGGATCCTAAATTCTCCCTCACCTCTCAGGTCTCTGTTTCCCACCTCTGTACTCAGTGAACTGAGGCAGGCAGATGCTCAAGCAGAGAATGGGGAGTGGTATGCAAAAGTATCTCTTGGAGTGGCATGGACAGAGGTGAGGGATATGAGCTCAGAAACAGGTGATCCCATAAGACAGGAGAAAATGCTGGCACAAACTGTTTCCTGAGGAAGATAATAGCTATAGATAACACAGAATTTCATAATTAAGGAGGAAGGCCATGTCAGCCTCTTAAGATAACATATAGTCTTTCATTCATAAACATTAATACAAAATCACAGATCACCAGACATTTGAAGAAAAGTAATAGCATAAAAGAAAAATGCCAGGAAAAATAAAGAGAACTGGCCATGGGTAAAGTTCAAGGCAAGTTTTTTTAAGATAACACAAATTATCAGACAGATTTACAAACATCTGTAAAATATAATGCTAGACACAAAACAAGAAATACACTATAAAACTTAAAAGATAAATTGTGAAGTAAAAAATCAGTGGATGAAGTGAAAAATCAAACTGACCTTGCTGAATACCAGGTTGGTGACGCACAAGATAAAAGAGAAAATATTCCCAAATTCGGAACATAAAGTCAATCTACAGATGTAGTCAGAAGGCCAAATATATGTCTAGCAGAAGTTCCAGAATGCAAGAGAAGTCAGAGAAGGAAAAAATATAGAATTGAAGAAAATATCCCTAAACTGAAGAAATATAGCATCTTCAGGTTAAAAGGAGCTAACCAGACCTACCCTGGTAAAATTTCAGAACTCTTAGCTTAAGAGCATAAAATTCCAAAAGCTTCCAGAGAGGGAAAAACACAGCACAGCTGTCTAAAATCAACACAGGGTATATTATAGCCAGGCTGCTCATGAGCAAAATAAAACAATGGAAGAATTAGAATAACTCAAAGTTTTGAAAGGAAAAGTTCGAAAACTAAATTCTATATCCAGGCAAACCAATCAAGTATGAATATATTTTTGGATAGTCCAGAATTCAGAATATTTTTCACTCACACACACTTATGAAAAAATTACTCAAGAAGGTAATACAACAGATTGAAAAAGGAACCCAAGAAAGAGAATATGAGATAGAAGTTGAATCTGATTCAGAAATCATAAAGAAAGCACACCAAAAAAAGTCAAAGAATTTACTACAGATTCCCTTCTGTGTGACAGTCTTAACAACAAAGAATATTACATAGAAGTGTCCAAACATATTACTTGGTTATAGAATGAATAATATTTATATAATCACAATGTTATCAGTGTTCTTTCTGGTTTTCAATTCTTAAATCTCAATGTTGGACAAAGTACTTACACTTGAATTTGTATTAAAAGTCAGAAAATAAATGTGATAACACTTAACAGTGAAAAATAGTATCACTGACAAAAACTGGGGAGTCGAGGGGTAAGAGCAGTGCAACAAGGATAACTACAAGGATGCCCTCATCTTTCACTTCAGGGATAAACCTATACTGTCTAACGTTGAGCAAACATGAAATGGAAGCATTAAACAAACTTACTTAAAGTAAAAAAATCAACCAGGAGAAACAGTTCTTTAAAAATTAGCTTAAAAAAGTAAAAAATATTATGAAGAAATCATATGTATATGAGAAATACTGTAGATGGGAGGTATGGTAAGGGTACTGAACTCCTTGTGTTTTGTAGTGGGGAATCAATAGGCTGACTGTAGGAAAAAAGGCTGAATTTTATTCAAGTTAAAATAGTTTTTCCCAGAAGAATCATAAACCTTCAATAGTGGTACCTCTAAGGAATGAAACTGTGAGAAGAATGAAGGGTACTTTCATACCTTGTAGCTTTTTGGAATGAGTTGTTGTTTTTTTTTTTTGAGTTTTTTTTTTAAATCATGTCCAGACATTACTTCTCTAATTTTTGAAAGGGATATAATGTATGTAATACACTACTAAATAAAAAAGCGAGCTGCTGAAGTGCACACACACACTGTTCATCCCTGGGTAAGGCAATGGCTGGCGAGAGAGACTTTCATGTATACTGTACTCTCCTTTCCCTCAAAAAAAAAAAAAAACCAAGACACTCTCTTGGTTAAACTCTCTCCTGATTTTACATTTACATTGAGATGACACATGCCCAAAAGAAATCTCTTGGGTGAAGCTAAACTCTTAACAGTAGAAAGCTACCCAAAAGGCATGACAAATGGTTAGTTTTTTCAATATTAAAATTTTTTTCAATTCCCAAATCTGAAGGCAAAATGATATACCTCTATTATAGCTTCCATTTCAAGCTATTTTGTGAAATCACTGGTAAAATACTTGAGGAAATGTACAGCAAAGAAACAAAAAAATAAGAACCTCAATGCATTCTAGTGAGGCTTCTCCAGGACCTTTAAACATTTAAGCAATTTAAATGTTTTAAGCAATTGGTTAAATACCTCCAATTGCTTAAAATACCTCCAATCCTAGGCGAATAGCTGCTTCTGTAAAGCTTCGTCTTTCCTTCTCGAAATTCTTTTTCTGCTCTTTAAATAGGGACCATTCTTCTTTGAGGCGTTCCTTTTCTTCCAACAAGTAACAGTCTCGTAGCAGTGAAGTGGTGTCATCATCACATGCAGTAGCGAGCTGCTGCTATTAAATTTTAAAACATAGTAAGTTCCAGAGGGTCCCTGCAACACTCCAACAAGTTGAAATGAAAGCAAGGGAAAAAAGCAGGCCAAACTTCAGGGGAAGGAGAGAGATGATAAAGAATCAGGAAGTCAATGGAAATGAGGAGCCTCATTTCCCAAATGCTTCTACTCTAAAAGGCAAAGCATCAGCTAATGATGCTTTGTGGTCTACCTGCTAGCAAGCAGAGAACTTAGACTGTGAAACATCAAGGGCTACATATCTTACGAAATAAAGGAGTAAAAATCTAGTACGATTCAATAAAATTCTGACCCTTCACAGGGGAGAAGAGCTTTAAAAGGTGCCTTGCATTTACCTGCAAAAGTTGCTGCTGAGTTTTAATCATCTCTTTACACTGCTGAATTTCTAACTCGAGTTTTTCAGTTTCTTGTTCATGGTCTTGTCGTGAGATTACATCTTCATCGTTAAAACCTTCTAAGTGTACCTTTGAAACTAACACAAAACCAATAATTTGACATAAACCTTACAGTCTCCATTTTAGTTTATGGCATTTGAGGACATATACTTAAAAATCAAGAAACAAATTTAAAAATCAGAAAGGTTTTCCCTTTCTGGAATCTCAGAGGTTTTCTAAAAGGTAGTTATTTCCTTTGTCCTTTAAAAACTCCACTAGCTATAATAAAATAGAATAAAAGGTATATTACTTTTACACTAAAAAAATTTTAAAAGTAAGCAGCTATAATGAGTTCATGGTAACTATAAATTCATGCTATTTCTGGACTAAATGATATCCTTACAAAGTTCTATTGCCAACATTTAACTTGTAATTTGTATTTATTCAAGATGATGTCCTAATTGGAAATGTTAACCTACATTCCCAGAAAAATTAAAATTCATAAACTATACTCTTTTGACACTTCCTCAAAGATCAGTGCAGGATTACAAATCTTGCTCTGTTATTAAATTTGACAAATATCAGGTCCAAAAATACTTCCTATTTACTAATAGACAGTGATGACTGAAATCAACAAAATCTCATGTAAATTAATTTTGATAGTCTAATTGTTCTGACTTCACTTTTTAAGACAATTAGCATTGAGACTGTCATTTCTGACCCTTTAGAATAAATTTTCTTTAAGTAGACTTCATTTACCTAACAGATGTCTTAATTTTCTTGATTTAAAAGCATGCAAACTTGAACAAATATAAAATATTAAGGATATACTCCTCAACATAAATCTACTATGTATCTATAATGACAGGAAGCGGTTATCTAAAAATAATATATTGTTGAGTGAATAAAGAACAGTGTAGAAAAAAACATGTAATATTCAATTTATGGTTTGTAGACATTTAAAATAAGTATTTTGCAAATGCAGAAAGGTCTAGAAAGGTATGCACAAAGCTGTTAAGTGTTACACATAGGGAACAGAGACCTGACTATTCTCTTGGGTTAGCCAAAAAGTTTATTTGGATTTTTCCATAAGATTTTATGGACAAACCTGAATGAACTTTTTGGCCAACCCAATGCCTTATATACTTCCTAACTGATATTTTGCATCAAATGTCTATTATCTTGAAAATAATTAAAAAATGAATTATTAGCAACCTATGAATATGCAAGTATCTAGGAATAATAAGAAAAGGGCTTATATTTATATATATTATGATAATATTTCCTGATTGCCAAGATATAGTAACAGACTCAGTTTACTTTTTTCAGCTGTCTTCTGCACTCAGAATGGATGGACATAATATGTCCTTTTTTGAGAGATTCTGAGAGCAAAGCGTATTTTTAGGCAGAATTTTGCTTTTCAAATTGCCAGGCCGAGCTAAGGACTTCCGTCTGAGCCCGTAACATGACTTTCCCAGGTAGCTCCCTGAGAGTCACAGCTTCCTCCATCTGCATTCAGGCGGTACTCACCTTGGTTATCAAGTTTTTCTACGTGACTTTTCAAAATTCTCCACTGTTTCCTGATGCTGTTGGTAAGTTGCTCTCTCACAGTCTCACAGGAAAGGTCCCATATACTCTCTCTACTCAGTTCCCCAGCATCCTCTTCAACATCAGAGATAACCTACAAGTAGCCAGAGATGAGAGGGAAAGACCAGTATCTTAAAAATGACTTTAGACACTCAGACAAAAATCATCAGACTGATGGTCAGAGACCTGTATCAAAAAAATTTCTATGTTGTATGTGAAACATAAATAACCTAGTTCTTAACATAAATGTCTTGAGAAAAAATAATTAATACTGGAGATAGAAATTCCCCAGTTCAGGTCTCTTTAAACCTGAGTTTGAAGCCAAATACAGTTAGTGACAAAGGCATGGAGCTGTGTGAGGAAGAGTTATTCACAGCCTGTCTCATGTTGCGTGAGGTGCTTTCACATGTCCATTGGTCCTCAAATCATGTTCACATGTGAGGAAACTGAGGCTTAGAGAAGTAGACTAACTATCCCGATGTCACACAGCTCTAATCCAACCTGCTTCCAATTTTGGCTGTTCAGACAACTGAAACTATGAAAAAATCTCCAAAGTAAAAGCAACTATTAATCCTATTTTTCTCAAATAATTTTTAAAATGAAATTGGAAATATTTTTCTCTGTATTCTACCAGGACATTAAATCACTGGAAACGGTAGCAACCTTTACTGATATGATCAAATAGAATCAAAGCAGGAGAAAGAACACAGGGAAGCAATACTAAATGTATACATGTCATAATAACCTGCATCTACATAAAATGGTCCTAATTTGTTATTAACATTCAGGAAAGTAGATATATATACTTAAGTAATTTGAACAATAAATATCTTGCTGGAGGAAAAAAGAAGAAAAGAGAAGATGAAAACAAAGAAGGGCTTGTTAGACTGTTCCCACACGCAGAGATGGCAGAAGTGAGGTAGTGATGAAGTCTGAAGAACTATATCAATATCTGAGGTCAGCAATGGACTGACAGAGGTCAGGGTCTCCCAGGGGGCACAGATGAGGGAAAAGCCCAGGGTATGGCTCACTGTGACTCTGGTTCTTGCCAATCAACACTCTGGAGCTAGCTGACAATTTTTCCAAGGAGCTACACCATTTCAAGAAATACCAGAACACTACAAATTCATTATTAAAATTAATAATTGCCACACATTAACAATTGCCAGATTGAGTGTAAAACCATTAAATGAAAATTAAAAACACACTTAGCAAAAAAAAAAAAAAAATCACCACACTTAACTTGAATTTTGGGTATATATTTTGGCTACAATTAAGTCAGCAAAATAATAAATGAAAACTTGGATGCTAACTAGGCATTCCAAAGTTATGTTTTACTAATGAGCCAAAATCTTTCCTTACAAGTAAGGAATGGCTGAATTACTTTTAGGAGAAAGTGGATCTAGAGAAAGATCTTCTAAAAATAAGAAATACACTTAAGAGATTATTGTTTCTCCAAACTTCAGCATTTGAATTATGAAAAACTATACAGGATATTATCATTTGTATTAAATTTAATTTTTAAATAAATTTAATTTAAAAGATACTTGCTCCTTGGAAGAAAAGCAATGGCAAACCTAGACAGAGCATTAAAAAGCAGAGACATTACTTTGCCGACAAAGGTCTGTCCAGTCAAAGCCATGGTCTGGTAGTCATGTATGGACGTGAGAGTTGGACCATAAAGGAGGCCGAATGACAAAGAATCGATGCTTTTGAACTGCTGTTTGAGAAGATTCTTGAGAGTCCCTTGAAGTACAAGGAGATCAAACCAGTCAATCCTAAAGAAAATCAATCCTGAATATTCACTGGAAGGACTGATGCTGAAACTGAAGCTCCAATGCTTTGGCCATCTGATAGGAAGAACTGACTCATTAGAAAAGATCCTGATGCTGGGAAAGATTGAGGGCAAGACGAGAAGGGGAAGACAGAGGATGAGATGGTTGGATGGCATCACCGACTTGACAGACCTGAGTTTGAGCAAGCTCTGAGAGATGGTGAAGGACAGGGAAGCCTTGTATGCTGCAGTCCACGGGGGTCACAGAGTCGGACACGACTGAGCGACAGAACAGTCACAACACTACTATCATTTCAGAAAGATCTCCTTCACTTACCACCTACTTTTGCTGACTAGAAGTTGGTAATGAGAGGTGAGGAAAGGCTGGGCCCAAAACTGAATAACTAGAGGAGTTATAGAAACGATGCCAACCCTGGCAAAGTGTTAGTCAGTTATGAACTGACCCAAAGTGATGGAAAACCTTTCAGAGAAAAGGTTAACTGAGGGAATATAAGATGTCAACATCAAGCAGATCTCAAATTGGAGAGTCTAAAAGAACATTAAGGTTCTTTAAAGAAGAAAAAAAAAAGGTAGAAAATGAGCTTAAGAGTAGGACTGATTTTTGATACTACAAAGTAATCCTCAGATACAGGTTAAAAAGGGGCTTCCCAGGTGGTGCTAGTGGTAACGAACCCGCCTGCCAATGCAGGAAACCTAAGAGACATGGGTTCGATCCCTGGGTCAGGAAGAGCCCCTGGAGGAAAGCATAGCAACCCACTTTAGTATTCTTGCCTAGAGAACTCCATGGACAGAGGAGCCTGGGGAGCTACAGTCCATGGGATCACAAAGAGTGGACACAACTGAAGCAACTCAGCAAGGCTCAGCGCATGTTAAAAAACACGTCTGGTGACTTACTGGTAATTAGCACTTTCCACCAAAATCATCATTTTCACATTTTAGTTACTAATGTGAACTTGCCTAAATTCAAAGTTCCATGTAAAGAACTAAGTTTAAAAAGCTTTTCACTAATATGTGACTGGTTTTTTTCAGACCTCTACACATTAGGCCCTTATCAAATTATTTCCCTACGCTTTCTATCTCAAAAATACCTACTAAGGGCTAATTCAAATGTGACTTTCTCTGTGATGCCTTCCATAGCTGTTTTGTTTTATACACTGTACCACCCTATGTACCTGTTAATGTGTATAATAATCACTTCTCTATACACCTATCTCTCTCAGAAAGAGCTTCTTGCAGGATGCAATGGTCTGAATGCTTGTGTTCTCTCAAAACTCATATGTTGAAATCCTAACCTCACAGCATTAACAGGTGGGTGACCTTAAGTAAGTGATTAGATCATGAAGGTGGAGCCTTCATAAATGGGGTCCCCATGAGTTCTCTTGCCTCTTCCCACCAGATGAGGACAAAAGTTAGCAATCCAACCAGGAAAAGGGCCCTCACAGACACCCACTCTGCTGGCATCCAATTTTACATTTCTAGCCTCCAGAACTGTGAGAAAACATTTTGTTGTTTATAGGCCAACCAGTCTATGGGACTTTGCTTTAATAGCCTGAACTAAGACAAAGCAAACAGTCAAAATCTTCTTAGCTTTTTCTTTTCAGGGATTAGAGCACATAATGGACATTCAATAAATTTATGGACCAAGTGATCACTTGGTTCCCAAAGTTACTAAGAGTTTCACTCTCTGAGAAGTAGAGGCTGCTGAAGTTACTGAAAACTGAAGCTACTTAAAAGACATTTGGCACAATGCATAAAAGCAGGAGTTGTGGAGTGAGACAGCCTTGGATTCAAATTCTAGTTTTGTCATATGTTGACACTGAACTGGCTTTTGTGCCTCAGTTTCCTCACCTATAAAAACAGGGACAATTACAGTACCAAAGCCATCAAATTACTGTAAGACATAAGTAAGACAATGCTTATAAAGTGCTTTTCAGGGTGCATGGCACAGATTGAGTCCCCAGAAAATCATTTCCATCATTTCTCACGGCATGTCAGGAAACTTAGAGACATTTTTTGGGGTTGTCAGAGTGACTGGGGGTAGCATAGCAGTCCAAAATATCAACAGTGACCTATCTACTGTTTTACTTGTTCTAATGAACAATCTGAAGACTGTATTAAGAGAGTAAAGAGCCACTTACAGTTCCTGTACTATCATCTGCTCTTTCTCTAGGTTTCTGCTTTTGGGGAGAAAGAAGAGAAATCATTTCCTTTTTCATTTGCTGAAGAACCTTCTTAAGTTCAGCATTTTCCATTAGGATTTGTTTCTGACGATATTCATAATCATTCAAGAGAATTTTATACATTTCATCTTCGTTCCTGAGAAAGAAACTGTCAGTATGAAAATGCAGTAGAGAAAGGGAAGTCTGGTGAAATGTTTCAGTTTTAATTGTGCTTTACCTGGCTTCAGTTTTACCCGTCCTCCAGGAGCCTCTTTTCCCATCAGCTCTCCCCACGTAATTTAAAACTTCCATAGCTACAAACATGAACACAAAGAACAAAACCAATTCTTACATTACATGTTTAAGTATTTAAAACACTAACACTCTATATATATGAGGGACATAAGTTAACCTGGTATACAGATTAGGATTTGGGTTCAAACAGCCCAGATTTTAAGTTTCAATTCCATCACTCATAAACATCTTGGCAAGTTACTTAACTGCTAAGCCTGTTTCTTCATCAATGGGGTAGTAATAATGAAAGCATCTAAGAGGTGTTGTGAAGATTGAAAGAAACGTTAAAGTACTTAACATAGTAAGTACTTACTAAGTGTTAATTTAATTATCATTATTAAATTTTATCATCAGGGTTGACACACTATGGCCTGTAGGCAACTGCCTGATTTTTTTAATTAAATTTTTATTAGAACATAGCCTCACCATTTGTTTATATATCTTCTATAGCTACTTTTGCACTATAATGGCAGAGTGACAAAAGACCATAGAACCCACAAACGTCAAAATATTGACTATGGGGACCTCGACAGAAAAGGTCTGCCATGCCCTGTATCTTGACCACCACTGACATCGTCATCAAAGGAGTCAAGGTTCCTAACAGTATTAATGTGTCTTCTGCCCCAAGTGGAGATGAAAGCAGTTGACATAAAAAGGAATGAGATGAGAATAAGTATCGTAATTTTAAAGCTGATTAAAAAATCATTACAGAATGGTCACTTCCAGTTGGGTTTGGAACAGGAAAAGAACTAGATACCCATAATAAAATGGCTCTGCTACAGAGTTAAATACTTAATAAACTTTTCTAAGTGTTACATTTTATACTTCTAGTATTTCATCCTGCTCTTTGTTATTTCTCTCATGAATGAATAAGAGGTTAACCAATCTTAAAAAGCAATAAGTGTTCAAATTGAGTTTAAGATTTATCATCTCAGAATATGTAGGTTTCTAGCCTTGTATTAATTGCTAATTATTACTTTCATTTTTCAATTAATCTTAAACTGAAATGTTCAAATGACTGTAACAGTGCTCCTATACCGCATGAGAGAGACCCAGTCCACGCTGAGCCGCTCGCTGCTAACAGGCCTGGCCACCACGTGACGGCCGGAGACATCTGCTCCTCAGCTGTCGTGTGCGAGTCCAAGTTCAGAATAACGGATAATGTGGGTTAGGTGACGGTGTACAGTCCACTTGGAAACCACTCTTCAATAAATCAATGCACACATTTCCTGTACCCGCAATCTTGGCAGGCCTGCATAACTTTATCTGTGTAGCTCTACTTTTGTGTCTCCGTAGTTCTATTTTTCTGAAGTATAGTTTATTTACAATGCTGTACTAATTTCTGCTGTATAGCTAAGGGACTCAGTTATACATACATATACGTTCTTTTTTATATTCTTTCCCACTATGGTTTACCCCAGGAGACTGCATACAGCTCCCTGTGCTATAAGTAGGATCTTCTTGTTTACTCATTCTAAACAGTTTGCATCTAGTAACCCCACACTTCCACTCCATCCCTCTCCTTCCCACCCTTCCCCCTGGCAACCAGAAGTCTGTTTTCTATGTCTGTGAGCCTGTTTCTGTTTTATAGATAGGTTCATTTGTCCCATATTTTAGATTCCACATATAAGTGATATCATATGGTATTTGTCTTCCTCTTTCTGACTTACTTCACTTAGAATGATAATCTTTAGTTGTATCCATGTTGCTGCAAATGGCATTCTTTTTATGGCTGAGTAGTGCAGTTCTATTTTTTAATCTACACTATTTACCTCAAAGCATGCATAAACTTAGATGAAGTAAGTGGTAAATTATAGTTTCAAAAGAATAACAGAAAAAAGTATATTTTAGCAAATTTTAACTTTCACTGTCAAACTGTACTTCAAAGATGCACAGCTAAATTAATTGAAAAGAACTCCAAGTGACATGAATTTGGCCTGATGAACAATTTTATGAAATTAACTAAAAAATCACGCTTTTGAGACTCAGGAACTGATCCTAATCTTAATATCACAGTTCTTTGCTATGAAAGATTAGTCTGTCCTCTGGCTTAGCTCTCTTCTGTGGATTAATCCTACATCTGTCATGTTAAAAAAAAATATATGCAATTCTTATATGCAACAAAAGTAGCAAAGCAAAATCACTATTTTTCAAATAACCAGTTGTCTCAATTTCTAGTTCATATAGATATATACCATCTACAATCAGTTGTATAAAGAATGAAAATAACACTTCATGAATTACTGAGCTCAATCCCTCTACATTTCTTAGCGTAATACTAATTTATTTCCCTTTGTTTTATCCTAGCCAGCTGCTTTTTACCAATTTTTTTATCCTTCTTGTTCATAACAAGTTGATGTAAACGTTCCTTTAGTTTGTTATATTCACGCTCTTTTCTCTTCATATCATGATTATATTGAGTAGCTCGACTTGCAATGATATTTTGTAATTTCTGCACCTAAAAAAAAAAAAAGCATTTTCTATTAAATGAGTCCCTTTTGGATTGGTAAACTCGGTTAAAATTTACAAATTCAAAAGAGAGAAGTCATCCTACAATTCGGCTCCTCATAGAATAGTTTAAAAATTATAGTATTATTCTTCCTTCTCTATAACCAGTGGAAACCACTCTTTAAAACATCATTAAATAAAGCACATAAAATATTTATTTTTTAATTCTGAAATTTCCAGAGCTTCTAACTCTCTAAATTATCTTCTACAACTTTCATCCTAGATACATAGATTCTGATCACTTAGAAACCACAAACTCTTATGGAAGTATTAATGTGATTAAAGCTTCATTTGAAATTAGATCATTTGTAAGGACTTCCTTTTACCAGGACTTGAATCATTTTATTCCCTCTCAATCTGTGACAAGCCCAGTTAGTCGTGGCATATGGCAGCAGATAAACAGGTTTGTTTTTCTCTGATCAAAAACAGTTCTCAAATTAGAGTAAGACAAACAGCAGTCAGAATCTGATTCAGACATTTGCTAAGTACATATTATATGCCAACCACTACCGGTCAATGTTTGTATCTGCTACGACTTCTTAGGCAGCCCTGGATGGGAAGTAAGTTCTATACAGACATTCTTTATCTCTGCTAGAGATGATCACGTTTAACTTAGTCCTTACTAAAGAAGAACGATAGTCAAACCATTTCAAGTATAGTCAACAGATTAAGCCAAAATTTTCTGTGAAATAACTCAAGGAAAAGTATACATAACCTTGTGGTTTAGGTAAGATACTTCATTACCCACTTACTAAATATACTACTACATAATCAAACATAGCAAAACAAACCTGTCTAAATCACGATAAGGTTCTTCAAGAAATATGCTCCCTTAAAAGTCTAATTATCATCAAAGCAACATATACAACACTGAAAATGTTCTGCTTTTAGAGTGATCATGTGGTCAGAAATCAAACCTCAGAGCAATAAAAACCTAGTGATTTCTTCTTATATAAATTCAAAGGTAATTTCAAAAGCATTATTAGCTCTATAGGTCCAAATACCAAGTAATCAATAAAGCAAAAATGAGATTAGAATTATGTCTTCAGCCTAGAAATGAGATTTTTAATGTGAATTGCTTTTTTCAAACAGTAACTCGTGTGTTCATTTAGTCAAGTAATTGTCTCATTAGATGGACAATGTCAATATTTCAGAAAGTTCAGGAAGAAGCATTCAAGATACAAGTAAAGGTATGACAGAGAATAAAAGATCTGCATTTAAAGCACCCTTGTGTCTGACAAAAAGTGACTGTGCGTGTTGAGTCCAGGATGGATGGTATAGAACCCTGGATGTCACAAGCTGTGCACTGACATCCTAAGCCAGATAAACCCCGAGGGGAGAGGGAGCTAAGAAGGTTCCTGACCTCTCAGTTGGGCAACACTATATACACAGAGGTCTGCCATGCCAGTCTGACACAGGATGAATAAACGGTTCTTTCTTGTTATAAAGTTAAGTGACCATTACAGTCACTTCAAATTACAAACAACAAAAAATTCACGTAAACTTTATCTGCAACAACTGACAACTCACCTCATCTTTCTCATTTTTCAGTAGCTGATGCAAATTCCTATTCTTGCATTGTAATTGTCTGTCTCTTTCCTGAAGACCAATCATTTCTCTCCTGGAGGTTTCCAGTTGTTCCTAAAACATTAGTATGAAATTTTGACTAAAATTAGCATTGGATTCAGAGCAACTGAATCCTTAAAAGATTAGTAAAAACAAGTTACATGCACTAGGATTTGTTACCTAAAATTGAAGTTTAGCAGCACACAAAATATTTAAAACAATTATTATAAAGCTTGATACTATAGTTACAAATTTTAAATTTGGATAGCAAATTTTACTTAATTTAAATACCAATTTTAATATATATGCAAAAGACCTTCAAAGTGGATCCTTCAAAAGATCCTTCACCTATTCCAGTGATATTGCCACTGAACATTTTCATAATTTCTTTTTAATACTTTTAACACTTCTACGGCACACTCTTAAGAAAGATCCAGAAATGATTTGGAGCTAAGTCTGAAGACAGGTGACTAAGCAAAGTAAAACACTCCAGGTCAGAAAAGGTGGGCCTGCAGCATACCAGTCCTGCCTTGCAAACGGTAAACTCTCTCAAAACCT
Source organism: Cervus elaphus (assembly GCF_910594005.1). Taxonomy (NCBI): domain Eukaryota; kingdom Metazoa; phylum Chordata; class Mammalia; order Artiodactyla; family Cervidae; genus Cervus; species Cervus elaphus. The sequence goes on along the minus strand of NC_057834.1, from coordinate 81,571,486 downwards.
TTCCTCAAAGGCAATGGCAGCATTGCCAGAATCAATATGGGATTAAAATGTGTGTCTGTTAGTTGCACAGTCATGTCTGACTCTTTGTGACCCCGTGGACTGGAGCCTGCCAGGCTCCTCCATCCATGGGATTTTCCAGGCAAGAATACTGAAGTGGGTTGCCATCTCCTTCTCCAGGGGATCATCTCGACCCAGGGATCGAAACCGGGCCTCCCGCATTGCAGGGGGATGGATTCTTTACTGTCTGAGCCACCAGTGAAGCCCTGGGATTAAGATGTTCACTTTCAATTCATTTCACACATTTCCAGAGGAACTGTGCCAAAGTCTGTATGAAGCTGCTGGAATATTTTTAAATCCTCTCATCTTTATAAAATATAAAAGGCACTCAAGTGATGTCACAACTAACCACAAACAACTTGCATGATCTCTGTAACAATGGACCTCAAGAAAAATTTAGGAATATAAATTAGATAGCTACAAGGCTGCCAAAATTTCCTATCATACTTAAAACTTCCTATCATGCCAGATCATCTGGCACTGGGCCAGCTGACATGTCCCACACACATCAAATCAGATTCTCTCAGAGTCATCCCCACTTTAAATGAACATGAACCATCTTCTCTGCAAATCTATTTCTTACCCCAGTGAATCATACCACCATCATCAGTAAATTCAAATCAGAGACCTGAACAGTATCTTTAATTCATGACTCTCTTTTCCCCAAATTCAATTTTTCAAAGAATTCTACTCATTCTACTTCTTGAGTTTTCTTCATATCTCACTCTTACTCTCTTCACTGGCACTTCCTCAGTTCAAGCCCCAACCCCCCCGGGACTGAGCAATTGCTAAGAACTGCTAAGAGATGACCTTTTCACCAGGCTTTCTGAGCCCTTTTCCTCCATTCCTCTATCGTCTACACCCCCTTCTCTAATCTCTTCAACCAACTGCCAGATGGACAGTCACATGAGGCCTTGTGTTTACACTCCTTGGTGCCTCCAGGTTTCTGCACAATGCCTTTCATACCTGGAGACGGAGTCCCAGCCTCATATCTTATTATTCTTCATCATATATCACATAGATCAGCCTCTACCAAGCTATTTGCTATTCCCTGAAAGGAAAATGCTCTTATCTCCATGCTTGTATATGGGTCATACACTCTGCCTAGAATGGCTTTCCCAACACTAGTGAATTCTTTTTTATTAATTTATTTCTTTTAATTGGAGGCTAGTTACTTTACAATATTGTAGTGGGTTTTACCATACAATGACATGAATCAGCTATGGGTGTACCTGTGTTCCCCAACCTGAATTCCCCTCCCACCTCCCTCCCCACCCCATCCCTCAGGGTCATCCCAGTGCACCAGCCCTGAGCACCCTGTCTCATGTGTCGAACCTGGACTGGTGATCTATTTCAAGCATGGAAATATACATGTTTCAATGCCAGTATTTCAAATCATCCCACCCTCACCTTCTCCCAGAGAGTCCAAAAGTCTGTTCTTTACATCTGTGTCTCTTTTGCTGTCTCACATATAGGGTCATTGTTACCATTTTTCTAAATTTCATATATATGCATTAATATACAGTATTGGTGTTTTTCTTTCTGACTTATTCACTCTGTATAATAGGCTCCAGTTTCATCCACCTCATTAGAACTGATTCAAATGCATTCTTTTTAATAGCTGAGTAAATAGTCCATTGTGTATATGTACCACAGCTTTCTTAACCATTCATCTGCCAATGGACATTTAGGTTGCTTCCATGTCCTAGCTATTGTAATATAGTGCTGTGATGAACATTGGGATACACGTGTCTCTTTCAATTCATGTTTCCTCAGTGTGTATGCCTAGCAGTGGGATTGCTGGGTTGTATGGCAGTTCTATTTCCAGTTTTTTCAGGAATCTCCACACTGTTTTTCATAGTGGCTGTACTAATTTGCATTCCCACCAACAGTATAAGAGGGTTCCCTTTTCTCCGCACCCTCTCCAGCATTTATTGTTTGTAGACTTATTGATAGCAGCCATTCTGACCAGCATGAGATGGTACCTCGTTGTCATTTTGATTTGCATTTCTCTGATAATGAGTGATGTTGAGCATCTTTTCAAGTGTTTGTTAGCCATCTGTATGTCTTCTTTGGAGAAATGTCTGTTTAGTTCTTTGGCCCATTTTTTGACTGGGTCATTTATTTTTCTGGAATTGAGCTGCAGGAGCTGCTTGTTTTTGAGATTAAATCTTTGTCAGTTGCTTCGTTTGCTATTATTTTCTCCCATTCTGAAGGCTGTCTTTTCACCTTGCTTATAGTTCCCTTCGTTGTGCAAAAGCTTTTAAGTTTAATTAGGTCCCATTTATTTATTTTTGCTTTTATTTCCATTACTCTCAGAGGTGGGTCATAGAGGATCCTGCTATGATTTAAGTCAGAGTGTTGTGCCTATGTTTTCCTCTAGGAGTTTTATAGTTTCTGGTCTTACATTTAGATCTTTTATGCATTTTGAGTTTATTTTTGTGTATGGTGTTAGAAAGTGTTCTAGTTTCATTCTTTGACAGGTGGTTGACCAGTTTTCCCAGCACCATGTTAAAAGAGATTGTCTTTTCTCTATTGTATATTGGAGAAGGCAATGCAACCCACTCTATTACTCTTGCCCGGAAAATCCCATGGACGGCGGAGCCTGGTAGGCTGCAGTCCACAGGGTCGCAAAGAGTTGGACACGACTGAGCGACTTCACTTTCACTTTTCACTTTCACGCATTGGAGATGGAAATGGTAACCCACTGCAGTGTTTTTGCCTGGAGAATCACAGGGATGGCGGGGCCTGGTGGGCTGCCGTCTATGGGGTCACACAGAGTCAGACATGACTAAAGCAACTTGGCTTGCAGCAGCAGCTATTCTATATTCCTGCCTCCTTTGTCAAAGATAAGGTGTCTATAGGTGCATAGATTTATCTCTGGGCTTTCTATTTTGTTCCATTGATATATACTTCTGTCTTTATGCCAGTACCATACTGTCTTAATGACTGTAGCTATACAGTCTGAAGCCAGATAGGTTGATTCCTCCAGTTCCAGTCTTCTTTCTCAAGAGTGCTTTGGCTATTCGAGGTGTTTTTGTATTTCCATACAAATTGTGAAATTATTTGTTCTAGTTCTCTGAAAAATACTGTTGGTAGCCTGATAGGGACTGCACTGAATCTATAGATTGCTTTGGGTAGTATACTCATTTTCACTATATTGAATGTTCCAATCCATGAACATGGTATATTTCTCCATCTATTTATGTCATCTTTGATTTCTTTTATCAGTGTTTTATAGTTTTCTATATATAGGTCTTTTGTCTCTTTAGGTAGATTTATTCCTAAGTATTTTATTCTTTTCATTGCAATGGTGAACGGAATTGTTTCCTTAATTTCTGTTTTCTCATTGTTTGTCTATAGGAATGCAAGAGATTTCTGTGTGTTAATTTTATATCCTGCAACTTTACTATATTCATTGATTACCTCTGGTAATCTTCTGGTGTTGTCTTTAGGGTTTTCTATGTAGAGGATCATGTCATCTGCAAACAGTGAGTTTTACTTCTTCTTTTCCAATCTGGATTCCTTTTCTTTCTTTTCCTTCTCTGATTGCTGTGGCTAAAACTTCCAAAACTATGTTGAATAGTAGTGATGAGAATGGGCACACTTGTCTTGTTCCTGACTTTAGGGGAAATGTTCTCAACTTTTCACCACTGAGGATAATGTTTGCTATGGGTTTATCATATATGGCTATTATTATATTGAGGTATGTTCCTTCTATTTCTGCTTTCTGGAGGGTTTTTATCATGAACGGATGTTGAGTTTTGTCAAAGGCTTTCTCTGCATCTATTGAGATAATCATATGGTTTTTATCTTTCAATTTGTTAATGTGGTGTAACACATTGATTGATTTGCGAATACTGAAGAATCCTTGCATCCCTGGGGTAAAGCCCACTTGGTCGCGATGTATGATCTTTTTAATATGTTGTTGAATTCTGTTTGCTAGAATTTTGTTGAGGATTTTTGCATCTATGTTCATCAGTAACATTGGCCTGTAATTTTCTTTTTTTGTGGCATCTTTGTCTGGTTTTGGTCTTAGGGTGATGGTGGCCTCATAGAATGAGTTTGGCAGTTTACCTACCTCTGCAATTTTCTGGAAGAGTTTGAGTAGGATAGGTATTAGCTCTTCTCTAAATTTTTGGCAGAATTCATCTGTGAAGCCATCTGATCCTGGGCTTTTGTTTGTTGGAAGATTTTTTTATTACAGTTTCAATTTCCATTCTTGTGATGGGTCCATTAAGATTTTCTATTTCTTCCTGGTTCAGTTTTGGAAGGTTATACTTTTCTAAGAATTTGTCTATTTCTTCCAAGTTGTCCATTTTATTGTCATATAGTTGCTGAGAGTAGTCTCTTATGATCCTTTGTATTTCTGAGTTATCTCTTGTGATTTCTCCACTTTCATTTCTAATTCTGTTGATTTGATTCTTCTCCCTTTTTTTCTTGATGAGTTTGGCTAATGGTTTGTCTATATTATTTATCTTCTCAAAGAACCAGCTTTTAGTTGTGCTGATTTTTGCTATAGTTTCCTTTGTTTCTTTTTCATTTATTTCTGCCCTAATGTCTTATGATTTCTTTCCTTCTAACCCTGGGGTTCTTCATTTCTTCCTTTTCTAGTTGCGTTAGGTGTAAAGTTGGGTTATTTATTCAATTTTTCTCTTGTTCCTTGAGGTAAGCTACATAGAGTTACACAGAGAAGAGAAGAGGGAGGAGGAAGATAGAGGTGATCAGGAGGAGAAGAGGGGGAGTCAAAAGCGGAGAGAGCAATCTAGCCAGTAATCAGTTCCTTAAGTGTTCCCCACAGGCCAGAACACCCAGAGAGATCCACAGAATTAAGTAGAGTAGAGAAGGGGCAGGGAGGAGATAGAGGTGACCTGGGGGAGAAAAGGGAGAGTCAAAAGGGGAGAGAGCAATCAAGCCAGTAATCAAACCCCTAAGTAAAAATGGGTACTGAAGATTAAAATTCTTAAAGGTACAAAACTGATAATACCAAAAAGCAAAGATTAAAAATCTAGAGTAGATGTTAGACTCTCAAAAATACAATATTAAAAATACAAAACAAAATCAATCACAAAAATTATAAAAAATATATATATGAAATTTGCTTTAAAAATAGGGTCTTTTTTTTGCAGGGTAATAGTAGGTTATAAAAATGAAAATTAAAGAACTTAAAACAATTTTTTTTTAATTTTAAAAATTATAATAGTAAAAATATATCTAGGAATTTCTCTGGAGCTCTTCAGGGCAGTGTGGGGTCAGTTCAGTTTCAGATAATTCTTCGTTCCAGCTTATACTTCTTAAGGTCTATAGGTCCCTTCCAAGCTTCTTAGTCAATGCTAACTACAGGGTTTTAATCTGTTGCACCTGTCACTTCCAGAGAGGTCCCCACTTCTTTATTTTGGTTTCCTCTGTTTGCAAGTCTCTTCAGTGTCTAATTTCCACCCTGACACAAGGGGGCGAAGGTGGTCACTTATTTGGGCTCAGTTTGCTGTGGGGAGGGAGAACACTGCAAACAAATATCATTGGCATGCGTGGGGAGTGTTCACAGTGTATGGACCACAGTGGGTTTGCCCCAGCTCACAGCGGCGTGTGCTTTCCCGGTCTACACTGCTCAGGCTCCAGGTTGCTCTGCAGCGGAACTGTCCAAACCGGGCCCTGCATTTCCTGCACTTCTCAGGTATAAGCTGCTCAGGTTCAGGTTCTCAGGTACCCCACAAAGTCACAGACTCAGTTGGGCATGCGTTTTGTGCCCTTCCCAGGTCGAGCAGCTCAGGTGACCAGGTGCTTGGTGAGCGCACTGTCCCAGGTGGGCTGTGTGTCTTAATCACCTCCCCGGTCCCAGCCGCTTGGTTTCCTGGTTACGCCACGAGAGCGCTGTCTCAAGTGTGCTGTGTGTCTCCTCTGGGGAGCTGATCTCTGGCTGCGACCCTCCTGGCAGATGTCAACCATCTAGAATCCCAGGAAGACTTGGGTTAGCAACCGGGAGCCTGCTCACAGTTTGGGGGAGGATGCTGGTCTCTGGGGCCAAGATTGCCCCTTGCCTTCTAACTCTGGCTGTCACCAGCCTGCCTCTCTGCCTCTGGTAGGGAGACTGGCTGATCTGCAGCTTGCTAGCTCTCCTTTGGTATTTGCTCAATCTTTTGTTATGTGAGCAGGCCAGGCTGCACCTTAGGGTTAGAGTTTTTCACAGTCAAGTTTTGTTTTCCTCTTTCTGGCTATCCCACAGTTTGGGTTGGTATCTCACATTAGGTCCCTTACATAAGCATGCAACCCATGCCTCCCTGTCCAGCCCACACTCGCTGGTGGCAGACACGAGCGTCTGGGCTAGTTCTCCGCTGGGAGTTGTGGTTAGGTGCATATTCTGGGATTTCTTTTTTCCTTCCCCTCCCAGTTATGTTGCCCTCTGAGATTCCAAAACTCCCCACAGACCCGCCAGTGAGAGGGTTTCCTGCTGTTTGGAAACTTCTCCTTCTTCAGGACTCCCTCCCCAGGTGAGGTCTCCATCCCTAACTCTTTGGTCTCTCTTTTTGTCTTTTATATTTTGCCCTACCTCCTTTCGAAGAGAATGGGCTGCCTTTCTGGGTGCCTGGTGTCCTCCGCCAGCATTCAGAAGTTGTTTTGTGCAAGTTGCTTAGCATTCAAATTGTCTTTGGATGAATCTGTGAGGGAGAGAGTGGTCTCCCCATCCTATTCCTCTGCCATCTTAGGACCGCCTCCACTAGTGAATTTTTATTCATTCCTCAAATCTCAGATCAAGTGTTACTTCTCTCTGTAGCATTCCTTACCTCCCACACCAAGAATGAGTGGAGCTAATAATTACAGATCACCTGTCCCTTTACAATGGATTATAATCTCTCTGCAAACAGGGACTGGGTTCTACTCATATTTGAAACCCAGTGACTACCACAAAAATACTCCATAAATACTGCTCAACAAATTGAGTGAGTAATGGTTAGATCTAGAAACTTTTCTAGGATAGATCAGCATCTTCTCCCCTTGTGCACACATTTCTGTCCAGAGCTAATCCAAAATACCTGATTTTGGCCCAGGTTAAATCCCAAATTAGAAGATCTCCTGGGAAACACTCTACGCTTTGGGTCATCCCAATGAATGATCATTTCTTAGAGGAAAGGTTCAATAGTCCCAGATTATCAATATTACTATATAATTCAGTTCAGTTCAGAACTATGTAATTACTCACTAGCTATTTACAAGACAGTGAACCAAAGGTGCCCAGAAAAAGTTTTAATGCAGAATAACTCCCTTCTAGGACTTAAAACTTTGGGTCTATCTGATTCATAAGATCTTCCCTAAGTTTCTCTGATTAAAACTAAAATCCACAGCCTTTTAATAAGGTTGGAGGGTATCAACTATCCCCTCTATCACAGTGCCCCAATCAGCCACGGCATACAGAATGTACAAAAACCTAATATTATTATAACAGAGAAAATATACTGTTACATATGTATATGAGCTAAGACAACAACATACAATAGTATTTGGCACTGACAGGCTGGTAAGGGCAAGGGCTGCTGAAAAGCTAAAATGCTTCCCTATTATATATATTTTACATTATATACTAGAGATTCTATTATTTTCCAATAGAGCTTAGAGATTCAAAATGCTGAGCAGGTTGTTGTTATCTGTTTTTGGAGTGGGGCAGGAGAAGATACAGAAGAAAAATAAGTAGAGACATAGACCAACAGGTGAAAAACTAAACAAAAGATGATTTCCCAAGAATATGCAGATTCAAAGGCTTTTACTTTCACAAAAAAGGAAACCCATTTTAGAACAGTATCTTTAAAAAACTTTTGCCTTGAATTGACATTTCCTCCTTTATAATATACAATCATAAGTCCCTACCAGACTATGATTTGAATACCTTCTTTCCTCTCAATAAATGAGAAATTCATTTTTTAAATAAATGAATAGCACATTTAAAAAAAAAAAGGAATATATCTGCTCCTTTAGAAGGAAAGAATGAAAACAAAGTGGAGCCAGCAACAGGTGTCCTATAGCTCAAGGCAGCAGGTCAGTGTGAAACACATTTCTTTTGTTCTGAGAAATAAGCAGGTCTCTGAAAGCATTCTTCTCTGGTCCTCTCCAGAGTCCCAGGAACTTCTAAGACTTAGTAGTTATCTGGTCTGCTTTCATTACTGAGCTTTAGCAACTGTGGCATAAATCACCTCAAGAATATTATTCTTGAAATAAACTGATGCAGTATCTCACAGACAGATTATTTTAAATTAAGCATCTACTTTATTAAGCAAGACTTAATAGGATAGGGTGGGGGAGGTCCTCCTTTTATTTTCCTCAGATGTATTTCCTGATCTAAACTTTCCAAAGATTCAGCAAGACACCAAACAGTTCATAAAATCATCGCCTTAACATGGATATCAGGAAGCAGCACAGTTGATTTGTACAAACTATGCTCACTTTCACTCAACAATTTAAAAAAATCCTAAAACTTAAAAAAAAACACAAAAATTTGTTTGATAAAGTCCAATGAAAATTTATAGTATCAAACTATATAACAATGGCATTGAAATACATACTGAAATGTAATTTCTACCTTAAGTTTTGCATAGCAGTTCTGTAGATGGTCCATATCGCTTCCCAGTTTCAGATTCTGTGTTTCCACATTTTCCTGAGCTAGAAGGTTCTTCCGCTGAAGTACAAGTAGCTCATTCATGCAATTTAAAACAGCAACTATATTTAATTCTCTCTTTGTCTCTTTACCTTTGGAGTCTTCATATAATGAAGGAAAACCGAAAGTAGTCAATTCCTAGTAGGAGAAAATGTTTTCCTAAAAGTTGGTTACTGACAACTTAGTAAATAAACAAAAGACAGAAATCTCTTCTGAGAAAGAAAACTATCCTGAGATACTTAAGAGAGTAGTACCTATGCCAAAGGACAAAGAATTAAGAGACCTGGGCTCTTTCAGCCTCTGCTCTACAATTACCTGTGATCTGGAGTAGGCACTTAGGTTTCTACATGTAAAATAAGGGTAAGACTCCCCCCTGGCGGAGCTCCTGGAGTGATGAGGAAGCCAACTGGCTCCAGACAAAAGCATTCAGCTGGTATCTAGACTAGATGGTCACCAAGGTTCTCTACAAATCTAATACACGTCCCGGGCCAATATGTAACATACGTGTGCTTGACAAGTTTACCATTCTTATGTACTATTATATAACATGATTTCTGTTATTTATTGCATCTTACAAAAAAAGTTACCTGATCAAGATATGAGATACTTTGCTCAATATTCTCTTCTGTGCAAAAGGCACTAAAATAACTGTGCACATTTTTTGATAAAGGTATTGAAGAACATAGCACTTGCTGTGAGTATAAACTTGATGGAGACATCTTTGTTTCTGAGGTATATTGAGAGATAGTTTTGCTTTCTGAAAGAATCAATAAAAGGCATTTACATAAATAACTTGCAAAGAATGTATGCAAAGCTAATAACATGATCTTTATTACCAAAGATTCTGAATTACAGAAATATTAAGTTTTTTCAAATTAGTTTTTCAAATATTAATTTTTTTCAAAACCAGTTTTTTCAAAGCTGGTTTCTGTACAAAAACTATATAATATTTTCCAAAAAATATACAATAAAGTGGTTACTCTTAGAAAGCATATTAAGTTGCAATATTCTATCTTAAAAATTAACAGTACTTTAGATTTATAAAACTGTTAGGCAAAACCTACTTGTCTATGCACTCAAACTTTATGTGATTAAAATAAATCAGAGAAATATACTGAAGTAGCCAGTTAATTTATTTCAAACGCAGAAAAATCTCCTCCTCAAGTAATCAACTATTCAGCCAAAGCACTTAACCCTACTAATTAGGTACAATTCTTAGCTCTCCCTTATGATTTTACTAAAGAAAGATGAAAATTATATATTTTACTCCTATTTATGTCTCTCTCTAGGTACACCTTCAATATTTATGGTAATTACAGTATCACTGAAAATTAACCTGCGCAATTACTGTTCTAGCTTCCAACCATTCTAAACTCTGTTACCTGAAGACAGACCTGGATCTGTAACAGTCATCCAATCTCCCATAGCAATCACCAGAGCCAGGATACCTGAGGAACCAATTCAGCAGTGACACATTCACCCCAACTGCTGTCAGTCTTCTATGTAGGCATTTCCTTAGAAAACAAATCATAGAATAAGAGCATCGAATTAAACATGTGAAAGCAAATATAAAGTCAATGTGTCAGAAATAGTCATATGTGCTTCAAACCAGAAGGATTCTGTACTACTCTCACGTACTATCATATAGAACACAGGAAAGCATAATAATAAAAACTCTGTGTTTGTGTGTGTGTGTAAGTTCAGTTCAGTAGTTGCTCAGTCATGTCCAACTCTTTGCAACTGCATGGACTGCAGCACACCAGGCCTCCCTGTCCATTAGCAACTCCCGGAGTTTACTCAAACTCATGTCCATTGAGTCGGTGATGCCATCCCACCATCTCATCCTCTGCCATCCCCTTCTCCTCCCACCTACAAACTTTCCCAGCATCAGGGTCTTTTCCAATGAGTCAGTTCTTCCCATCAGGTAGCCAAAGTATTGGAGTTTCAGCTTCACCATCAGTCCTTCCAATGAATATTCAGGACTGATTTCCTTTAGGATGGACTGGTTGGATTTCCTTGAAGTCCAAGGGACTCTCAAGTGTCTTCTCCAACACCACAGTTCAAGATTCCAGTTTGTGCTTCATCCAGCCCAGCGTTTCACATGATGTACTCTGCATGTAAGTTAAATAAGCAGGGTGACAATATACAGCCTTGACGTACTCCTTTCCTGATTTGGAACCAGACTGTTGTTCCATGTCTAGTTCTCACTGTTGCTTTCTGACCTCCATACAGATTTCTCAAGAGGCAGGTCAGGTGGTCTTGTAGGAATGGCAAACCACTTCAGTATTCTTGCCTTGAGAACCCCATGAACAGTATTAACAGTGTGTGTGTAAGGATCAAAGTTAAAAGGCTTCTCAAGTTATAGTAAGGTATTCACATTACTTCGCATATACAAAGTACATGATCTGACTCACAATATAAATCTAAGGTACAGAATTGTACTAGAATATTGGAGTGGGTTACCATTTCCCACTCCAGGGGATCTTCCCAACCTAGGGATCAAACCCGTGTCTCTTGCATCTCCTGCACTGGCAGGTGGATTCTTTACCACTGAGCCACCTGGAAAGCCCTAATAAGTATTTCCAAATTATATCCTTTAAAGCAAAATTCCTACTTTACTTTACTTCTTTGAAAAGAAAAAAATTTCTTGGCCAGCATTCCCATTTTTTGTTTGCAGTTTTTACTAACTATATTAGCAAAACTTTTAATTAATGTTGGGATGGATGCAGTGAAATGAATACTCCCATACACTGCTCTCCAGAAACATTAGATCAATTTATACTACTACCAGGCAATTTGACAATATATATCAAAGTCTTAACAATGAAAATAAATTTTGATCCAGAAATTCCACTTTCAAAACTTAATCCTAAAATAACATTTTCCACAAAGATTCACCAACATATTGTTCCTTATAATATGAAAAAGACAGAAATCACTTATATGTTCCACAGTAGGAGATTGGTTACATAATACATTTATATGCTGGAACACTGTGCATCCTTTAAACACAATCATTCAGAATTAGAGTGGCTAACAAATACACAAAAGGCAAGAAAGGTGTATGAATCAAGTAGACTAAGTATAAGAAACACATAAACTTTTTAGTCTACCATTCATACTTCTATTTTTCTACAGAGACAACAGAAGCAGTAAATATTTCTCCACCATAAAAAATTCAAGTGAAATTATAAATGGCAACTGGAAATTGATTTCAAGGTCAGGGACAGGAGAAGAGAGGTGAAGATGGGAGGCTAGCTGGAGAACACATGTCAACACTTTGGACAGCTGCTTCCCAGCCTCAAGAAACTGTGGCCAAGAGAGAAAGCAACTGTATTGGTACATCATTTCATTTTGAGAGATGTTGAGATGCTGGATTTCTCCATGAAATCTCCAAATAATATTAGCAGCTAATTACAAACATATGCAAGCTACCCTGTGCAAAGGCGGAATGGCTAGAAGGGGGAGATCAGAGCACCACACATTTTGATCTGCGAGGTGGTTACTTAGGTACACATATCAGTACAATTCGTCAAGTGGTACATTTAAGACCTGTGCACTTGACTGAACAGAAGTTATACCTCAAACACTACCATTTTTTAATAAGCCAAATAAAATGTGTCTTTAGGTCAGATCTGGACTGTAGATGGAGAGTTTTACCATACCACCTCTCTTTTGAATACTAAAGATGTGGGAGAATATTCACAATATGATGTTAAAGTGAGACGAAATCTTTCATTCATTCAGTAAAATTTTAACTGTGCTACTACATGCTAGCATGCTTTAAGGCATAGGGAAAGCCCTGCTCTCAGAAGTCCACATTCTGGTGGGATAGAAATAGATCAGAAGTGAGCAATAAATTACAGTAACTTCACATTCACTGTGATGAGAATAAGGAAAATAAAACACTAATCAGAGTATGGGGAGGGAATATCTGGATCAGTCAAGGAAGGCTGCACTGAGATGCTGATGTCTGAACTGAGACCTAAATGATACGGAATCATCAACCACAAAAAATAGCCAATGACCAGAGAAGCCCAGGTGGAGAAAACAGCACATACAAAAATCCAAGATGGAAAGAACTTGGTACATATGAAAAACATAAAAACAACCAGTATACCTGAAGCACAGTAACAGATGTACAAAGTTGGATTTCCTCTAAACTGCAATGAAAAGCTCTCAAAGCGGTTTAGGCAGGAAAGCAACATGATCCCCTTTAGGCTTTAAAAAATATCATTATGGCCACTCTGCCCTATGAGATTATAGGGGGGCAATAGTGGGCACTGAAGAAATCAAGCTACTGCAATAATTCAGGCAAGGAGACCAGAGTTACAGTATGTCTCTTCAGTGAAAGAAGAGACACATGGATAAATTAAGGATGTGTCCTGGAGACAGAACCTTCAGGATTTATAGATGGATTGAAACAAGGGCAAAAGAGAGATGACAATTCCTAGATCACACAGCAACATAAAATATATACTTATGCAATTCACAATTATGTGATATCACAAATCACAATTACATGATAAAATGTCACATATTATACACATAACATTATGATGTCACACATATACATAGAAGGTTTTCTAGTCTGGCACTGATCTTTTGCTATTTTGCCACTCATGTGTTTTGGGAAGAACACCTCGAACTCTTGTACTTTCCAATGACCTTAAATGGGTGTCCTCAGCAACAGGAAGAACAGGATGAGAGTTGAATCGGCACTGAGAAAGAAAAATGATCTCACTTTTGGTTTTCAGAAATAGTAGCTATAAGCAAAACAGAATCCAAGGGATAATAAACCCAACGATTCCAACCTGGCTCTGGTTTGGGTAAGTTTAACTTCTCTAAGTCCTAGTTTCCTCACTGGTAAATTGCCATTATCTTCCAAGGATTGAGATGATGCACATAAAATATTTATTTAGCAACTGCCTGGCATATGGGACACATGTAATTAGTATCAGTTGTTATCATTATCATCCCAACATGGATCTGGTTGGTATAAATGACAGGCTTCTAAAACCTATAACAAAATGCATTGCTGCTCTCAGTAAGACTTCAACATAAATCCTCAGAAGATCTGAGACACACCATTAGAAAACATAACACTGGCTCTAAGTGCATTTTCTCCTCATACAGAAAGATTATTAAACACCAAAATGCATCTACTACAATTGTTGTTGTTCAGTTGCTAACTCGTGTGCAACTCTTTGCAACCCCACGGACTACAGCACACCAGGCTTCCTTTTCCTCCACTATCTTCCGGAGTTTCCTCAAGTTCATGCCCATTGAGTCTATGATCTACTACATATCCACACTTTAAAACTGTAATTTAAGTCAGTTACTCTTAACTGTGTGTTTAGCTCTCCAATGTCTACAGGTTTCAACAGTAAATTGTTCCCTGTCCTGTTAAAAACAAAAACATAGATGCAAAATATTCAGGTCGTTAAATATCCAAAGTGAAAACCAAAACTATTCTATTCAATGAGGCACCAAATTAAGCACACCGAGGCTTGTGATAAAATGTCACCTAGCCAGTCTTTTCAAGAACAGAGACTACACATCAATATGCATCCTAAAAGAGAATAATTTATGCAAAGTATTCTATACTTGTCTCCTGAGAAACCTGTATGAGGGTCAAGAAGCAATAGAATCAGACATGGAACAACTGACTGGTTCAAAATTGGGAAAGGAGTACGTCAAGGCTGTATATTGTCATCTGCTTAGTTAAATTATATGCAGGGTGAGTTCAGTTCAGTCACTCAATCATGTCCGTATCTTTAGGACTCCATGGACTGCAGCACACCAGGCTACCCTATCAATCACCAATTCCCGGAGCTTACTCAAACTCACGTCCATCAAGTTGGTGATGCCATCCAACTATCTCATCCCTCCATCGCCCCCTTCTCCTCCCACCTTCAATCTTTCCAGCATCAGGGTCTTGTCCAATGAGACAGTTCTTCCCATCAGGTGGCCTAAGTATTGGAGTTTCAGCTTCACCATCAGTCCTTCCAATGAATATTCAGGACTGATTTCCTTTAGGATGGACTGGCTAGATCTCTTTGCAGTCCAAGGGACTCTCAGGAGTCTTCTCCAACATCACAGTTCAAAAGCATCAATCAGAACTAACCTTTCTTTATAGTCCAACTCTCACATCCATACATGACCACTGGAAAAACCATAGTTTTGTCTAGATGGACCTTAATTGGCAAAGTAATGTCTGCTTTTTAATATGCTGCCTAGGTTGATCATAGCTTTTCCTCCAAGGAACAAGCGTCTTTTAATTTCATGGCTGCAGTCACCATCTGCAGTGATTTTGGAGCAAAAAAAAATAAAGTCTGTCATGGTTTTCACTGTTTCCCCATTTATTTGCCATGAAGTGATGGGACAAGATACCATGATCCTAAGTTTTCTGAATGTTGAATTTTAAGCCAACTTTTTCACTCTCCTCTTTCACTTTCACCAAGAGGCTTTTTAGTTCTTCTTTGCTTTCTGCCATAAGGGTGGTGTCATCTGCCTATCTGAGGTTATTGATATCTTTGCTGGCAATCCTGATTCCAAAATGTGCTTCATCCAGCCCAGCATCTCTCATGATGTACTCTGCAAGTAAGTTAAATAAGCAGGGTGTCAATATACAGCCTTGACATACTCCTTTCCCAATTTGGAACCAGTCCATTGTTCCATGTATGGTTCTAACTGCTGCTTCTTGACCTGCACACAGATTTCTCAGGAGGCAGGTAAGGTGGTCTGGTATTCCCATCTCTTTCAGAATTGTCCACAGTTTATTGTGATCCACACAGTCAAAGGCTTTGGCATAGTCAATAAAGATGATGTTTTTCTGGAACTCACTTGCTTTTTCGATGAACCAGTGGATGTTGGCAAATTGTTCTCTGGTTCCTCTGCCTTTTCTAAATCCAGCTTGAACATCTGGAAGTTCACGATTCACATACTCTTGAAGTCTGGCTTGGAGATTTTGAGTATTAATTTGCTAACATGTGAGATGAGTTGTGCAGTAGTTTGAACATTCTTTGGCATTGCCTTTCTGTGGGATGGAATGAAAACTGACCTTTTCCAGTCCTGTGGCCACTGCTGAGTTTTCCAAATTTGCTAGCATATTGAGTGTAGCACTTTCACAGCATCATCTTTTAGGATTTGAAATAGCTCAACTGGAATTCCATTACTTCCACTAGCTTTGTTCGTAGTGACGCTTTCTAAGACTTCACATTCCAGGATGTCTGGCACTGGGTGAGTGATCACACCATTGTGATTATCTGGGTCAGGAAGATCTTTTTGTATAGTTTCTGTGTATTCTTGCCACCTCTTCTTAATATCTTCTGCTTCTGTTAGGTCCATCCCATTTCTGTCCTTTATTGTGCTCATCTTTGCATGAAATGTTCCCGTGGTATCTCTAATTTTCTTGAAGAGATCTCTAGTCTTCCCCATTCTATTGTTTTCCTCTATTTCTTTGCATTGATCACTGAGGAAGACTTTCTTATCTCTCCTCGCTATTCTTTGGAACTCTGCATTCAAATGGATATATCTTTCCTTTTCTCCTTTGCCTTTAGCTTCTCTTCTTTTCTAAGCTATTTGTAAGGACTCCTTAGACAACCATTTGCTTTTTTGCATTTCTTTTTCTTAGGGATGGCCTTGATCACTGCCTCCTATACAATGTCACAAATCTCCATCCGTATAGTTCAGGCACTCTATCAGACCTAATTCCTTGATTCTATTTGTTGCTTCAACTGTATAATCATAAGAGATTTAATTTAGGCCATACCTGAATGGTCTAGTGGTTTTCCCTATTTTCTTCAGTTTAAGTTTGAATTTAGCAATAAGGAGTTCATGATCTGAGCCAGAGTCAGCTCACGGTCTTGTTTTTGCTGACTGTATAGAGCTTCTCCATCTTTGGCTGCAAAGAATATAATCAACCTGATTTCGGTGTTGACCATCTGGTGATGTCCCTGTGCATAGTCTTCTCTTGTGGTGCTGGAAGAGGGTGTTTGCTATGACCAGTACATTCTCTTGGCAAAACTTAGCCTTTGCCCTGCTTCATTCTGTACTCCAAGGCCAAATTTGCCTGTTACTCCAATTATTTTTTTACTTCCTACTTTTGCATTCCAGTCCCCTATAATGAAAAGGACATCTTTTTTGTTTGTTAGTTTTAGAAGGTCCTGTAGGTCTTCATAGAACCATTCAACTTCAGCTTCTTCAGGATTACTGGTTGGGGCATAGACTTGAATTACTGTGATACTGAATGGTTTGTCTTGGAAATGAACAGAGATCATTCTGTTGTTTTTGAGATTGCACCCAAGTATGGCATTTCAGACTCTTTTGTTAACTATGATGGCTACTCCATTTCTTCTAAGGGATTCTTGCCACAGTAGTAAATACAATGGTCATCTGAGTTAAATTCACCCATTCCAGTCCATTTTAGTTCACTGATTCCTAAAATGTTGATGTTAACTCTTGCCATCTCCTGTTTGACCACTTCCAACTTACCTTGATTCATGGACCTAACATTCCAGGTTCCTATGCAATATTGCTCTTTACAGCATTGGACTTTACTTCCATCACCAGTCACATCCACAACTGGGTGTTGTTTTTGCTTTGGCTCCATCCTTCATTCTTTCTGGAGTTACTTCTTCACTGTTCTCCAGTAGCATACTGTGCACCTACCAACCTGTGGAGTGCATCTTTCAGTGTCCTATCTTTTTGCCTTTTCATACTGTTCATGGGGTTCTCAAGGCAAGAATACTGATGTTGTTTGCCATTCCCTTCTCCAGTGCTCCAGTGAACCACATTTTGTCAGACCTCTCCACCATCACCCATCTATCTTGGGTGGCCCTACACAGCATGGCTCATGGTTTTACTGAATTAGACAAGGCTGTGGTCCATGTAATCAGTTTGACTAGTTTTCTGTAATTGTGGTTTTCATTTTGTCTGATGGATAAGGATAAGAGGCTTATGAAAGTTTCCTGATGGGAAAGACTAACTGAGGGGGAAACTGCACCTTGTTCTGATGGGCGGTGCCATGCTCAGTAAATCTTTAATTCAATTATATGCAGAGTACATGTGAAATGCCAGGATGGATGAAGCACAAGCTGGAATCAAGATTGCCAGCAGAAATATTAACAACCTCAGATATGCAGATACCACCACCCTTATGGCAGAAAGCAAAAAGGAAGTAAAGAGCCTCTTGATGAAGGTGAAAGAAGAGAGTGAAAAAGTTGGCTTAAAACTCAACATTCAAAAAAGCAAAGATCATGGTATCCAATCCCATCACTTCATGGCAAACAGATGGAGAAACAATGGAAACAAGTGACAGACTTTATTTTTCTGGGCTCCAAAATCACTGCAAATGGTGACTGCAGCCATGAAATTAAGACACTCTGCTCCTTGGAAGAAAAGCTATGATCAACCTACACAGCATTTTAAAAAGCAGAACCATTACTTTGCCGACAAACGTCCATCTAGTCAAAGCTGTGGTTTTTCCAATAGTCATGTACGGATGTGAGAGTTGGACTCTAAAGAAAGTTGAGCACCAAAGAACTGATGCTTTTGAACCGTGGTGTTGGAGAAGACTCTTGAGAGTCCCTTGGACTGCAAGGAGATCCAACCAGTCCATCCTAAGGAAATCAGTCCTGAATATTCACTGGAAGGACTTTTGCTGAAGCTAAAACTCCAATACTCTGGCCACCTGATGTGAAGAACTGACTCACTGGAAAAGACCCTGATGTTGGGAAAGACTGAAGACAGCAGAAGGAGATGACAGAGGATGAGATAGTTGGATGACATCACTGACTCTATGGACATGAGTTTGAGCAATCTCTGGGAGTTGGTGTCAGACAGGTAAACCTGGCGTTCTGCAGTTCATGGGGTAGCAAAAAGTCTGACACGATTGAGCAACTGAAATGAACTGAATCTGTAACCCCCAATTCTCTTTATATAGCATGGATTAGAGTAGCTGCTTAAATTCCCAAAACCATGAGTGAATTTTATGAGCAAGACGTAAAGATTAAGAATTCAATATCTTGTGAAAGATACTTCATTCATTTAAGATGGATGGGAACAGTCATGAAATAAAGAAAAAAAATCTATAAAGTAACCCATAAATAAGAATTTTTTCTCCTATACATCAGAAAGACATAGTTTTGTTCCTTCCTAGTGAATAACATATATATAGGCACATAATAAACTTTAGCATTTCAAGTACTCCTCAATGTACATTCCAATAAATCTTCACAAGAGAAAAGCTTACTAACTGCAGTAAAATTGCAAACTTTAGTAAAAATGTTATCTCACTATTTCTGAAGAACTACTTTGGCATCCATCTATGTGCTATGGGCCCCAAGTACAATGCCATATACCTCAGTATAAAATAAGCAAGGGTAATCTGGTCTTTTCTGGGTGGATTATGCTGAAGTCAAGAATTATCAGGTAGCCACTTTTTAGGTCAGAATCCTGGCAGAAAATTGAGAAGCAGTGAGACAGCATATTAAAAAGCAGAGACATTACTTTGTCAACAAAGGTCTGTCTAGTCAAGGCTAGGTTTTTCCGGTAGTCATGAATGGATGTGAGAGGTGGACTATAAAGAAAGCTGAGTGCCCAAGAATTGATGCTTTTGAACTGTGGTGTTGGAGAAGACTCTTGAGAGTCCCTTGGACTTCAAGATCCAACCAGTCCATCCTAAAGGAAATCAGTCCTGGGTGTTCTTTGAAAGGACTGATGGTGAAGCTGAAACTCCAATACTTTGGCCACCTGATGTGAAGAGCTGACTCATTTGAAAAGACCCTGATGCTGGGAAAGATTGAGGGCAGGAAGAGAAGGGGATGACAGAGGATGAAATGGTTGGATGGCATCACCGACTCAATGGACATGGGTTTGGGTAAACTCCGGGAGCTGGTGATGAACAGGGATGTCTGGTGTGCTGTGGTTCATGGAGTTTCAAAGAGTTGGACACAACTGAGCGACTGAAGTGAACTGTACTGAGACAGTTGAACATAACGATTTATACTGTTTCTGAAAGAAAATAAGGATTTTAGTAAGTTTCCAAAAAGACATCTATCACTCTTCATGTCAAATTATTTTCTTTCATATGTATTTATCTATATTACAGATAGGAAGCTCGGCCTCAAGGGAGTCAACAGGACTGCGTGAGGTCACACTTGTAAGGGGTTGTGAAGTTCAGCTCAGCTGCTCAGTTGTGTCTGACTCTTGAAGCCTAGACACAAATCTCCACCTTTAAACTGGTGCTCCTCACTCTACCATTCAGTCATGCAACACCGTACACACAAATCCATCAAGTACTCTATGTTAAAAGGAGAATATAATTAAAGATTTTCATCAAGGTTCTTTAAAAGACTGAGTACCTCTAATTCATTTCAAATGATTCCACTCAGAACATACAATTCTTAAAGGATCTTACCTACTATTTAAGTTGAGGTACACTTCTAAACTTCTCCTCTGCTGTGCTACGAACAATAGCTTTTTACTCATTTATGAACACTTTGCTTTAAAAAGGCATAAAGACAATGCCTAGAAATGAGATCAGTTCCACAGAAAGTTTAATGAGGGTGGAAATAAGTCATTTTACCATTTATCCCTAAAATATTAAGACATAATCAAATACAAGTTTATGGATCTTTAGCAAGAACATTTGTGGTTCTAGGTTAATTACATGTGTTTTTTCAAATAGAAATGTTCCTTGCCTGGTTCTTCTTCCTTCTTCCCCAAAGACTCAGGGCTGCACAATATATATCAACCACTTATAGAATTTTGGGGTAGGCAGCCTGTAGGATACAGTCATTCCTGTATACACCTTTAGATTGTTCTGTTCCTTCAGAGTGGGCTATATTTAGTGACTACCTTCCAACAAACAGAATTTGCCTGCAGTACAAATTGGCTTTGATCCCTGGGTTGGGAAGATTCCCCTGGAGAAGGGAATGGCTACCCACTCCAGTGTTCTAGCCTAGGAAATCCAAAGGACAGAGGAGCCTGGCACACTACAGTCCACAGGGTCTCAAAGAGTCAGAAACGACTGAGCGACTAACACTTTCACACATTCACTCACTCAAGGTATCATGGATCCCTCTTTCTGGGGAAAGAAAGCTGTCATAGCTGTCCTGTTGCGAGCAGCCCCATGAAAGGCCAATGTGGCAAGGAACCAATGCCTCCAGCCAACAGTTAGTGAGGGCTCGAGGCCAGCCAGGAGCCATGCCGAGTGAGTCTGGAAGTAGATCCTCCCCAGTCAAGCCTTGAGATGCCTGCAGCCTTGGCCAACACCTACAGCAGCGTAGTGAGAGACCCTGGGCCAGAGTCACCCAGCTAAGTGGCACCCAGCTATGTGGCACCCAGATGGAAAAAAACTTGGAGACAAATGACTTATTTTAAGCTGTTAAATTCTGGAGTAATGTATTATGCAGCAATAGATAAACACTAGTTTATATACACATATATGTATTACATTTCTGAGTCCCTTCCATAATTATGTTTCCTACTGAAACATAACTAAAGTGATACCATGCACAACAAAAGCAACTCATCAGGTTTATGACAATGATACCATGCAGTATTACAACGAATCATTGCATATAATTTTAGCTCACTAGTTCATGAACTTCTAAACTAGGGTGGGAAATGTATTCATCTTTGTATCCAACAGCTCCTGAAACACAGCAGGTGCTCAAGCAGGCGTCCATAACATGAACCAAGTCCCACGTCTGGTACACTCACTTTGGCCTGTGAACGCCACTTTTGCTTTCTTCTTTCACCTGCCCCCAAACTAATATTTCTTCAAAGCCCAGCTCACCCACCATCATCCTGTTCACATAGTCCAAGGAACTCTATTCTCTGGGTCCTTCTAGTTTATTTCACTTTTCCCATCTAGACTCCTGAGTCACATTCTCCACTTCTGTACCCACCTCCCATTTTAGTAGAATAATCAACGAATACCCAAGTAAATAACTGATGATAAATTAGCATATTCATTCCAGCAAGCAAAAGTGGATAAACAAAAACAGCAATGGAAGAGAAGCACAAGATGTGAGTCCTTTAGAGAAAAGAACTACTCTTCATCATCTCCCAAATCTCTCCTAACACTTCTACCCACGGAAAGAGAGCTTGGCAGAAACCTAAGTGATGTTTTGATTACAAGATTTCCTTCACACAGTACACTATTTTAAGTGTTCTTTTCAAGTTCACTTGAAATTCAAACTTGAGAAGACACAACTGCCTACTTAATCAGAGTCCTAAGACAAACTTCAATCAAGGGTGAGAAAATATTGCTTTTTTCATTATACAAGAAGGTAGTAACATGATACTATCTGGGCTTCTAAACATTACACAGGATTTTCCACAAATAACCAACTAAAGTCTTTGCTAAAATCTCACAAAGTGAGAGCTACCCAACTTTGGGTTAAGAAAATAAAATTCTTAAAACGAAGTCTTTAAACATTAGTCCTTACAAATTCAGCCATAAAACTTTAGAATTTAGTTATCTGCATACTTTAATAAATGCTATTACTCTCAAAAACCAAATACTTTATGATTACTCAGAAAAATACAATGTCCTACTATGATTTTATTCCAAAGTAAACTATAGCTTTCAGTTCAATTATTAATACCTGTTACCTTACACAAAACTATTCAGATATGCATATCAGTACAGATAAATACTAAATTCAACTTCTTAGAATCTGCTTTTTACAAATTTAAAATCTAAATGATTTCATCTGAGTGGCATAATAGTATAGATCTCTCCACAGAAATAAATTCTTCTCCATAAATTAAATTTTAATATATATTTGAATGGCTGAAACTCAAAATTTGATATCCCTTTAATCACCCTCCCTGTTGCTGAGTTTGTGGCTCTGAGGACCTACAGTTGGGGACACAGTGCAAATACTGTGAGCCTCGCAGGCCTGGGGCAGACAGGTCATATCCTGACCAAGTCTCTCTCAGCTGGTTTCCTCACACAGAACAGGGCGATACTACCTACTTTGTAGGGTGGTTATGGGTATTTAGTGACATAAGTGGTAAAAACTAAGTACCAAATACCTAGGGAACTGATCTAACACACACATCAGGTGCTGTTCTCAATGCTTTAAAACCTTACGAAGGCAACCTTCACAACAACCCTGAGTCATCACATTATTTCCCCTTTCAGTGATAAGGGACATGAAGTACAGAAAAGCTAGGTAACTTGCCCAAGGTCACACAGCGGGCAAGTGGCAGAATCGGAGGCTACTGCCCACTCCACACTCCAGAGCCCAGGTTGCTGCTTCACAGATGAGAGGCCCAAGAACAGTATCTGCTACCACCACTCATTAGAGCATTTGGGCAAAACTGCACAAAATAGTGTGCAGACACAAACTGCAGGAAAATTTTTCATGTGTATCCTTTTGAGCTGAGGGATACAATTGCCATGAAGCTCCAAGTCAGAATCCTCCATTAGAAAGCTACCCTCTTAGCAGCTTAGGGAGCAGGAAGCTATACCAATCCCTTATAAACACCTTGACCCAGATACTGCTGCAGAATGAGAAACAGTACTTAAACACAGGGTCCAAAGTCAGACTACCTGGTTTCAAACTCAGTTCCAGCACTTACAAGGTAAGTGGCTCTGAACAGAAATCTCTGGACCTCATTTTCTTTATCTGCAAAAGGAGAGTAAAACCAATCTTTACCTCAAAGGATTATGATAAAAAATCCAAATTAAATAATTATAGTTAAGTAATAAACTTAGCTTTAAATTTACTTGATAACTTTATTAAATAAGTATATTCATGCAAAGGACTTAAAACAGGGTCCTGGGTATATGGTAAGTGCTCAATAAATGTTAGCTATTAGATATTTTACTAATTTGGAATATTTCCATGATATTTTATAAGTTAAAAAAAAAGGCTGCAGGACAATAACATGATCTTATTTGGTCTTTTTAAAAAAATCTAAAGAATGTTCAAACTACCATACAATTGTGCTCATTTCACATGCCAGCAAGGTCCTTCAAGGTAGGCTTCAACAGTTCGTGAACCGAGAACTTCTCGATGTATAAGCTGGATTTAGAAAAGACAGAGGAACCAGAGATCAAACTGCAAACATTCGTCATATTACAGAAAAAGCAAGGGAATTTAGGAAAAACACCTACTTCTGCTTCACTGATGAGGCTAAAGCTTTTGACTATGTGAATCACAACTAACTGAAAAACTTCTAAAGAGATGGGAATACCAGACCACCTTACCTGCCTCTTGAGAAACCTGCATGCGGGTCAGGAAGCAAGTTAGAGATGGACATGGAACAACAGACTGGTTCAAAATTGGGAAAGAAGTACATCAAGGCTGTACACTGTCACCCTGCTTATATAACTTCTATGCAGAGTACATCATGAGAAATGCCAGGCTGAATGAATCACAAGCTGGAATGAAGATTGCCAGCAGAAATATCAACAACCTCAGATACTCAGATGATACCACCCTAATGGCAGAAAGCAAAGAAGTAAAGAGCCTCTTGATGAAGGTGAAAGAGGAGAGTGAAAAAGTTGGCTTAAAACTCAACACTCAAAAAACTAAGATCATGGCATCTGGTCCCATCACTTCATGGCAAATAGATGGGATAAAAGTGGAAACAGTAGCAGATTTTATTTTCTTGGGCTCCAAAATCACTGCTGATGGTGACTGTAGCCACGAAATTAAAAAACACTTACTCCTTGGAAGAAAAGCCATGAAAAACCTAAATAGCATGCTAAAAAGCAGAGACATCACTTTGCCAACAAAGGCCCATAGAGTTAAAGCAAGGTATTTCCAGTAGTCATGTATGGATGTTGAGAGTTGGACCATAAAGAAGGTTGAGCACCAAAGAATTGATGCTTTTGAACTGTGGTGTTGGAGAAGACTCATCTTGAGAGTCCCTTGGACTACAAGGAGATCCAACCAGTCAATCCTAAAGGAAATCAACCCTGAATATTCACTAGAAGGACTGATGCTGAAGCTCCAATACTTTGGCCATCTGATGTGAAGAGCTGACTCATTGGAAAAGACCCTGAGGCTGGGAAAGACTGAAGGTAAAATAAAAGGAGAAGGAGATGACAGAGGATGAGATGGTTGGATGGACATGAGTTTGAGCAAACTCCAAGAGATAGTGAAGGACAGGGAAGCCTGGCGCATTACAGTCTATGGGGTTGCGATTGAAACAACAACAACGAATGTATATACACGTATAAGTTTTGCCCTGTGAAGTTTGTATAAGAACAGAAAAAATTAGAAGACAAGACCAAGACCAACCTGGGAGTAGAAAAGAGGACAAGGGCAGGACATCCATCCCCTTCACAATGTATTTTCACACACAAAGGTATTATGAGTAATCTCTTTTTTTGCGCCTTCCAAATTTTCTATAAGTGAATGTGTTTTTCATATAATGAGAAATAAAATCCACATTTTAAAAAGGCAATTACAGAGATAAGCAGAGAAAATGGGGGAGAGTAGCACCAAAACTCACCAAAACTAAAAGCAGAATGGCATGTGTGATAAAAAATATAAAACATTTATCTTCAGACTAATCAGTTAAGCTGCACTATCAACACACAAAGGCAAACGGCCCTGAAGGGCAAAAATTGATTAGAAATATACAAATGTCCTAGAGTTATTCAGACAGTCAATTATGTAAGTGAAACAGAACTTTACCAGAGGTCATTAGTTTGAAGTTTTAGATGGCAACCCAGCAGTCCACAAAAGTTTGAAATTCGTAAGTCTTTCTACTCATCAATTATGCTTCTAGGCATCTATTACCACATAGTCAATCATGCAACTTAGCAAGCATGACATATAAGAACACTGCTGACTACAGCTTTATTTTTAATGGCAAGAAATTGGAGAAAATTTAAATATTAATAAGGAGGGAATTCCCTGGCGGTCCAGTGGTTAGGACTCCATGCCTCCACTGCAGGGGGCCCTGATCTGGGAATTAAGATCCCACAAGCCCCATGACGCAGCCAAATGAATGAATGAATGAATGAATAAATATCAATAGAGAAACAGTTAAAAATCAATATATATGGTACAGTCAGAAGAAGGGGTACTCTGGGATTAATAAAGTGAAGTAGATTTGCATGTATAGTGTGAAAAAAAGTGATGAAAAACAAAAATATTTTGATTACCATTTTTTGCTAATTATCTAAATACATTTAGGAGAATAGTATGGAAACGTTGTGAACTGTTAGTAAGGACAGCCCTGGGGAATGGGATGCCTGGGTGTAGTGAGGCGTGGGCCAGTGTTTTCACTTCTACAGCACACCTTTACATAGCTGGATATTCCAGGGCATGTACTGTTCTGCAACATTTTTAGAGGCAGTGGATTTATGCACGGTTAGTGAGGCAATATGGATGCACTTTAACCCCAGACAGGAGCTCCCCTGCCTTTTAGGGGAAACATCAATGTAGACAAATGATAAATGCTCCCCCATCAATCAATGACACTTCCAGAACCTACCCCCTCCTCATGATCACATATACAAGTGAGCAACGGTGCTGCACCCTTCACACTGACCCTGGCCATGTCAGAGCGTGTCTGTGGGGAACCAGCCCACCAGGAAGGTCTGCCTTGCACTGATGTGAAAAGCAAAAACACAGAGTACTGGCTGGCCTGGCAAAGATGGACTCTTCCTCCTGATCAATTACAATCTAAACTCAGTAGGGAGAAAAAGAAGACAAAGGTTGACTTTGGTTTATAACTATTAATATTCTTCTTTAAAAAAATGCTCTTAATCTACCAACCTTCTAGGACTCAAGCAACTAGTACAGTGCATTTCTCTGCTTCAAGAGAGCAGCTCATGAAGTTAGACGGGTATGTCCTTAGAGTCTATGCCACACCATCTGGTATTTCATTATACAATGACTTATTACTCTTGTTTTCATCTGTGTTGGTCTTGGCTCTTCAGATAAGCTCATCTTTTTTAGGTGCTGGCACCTCAGGGAAGCCGCACAAGGTGCTGAAAGAGCACCAGACCAGAGTCAAGGGCCGCAGTTCCCAGAGCCACTTCCACAGGCACGACCCTGAGCAAGTCATCGTTTCTGTGGTCTTCAGTTACCACATCTGTAAAATTAGGGTTTTTAAAGACTTTTCAATTCTACTATCCATGATTTTTACATCTCTCATGGAACCTAATACAGAATCGAGTACAGCTATTTATATCAAAATTTTCTCACATTTTTAAGCAGAATATGCACACACTGTCTTCACAATCATCAAACAAGATTCTACTTAATTTTAAGAATAAAATAACTAAGTGTAAACCATTTATTTGAAACAAGTAAACTGAAATCCTTTTACATGTATTAAATGATTAAATTTCACAATAACCCAGTCAATTGCCCCTATCAGAGATGAGGAAACAGGTCCAGCAAGCTTTCTTACCCAAGGTCACACAGCTAGAATATGATGAAGTCAAGAAGCGAAGCATAACAGTCCAGCACATTTAACTACACACCCTCAGTTCAGTTCAGTTGCTCGGTTGTGTCCGACCCTTTGCGACTCCATGAACTGCAGCACGTCAGGCCTCCCTGTCCATCACCAACTTCCAGAATTCACCCAAACCCATGTCCATCGAGTCAGTGATGCCATCCAACCATCTCATCCTCTGTTGTCCCCTTCTCCTCCTGCCCTCAATCTTTCCCAGCATCAGGGTCTTTTCAAATGAGTCAGCTCTTCACATCAGGTGGCCAAAGTACTGGAGCTTCAGCCTCAACATCAGTCCTTCCAATGAACACCCAGGACTGATCTCTGCTAGGATAGACTGGTTGGATCTCCTTGCAGTCCAAGGAACTCTCAAGAGTCTTCTCCAACACCACAGTTCAAAAGCATCAATTCTTCGGTGCTCAGCTTTCTTTAGTCC
The DNA here is from genome assembly GCF_910594005.1 of Cervus elaphus. NCBI lineage: Eukaryota > Metazoa > Chordata > Mammalia > Artiodactyla > Cervidae > Cervus > Cervus elaphus. The sequence goes on along the minus strand of NC_057834.1, from coordinate 81,543,908 downwards.
AACTCTCATATCCTTGCATGACTACTGGAAAAACCGTAGCCTTGACTAGACAGACCTTTGTTGGCAAAGTAATGTCTCTGCTTTTTAAAATGCTGTCTAGGTTGGTCATAACTTTCCTTCCAAGGAGTAAGCGTCTTTTAATTTCATGGCTGCAGTCACCATGTGCAGTGATTTTGGAGCCCAAAAAATAAAGTCAGCCACTATTTCCACTGTTTCCCCATCTATTTGCCATGAAGTGATTGGACCGGATGCCATGATCTTAGTTTTCTGAATGTTGAGCTTTAAGCCAACTTTTTCACTCTCTTTCACTTTCATCAACTACACACCCTACACCCTACTATATTGTAGAAGAGGAAGGAATACACAAATAGTGAGTTGCTTTCTCAAATCTGACACATAGAGGTTCTTGCTTTCTACCACCTCCCCTTGAGACTAAATTATAATCCAACAGTATTATTCCAATTGAATAACTGTATAGAAGCAGACAAAATATTAAATAGCAATACAAAAAAATTTCTGAAAAACAATCTAGTGAATATATGGCTCTTTTCCAGGCTTTCTCTGAATGGCCATTCCTTTCTCTTTGTGCTTCCAGAACACTTTGCATTAACTCTGCAGTACAGAACCAACTGTAATAACACCTTCTCGCCCACCACCTAAGCTGCACTCCTGGCCAGCAGGCCTGTCAGCATATTGCTTGTACCCTTGCTTTGGTATGACAAATAGATGGGGAAACAATGGAAACAGTGAGAGACTTTTATTTTGGGGGGCTCCAAAAATCACTGCAGATGGTGACTGCAGCCATGAAAGTAAAAGATGCTCCTTGGAAGAAAAGCCATGACCAACCTAGACAGCATATTAAAAAGCAGAGACATTCCTTTGCCAACAAAGGTCCGTAGTCAAAGCTATGGTTTTTCCAGTAGTCATGTATGGATGTGAGAGTTGGACTATAAAGAAAGCTTAGCACTGAAGAATTGATGCTTTTGAACTGTGGTGTTGGAGAAGACTCTTGAGAGTCCCTTGGACTGCAAGGAGATCCAACCAGTCTATCCTAAAAGAAATCAGTCCTGAATATTCATTGGAAGGACTGATGCTGAAGTTGAAGCTCCAATACTTTGGCCACCTGATTCGAAGAACTGACTCATTTGAAAAGACCCTGATGCTGGGAAAGATTGAAGGCGGGAGAAGGGACAACAGAGGATAAAATGGTTGGACAGCATCACCAACTCGATGGACATCAGTTTGAGTAAGCTCCCAGAGTTGGTGACAGACAGGGAAGCCTGGCATTCTGCAGTTCATGGAGTCACAAAGAGTCAGACATGACTGAATAACTGAACTGAACTGTACTTGCTTTGGTATGAGGTATCATAACTGACCCTCAGTCAATATGGAATCCAATAAAGTTTGCTGAATGAATGTCAACTAAGTTTGATGATATATTAATGTGATGTATGCTACTGTAATACTGTGACAGACCAGAATCAACACTTCAGTCAGGCTGCAACTTAGTAAGGCTTTTGATGGAGTCTTGATTGTCTCTAAGTCTCTAAGTCTTCCAGCTTAGAGAAGCAGGAAGGTGATTAGATGTTTGAATCAAGACCACAACAACTTAAGAAACAGTATGAAAGTGAAAGTCGCTCAGTCATGTCTCACTCTTTGCGACCCCAAGGGGAGTAAAGTCCATGGAATTTTCCAGGCCAGAATACTGGAGTGGGTAGCCTTTCCCTTCTCCAGGGGATCTTCCCAACCCAGGGATCAAATCCAGGTCTCCCACATCCTTCCAGGGCAGAGGCAGGAATAGCAGCAATCATTCTTAAGAGATGATTAAGAAAAAAAAAAAAACCCACATCTATCTAACTTTGTAAACTTGAAAGTGAGCTAAGTGAGAATGAAGTATCAATAAATGGCAATTATTTTAAATCTTATTTGAACTTCTTAGCAAAAGAACCTCCCACTTAAAAGTAGAAAAACAGGGCTTCCCTGGTGGTCTAGTGGTTAAAAATCTGACTTACAATGCAGGGGACACTGGTTCGATCCCTGGCCTGGGAAGATCCCACATGCCGTGGGGCAACTAAGCCCATGTGCCACAACGATTGAAGCTGGCATACCCTGGAGCCAGTGCTCTGCAACAAGAGAAGTCCTCCCACCACAACTAAAGCATAGCCCCTGCTTGCCGCAGCTAGAGAAAGTGCGTGTGCAGCAATGAAGACCCAGTGCAGTCAAGAATTAAAAAAAAAAATAGTAGAAAAACAGGCAGTTTTGGCCACAGTTTCAGAGGATCCATGAAGCCATCCAGAGATTTGCCAAGGATCATGGACAGGGACTGAAGAACTTCTGTTTCAGATATCTATGTGAAGCTGGTAGGCGAGAAGAACTATTGCTCTTAGCTTTTACTACCTGCCAAATGTGTTCACCAGCCACGTCACTCAGCCTTACCATGGCCCTAGGAAGGAGTAAATACAACATTACTTTCTTGATGGAAGAATATGAAACTCAGGGAGGCAAGATAACTTAGCCAGTTGCACACCTGAAAGAGAAAGGAAAACTTAGCCCTTTAACCTGGAAGGTAAGAATGAGACTAGCTTACAGCGTTACCTTGGCGATACTGTGGTTTGCTTCCAGATTACTGCAATAAAGCAAGTCACATGAATTTTTTGGTTTCCCACTGCATCTAATAGTTATGTTTACATTACACACGTAGTCTACTACATGCGCAATAACAGCATTATGTCTGAAAAAACAATAAACATGCCTTAATTAAAAGATACTTTACTGCTAAAAAATGTTAACCACCTGACAATGCAGGGTTGCCCCAAACCTTCAATTTATTAAAACACACAATAATGTCAAGCAAAATAAAAAGAGGTATGTCTGTATCTGATTCCAAAGCCTCACAAACCTTGGCCTCCTCTGGACACTCAACAAGTATCTGGAGCAAATGATATAAATTTTTTGAGACCATCTCCTCATAAACTAACACAGCTAGTGATAGACTGTATTTACTGATGATTTCTAAAAGGTCTTTTCCTTCATCTTTAAAATTACACTAATTTAGCGTAGGTACACCTAAAAGAGAACTCACCCTCTCTTCCCACCCAGCAGAAAGCATGCGCAAACCCAAGGTACACATGAAGGGAAGGGCCCTGGCCCCAAGTTAGTGGCTGGGATGGTGCAGTCCTCTGAGTCCCAAGTCTCAGTCAGGAGAGGGTTGGACTGAAATACTGGGCAGCCTGTACTCCCGCTGCTGGCCCTGAGAGAAGCATGCACCACAGCCAAAGGACTGCTTGATGCCCTCAATGTAGTACCGCTGCCAACCCTGCCACATTCTCTCCTCCTCATGGGCAGGAATGCCTCAGCCTTCCAAACACAGCTCATTCTCTCCATTCCTGTCAACGAAGGTCAAGGTGATGGTGGCAAAGCCACCTTTTGGCCAAGATTTAAACCTCCACTTCCTCGCAATATGTTTCTCAGGGACCAGTTCAGTGAATCCTCCAGACACTGACACCCATCAGCTGAAATTTGCCATCTTTCTCTGGTTCTAACATTGCAGGAGGGCTTTCCAGGTGAAGTGGAAATGCAGGAAATGCAAATTCAATCCCTGGGTTGGGAAGATCCCTTGGAGTAGGAAATGGTAACCCACTTATTCCGGTACTCTTGCCTAGAGAATTCCACGGACGAGGAGCCTGTCGGGCTACAGTTCACGGGGTCGCAAAGAGTAGGACACAACTGATCGACTGAACAAACACATAACACTACAGGAGCGTGGGTATAGGCCTGAGCAAGCTCTTGGGGAGTGAAAAAAAAAGGCAAAACAAAACAAAAAAACTCTGTAGAGCTCCTCTGGTGATGTCAGGAAGGCTTCTCTAAGTGGGGATTTTGACACCAACAGGTCTGACCTGGGTTTTTGAAAGGGCAGATTTGACCTTGCGCTCCTCAGTTTTCAGTGCTGGCTGCCAGGCTGGGTCTACTGACTCTCCATGATTGCAGGCAATATCGTACCCTGTGTGAACTCTGTTTTGAGGATGCTGCTGATTCTTTAAGGCCAAGAGATTTGTGTCTGGATCATCTCTGGCAAAGCTCACACTAATCTCCATTTCATCCACACTATTTTCACCAAATTGGGGATCTCCACATGGCCCTTGTACTGCACTCCAGAGGTACCTGTCCAGTTTCGTTTAATGCTCCACTCATAAAAGAAGGTAAATTTGCCTTTGTGATGGTTAATGGATGCCTTCCCATCAAGTTTATTTACTTCTGACACCTTGAACTTAGCACACATATAGGAACAGTGTTTTCAGTTTATCTGTGGACATATTCAAAGCATCCCTCTCAATGCCAGCTGTTGACATTGGTAGTATCTGCTTACTCCTCCATGATCCAGCATGGGTCACCCTCACCCCACCTGGCCATCAGCTCTCCTCACAAGCTGCCACCAGCCCCCGAGCAGCCACAGTCTCAGGACCATCCAGTCCCAGCCTCCCAACAGTGCCTGGAAACTACTAGAAGCTAAAATGTCTTCTTGCTGTTACAGGCTTGATCCTATGTAGAAGGACATTTCTAGAGTTTGGATACAGAATACAGGCATACCTCACTTTATTGTTATTGTGTAGATATTTGTAGATACCGTGTTTACAAATTGAAGGTTTATGGCAATTCTTCACCAAGAAAGTCAACTGGCACCATTTTTTAACAATAGTGTTTTCTCACTTCGTGTCTCTGTCCACATTTTGTTAACTCTTACCATATTTCAAACTTTTTCATTGTTACTGTGTTTGTTATGGCAAACTGTGGTCAGTGATTCTTGACACTACTATTACTACAGAAAGATTAGGATTCGCTGATAATGGTTAGTATTTTTTAGCAAAAAAACTTTTTTAATTAAGGTATGCACATTGTTTTTCAGGCATAATGCTATTGCATACTTAAAAGACTATAATACAGCGAAAACATAACTTTTGTTTTGTTTTGTTTGTTTGTTTTTTGAAAACATAACTTTTATATGCACTGGGAAGCCAAAAATCCATGTGACTCACTTTATTGCAATATTCACAACACTGGAACCAAATCCATTATATTTCTGAGGGTGCCCGTGTAAAGAATAATGCTGAAGGTGCCATCTTTTCAAAAAGAAGCACAGACAATCATATTAAAATCAACTAGCAAAAGACTGACAAACTCAAGACTCTATCCTTCATAACCTAAACTATTAACCATTAGGCAAAAAGTACAGTCATCCTTCAGTATCCAAAAGGGGTTGGTCCCAGGGCCCCCCGCGGATACCAAGCTCTGAGGATGCTCAAGTCCCTTATAGTACAGTATAATGAACACAGTCAGCCCTCCTTATCCACAGGATTCACAGTCACAGACTCAACCAATCTGTGTTCAATTCAATTGATTCAATTCAATTTATGGTTGGTTGAATCCGTGGATAAAGAGGGTAGACTATGCATATGCAATGGCAGTTTTTATCCACCTTGGATTACAAGTATCTACTGGCCACTCATGAAACTGAATTCTTTTAGAACAATATTATTCTAGAAATCTCCTCCCACATTATGCTTACAAAACAGGTCCCATTTTCAGTAGCCCTGGCACAAAAATATTATAGCAAACAGAGCAGTTAATAGTCAGGGGCTGGCTGGCCAAATTAGCCAGTGACAATGAAGACAATAAAGGAAAGACAAGAAAAGCTTCAGAAGCTGGGCTGACAAACATGGTGACAAATACACAAAAGGGAGGCGTTTATTTTCTCATGTAAAAATCTGTTTTTGGTACTAGACAGACAACAGTGTCACACAGATAGAACACAGGAGTAAAGTTACCTGCAGGTTTGGTTAAGTGTGTGAAGATAAAGAGCTCAGTGTAGAACTCACTGGGTTTATACAGGTCCTCACGAGACATTCAAATGGGGATAAACTCTAGGGCCTGGAGGTTAATAAGATATCGGAGCAGATTTAGGAGTCATCGGCATACATGTGGCAGTTGAATCTATACAGAAAAAAAGGGGGGAGGCAGAAAGAACCTTCAGGAACATCAACATGTAAGAGGTGAGGGCAAGTGACCTAGATCTAGGAGATGAAAACACAGGGGTGAGGGGAGGTTTTCGGAAAACCAACGAAAACGAGTTTTAAAGAGGAGGAAATGAGGAACAGCAGCAAATGCCACAGAAAGGGCAGAGCTAAATAGAATATTGTGTTGAATCTGGTAATTAAGGACTTTATGACAAACCTGAGGAGTAAAAATGGAAATCAGATTTCAGAAAAATGATCAGTAAATAACAGGAGATAATAAACAAAGGTCACTCGTTCAAGAAGTTTAGTTTAACAGAATATATTTACCCTCTCTGAATGTGGAGGGTTTAGCTAATACTCACAAATAGAATAAAAAAAAGAAAAAATTCTGCCTTTAAGTTAGTTCTTACTCAATTACAGCATTTTTATGTCAAATAGTTAAGTATTCAAAAGATGTAAAGTGTTTTTCCAGGCACCATTCTGGATACTAACATATCATTTAATCATCCCAAACTTGAAGTAGGTTTTACTAATGCTAATTTACAAATGAGACAACTAAGGCACACAGAAGATAGTTAGTAGTATGGTAGTCAAATCTGAAATTTCACTCAAAAGAATTAAGAAGTGGGGAGGGCAACGTGAGAAGTGGGGGTTCATAGACAAAAACTGTAAATGTTATAGTGAGACTGCACTGACTGTTTAAGTGGACAAATTTTAACATCTATTCAGGAACTTATTTTTACTTTGAAAGAATCTGTGTCTTCTCTCATCTCAGAATCCTACATTACTGAAACCTGACATGTTCATGCTTCTTATGACACTCAGATTCAGCACTGTATTACAACTGTCATTTCTCTTACTCAATCACAAGTTGACTGAAAATGGGTGCGTATCTTATTTATCTTGGTGTATTTATTTCTCTAATCCTAAAAGTAGAAGATTCTAGACTTACTATAGTAACCATTTCACAGATATAAAAATAACAAATTATGTTGTGCACCTGAAACTAATACCGTTATATGTCAATTATACCACAATTTAAAAAAGAAAGATGCTCAATAAAGGCTGGTTGTATGAATGATCATTTTTACTTTTCAGAACATCCTGGAAGCTTCAATAACTTATTTTTAGTCTTACACTGCTATGTACTACTCTGACTCAGATATTACTTGGATTGTCTATGGACCACTCAAATTATTGATTTTGCTGGAAATACCATTCTGAAGTAAAAACCAAATATAATTCCCCTGGATAAAACTTTTTAAGGATTCCCTATCACCTACCAGTCAAAAGTCATAGCCCTGGTTTTCCAACCTTACCTCTAATTCTAGTTACCTGCTTCCAACTACCAAACTGGGTTTCCCTGGTGGCTCATGGTAAAGAATCTGCCTGTCAATGCAGGAGACGTGGGTTTGATCCCTGGGTCAGGAAGATCCCCTGGAGGAGGAAATGGCAACCCACTCCAGTATTCTTGCCTGGAAAATTCCATGGACACAGGAGCCTGGCAGGCTATAGTCCATGGAGTCACAAGAGTCGGACACAACTCAGTGACTAAACCACCAGAGCAACAAACAAGTAGGTGTAAGAAACTAGCCTCGTGGGACTTACTTACATTTTAGTGGGGGGAGATAAAAAATAAAGCTGACATTTTGTTAGATTTTTGTTAATTGCTCCGTTTTAATCTCTTTTGGTCATTTGTAGTTTATCCTTTTTAAATAAAATTTAAAAATCCAACCACACACACACACAAAGCTCTGAAAGTGCTCCGACTTAAGTGTGTAAGATGAATTAAACGACACAATTCTGGGGCAGCATCTTTTTTATCTTTTTATTTCTAGATGCATACCACAATGAAGGCACTCAATATCTTTTATAAAACCTGAGTCATAGCTAGCTTGGTCAAAAGAAGCTATGTGAGGTTTTCAGACAGCCCCAAAATATAACGTGTCAGCCTTGAGGCCTTACGCACATCATCTTAACAGTTAATGTTCTTTCTCTTACATACTGCCTCAGCATGTTTCCAACACAAAGTGCTTTAACAAGTCCTGTCACAAGGCACAATGTGTTAGGAAGAGATCCTCACATTTCATCCTAGAATAACTAAGTCTTTGCAGTTATCTTCAAGCTGCTTCACCCATGTTACTAAATCCTGGGCCATGATTATCTTCATTGTACAGATGAGGGAAGGAAGGATATAAAATGACTTGACTGAAGAGTCCCAGCAAGTCACTGAAAGAGCCTTCATTTTAAATATCCGTTCCTGTTCCTCTCTTCAAACCACCATTCTGAGAAACTCTCACTGCCAGCAGGCAGAAAAGAGCATCAAACTCATTATTAGCTTTTACTTGTTTAACTTGAATGAATAACAGAAGCTTCCTAGACCTGCAGGTTATGATAGCTGTAGGACACGAGATTTGATGGATTAAGTTTTGCTGACTGAATCCAAATTCATAAATCTACCTCTAACTTCTTCTAAATGTCAAAAGAGCATGAAGCAAACTTTAAAGGCATTTTTCTCTCTCTCTCCTGATCTCTAATTCTATCCAAGTTTGCTCAGTCCCCTAAATGTGTCAAGTCATACCTACCTTTTCAGTTCAGGATCCAGGCTGCCAGAATTTTCTCCTACTTAAACTGTAAACCAATCCCTCCTGAGCCAAGACACCTATCATTCCTAGCCAACTCTAGATCCAGACGCTAATCTGAACTGTTAGGGGAGCCCAGCAATTTTAAATTCCAGGCAGCCCCCCCCCGCCCTTACACCTCCGAACCACTCTGGGAAGAGTGCCTCTTCTAATCGTCGCCCCATTATGGGGTTCAGAAAAGGGAAATGTCAGCTCTCTCAGATTCAATAAAAACTATTATCCACGTTGCCATTAATGGTAATTTGGAGATCACAACTAGTAATGGAAGTAATAACCTAAAGATTCCCACGTTATACGTGCTGAGAAAAAAATTACTTAGCAGATGACATTTCCTAGCCCAAGTGACTTGCATAACTGGGCGATTGGAACAGGCTCGAAAGACAGCAGGAAGCTCACACTTCAGTTTACTGTACTTTACTACAGATTTCTACACCAAAACATCCTCACACACGCCAGCCTTGAGATGATGTAAGTTGTTGCCCTAGTCTTTTAACCAGACCGGTAGGGGGGTTCTCTTCCCCTGCAGCGGCCACCGACCACTCCTAACGACTGGCCCCTGCGGCTCGAGCTAACAACCCCGAAGCCCGCGAGCCCCGCAGCTCCTGCTCGGCGGACACTTCAGCCCCAAACTGGCCATCCCCTCCTCCTCCACGTCCCCGCGTCGCTCGTCATCCCGCGCCAGGCGCCACCCTCTCTCCATCCCGAAGAGGGTTTGGGGCTCCGCTCTGCGACGATCAGCGGGAGCGGTCCCCGAGTCGGCACCTACCTCCCACCTCCTCCTCCAGGCGCAGCCGGGGGGTCAACGCTCGCCCGCCTCCTCCAACGGCCCCAACGGCCGTGCCGAGGCTCCCGCAGAGAAGCGGGGCGCCGCGCCAGGTGCCGCCGCTCACCTCCGCGCCCGCCCTCCCGACCCCGGCCGGCGCCCGCCCGACCGCCTGCCCCAGTCCCCGCAGGCGCCGTCGCCCCTCCCCAGGAGGACGCGTCACAATCCCGGCGCCGGGTGAGGCTCTCACCTTCACGACCCCCGGCTGTGGCGGGGAAGCACCGCTCGGAGTCCTAGACCTGCTCGCGCAGCCCGGAGGGCCCGCACAGGCGCGGCTGCACGCTGAGCCCGGGCCGACGGCCCCGCCTCCACCTACGGCTCCCGCCTTCCCCGCCCCGGGCCGGGCTCCGCCCCACCCCTCGCGGCCACCTCCCCTGCTCCGCAGGTTCGCAAGGCCTAGCCGCTTCCCATTGGCTCCGCCAGTTGCTAGGCGATGAACAACAGCGGCCTGCATTGGTCCGGTGGCACCTCCAAAAAAACCCGGAGAAAAAGAAAACCTCATCCCTAGAGCCTGAGCGGGATGCGGGCGCAGCTGCGGCTCCCGGCACCTGTTACGCCCTGTGATTCACCCTGCCGAGTCCTGCTCTCCACCCCCTCCTCACACCCGCGGAGCTCGGGGCCCCGGGCTTCATGGGGCTAGGGGCGGGTGGCGGGGTCGTGGCTGCTTCAAAGCACATGTCCCCGAGCCCCTGTGAACCCCAGCACCCACTCGAGCAAAAGTGAAGCGCCCAGTAAAGCTCTGTGGGCTTGAAAAAGTGGGGGAAATAAACCAAACAACAGCCGGCACCCAGAATTAGGTCAGGCCCAGGGGAAGGGAGGTTCAAGCGCTGAGAGTCGATGCCAAGGAGAAAAGTTCATGTAAATTTAGGGCAAGAGTTGGACCCAGGCGGAAGACAGCGGGAAGTCTAAGAAAAGGCACTCGTGAATTAGAAGATTAAGCAAAACTGCCCCACACCCACTGATCAAAATATGCGCAAAGAAAATGTATGCCCGCTACTCCCTTAGCCAGGGTCATGGCTGCTCCTCCCGTGTTCCATGGCCTCCTAAAATTCTCCAGCGTAGATGAGAGGCCAGAAAAAGGAAGGAGATCAGATGGAGAAATCGCAGGCATATGAGTTGAGTTATAAAACAAAGACGTACTTGGATAGATTTTTTTTCTTTAAGTGAAGCCAAGAAATTTACTCAAGAGAGTAAAAACAGGTTTGGTATTTTAAGGAGGATCCTGAGAGCACTTTGAAACCAAAATACTTTTAGAGAAGGACAAGAATTGTTAAAACTGAAGAACAAGGGAGAAAGGAGTGCCTTCTTCCAGTTCACACACTTCTATCCAGCCCCAATCCTGGATGAAAGATCAAGGCGAGAACATGAACATGCCATGGCGACAACTTCAGAATCCAAGGTAACCTTCCTGTTACTTTGGCCTAAGCTGTCGTGAGGCCAGGACTGATGCAGGTAAGCATAGGTGAATGACAGGCCCTCCTTATAAAGAAAGACGCCACAGTGCAGGCTGGTGGTAAGGAAAGCCAATTATTACCAATAATTAATCGCTAACCCAGACAACTGATGAGACTAGAGGGGGGTTACCCCTGCTCTCGAGAAGAGTTCTGAAGTTTCAACTGTCCACCCCTCAAAACCCCACACCCCTTCCCATCTTAAGAAGCAAGTTCGTGTGACGTTTGTCTTTGAAGTAACACTTCCAGCTTCATTTTGACCATTTAACTGCCTCACTGTCAAAAGCAAGAGCTTACTATCCGATTAGCCAGAAGCATGGAGGTAGGCTAATTCAATAAGCTGCGTCTGCGACTTCCTGCTGTGGCCTAACAATTTACAGAGTAGGATTTTAAGAAGGCTTGGGTCAGAAGAAGGTGAGTTAGGAAAAGTTCTGGCTCTGCCCCTGGCCACAGGGGTGAATCAGACCTATCAAATTAAACCAGCGCTTTACTGTCTTGCTCTAGAGACCCACTTTCCACTCCTAAAAGTTATTGAGGGCCCCCAAAAGCTTTTGTTTATGTGGGTTATATGTATTAGTATTTACTATACTAAAATTAAAACAGAAATCTAAAAATACTTATCTAAAAAATAATTACATCTTATCATAAATAGCACATTTTAATGGAAAATAACCATATTTCCCCCTAAAATAGTAGCAAGAGTGGTGTTACTTTAAAAATTTGCAAATATCTATGATATCCAGCCTAATGGAAGAAAACTGGATTTTCAAATCTGCTGCATTCAATCTGTTGCACTATTTCAGGTGGCCCCTGGAAAACTCCATTGTACCCTCAGAATGGGAGTTTTTAAAAAAAAGGCAAATAACATTTTAATGTTAGAATAGTTTTGACCTTGCAGACTCCCTGAAAGGGTCTTGGGGATCAGCTCTTAACACCCTCTCCCCTTCCTCAGATTAATGCTCTGAAAGCCACCAGTCTAGACAGGTCTTGCTTCTCTGTCCCCCTTTGTCAGTGACTGTTTTAGGAACTAAGCGTGTGGTGTGAACATAATGGGAAGGTGGGGAAAAGGGACTCGAGGGGGAGGGTTTTATTTCTGAGAGCCCCTAAAAAGTTTTTTCCTTACTTCTTGCCTTGGCTATCTTCCAGTTAGCAAGATATGTTTCAACCTATGGTGGTACATCCTGAAACAATGAGCAAAGAAAATATAGGAATGGTAACCTAGAACCAAAAGGTCACTGAGTGGCTAAGTTAACCTACCCTGGCTCTGCATACCTTATGACCACTCACGTATGACATAGTAAGTGGCCTGATGCCCAAGCCATTTTGGGTCAGGTATGCAATTCCTTGGGGCTTCTCCAGTGGCTCAGAGGAAAAAAATCTCTCTGCAACACAGGAGAGCCAGGAAATACGGGTTTGATCCCTGGATTGGGAAGATCTGGAGGAAGGCTTGGCAACCCACTCCAGTATTCTTGCCTGGAGAATCCCATGGACAGAGGAGCCTGGTGGGCTACAGTTCGTAGGGTCACAAAGAATCAGACACGATTGAAGCAATTGAGCGATCATGGGTTGCAGTTTCTTGCAGCCAAGAAGATCCTGGCTAATGTACAGGATAAAGATAAAGAACTTGGCTGCAGCCTGAAAATGGTCTAAGGGCACTTTGGGCCCAGAGACAATGGAATTGGGCCTAATAGGACTTTGCTCTAAAGGAAACAAAGGGGAAAGACATGATCTGGAATGTTTCTTAATGTTTAACTGTGGTTACTTTCCCCTTTCCTGGCAAAATTAGGAGATTGATTATCAGGTGGTGGTGTTTTCCAAAAAACATAACAACTTCCATCCTTGTTCCTCTGTAGTCTTTATCACAGTGGTCAGAATAATATGTCATGCCCCTTTTCTGCTTTGTTTCCTTCAGTCAGTGTTAAAGTCAAATTTCCTTCCATGGCTACAAGTTTCTTATCACTTGCCCTCCATCTCCTTACCTCTCTGATCTTGTAACCTACAACTCTCTCCCTTACTCAACCATTAGCCACCACAGTGCTCCTCATCCTTGCCAGGACTTTCCTACCTTAGAACCTTTGCACTGTTAGTCAGTTTGATGTTTCTTGTCCTTAATGTTTATATTACTTATCGCTGCCCTTTCAGATCTAACCAAAGTCACCTTCTTTGTGAGGCCCAACCTAACAACATTATTTAAAATTGGAAGCCCCCCCGCCCCAGCTTCCTAAAGCTCTCTCACCTTGCTCTTTATATAATCTTCAACCATATTGAAGATTATATTAATCTTGAACTTCTGAATTAACAGAGTTCACTTAGTCTTATTTGTTGTTTGTTTTTTACTACTTTACTAGATTGTAGATCGAATTACTTTACTAGAATGTAAGCCCAGCAGGGACAGGTTTTGTCTCATTGTTCACTGGTGTGTGTGTGCCCAGTCACGTCCAACTCTTTGTGACCCCATGAACTGTAGCCCACCAGGTTCCTCTGTCCCTGGAATTTTCCAGGCAAGAATACTGGAGTGGGTTGCCATTTCCTTTTCCAGAAGATCTTCCCGACCCAGGGATCGAACCTGAGTCTCACCTCCTGCATTGGCTGGAGGATTCTTTACTACCACTGAGCCACCTGGGAAGCCTTCACTGATGTATGCCCGGTACCTAAAACAGTGCCTGGCACTTAGTGATTAGTGCTCAATAATTACCAGTGAATAAATATAACTTTAAATGGATGTTTTTCATTTCAAATAAACCACCTTGTCCAAGTATGTACATGTTCCTATGATGCTGCTTAAAAGTATCACATTTGTAGACATGGAATTTTTGAAAAGAATTCTTTCTTTGAGAATAAATCTGATTTTTGGAATGATCCAAAAGTTATTCAAAGCCAAATCTGATGAACACATTCTGGAGTCATGTTAAAAATGCCAAAACCTGTGTTTTCCAACTAAGTTACTGCATTTGGGTGGATAGGGAAAGGTCAAAAAACAAAATGTGTTTGATTTTCTAAGACAGTAAAGTGACTGTGAACATAATTTCAAAGAGGAGTTCTAAAAATAACACTAGTAGCAAGTTGCAGGAAGAGTGTACATATATTTTAAGCTCTATATGTTTCAGTGTATGTGTGAGTGAATCTCTTCCAACATGTCTGGTCTACAGACTTCCGTTCTTGCCCTTACTTTTTTTCAAAATGGAAGATCAGATTCTCTCTGCTGCCCTCCCCTTCAATTAAGACTCTTTCATGGCCTTATAGTGTTAAATGAAATTGACCTTCCTACCCAGATTTTGCATGATCTGACCCCTATACTCCTCTTGGAATGCTTACTTTGGTATACTAAAGTGATATACTATATGTAGTGGCCCTCTTTTTTCTTGTCTGGCCCTTTGAACCTGCAATTCAGTCTGCTGGAAGGTTCTCCTAACAAGAGTTCAACACTGTGACTTTTTTTTTCCATCATTGAGATCCCACTTCCATATATCCCATGTCTGGTTTGTCTACTTATTTGCTTGCTGACTATCTGTTTCCTCCTGCTAGAATGTAAACCCCATGAAGGCAGGGACCTTGTTGATCATATTTGCCTCTGTAGCCCCAACCTCTTCATGCCTTCACTGGACAGTTGCTAACCATACTGTTAAAAGTGAAATTGCTTTACATTGTATTAACTCCTGTGATATATGAATTTTTATAAGTATGTATTATTATAATTTTAAAGTATTTTAATTTTGCTGAAATAAACAGGCTCTGATTTTTACATGTAGTAAATTAATAATCCACTCCATATTTACTTATTTTTGTTCTTCAGAAACCAGTTTTTCAAATACCCCAGTAAGCATTCAGGTCACATTGCTTCTAATAACATGTATCTTCAAATCTGGATAATAATGGGCCAACTTATAAAGGCTTTCTGGTGTAATTCGTACCATCTGGATTATTTCAATAGCAGCAACAGTTTCTGGATCTAGTGAGGAACATTGCTTGTCAGGGCCTGTGTGTTATAACAGATGAGGAGAAGGGCTGAGTCACCTCTCCTTCAGGGCCCCGCTTTCGTCACTTCTGTGCCCTGGCCAGAACTGTCTTTCGAGGGGTGACAGAGTGGAAAAACAAAGTCTCACTAGATTCCGTACTAGGAACTTTCGTATCCATAACCTCATTTTATTCACAAGATCAACTTAAGCTGTTTGTAATTAACTACAAAATATAGGACAAATTCCAAAGGCCCTGAGACTTCAGAGTCCTCACTGTGGGCCGGAGTGGCCAGGGATTTCTCCATGGAGGAGAGGGAAAGGGACTAGGGCCTTGGGACAATCTTGACACTGCAAGCCTGACAGTAGGCAGAGACCAGACCATTTTTAGGTCTGCTTCCTGGTCTAAAAGGTGGCCTTACTCTTAGCTGTGCTTGGCTCCTCTAGCTCCTGAGTGAGTCTCTGGATCATGCTACATTTCCAAAGATGATTCATTTCTGGCCAATCCCATTGGATTTAGGCCAGTAATAGTTGAGCTTGAAATGAGTCCTATGCCATTTATAAAGTGCTGGCTGAGTTTGCAGAAAAAGCAGACCACTATAGTTCCCTCTTCTTCTCATCTCCACCCAGGTGAAGATTCTCAGAAAACTATCCATTACCCATCCTGCTGCTTGTCACTACCCTACCCCCATCCTGCCCCACCACCACACACAAACACACAGAACAGCAGACAAAATGCTTGATCATCTTCTAGGAATTTCACTCTTGGTGCTTTAGATTTTTGTCTGGTGTGCTGAATGTTTTGCTCTATCATTTCTTTTAAAGTGGATTTTTTTTTATTTGTTAAGGGTTTTGTTGTTGTTGTTGATTTGTTTGTTTTTGAGCCTAGTGATTTTTACCAAGCTCTAACTCCGATTTTCAACTTTCTATTTGTCCTAAAATTGATTTATTAAGTTTAAAATACATCATGTAAAATTTGATTTTGCATAAATCACTCCAACAGTTAATAAGGTGCTATCATAGAAAACTAATCAGGTACCAACCAGAGTAGTTCTCAAACCCTGTATTTCCAAAAGAGAAGTATCCCTCCCTTAGGAAATGCAGTGAGTGCACATACAAAGCATACAAGCACAGAAACACTGCACACAGCTTACCTTGCTGACTACAGTGACCTCCAAAGCTTTCTCATACAGAGCAGTTTGGCTCAGTCCACATTTCTAAACTTGCAAATTTAAACACCGAGCATTGAGAGGACAACAAAAGAGACTCCAAGGAAGTAGGAAGACCCAAAATGACCCAAAGGAAGTATAAATGACCCAAAATGTTTTTTAGTTATACTGAGATCTATTTAAAAACCACACAGCACAAAGATCCAGCCTTAACTTGAATAGTTGTGACATCATTCAACACCAAAGCACCCTTTTATTGCACATAGTCTTAGTTTTCCTGCTCTTATTTTAAAATTTCCTTAACTGTTTAATGAATACTTATTAAATGATTACCATGTAAGAGACTGAGAGATTTTAAGTCCTTGCTCACTACAAGAGGGCTTCCCTGGTGGCTCAGATGGTGAAGAATCTGTCTGCAACGCAGGAGACCCATGTTTGATCCCTGGGTCAGGAATATCCCCTGGAAGAAGAAATGGCAACCCACTTCAGTATTCTTGCCTGGAGAATCCCATGGACAGAGGAGCCTGGTGGTCTACAGTTCATGGGGTTGCAAACAGTTGGACATGACTGAGCAACTAACAACTGCCTTCTTTCTTCTTTCACTACAAGAACTCAGAGTTTCCCAGGAAGACAGAATGATCCATCAACACTTGAGTCTGACTGCCTGGACTGAAATGCTGTCTAGTCCACTTGGGTCCATGTTGACATCACTGAGCTCCCAAGTCCACCTGGGGTTTTCTTCCTCTGGGCATTCTGTTTAGTAAACAATAAGTGCTTCATGGTCTACGGCACTTCTAGTTAGGTTGTTTGATTATTGCAGCCAAATATGATACATTGAAAAAAGAACTTTCGTGAAATGATCTAAGGGTGTGATATTTCATTTTATTGGTACAAATATATTCAGCTGCCACATGTGAAAATAGTCAAGTGAGCAAAAAAGTCAATGAGAAATGAAGTATAGGAGTTATTTACAGAGGGCTGAATGAAATAAAGAAGCAGCAAGAACATGTGGGACTCTGTCTTTGCTTTGAACTGTAACTGTGTATCTTGGATATTAACATTTTTCTAAATTTTATTTTTTCTTTACTGATTTAACTAGGCCAGAAAAATTAAGACACTTTGATAAATACAGCTTTTCATGAAATAATTTGCTATTCTGAAAATTTTAGGCTTCAGCTCAATGTCTTCTGGCTAGTCATTATGTTATATATATATTCCAACAAACGTCATATGTAAATAATGTATTTAGAAATCAAGTCATAATCTAAGTGTACTAGTGAAGCTAGATATTTAAAAAATAAATCTATTTGCATAATGAATGACACTTTTGTAGGAAAAATAATCTCCTTATTCATCCAGTCTATAAGATTATATTTTAATATGTTGGATTTTCTTAAGAGAGTTCTGCTTATCCTTACTTCCTAAGCTCAGTTTGTTGGGTTGTTTGTTTGTTTTTCTCTGTTTTTTGGCCACAGCATTTGGCATGGGAAGGTCCTAGTTCCCCAAAAGAAATTGAACCCATGCACTCGCTGTGTAATGAAAGTATGGAGTCAACCACTGGACCATCAGGGAAGTCCCTTCACTTAATTATTTAAAATCCAGACTTCTGTGTACTATTTTAATGAAGAGTTTCTGTAATATGAATCTCAGTACAGAAGACAAAGATGTTGCAATCAACAAACCAATTTTTATCCTTTTATTCTGCAACTGGCAATGCAATTTTGTCTTAGTAATAAATTTCCATTTGATCTCATTATTTCTATTTCACTAGGTAAAGTTTTTTGTTTTGTTTCTTTCTACATTCTCAGTGAAGAAGAAATCTGAAAGCTTGATTCCTGGTGGATTTTATTTTCTGCTTTGTAAACCTCTATCAATGATATCATCAAACAATTGTTCAAATTGAAATACAGTGGAAAAAAAAAACAGAAGAGAATCCTCTGTATATGGGTTAAAACACCCCATAAAAATTCAGAGTTGAAAAACTTAGATATCAATTAAAATATAGTATTGATTTAGAGTAACTGCTTAAGGCTTACAATAGTGAGTGAATCTTCCTGTCCCTTTAAAAAGAAAAGCCATTGCATTCTGCTTGCTGAGCTCTCTTGGATTTATTTTATCTTAGCAGCTGTTCCTGAAGTCACTGTTATTCAAATGAGGGTTTTCAAACTCTTTGTTGTGTTTTTCCATAACTTATGGTATAAGCTATCAAATTTAGAATGGGTGGAGGCGAGGACAATTAGAAATACAAGAGAAATAAAGTAATATTGAAAAAAATCTCTAATTTTCATTTAACAAAGACTGTTGAGTATGATGTCCTGAAGCCCCAGTGTTAGTAGCAAGGCAAAACCCCTGAACCTCAAAGCACCAGAAGTTTGGATGGTATATTTAGTAATAGTGTGTGTGTGGGGGAAGATATCCTGAATGGAAATAATGGGACTTTTTGTGGTTATAAAAGATGGGGAAAGAGCACATCAAACACTTTTCTTGCCACTTCAAAATAAGATTATAAATTTTACCTAACATAGGCTATGCTTTGATCTAGAAAGAATAACTTTATAACTCATATACCTTTTGTTTCTTTTATTTTTGTTGTTGTTGTTTTCTCAAGAGGTAGCATAAGCCTGCAAACTCTGGACACGGAACCTGGCTTTGCCTTATACTTGTACTTTTCATTGAATTTACAAATTAAATGATTAGCTTTGCTAAGAGCAAAGTATATATGGAATTTTAATTTATTTAGGACTCAGTCATATGAAACTCATTTCTAGTCATGTATAATCATTTCCTAGTATGCATGTCAATGATTTGAGTAATTATTGTCAAACAGTATTCTAAGTGCTTACATATTAATTCTTCAAATTCTCAATACAACCCTATGAGGTAGGTATTATTATTGCCTTTATTTCTAAATTTGTAATTAAGAAATTACGTAGAGGTTAATTTGCTCAAGAATACCCTGCTAGGAAATTTCAGAGTTAGGATTTACAGAGCTCTTATCTTAACCACCATGTCATACCCAGTATTTAGGACTGCCTTCACCTCTCATTCTCCACTCATTTTTGTTCAAATGCCTGCTGACTATTGAATAGAAATCTTCAAACCAGGATAACCATATCTGCCCATGTATATGAAGACTCTCCAGTAGTACAGAGCATGGATAGTTTTAAGGGACTCAATTCCACATTCTTAACTTTCTTTTTTAAAAAATATTTATTTATTTATCTGCTGCACCAGGTCTTAACTATGGGATGTGGGTTCTAGTTCCCTTACCAGGGACTGAACCCAGGCCCCCTGCATTGGGAGCACAGAGTCTTAGCCATGGACTACCAGGGAAGTCCCTCAACTTTCATTCCTATACCTTCCTAAGATTTATCTGCCTGAAAACATGCTTGCAATCTCTTTTCCATACCTCCCCTTTTTTAAAAACAATTTCCATTTTCCCATTTAACATAAGAAAATCTTTCTTCTTACAAATTCCACGTCATACTGTGGTGCATTGACCTTAGTTGCACAAAACATGGAAAATTAGAAGCCTTTGTGAGTGCTGAGAAAAGGGATGACTGTGATGACTGGAAAACAAAAGCGTTACCTGCTAGAGCACTAAAAATAATTTAAATGGCTTTAGTTCCGATTTCAACTTGAAGGAGGCCAAGGTGCCATTTTCTTCAGTCCTCTGAAATCCAGGTTTATCTGACACCAGCTGCCTCACCATGTCACCTAAGTTAGACCCTAAGGAGACAAAGTTATATACCTGAGGGGCACCCATGGAGAAGTCTGTGCCACGTCTATCCTGGCTCCCAAGCTCGGCTCCCTGGGTCTGTCTCCAAAAGAGGTTGGTGATAACATTGCAAAAGCAGCTGGTGGTTGGAAGGATCTGAGGACTACAGTGAAGCTGATCGTTCAGAACAGACAGGCCCAGATTGAGGTGGTACCTTCTGTGTCTATCCTGATCATCAAAACCTTTAAGGAGCAACCAAAGGACAGAAGGAAGCAAAAAATTATTAAGCACAGTGGAAACATCGCTTTTGATGAGGTCATCCACATTGCCCAGCAGATGCAACACCAGTCTTTAGCTCCAGAATACTCTGGAACCATTAAAGAGATCCTGGGGATTGCCAGGTCTATGGGCTCTGATGTGGATGGCGGTCATCCTCATGACATCATAGACGAATCCAACAGTGGTGTGGTGGAATGCCAGCTGGTTAAGAACTGCAAAGGAACATAATTCAATAAAGGGTTATTTGACAACCAGTAGGAAGAAAAAATACTTTAAGGAACAGATCATCACATGATTTTTGGCATATAGTTGAAAGCAGTTCAAGGAACTGAGTAACAGGGCTACAGCAAATCCCTTCAGTTCCCATCTACTTACTTCTGTGAACAAACTGCTTCAGCAATTATATCTATAAGAACAGTATCAAACTCATGATTAGAGTTGGGGTGAAACTCAATATTACTCTATAATACTCATCCCCAAATCCACTAGGGAAAAAAGGCCCCTCCATTTTTCTAACATGTTTTATTTTTATGCTTAAAAATAGTTATCAATTTGTAATATAGCCATGTTTGATCAGTTATGTACTGCTAACAATTTTAGTGGCAACTCCATCCTGAGACAAAACAAGGACCTTAAAGTTACCAGAAAGCAAAATTATGTAAATATGTAGTTTGAAAAATGATGCAGTCATCAATACAAATTTTTCAAGTACGAAAATATGCAATAAAATAGCAGTCTGTGGGAGCAATGGAAATATGGAAATGAAAACATGAGTTCAAGAAGAAGAAGAAGGAACAATGTAAATTTTCTGGCTGTTAAAGAATAGCTAGGTCACATATATTTAAAAGGAATAATGTTGGGTAAAAAAAGTACTATGGGATTTAGACTCTTTGGGGTAACTTTAAAAGAATGAGCTAACAGCTTTATTTTAAAATATCATGAATTGCATGCAATATGCTGGAAATGATGCTCTGCAAATGTACACTGAAAAATTACAGGTGGCAACATAGAAATACAGGAAGGATGCAAATTTTTCAAAATTCTTTCAGGGAGGTATGTGAGCAGAAAGTTTGAAGACCACTGATCTTGAAGCCACAAAAGATCTCCCCCGGGGTACTTAAAATTTGGTCCAAGTAATCATTAACACTACCATTTTACATATTAAAAACATGGTTGCTGTGTAAAATAAAATGCCCTTAGTCACTGCTCTGTGCCCTGGATATTCAGCAAATGCTAGCAAATGAGAACTGAATATACCACTTCACGTTGTCATGGGTACATTTCCTGTGCTAGTCTAGCATTTCTAAAGAGGGCTACTGTGTATAACTATGTCCACCATACTGCATATGTTTTAGGAAAACAATAAAATAAAGCATAGCTTTTAAGATCGGAGAAGGCAATGGCACCCCACTCCAGTACTCTTGCCTGGAAAATCCCATGGACAGAGGAGCCTAGTGGGCTGCAGTCCATGGAGTCGCTAAGAGTCGGGCACGACTGAAGCGACTTAGCAGCAGCAGCAGCAGCTTTTAAAATAAACGTGCCAGAAGATTCTCCTGTGATTTTTCTATCTATATAAGCCTAGTCCATGAGCTCCTTAGGCTAAATATTTTCCAAACCCAAATTTAGGACCCATGATCTGATATGTGAAAGTGTCCTTTGAAGGTTAGACAGCTTACTGGAAATCAGAAATTTCCTGAAAATCCAGGGACTCAGGTCAAAATAAGTAGATATGATCCACATCACATCTACTATCTCAAAGTGAAAGTCTTATAACTTATTCTAGTACCAAACTTGGACTCTAGAAAGCATGGATTCTCATTTTATTCTGCTACTGATCCTCAATAAATCTTCTTTGGGCTTCGTTTTCTTCATGTGTAAAAGAAGTGCGATTGCTTACTTATTTTTTGTTCCTTTTCTGTGCAGAAGATTTTTTTTCATTCATTAATTCAACAAGCTTTTACTGAGCACCTGCCATGTACCAAATTCAAAGGTGAATGAGACAAGTAAGTCCCTTCCCTCAAGGTGCTTCCAGGCAATGAGGACATTGAGACTGTTAATTTAACACCGACTGATAAATGCTGTAACAGAGGAGTGTGGAAAGGTATAGATAGCGGTGGCTAAGTGGAGGGAAGTGTCAAGTTAATGAAGACTTCATGCAAAACCAAACTCTGAAATGTATCTCTTTTTTTGGTCCATCTCATGTTTTAAATTTTTTAAAATTTTCATTCCTTTTAGTTATTTTTCTTCTTTTAATTTATTTTTAATTGGAGGATAATTGCAAAGTTGTGTTGGTTTCTGCCATACAACTCGAATTACCCAGAAGTATACATATGTCCCCCTCCCTTGAGCCTCCCTCCCACCCCCTCAAAGATGTAGCAATACATCCATATGATGTAAAATTCAAAATGTATAAAAAGGCATGCTGTGAAAAGTTTCCCTGTATCTTCCCTTCACCAGCCTAGTTTCTCTCCTCCAACACAATCAGGGCTGCCAATTTCTTATATATTCTTCCAAAGATTTGAATCATGTCTTAAAAGAATAGGTGTAAGATAATCAAGTAAAAAGAGACGGAGGGAGCATTGCAACAAAGGGAACAAGCAGAGCTTGGGCCTTTGGGGCCGCAGGGCAGTGCTCTGAGGGGTGTTTCCGTGCTAAGTTTGGATCTGATCATGAAGTATTAGGACAGCCATCGTGCTGAGCAGAGGTGGTGCCTGATTTAAAAAATGATTTAGAGCACTCTGGCAGAAACGAGGAGAACAGATTGGAGAGAGGTGAGATAGATGAGGGAGACCAGTCAGGAGGCAAGCGTGATAATCCAAAAGTACTAATGAGAAACTAAGGCAGGACAGAATCGGTCAGCGTTGGAGAGGGGCCACCACCGAGTTACTAAGGAAGAAGGATGAACAGCATTACTGGATCAATTGGATTCCAATGGATTTAATTCCCGTCTG
The DNA here is from genome assembly GCF_910594005.1 of Cervus elaphus. Taxonomy (NCBI): domain Eukaryota; kingdom Metazoa; phylum Chordata; class Mammalia; order Artiodactyla; family Cervidae; genus Cervus; species Cervus elaphus. The sequence goes on along the minus strand of NC_057834.1, from coordinate 81,520,911 downwards.
TTTCCACCCAAGAATTGCCTGAGTCAAGTTCTAAGAATAATTAGACATAATTATACACACACACACACCCCGCATTGAAGCACTGAAGCAGTCACCAGGGTATTCCATATTGTCCTAGATGTTAATCTCAGTGAGGTCGAGAGGTCCAAGCTTCCCAGGTCAAATTTCATCACTTAAATTTTTATCCCTGGGCTTCCCTGGTGGCTCAGTGGTAAAGAATTCACCTACCAATGCAGGAAGCCAGGAGTTTGATCCTTGGTCATGGGAAGACCCCACGTGCTACGGAGCTACTAAGCCCGTGTGTGGGAACTATTGAGCCTGTGCTCTAGAGCCTGAGAACTGCAACTGCTGAGCCCGCGTGCCACAGAGCCTGTGATCTGCAGCAAGAAAAGCCACTGCAACGAGAAGACTGAGCACCGCAACTAGAGAGTAGCCCCTGCTCACTGCAACTAGAGGAAAAGCGAAAAATCCTTGCAGCAACAAAGACCCAACACAGGCAAAAATAAAATATAAATAAATGATGAGTTAATTTTTTTTAATCCTTATACCGCTCTGTCATCAGAAAAATCCTCTGTAACCACACTCTTCTCTGAACAGCCCCCTCACTTTCTATGAATTGTTCTGAGGGAAACCTGGTGTTTCCTGAGGATACTGCATTCCCTGCAGCCCTCGTGAGTGATGGCCGGTTTTCCTTCACCTCATGCACCACTGGATGAGGTGATCAGGGTTCCAAGTCATTGTCTCTTTCTTGCCGTCCCCTGACAGCTTCACTGAAGCTCATGCTCTGAAGGTCACCTCCAGACCTTTTGCTGTGGTCTCTTCCTGTCCTACTGGTCTTTCCCACACGTTCTTCAGAGATTTCAGCACCAGGTTTACTGTCTTTCTCTCCCATTCTGCTGTCATTATTCTTGGTGATTTCAATATCCACACGGCTGGTACATCCAATCTCATGGACTCTCTATTCCTCAACCTCTTTACCTCCAGTGATCTTTTCTTCTACCACTCCACTCCAGCCAACACCCCCCACAGTTATCCTTAGTTCTTGTCATTTATAATGACTGCCTCCTCTCAATTGTCTCAGTGTCAAGCATTTTACTTCTACATCCAGCTCATCCCCTCAGCTCAAAAAATTCTTCCACTCTACCAGGCGCTTTGTTCTTCTGACCCTATTGCCTTTTCACTGTTTATTTCCATCCCTCAGGCCCTCATTCTCTCCTTACCTAACTTAAATTCCATGGTCCTGCATTATAATTACTCCTTTAAATCTGCTGTTACCTCTTTCAACCTTTTATTGCTTCCATTATATCATTCTTTAAAAAATCCTGACTCTAGGAATAGTCCTGTCTCTACCTTCTCTGTTTCTGCTCTTGAGAATCTAAATATACCTCAAGAAAAAAATTGATTATGCTGACATCAGACCTTAAGTTGACTGTTACTGCTGATTGTTGATTCTTCTGTATTTTCCTAGTCTATTTATTTGACTCTCCCAGGGCTATTTCTTTCACAAAACTCCATCACCTTCCCTCTATTTCATTGACCATTGCTCTCAGAGAAATATAAGCAGCAAGAGAAACTGTCACATTCCAACGCCCCTCCTTCTTGCATCTGTTCCCGTATGCCATCTTTTCCTTCTATTGCAAGGAGTGAGCCGTTCAGTCTCTGCCTACCATCCCGTTCACTGGTGCACTGGATTCCAGTCCCCACTATTCCCATGGTTACCTCACTGTCCTTCTATACATACGTTCAATGTGTTTCCTCTCTGTTGAGTCATTCTCATTAATGAACAAACAACACTGTTAAAAACATTACTCCCCAAAAAAAAAAAAAAATTACTCCCTTGACTTCATATTTCCTCCAACTACCACCTCATTCTTTTCCTTCCCTTTACAGAAAAAATTCTGTCTGTGCTCAGCATCTCTACATCTTTACCTCCTATTTGAATCAGCCTTTAACCAGGCTTACATTCAATCATGGGTGCAGGTAGCCCCTGAGTTACTTATTATGGCTTTTCACCAAAGAGAGATGAGAATTGGATGTATTCCAGAAAATTCTGAGAAGAGACTTTGTTTCAGCTTGGTTGATGTGCCTACTCCTTGAACTAATCACCGTGTTATGAGATATGTGGTCACATAGCTTAGTCTGGATCATCGTTTAACATCCTCTGCCAGAGGCAGAATTACCATGATTGGCAGTTACAGTGGAACCACACGAAGTAAATGAGGAGCAGTTAAGGAGTGGTGCTCTTACCAAAGAGAAAGGGACCCAGGATAAACGTAAAAAACAGATACCCTAATAAAGTTCCAAAGGTGGAATGGGAGCCTGGAACTGGGTGGCAGACAAATCCTAGAGGGATGACTGCCGTATAATTTAGATCACAGTTCATTCCATAACAAAGCAGAGTAGGCGAAATAAATTTCAATGCTTTATCTGATCACCTGGGCTTCCCTGGTGGCTCAGTGGTAAAGAATCTACCTGCCAATGCAGGAAATGAGGGTTTGATCCCCAAATAGGGAACATTCCCTGGAAAAGGAAATGGCAACCAATTCAGTATTCTTGCCTGGAAAATCCCATGGACAGAGGAGCTGGTGGGCTACAGTCCATAGGGTCACAAAAGAGTCTGACACAACTTAAAGACTAAACAACAATCCAATCATCTATAAAATATAAATAATAAAAATAATTTTAAAAGTATTTTTCTAAAATAATATTAGGCAAAGTCTCTATAAAGTAAAACTTAGAAAAAGACAAAAGAATCTAGCTTGTGTTGCAAACTGGCAACATATCCAAATCAGAGCAAGACAATTAAGTTTTACTCATCATTGTCATAAGAAATAAAGGTTTAAGTTCAGCACACTTTAAATTTAGCACACTTCTTGCAAACCCAGAGTAGGAAATAAAAAACACGAACACATTCTAAAATATTCAAACAAATCTCATTTGTTTAGTGTAATGATAATTGTTGACAAAACGCCTCTTTTCTCAACTATATTAAACAAAACAAAACAAACGAAATAAAATAGGGAAAAAAAAAAAAAAAACCTCCTGGAGATTTTGAGACAATAAAGTTCTCAGAACTGCCGTTCACATTTATGTAATATGATGAACTATTTATAATCCCAGCATTTTCAGAATTCAACATATTTAAATGTTGCTACCTGATTTTACAAGCCAAGAGATTTAAAGCTAGAACTGCAAGCAATATGGATAGACTAGTCAAACCCAGACCAGATGGCTCTTTAATGCTTTTTAAGTAGGCTGGTGGTAACATCGTGCTATCTGAAGACCCAAAATAGCACTTCAAAAATCTCTCTTTTATCTAAGAGACTTGGTGCCTGAAACCCCACCTTTAGCAATTGGGGAAGGCTAGAGGATATATCCTGGAGGAGGGCATGGCAACCCACTCCAGTACTCTTGCCTGGAGAGTCCCCATGGACAGAGGAGCCTGGCGGGCTGCAAGTCCATGGGGTCGCAAAGAGTTGGTCACGACTGAGTGACTAACACACACACACCCACCTGTACTTAGTCGCTCAGTTGTGTCCGGCTCTTTGAGACCCCACAGACTGTCTCCCACCAGGCTCATCTGTCCATGGGGATTCTCCAGCCAAGGATACCGGAGTGGGTTGCCATGCCCTCCTCCAGGGGATCTTCCTGAACCCAGTTCTCCCACATTGCAGGTGAATTCTTTACCATCTGAGCCACCAGGGAAGCCCTAAAGTTATATTATTATGCCCCTCCTCCCAAGTTTTCTGATCCAGTCTTTAAAGGCATGGGGTCATGCTGATTTTCAATTGTAGAGCAAATTTCATCTATTCATAAGGGTTTTAGACTGAGTGACAACCTTCTGATGTCCCTGTGGGTCCAGCAATATTCACCAATTTCTACTTCTGACTACATCAATATTTTCCTTCAAAAGCTGACATTCAAACCCAAAATGTGCTCCAGTAATATGGTTCTGGGTTTTGATTTCTTCAAGCTTCTTTCTGCTTGCAAACTTATTTGTTAGAAACTGGAACTCAGATGCAATAAAAATAACTGTACTCTCCAAAAAGATAAAATAGATCTGAAGCTACATGCAACAGGGAAGTATTTATAACAAAGTCAGGTTACTGGAATTATTCATAACAAAGATAGTTTAAAGATGTATTTAGCTGAGTAGCACATATCTGCCTTACGTAATAGTTTGGAGAGGCTTTAAAGTTCATTAAAGAGTTTTGAAGTCAAATGAGTGGTAGAAGTCAACGGGGCTGCTGCTGCTGCTAAGTTGCTTCAGTCGAGTGAGACTCTGTGTGACCCCATAGACAGCAATCCATCAGGCTCCTCTGTCCCTGGGATTCTCCAGGCAAGAACACTGGAGTGGGTTGCATTTCCTTCTCCAATGCATGAAAGTGAAAAGTGAAAGTGAAGTTAATCAGTCGTGTCCGACTCTTTGCTACCCCATGGACTGCAGCCTACCAGGCTCCTCTGTCCATGGGATTTTCCAGGCAAGAGTACTGGAGTGGGTCCCATTGCCTTCTCCGGAAGTCAACGCTTCAGTTCAGTTCAGTCACTCAGTCATGTCCGACTCTTTGCGACACCATGAATCGCAGCACGCCAGGCCTCCCTGTCCACACCAGCTCCCAGAGTTTACCCAAACTCATGCCCATCGAGTCGGTGATGCCATCCAGCCATCTCATCCTCTGTCGTCCTCTTCTCCTCCTGCCTCCAATCCCTCCCAGCATCAGGGTCTTTTCAAATGAGTCAACTCTTTGCATGAGGTGGCCAAAGTATTGGAGTTTCAGCTTCAGCATCAGTCCTTCCAGTGAACATCCAGGACTGATCTCCTTTAGGATGGACTGGTTGGATCTCCTTGAAGTCCAAGGGACTCTCAAGAGTCTTCTCCAACACCACAGTCCAAAAGCATCAATTCTTCGGCGATCAGCTTTCCTCACAGTCCAACTCTCACATCCATACATGACCACTGGAAAAACCATAGCCTTGACCAGCGGACCTTTGCTGCCAAAGTAATGTCTCTGCCTTTTAATATGCTATCTAGGTTGGTCATAACTTTCCTTCCAAGGAGTAAGCGTCTTTTAATTTCATGGCTGCGTCACCATCTGCAGTGATTTTGGAGCCCCCCAAAATAAAGTCTGACACTGTTTCCACTGTCTCCCATTCTATTTCCCATGAGGAGATGGGACCAGATGCCATGATCTTAGTTTTCGGAATGTTAAGCTTTAAGCCAACTTTTCCACTCTCCTCTTTCACATTCATCAAGAGGCTTTTTAGTTCCTCTTCACTCTCTGCCATAAGGATGGTGTCATCTGCATATCTGAGGTTATTGATATTTCTTCCAGCAATCTTGATTCCAGCTTGTGCTTCTTCCAGCCCAGCGTTTCTCATGATGTACTCTGCATGTAAGTTAAATAAGCAGGGTGACAATATACAGCCTTGACGTACTCCTTTTCCTATTTGGAACCACTCTGTTGTTCCATGCCCAGTTCTAACTGTTGCTTCCTGACCTGCATACAGGTTTCTCAAGAGGCAGGTCAGGTGGTCTGGTATTCCCATATCTTTCAGAATTTTCCACAGTTTATTGTGATCCACACAGTTGAAGGCTTTGGCTTAGTCAATAAAGCAGAAATAGATGTTTTTCTGGAATTCTCTTGCTTTTTTGATGGTCCAGCAGATGTTGGCAATTTGATCTCTGGTTCCTCTGCCTTTTCTAAGACCAGCTTAAACATCTGGAAGTTTACGGTTCACATATTGCTGAAGCCTGGCTTGGAGAATTTTGAGCATTACTTTACTAACGTGTGAGATGAGTGCAATTGTGTGATAGTTTGAGCATTCTTTGGGATTGCCTTTCTTTGGGATTGGAATGAAAACTGACCTTTTCCAGTCCTGTGGCCACTGCTGAGTTTTCCAAATTTGCTGGCATATTGAGTGCAGCACTTTCACAGCATCATCTTTCAGGATTTGAAATAGCTCAACTGGAATTCCATCACATCCACTAGCTTTGTTCGTAGTGATGCTTTATAAGGCCCACTTGACTTCACATTCCATGATATCTGGCTCTAAGTGAGTGATCACACCATTGTGATTATCTGGGTTGTGAAGATCTTTTTTGTACAGTTCTTCTGTGTATTCTTGCCACCTCTTCTTAATATCTTCTGCTTCTGTTAGGTCCATACCATTTCTGTCCTTTATTGAGCCCATCTTTGCCTGAAATATTGCCTTGGTATCTCTGATTTTCTTGAAGAGATCTCTAGTCTTCCCATTCTGTTGTTTTCCTCTATTTCTTTGCATTGATCGCTGAGGAAGGCTTTCTTATCTCTCCTGGCTATTCTTTGGAACTCTGCATTCAAATGGGAATATCTTTCCTTTTCTCCTTTGCTTTTTGCTTCTCTTCTTTTCACAGCTATTTGTAAGGCCTCCTCAGTCAACCATTTTGCCTTTTTGCATTTCTTCTCCATGGGGATGGTCTTGATCCCCATCTCCTATACAATGTGTCAATGCTACTATGACCCAAAAGGCCAAAGCTAAAAAAACAATCATGGTACCATTGAGCATTCAGTCACAGGAGTTTCCAATTTGTCAGGTGATGGATGGTTTATCTGATGAGTAAACTCCAACAACCTGCTCTGAATACAGCACCACACCCTCCCTCTTTGTTTACAAGAGTTCTTAGCTGTGAGTGTATCAAATGCTGGCTAGAATCAGGCCCACCTTCTCCCAGGGGAGAGTCCACTGTCTGTCTTCTCTACAGAGGCCTGAATAGAAATAAATCAGCCATTCAATATGCCTACTCAGATGAAAGCCTATTCCCTGAGGGCTGACCTCAATCCCACAGTGAATGGGGAACCGATTAGCATATCACCGATCCCAGAGAACCAGGCATTGTCTGGTAAACGAAAAGAAATTAGAAACACAGGAGTGGGACACAAAAGCAGAGACAAATTAATGCTCTATGTGTGTTAATGTTTATCTTTGCTTAAATAAAGATTTTTGAGACAGGTGGTCAGTCATCTGTAAATAAATGTCTAGTTAGATGGTGGGGTGGAGGCAGTGTGGTTCATTCAACAGAACACTTAAGATTTAGATTTCACAGGTGAGCTTTAGAATCATTAAAAATAAAGATGACTTCCTCCTGTCATTAAACTCTTATTACCTATTGGTTTTGCTTTTAGTTAGGGCTCTATTAAATTGTATTTATATGTTTAGCTGTTTACTTTGTTAAACAAACAAAAAGTGAGACTGTGGGAATCAACCGTGGTTAGCGGAACAAACTAAATGATTAGATGAAGGTCAGCAAAGCCCAGAACGTGGAAAAGTCTACAGGATAGATGACATGGATTTTCCAATAAATAAAATACAAGAAAAATAAAAAATAAAAAGAGGAAAGAGAAATCTATAAAAGAGACATAAGAGACATATTGACCACATGCAATGTGTGGACCTTGTTTGGATCTTGCCATAAATAAATAAATGTTTAAAACATTATGAGACAATTGAGGATATCTGAATACTAGACATTTGATTAAATAAAGCCTTTATACTGAATATACATAGTTATACTGAATATATATAGTTAAAATGATATGATGTCTAGGATTTGTTTCAAAATACGCAATGTTATCGACTGTCCATGGTTAATAATTATTAAGGTTGAGAGATAGGTATATGGAGATTCTTTATATTGCCCTCTCCTTTTGTTTATGTTTGAAATTATCCATAATAAAACATTTTTTTAATCAGCAAGGTCTGAATAATAAAACAGAAACTATTCTTATTAGAAATACATTACAGTACTTCTACCTGTTCTTATATAAGGACACTGTAAAAGTCCAATCAAAGTTCATAAACATACAAGCTCTTTTGTGAATGATAGGCATAAAGCACTTGAAATGCTGCTATATATAGTACATGATAAGTGTTGAATAATTGTGTTAAATGTAGTAGGTCTAAATCTCGGCTTATAAATGCAAGCATTTAAGAAAAAAGGTATTTTTCTATAGCAGGATACAATCTCTTTTTCAGTTCATTTCCTACTAGGGTGGTAGAAAAACAAAGTATCAGTCAACTGTAAGATCTGCCCCAGTTTTCACCTGTATTTTACCTAAATTGCAGAGGCATCTATAGAATCAGGTGCTGAAGTCGGGGGCATGCGGTGGGGATAGGGGGAGTCTATCTGAACCTTTACATCTTCTGTTCACACTTAGCATTTTCTGAGACATTCACCATCGCACAGGACTATCCATCCTTGGTCTGGGTGGATCTCTAATCTGCTTCCAGGCCATTCTGAGTTCTTTGAACTCATGCTGCTGCTCACCACAGTGGGACATCCTTGAGAGTCTCCAGGGCCATTTTTCTTGGGGTTTTCCTACTTTCTGAGGCTCTACCTGGGAGACCAGACACTGACCTCTTCTTTTGAACCTCACAAACCTAGTTGGGGTCTTGCCCAGCTTCATTCTCCTCTACCGTACCCCAGTCCAGATTGAGCCTAGAGAGCTGGTGCAGGGCCCCCTTTTTTCATGACCCATTAAAACAATTTCTCTATCATTTCCATTCAACACAGCCTTCATCTGCAGCCTGGGAGCACTTGCTTTTTATCAGCTGTATTCCCTTATGTAATTGTTCGGGCTCAAGTGCTGGAAAGGTGTGTTTTTCCTACTTTCTCCTATCATATTCCCTCTCTGAGGCAATGCTTAGAGAGAGAGTAACTGATTACATGGAGAAAGGAAATAAGTGATGGGAGAATGTGTTCATAAGTATGTCAATTATTTTTCCTTCCATTCCAACAATGCATGAATGGAAAAAGTACACAGCTGAGTTCCTTAACCTTTTCCAAGTCCCATAATGAGTTAAGACAGCCTTGGCTGTGATTCAGAACATCCAGAATGAGGGTCAGATTGGGTGGGCGCCCTTGACTCAGTCCCCAAAAGAACAAATGAACTCTCCAAAGTGGGCTTACAGGTTCAAAAGAGATTTCCCCCTTCAATGTTTTCCAAAAATCTATCCCAAGAGAACTAGCGAAAGCTAACAAGCTCAGACCCAGAGAACCATGGCCAGATAGCACCCACCAATTGTTGCACTTCAAATCTAGGATGAAGGTTCAAGTTTGCAGGAAAATCTTATTTTTTGCAAACAAAACAGAAGCTAGGAAAAGTAAAATTTGTGCTTTTGGCCCTGAGTCGTCCCCTCCCACTGGACATTTGGAAATCATGCCATGCTGGTGGTTTCACTTATTCATCTATCTGTTCAGGCATTCAGTAAACATGTGTATGAGTGTGCCAAGCACTGTGCTAGGAACCCATTCTCAACAAAGACTGGGGCCATTGGAAGATCACGTATCTTCAATATGTATTGGGTTTTGTCTCCTGATCCAAATTGGCCAATCTGTGGATATGAATTTGAAAAAGCATTAAGCCAATGTTCTGGCCAGAAACATCAGTTATTATGGGCTAAGTAATGTGCAGTTAGGAGATGTGTGACTAAGAAAAAAAACCACTAACTGTGGCTTTCAGCTGAACGGAAGGGACTAGAATGAAAAGGCCCTTTATTAGCACAGTGATGGGAGTGCATTGTGCATCTGACTGTCAGGTTAAATGCCGCTGCGTTATTACTGGTCTAATGAATTTTAAAAGTATCATTCTAACGCAAATCCGGTGAGCAACAAAGATAAAGAAATTCTGCAGCCACAGCTGAAAACATTGCCACCTCCAGGGAAGTTTATAAACCAGCCTACACTCAGGCTGGATTATGCTTGGGCCCATTAACCACTCACTCCTCAAAACAAACATCTCTTTGAACCCAAGTTAAGGGCCAAGAGAAAAAGCACTAATTGTAATCTAACAGTTGAGGACCAGAAGGTCATGTATTCATTCCCCTTACTTCACAGCCTCACATATTCCCAGAATTTCCAGCTCACTGAAAGAAATTAATCACCTTTTTCCATTATATGCTATGCATTTTCTTTACCAATATTGATAAGCTGATACTTGCTTTGTTCAGTTTCTATTAATTAGTGATAATGATGGGGCTTATAGCCAGTTGAATTAGGTCACTGGTTAAAAAGAAAGGTCTTCATAGAAATTACTGGGTTTTGTTTTTTTTTTTCCTTGCTATGGCATAATGCTATTATTTTTTAAACAGTTAAGAGGTCAAAGCTATTTCCATAAGACATTTAAACAAAGTGGCTATTCAGGTAGGTTTTCCTCTGAGGATCAGTGACTTTGAAAAATTCAGTACATAAAAGAAAAACAAGAAATGCCCTTTCCCAAATACTTAAACTGTAGCAGAAGGATCACCCCTATTTTATAGACACACTTTGCTTCAAACCTCACTTTTGAGATGAAAGCCATGTCTATGCAAATTTACGTACAGAAAAGTATGCACGAAGAAAGAAACAGTTTCTTTGACCATTAACCATAAAACCCCTCCATGGTGTGTGTGAGTAGTGGGGACCCATGTCCCAGGATGCACCAGTGGAACCACAGATGCCTGATGGCAGGGTGACGGTTTGCTGACTCAGGGTCTTCCTCTCTCCCCTACATTAGGCACCTGCCACAGTCCCAGAGCTTCATTTCAGGTCCAGCTGGGTAATTTTTAGGTAACTCTATACATAGCATTAGCAATAAACACTATAATCACAGCCTTCAATCCAATGACTAAATGCAATAGATTATTTTGTTTTTCATTTTTCCAATTAGTTCAGCTTTATGGCTATCTTCCATTTTTGCACTTGGCTACTCTTTCCTTGTAAAAGAAGCAAATCTGCCTCCGGCTTCATCATCTCCATATTTTTGACTAGTAATTACGAACGTCTAATGAAAGTGGTCTTGTAGTGTTTAAATTTGTAAACTGGAAACACTTTTTAAAAAAAAGTATTTCCAGGCTTAACTGGAGGAAGATTAGACTCTGTGACTTTCTTCTTTCTCCCGAATCTATTTGTAGCGTCAGAAAAGGCTTAACATTCTGGTTTTCCAACATATGCACTATGTACATTTTCCCCTGTCTTTCAAAATCTTTGTAAACTGATGGAGCACCAAAACCCACATTTATATTATATCTGATAATGAGTAAGGCCTTACCTGGTTGTGTCTTCATCACCTGCAGTTCCTAGATCATCTCAGTGTAGTTGGCTGGTAGTTTCTCATACTGCTTTAGGGTTGGTGTTGCATAGGAAACTTTATTCCCATGGCCAGAATAGGAATTCTGGCTACCTGAAGGTTAATGCTAGACTCCTTTCTCATCATCCATATGGAAGTAATCAGATACCCCTATCTTCCACAAACTCCAGCATGCCACAGTATGCCACCTGGTCTCTTTTTCATGAGTTAGTTTGAGCAACCTGGGTTAAAAGAGATTAAGTCAGCCAATGGCTCCATTGCTGAGGGTGGTATCATTATTTCTCCCCACTTCCCCACATCTGTCACTGCATCTGGCCCTGTCAAGTTTCAAGTGAATAAAGAAATGGGATACAGGAGGCACAAAAATGGCTTTGAATTTGTGGCAAAGCAGACTTGCCAAAATCCTTCCTTTACTAAAAGATTTATCCACCAAGTTATGGACATAGATGTGCAACCTTAGTCTCTGTGATAGGAACAAGCCCTGTCCATAACTTATAACAGAGGAAGTCTGATAGGCACACCCTTTGGAGGTTGGCAGCTCAAAGAAAAGATAAAGAGCCTAAGTCAGGCATGCTCAGTTACATCACCTAATTCACTGATTAGGAGGAAGCTTACTGAGTTCTTTTCTTTTGGATGGTGAAATGGAGATTCCTTTCCTTCCATGGTCACATAAACAGTGGCAACAAAGCATGCACCCGTAGCACAGTCATAAATGCTACAAGAGTCCAGGGGAAGGAGTATTTGGTTGAGTTGCCTAGGCTTCCTTGCCAAGATGGGTTTGTCTGGGCCCCATGGGTAAGAAGAGGGCAGAGCCACAAATGGAACCTCTCCGGCTGTTCTCCTGGCCGATGCTGTCTTGGCAGTGCCTAGATGTTGTTCCTTCTCTCTCTTTCTTCCATGCTAAGCCTGTAGAACTCATGGAGGCCCAGGTCAAAATGATTCTTTCTCAGGGAATAATCTCAAACTTTCAAGAATAGTTTTAACCATCTCAGTTCTCACTCTCCCACCCCCATCCCACCCCAATTCAAAGGCTGAACCAAGAATTTCTGGAGCAGACCCTCCATCCCTGAGCCAAACCTGATGGACAAGCTATGGCCAAGATTCCAGACAGAGGTAGGAGGTCTAAACTCCTGTCATGGCCCTGTTCCTTCTGGATGTTGCTAGAAGTAGCCTAAACTGAAAATAATGATGACGATGATGATAAGCATCTTAGTTTAACCTGTACAGTACTGGACTTCTCCTTATTATCCAAACATCATTCGAGTTTTCTTGATAGTTTTAGAAGTCAACTATCTTTGGAACAAGAAATTGTTTCTTTTTCCAAAAGAAAGGCAAATTGAAAACTGAGATAAACATATTTTCAGAGAAGTAAATCATGCTTGTAATCTCAAGATTTTCTTTTTAACCTGTTTAGTTATAAAGATGGCTGTATGTGTATTTATAGATACATAATACTCACACTGAATTAGGCAGGGTTCTTAGTAAAAGCAACAGAATGCATTCTGGCTAGTTTAAGTAGAAATATCCCTTTAAGAGGATATCAAAGGATGTTGAGGGGCTCGTTGGGTACCAGAAACTAGGCCATAAAGAATAAGACTCAAACCACACTCCAGGGGATTCTCCAGTGAAAACACTAGAGCTCACACCGTAAGGGATGGATACAAGATGTGAGGAACGCTGCCATGACTGCCCTTTTAGTGTGGGATGTTTCCAAAACCACCCTCACCAACAGCTCCATTCTTTACTGTATTGAATTTCAGTTTCCTCACTTCTAAATAAGAGATTTACGTGAATAGGACTGAGTCAGTATCACATGTCTGAACCCTAGCTGCAAGGAAGGCTAGAAGAGTAACTTGCGGAAGAGAGGCTTACAATGTGGAAAAATTTTCCAAGCAAAGAAAGAGTGGTTCATATGCTGTGTGACCACAGAACAAATAGTGTTGACTTCATCCACCCTTTGATTGTTCAACAGTGATCATATACCCCTCCTTTCTAAACTTACATTACCCAACTCTTCATTTGAAGGGCCAGACATGCTCTTCTCCTTCCATTGTTGTTGTTATTTAGTTGCCAAGTCATGTCAAACTCTTTGCAGCCCCATGGACTGTAGCCCACCAGGCTCCTTCATCCATGGGATTTCCCAAGCAAGAATACTGGAGTGAGTTGCCATTTCCTTACAGAGAATCTTCCAGACTCAAGGATTGAACCCACGTCTCCTGCATTGGCTGGCAGATTCTTTACCACTGAGCCACCAAGGAAGCTCCTCTTCATGCCATACCCTTCCTCTAATAAGAAGCAGGGTTTGTCTGCAACTGACCCCAAATCTATACTCAAGCATCCTCTCCCCTCTTCCCTTTCCTCCCCTGAATGACTACATATTTCCCTGCTTTTGTGAGCTTATTAATGCAAAAGACTGTTTAATTTTTTCTACTGTTATTACCTTAAGATTTGAAAGGAGTGGAATTAATTCTGGAATTCAATAATATCATATATTAAATAATTAAAGCTTTGAGACTCTTAAGCCTAGGAGAATAATAAAGTCAGAGATAAGATTAGTACACAAAATTGTATGCACATATTTTTATATATTTACTAGAGTTGGGTCACAGATTTGGCTCTAATATTTCTAGTGGTCAAAAGAAAGTGAGAAATCTAATTGCTTACAAGATTTAGAATGCTCTATAAGATAAAGCAAAAGGAAAACTATATGTTCCACAGAAGACTAGTTTTCCTTGATTTTGAGTCTCCTACAGACATAAAATATCTTCATAATATTCCTATTGAAATATTTACATATAAGATTTTCACATCACTGTTCAGGATAAGGTATCTTAAAATCTAGTTTTTCTAGGAAAAAACTACAGCAAAGCAAAATAACCCAGTATCAGTAAGTCATTCTCTGTAGCTTAATCTAAGGGCAAAATCTGAACTCTAAATAGATGTGTTTAACATAGTATCCTGGAAATTCTTGAATTTCAGGGAGGTGCTTTCAGAGCTGCCCTGTTTAGGGGAGCAGGATTGAGTTTGAAGGATCTGGAATTTTGTTATCATCTGTTATCTTTTTAATGTATTTTGGGTTTAGCTTGCTAATCTTTTTGTTGAGGATTTTTGCATCTATGCTGATGAGGAATGTTGGTTCCTCAAAGCTAATGTTGTAATAGCTTTGTCTGAATGATGCTGGCCTTATAAAGTGAGTTGGGTTGTATTACCTTCTTTTTTATTTTCTGGTAGGCATTGTGTAAAGTTAATATTGTTCTTCCTTAAGTATCTGATAGAATACACTAATGTCACTGCCTTATACTTCTTACTTCTTTGGCCAAGCCTCATTTGGGTAAGGTTGACAGGTAAAAATACAGAATTCTAGGTTAAATTTGAATGTTAGATAAATGACAAATAGTTTTTAAATATGTTTGTCCCATGCAATATTTGAGCCAAAATTGTATTAAAATATTACTAATTGTTTATCTGAAATTAGAATTTAAGGGAATTTAAAACAGGTACTGGTACATGGATATTCATGGTAGCACTATGATTAATAGCTGAACTGTGGAAACAATCCAAATGTCTATCAACTGATGAATGATAAGCAAAACATGGTGTATTCATACAATGCAATATTATCAGTCATAATAAGGAAGGAAAGTACTGATTCATACCATCACATGAAAGAAACTTAAAAAATTACACTAAGGTAAAATAAATCAGACACAAAAGGCTGTATATTATACAATTTATATGAAATATCCAGAACAGGGAAACCCATGAAGACAGAAAAAAAAAATTAATATTGCTGGGGTCCAGAGAAAAAGGAGAATGGAGAATGATTGCTAGTGGGTATGAGGTTTCTTTGGGGGGTGATGAAAATATTCTGGAATTCAATAGTGGTGATGGTTCCACTTTGTAAATATACTGAAAACTATTACATTGCATACTTAAAAAGTGTAAATTTTATCTCAACAAAATATATAATAAGAATCTTAACTGGGCATCATCCTGTATTATTTGTTTAATCTGGATGCATTTGATGGGTGAAATGACTTACATACTTCTATATTCTAGCTGGAAGGGACTCTGGGAAATATTGCTTTGAGGCCCATAATGTGAAAAACTATCAAAATATAGAGAGGATGTTTGAAACATGTTGAAGAGTCTCAAATGGCAGATGTTTACTATAAATGCTGAAGTAAAATTGCCTGCATTGGAATGTCATTTCCGCCACATTCAGGCTGTGAGACTAGAGGAGGTTATATAGCCATCTGTGTTAGCTTCTCCTGCATACAATTTGTCAGTCCTGGCACTGCAGTTGTTTACTAACGGGTCTTCCTATTGGCTTCTCTGGTGGCTCAGATGCTAAAGAATCTGCCTGCCATGCAGGAGACCTGAGTTCAATCCCTAGGTTGGGAAGATCCCCTAGAGAAGGGAATGGCAACCCACTCCAGTATTTTTGCCTGGAGAATCCCATGGACAGAGCAGTCCGTGGGATGGCAAAGAGTCAGACATGACTGGGCGACTAACACTTTCACTTTTGGTTTACTGTGGTGTTCTTCCCTGCCATCTTTGTTCAGCAGAACAGCCAGAGGGATCCTTTTAAAACATGTTAGATTGTGTCACTTCTTTGCTCAAAACTCTTTAAGAGTATCCCAGATTACTGAGAGTAAAAAGACTGGAAGACCGGGACTCATACAAGGTAAAATTTTAGGGAGTGGAATCAAAGTTGAGCAGAACAAGGACAAGAGAGATTAAAGGAAAGAAAAGTACAGATAAAAGTGGTGGAGGGAAAGGAGCCAAGAGATCTCAGAAAACAAACTGTGATATTTCCTAAACTCTACATGAAAAATAAGTAAACAAATGGAATAGGGAGTTCCGTGATGTTACAAAGGCTATCTCAAACTAATATTAAATAAAACTGAGCCACAGAAAGGACTTGTAATCACATTCTAAGCGAAGCTATTACAAGTACAAAAACTCTAAGGAATAGGAAAAATTTTTGCAGTCAAGAAATTTAGTGATTTTTTTAAAAAAAATTAAAGCTGTAACCTATTTTTTCAAAGCAGGCTAAAATACATAAAGAACAGAACAGAATGTAAGACATGAAATAACAACACAAATTAGAATTAGCAAAATGCAAACATGATATGACAGAATTCAATATGAGAAATGAAAGAAAAATTATTTTAGACATGAAGTCTAAACTAGAAAGAATATAGAAGCAAATGAACACAAGAAATGATGTCATTAGAAGTTGAAGGTGAAAAAGAGAAAAAGGTTAAAAATAACAAGATGAAGAAGAAAAAGTGCAAATGCTTGAAACAGGCAAAAAAGATCTATACCTATAACAGATTTTAGACTGTGGTCTTGAAATATTATTTCAAGAAACCAAGGCTTCTTGGTCTTGTAGATCAGGCTGATTTCAGGTGTGAAGAAGGAAATGTATAAAAAGAGGCTGGACCAGCTTGCCATTCCAGAAAAGAAGGATGCTTGTTGTCAAAGACTACAGGATCGTATCAAAAAGACTTGGAGCCAACTCAAAGAGGTCCCTACTAGCCAAAAATGGAATGATTTAAGCTTCAGTAATGATAATAATGACCATAAACTGCAGCATATTAAATGTATATGAATTGTAGAACAGTATGAGGTTTAAAAAAAAAAAAAGGAACTGTCATGTGTGTGTGCTAAGTTGCTTCAGTCGTATCTGACTCTTTGCAACCCTATAAACTATGGCCTGCAAGGCTCCTCTGTCCATGGGGCTTCTCCAGGCAAGAATACTGGAGTGGGTTACCATTCCCTTCTCCAGGGCATCCTCCCGACCCAGGGATTGAGCCTGTGTCTCCTGCACTGCAGGTGGATTCTTTACCACTGAGCCACCAGGGAAGCTCGAAACTGCCATATGACCCAGCAATTCCACTCCTAGGTTCAGTTCGGTTCAGTTGCTCAGTCATGTCCGACTCTGAGATTCCATGGATTGCAGCATGCCAGGCTTCCCTGTCCATCACCACCTCCTGGAGTTTGCTCAAACTCATGTCCATCAAGTCAGTGATGCCTTCCAACCATTTCATCCTCTGTCGTCCCCTTCTCCTCCTGCCTTCAATCTTTCCCAGCATCAGGGTCTCTTCCAGTGAGTCAGTTCTTCACATCAGAGCCAAAGTATTGGAGTTTCAGCTTCAGCATCAGCCCTTCCAGGACTGATATCCTTTAGGATTTACTGGTTGGATCTCCTTGCAGTCCAAGGGACTCTCAAGAGTCTTCTCCAACACCACAGTTCAAAAGCATCAATTCTTCAGCGCTCAGCTTTCTTTAGTTTAGTTCAGTTCTCACATCCATACATGACTACTGGAAAAACCATAGCTTTGAATAGACAGACCTTTGTCGGCACACACACACACACATATACACACACACTTATATAACGGAATGCTACTCGGTCATAAAAAAGAATGAAATTTTACCATTTGCAACAATATGGATGGACCTGGAGGTGATTATGCTAAGTGAAAATGTCAGACAGAAAAAGACAAATACTATATGATATCACTTACATGTAGAATCTGAAAAATACAACAAACTAATGAATATAATAAAAAAAAAGTAGACTCACAGGTATAGAGAACTAGCGGTTAACAGTAGGGCAGAAGAGGAAGGAGCAATATATAGGCAGGGAATTAAGAGATACAAAGAACTATATATAAAATAAATTATAAAGATATATTGTACAATACAGAGAATACAGCCAATATTTTATAATAACTATAAATGGAGTATGTGTTTCCCTGGTGGCTCAGATGGTAAAGAATCTGCCTGTAATGTGCGAGATCTAGTTTCTTTCCCTGGGTTGGGAAGACCCCCTGGAGAAGGAAGTGGCAACCTACTCCAGTATTCCTGCCTGGATAATTCCATGGACAGAGGAGCCTGATGGGCTGCAGTCCATGGGGTCATGAAGTATGGGACACAACTGAGTGACTAACACTTCATTAATGGAGAATAACCTTTAAAAATTGTGAATCACTATACTGTACACCTGTAACCTATATATTGTACAAAACAGTACTTCAATAAAAGATAAATTTGAAAATATTTTAAATATACATTTGAATTGATGAGTTCATAATGATATTTTTAAATGTAAAAATAATTGATCATCTTTGGAGGATAATAGGGAAGCAATATATTACTATCTTGAATGCTATAAATAAATGGAAAGAATGAAACATTTATCCTTTCTTTTCTATATGAATATTACAATTGTGTAACCAAATAGTAGAGAAAGAAATCATCTTTTTACAAAATTACTCCAGCTAATAAATGAAAACTAAATTATAAGATTTGAATATTACTAATTTGAAACTACCAGTGAATAATGAATCTAAGAAATGAACATCAACAGCTGCTAGCATCATAAAACAAAGGTCATTCAGGCAATTATGTGCCTCCCAATGAAAGAACATACAACCTACCTTCTTGCCAAAGGAATAGAACCTGCATCTGGTCAAGTCCCTAGATTCAGCATCCAATCTGCCAGAAACACAGAGGACAGTGGAACATATTGAATGCACCAAAAGAATGCAATCAATAAGATTATAATAGTGAAATATTTCACATGTCAGTAAGTCTTTAAGTATGGTCCCAGACCAGCCACACCTGTATTATCTGGGAACTTGCTAGGCAAGTAAATTTTGGGGCCCCATTCCAACCTACTGAGTCAGAAACTCTCGAAATGAGGTCCAGCAATCTATATTTTGATGAGCTTTCCAGGTGACTGTGATGCAGGTTTATGTTTGAGAACCACTACTATAGGTCAAATGTCCAGGGTTCTTCAATAAAAGTGTAAGCAAAAGAAAAGATGGAAGAGAAACCTATAGATTAAAAGAAATATGTCAAAAAAGTTTTAAATGGGCAAGAGTCAACCACAGTGTCTCAGGAACTGCATGTGGGTGAAGAACCACAAGGATATTACTAGAACGAAGTCAACACAGTGAAGTTATTTTGGAGAAACATGGGAGATTATGACTTTGCTAATGTCAGAGCACGTGGAAGGCTCTCTGGAGTGCTGGCAAAGTTGTGTATCTTTACCTGGGTAGCGATTACAAGGGTGTTTAATCAATCATACTTGACTAAGCTATATATTAGTTTTGTGGCATTTTCTGTATTTTTGTTTTATTTCACAACAATAGGTTATAAAACATTACTGTTGATTGAATGACATTATTTAAACCTCTTGGGCCTTAGCTTCTTTGCCTGAGTTGTGAAGATATAGCTTCACACTCACTCTGAAATTTTATTTTACAACCCTAATAATGTTGACCTTATAGTAGTTATTTGTCATGGTTATGGGAAATTATTGCTTATGTTACAGTCCTCCAAGCCAGTGCTTAAATCATGTCTGAGGAGTGGAGGGAGTAGAGAGGACTGGCTTAATTTTGACAATAATTGCCTCTACACCCCCATTTTCTCTTTACCATGCCTGAGACATACACTCTTTCACCAGGAGCCCATCATGGAAGGGGAGAAAGCCACAAAGTGAGATACTCTTAGGCAGTGAAACCTCCTGTTCTTTCTTTCTCTTGGGAGGATGTATGTTGATAATCATGAATCACTAACCTGCTTAGGACTGGAATTGTAACCCAGACAAAATTTGCTGAGAAATAGCATGGGATTTATGGTTTGACAGTTTCTTTCAGCCCCAGTAAAGGGAAGCCCTGGCCAGGAAGTTTTGCGTGATATTACATCACAAGGTCCAATTCCACTGATGACTGAGACAAAGGCTGAGTTGTTGATGTGGAGAGCTCGGCAGAAGGGCTAACCCTGGGTGGGAGGTGGCAAGAGCCGTAGTGGACTGGCTCCTCATGACTGACGTTGATCCAGCCGTACCTCTGTGACTGCAGGGCAAAGAGAGCCTGTGCCCATGGGTTTGGGTGTTTGTGTGATCACAAAGGTAAGTCTGAAGGAGCTTGAAAACACTCACTTGGCTTGGGAACATTTACCTTCCTTAGTCTTTCTTCCTTTTTAAAATGAATATTTATTCCTCTTATAAATAAATACTTTAATGGCTTTGCTTTCTATTTAATTTTTTATTAGTTGTTTTTTATAGTATTTCTCAGAAATATGTCTATGACAGGCTGGAAATTAAAAACTGGAGGAAAAAAAAAAGTGCCACAGATAGTCTGAGAAACACTAAAATAGACTCCACTAGAGTCAAGAAATTCCATTCATTAAAAGACATCATAAAGGGTGAAAGAACAAGCCACAGAATTAATGAATTAATTAGAAAAAGTGGGCAAAAAACTTGAATAGTCACTTCATATGAGAGGAAATCCTGATGGCCGATAAGCAGACAAAAAAAGATGAATTCATTTGGAAAAAGAACATTAAAACCACAGAAAAAAGCACACATTCACCAGATTGGCAAAAATTTAAGTCTCCTAATTCTAAATATTGGTGGAAGGTACAGAAGCCCTCATAAATTGCTCATGAAAGTACAAAATTGGTGAAATCACTTTAGAAAACCCTGACAGTATGAATCTACCAGAGCTTAATATGCACGTGTCCTGAGCCAGCAACTCTGCTTCCAGACACACCAGAGATATTCAGCACAAATGAGTCAAACAGAAGATTCAAAGATTCTCAGAGCAGTATCATTTGTATTAACTCCAAACTGAAATAACTAAAATATACACATCCCTCATCTGAAGAACAGATGCATTCAGGTGTAGTCACACTGGAATAGTGAACAGGAAAGAAAATGAACAATCCACAGCTTCACACAACAACATGGATGAATCTCTGAGACATACACACTTCTCATAAGGTTTCACCATCGTCCCCACTAGGGACACAGGATGTGTCAGCGGTCTCAACTAGTCTGTAAGTTTAGATACATCCTGCTGCTAGAACATTATCCGCTAGAAACTCAGCTCCGCTTTGGAGCTGGGGGGTCATACAGGAGGTAGATGTTGAAGTCACTGATGGAATCTGGAACCAGGAGAAGTTTCAGATTTTGACTTATGCCACCACTCACCAAAGGCTTCTGTGGGTGGTCCCTGCTACATAAAGAAAACCTTTCAGTTTTGTTTACAAACAAAGGGTTGTATTTGCCAACCATATGAGAAAAAAAAATGGAAGATGTTATTCTTAACTACAGGAGTGAGAATTCATTTTGGTTTGTCTCCCCTGTGTGTCCTGGGGTCTACAGATGGCAGATTTTTGAAGCCAATGTCTCCGAGTGACTCTCTGTTGAGAAGAAATTTCTCTCTAACTCAGGAAAAGAATGAAGATGAATAGTCTGCTGTAAATCCTGTTGGTTCGAAGTTTTGAAAGCTTGTTTTGCACAGATGTTAATACAGATGTGTAGCTTTAAAGCCCTTCTTCCATTACGCCAATCGTTCCTTTCTAACATTCCCTGAGGAAGGTTTCTGTCTATTGTATTACTCAACTCCCTTAACCCCAATCCTCTCCTAACAGCAAGAAAGATGGTCCACCTTCTCATGTGCCAGAATACAGAGGAGGGCAACTTCCTTTTTGAGTTAGAAAGAGAGAGCTATATTTGTGAAGGGGAAAGTCTATATGTCAGGCTTCTCTGGTAGCTCAGACAGTAAAGAATCTGCCTGCAATGCAGGAGACCTGGGTTCAATTCCTGGGTTGGGAAGATCACCTGGAGGAGGGCATGGCAACCCACTCCAGTATTCTTGCTTGGAGGATCCCCATGGACAGAGAAGCCTGGCGGGCTACAGTTCATAGGGTCGCAAAGAGTAGAACAAGACAAAGAATCGGAGATCTATATGTCAGTATTTATAAATAATAGATTTTTACTGTATTAATTATATCCATCAAAATGTATTAAGGATGTGGAATTCTATACTAGAATCACAGGGATGTGACATTCAATATGATACATTATCCAACCTTAAGTTCTGACAACCTAGTGAGGGATAGTACTTAACTACTTATGGAGGGCTGTGACTTATAGTTTTTTTACTAATCTTTAAATATTCTACACTTTTACCTTGAGTCATCACTCATTAGTTTCTTCCTTTTGATTATGAGAAGGGAAAGCACCAACTTCAGTTTCTGTTCTTTTGCCCAGTCAGCAAAAATTATGGAGACACATTCCTGAGATCTCTTCATCCAAAGAAGAGCAAATGTACAAACGTGGCACTGAATTCGTGTAGTGGCAACATGTC
Organism: Cervus elaphus; assembly: GCF_910594005.1. Lineage (NCBI taxonomy): Eukaryota > Metazoa > Chordata > Mammalia > Artiodactyla > Cervidae > Cervus > Cervus elaphus. The sequence continues at coordinate 81,498,632 of NC_057834.1, read as the reverse complement.
TGTGGAGAAGTCAACATGTCATCACGTGACTACATTGTAAACCCTTACAACCGTAAGCGTATTCCAAGGAGGGTAGCTCTTCTTAGATGAAACCTGAGGGGTTTTTTGTTTTTGTTTTTTAGCTGAGCCTTTCCATGGGAGCTGAGTTTGGAAGCCAAGGCTGTAGAAGTTTTCACTGTTTTGCATAACAGGATGAGAAGAATTGGGTGTTCTCACTGCCAATCCCTGGATGGGGAGGGAAGAAAGTGGGGAAGGGAAGGAGGGAGGAATGGGGGGGGGTGGTGGCAAGGAGTAGAATGAGGTTAGGGTGCCATGTGGGGTGGAACGGCAGGAAAACCCCCTACCCAGTGATGGGATGGCCAGAAGGATGATGTGTGAGAGTCTACCGAAAGTAGTCAGTGGAGCTGTAGTGGAGCATCCTTCCACCCCTTCTCTCTTCCCCATCCCTCAGTGAAGTCTGCTACTTGTGTGAAAGGATATTGTGTGTGCGGTGGGCAGAACAATGGCCCCCAAAGTTGTCCTAATTGGTGGAGCCTGTGAGTCTGTTAGGTGACTCTATGGAAGTGATGAAATTAAGGATATTGAAGTGGGGAGATTATCCTGGATTTTCTGAGTGAGCCTGATGTAATCACAAAAAGTGAATTGGGAGGCAGAAGAGGCCAGTCAAAGGGAAATGGAACTACAGAAGAACTGCACAGAGAGAAGTAATGTTGCTGGCTTTGAAGAGGAAGGAAGGGGGCTGACTCTAGGAGCTGGAAAAGGCCAGGAAACATTGTCCCCTGGAGCCTCTGGGGGGAACACAGCCCTTTTCAACACCTACATTTTAGCCCCAGGAGACCAGCATTGGACTTCTGACCTCGAAAACTGTAAGATAATAAATTTATATTTTTAATCCACTAAGTTTATGATAATTTGTTACAGCAGCAGTAGAAAACTAATACCAGGTATAAATCAGGGAGAGGAGTTGAGTGCAAAGACAGAAAAATGTGAGCATGATTTAGGGGCAGTCATTAGACCCAAGGGTTGCTATAGCGAGTAGGACAGAATTTAAAGCCAGAAGGTCAGTTTTAGTCAGGCTGTGGGGCCCCTTAAATGAGAGATTAATGAGTCTAGACAGGATCTCTGGGCCACTGGAAAGCCACTGACAGGTTCCAGCATGAAGACTTAATGAGCAGAATTTCAGAGGCGGCAATGTGAGAGTGCGGAGGGCCTCTTGGAGCAAACTGTAAAGATGTGAGGGCTGCCCTGGGGCTCGGCTGAATTGGGGCAAGCGAACAGGTCCTGGGTCTCCCACCCCACTTCTCCAGAGCACTTTGCCTTGGTTCCTGATTCCTATTCTGGGCTTCCACTTCAGAGCTCAATGGAAGAAGGGATTTGTATCTAAAATAAAAGGAAACAGAAAGTAAGCAGAATTTACTGCACAGAGAAGTTAAGTGTCTTGCCCCAGGTTGTCCAGCTGGAAGGTGGGAAGGCAGGGACTTAATCTCCAGGAATCCTGACTTCCAGTCCTGGGCTGGGCTGGCGGTGGGCTGAAGGAATTGGAAAGTGAAGCTGGTGAGGCCTTCTGTTGGATAATGCTGAGTCATGGACAGTAGACGCTTTGAGTATGAAAGGTCTGGTCATAAAAGACAAGCCCCAAGAATCAAGGTGTCTGGGAGACTTGGTGGGCCCAGAGGTAGGAGATGCCAGTGAGAAAGCCCTTCCCAAGTCCAGAAATCCACGGACAGGAAGACTGGCTGTTTAGAGCTCCAGTGTGATGGAGGGGCACACTGGCAGACCCCAAGGGGATGCATGAATGAAGCAGAAATGCTTTCCCAAGGAGGGTCCAGTCTCTGGTTAACAAAGCAAGAAAACGAATGAAATGATAGATCAGGAAGCAGAGACCTGGATTCTGGCTTCTGCCAAAGATCCCAGATAAATTACAGCCTGGTCTGTTAACCTCCTTATGACCCCGCTTCCAGGAAACTTGTAAAATCATAAACCAAACAGCTCTGTGAAGTTTCAAAATGAATGTTTAGGGTTTGTGGTTCTCTAAGTATGCCTTTTGATTGTCAGGGTGTTATTACTTAAACAGGAACATTGTAATTACTTTTGCATTATTACAATACACAAAGTGATTTAAGCAGTAAAAAGGCTTTGATGAATTAGTAGTTTTTTTATTCCTGCAGTTTTGTGGCTCATGGTCAAAGATATCTGTTAAAAGTTTTTAGATCCATGGAAATGCAGCTCTAGCTCCTACCCAGACTTTCTTTTCTCTGACTCCAAGCCTGTGTATTTTTCTGCTTTCTGGGCACTCCACCCAGATGTTCCACCCTCATCTCCAGCTCAGCTTTGCAAAATTAAACTTACTTCCTTTCACTCCAGGCTCACTCCTCCTCCTGTATTTTCTTTCTGGGAGAATGGCTCTTCCAGCCACTTAGTTGTCCCAGTCACATATTTGAGGAGTCATCTTTATTCTCTTTTTCGTCCTGTCTTCCATGATCATTCTTTACAGTCATCAATTACCAGCATAACAGTAATATGGGCTGCCACTGTTGAGTGTCTGTTATACTTCAGGCACCTAGGATACTTTATTGTTAATCCTCACAAATTCTGCAAAATTTATATTGTCATCATTTAAAAGTCAAAGGTCCTCAGATTCAGAGACACTATTTCAGCAAAGGCATTATACCAGCAACTGCTAGTAGAGGGCAGGATTTGAACTCACATCCATCTGATTCTAAGACATATACATTTTCCAGTACCCAGGGCTACATTCAAAAGATCACCGAGAGTTCTGCCGAATTTTCCTGTTAATTATTGCTAAAATCCTCCCACTTGGCTTCATTTGCAGGGCTGTTCCCTACCTTAGTTTACACGTTCACTAGTTATCACCACGACTCCGCACTGGTCTCCCTACCTCCCAATCTTGCTATATTTTCAACCAACTTGTCTAGTGGTGTATTGGTAGCCTGACTGGCCACAAACGTGTTCCTGGACTTACTAAATCAGAATCTCCAAGCCTACAGGTCTGTCTTAGTAACATATACCACCCCCACAACCCTGCCCCAACACATATTGATTCTTAAGCTCAGCCAGTAAAGCCAAAGAGATCTCTAAGAGGGAAACGCTTTGCTTAAAACCTTCACTGACTCCTTTTTTTTTTTTTTTTAAATTTGCAGATAGGGCCTTTGGTGGGGGGCCGCTGAGGTGTCTCTTCATTGCTGAGTGCAGGCTTTCTCTAGTTGTGGTGAGCGGGGGCTACTCTTCCTTGCGGCGCCTAGGCGCTAGAGCACGGGCTCGGGAGTTGTGGTGCGGGGCCGCAGCTGCCCAGAGGCGTGTGGAATCGTCCCAGACCAGGGATCAAACCTGTGCCCACTACATTGGCAGGAAGATTCTTAACCAGTGGGCCACCAGGGAAGTGACTCTTCAGTGACTTCACTCACCAGTGAAGTGAGGGGATCAGTGACTCTTGATCCCCTACAGAATAGATTGAATAATCTTTAACTTGATATCTAAGGGCCTTTTATTATTTGGCTTCAACTACACTTTCTAGTCATGCTGGCCCATAAAAGTCTCTCAGTAAACTGATGCACGGTGTGGTAAGCAGAATAATAACCCCCCAAAGATGTGCATACCCTAGTCCACAGAACATCTGAATATGTTACCTTACATGGCAAAGGAAATTTCGGAAGTGTGATTGAGGTTATGGATCTTGAGATGGGATGATTACCCTCAATCACTGTGGTGCCTCTTGAGAAACCTGAGGCAGATCAGGAAGCAACAGTTAGAACTGGACATGGACCAACAGACTGGTTCCAAATAGGAAAAGAAATACATCAACGCTGTATATTGTCACCCTGCTTATTTAACTTATATGCAGAGTACATCACGAGAAACACCGGGCTGGAGGAAGCACAAGCTGGAATCAAGATTTCAGGGAGAAATAGCAATAACCTCAGATACGCAGATGACAACATCCTTATGGCAGAAAGTGAAGAGGAACTAAAAAGTCTCTTGATGAAAGTGAAAGAGGAGAGTGAAAAAGTTGGCTTAAAGCTCAACATTCAGAAAACTAAGATCATGGCATCCAGTCCCATCACTTCATGGCAAATAGGTGGGGAAACAATGGAAACAGTGGCTGACTTTATTTTTTGGGGCTCCAAAATCACTGCAGATGGGACAACAGCCATGAAATTAAAAGACACTTACTCCTTGGAAGGAAAGTTATGACAAACCTAGACAGCATATTAAAAAGCAGAGACATTACTTTGCCAACAAAGGTCTGTCTAGTCAAGGCTATAGTTTTTCCAGTGGTCGTGTATGAATGTGAGAGTTGGACTATAAAGAAAACTTAGCACTGAAGAATTGATGCTTTTGAACTGTGGTGTTGGAGAAGACTCTTGAGAGTCCCTTGGACTGCAAGGAGATCCAACCAGTCCATCCTAAAGGAGATCAGTCCTGGATGTTCATTGGAAGGACTGATGTTGAAGCTGAAACTCCAGTACTTTGGCCACCTGATGTGAAGAGCTGACTCATTTGAAAAGACCCTGATGCTGGGAAAGATTGAGGGCAGGAGGAGAAGGGGATGACAGAGGATGAGATGGTTGAATGGCACCACTGACTCAATGGACATGGGTTTGGGTGAACTCTGGGAGTTGGTGATAGACAGGGAGGCCTGGCGTGCTGTGACTCATGGGGTCGCAAAGAGTGGGACATGATTGAGTAACTGAACTGAACTGATTGTGGTGAGCCAACCTAATCACTTACGTCATTAAACCCAGAGAACATTTTTTCAGCTGCAGTCAGAGAGATATGATGATGAGGAAGGATCAGAGAAGATTGATGTAAGAAGGACTTGACCAGCCGTTACAGATGGAGGAGGGGGCCACGAGCTAAGGAATATGGTAGTATCCAAAAACTAAAAGATTCTCCCCTTGGGCTTCCAGAAAGGAATGTGCACACCTTGATTTTAGTGCCTGTTGGACTTCTGACCTCCAGCACTGTAAAACAATTGACCTATTATATTTTATGTTGCTAAGTTTATGGTTATTTTTTATAGCAGGAATAGAAAACAAATGTATATAGTTTTCCAAAGGTGATCTGCTTATCTATATTTCTTGCATGTACCACTTTCTCTGCCTGAAGTGCCCTGTTAGGTATACTTGGAAAACTCCTACTCATCCTTCAAAATCTAGCTCAAATTAGCTAATTCAGGCAGGCATTCACCTACAGTTCCTTCAACTTCAGTAGCATCCAATATTTTATTCATAAGTGCTAACATCACCTTGCTTCAGATTTATTTACAGTTCCCATACTCCTTAGGATTGAGATCTTATCATGCTTATTTTATATTCCTAGCCTGGCACAGTGCCTGGCATTAAGTTAGTGCTCAGCAAGTATTTTCTGGGTAATAGCTATGAGGATATTGAAGGAACTATATTATGGAAGCAACTCACGTAAGCCAATCAATGTTGGATTCTGTGAATTCTTAATAGAATATCAGGGTTTTAAATGTCAAAGGTAATGATTCCAAAGATGAGTTTCTTTGGGATTGACACTTGATGTTTACCACTTACACATACTTTTGAAATCAGATCATTTTTATTTCCCTTATATGGAAAACATTGATTTCTGATATTTTACTCCAGGCAGGCAAGACAGAAGAAAAAAATTGCTTAAGTTAAACAAGTCCTGCATCCCTATGTGATTATTAAAACTGAGTTTACACATTTTCCAGGAACTTGAACCCCACTGATTCCCTTGTTCTACAGCTATGTGAAGAAGTTAGGAACCTTGCCACATTTCCTCCACAATGTGAGAAAGCCCTTAGTAGCTCGGAAAGCCCTTCTGGGATCCCAGGGAAGAAACCAGATCTTCCAGAAGAAATCCAGTCATTTTGTCCCAGCACCCCAAGCTTAGCCACACTTTGTGTCACAAGGAGCCCAGGGTTCTGTCCAAACCTGCCTCAGGGCCCAGGTAAGAAAAGAGGACAGGGACTGGGAGTGTCACTCATGCTTACTCCCCTAAGGCAGGGTCCCCAACCTCCAGGGTCTAACGTCTGATGATCTGAGGTGGAGCAGATATAATAATAATAGAAATAAAGTGCACAATAAATGTAATGCGCTTGCATGCATGTTAAGTTGCTTCAGCTGTGTCCAACTCTGCAACCCCATGGACTGTAGCCTGCCAGGCTCCTCTGACCATGAGGTTCTCCAGGCAAGAATACTAGAATGGGTTGTCATGCCCTCCTCCAGGGGATCTTCCCAACCCAGGGATTGAACCTATGTCTCTTTTGTCTCATGTATTGATAGGCAGGTTCTTTACCACTAGCGCCACGTGGGAAGCCTAATGCACTTGAATCTTCCCCCAAGCCACCCCTCCCCCCCACCTCCTGGTTTGTCCCTGGTGCCAAAATGTTGGGGATCCCTGGAGAACTCTTATAGTTTCCTATCATGAATTGCTCCATTTTCAACCCTAGTGGAAAACTAGAATCACCTGGAGGAGGCTTATTATCAAATTTCTGGGGAATTTTTATCAATCAGTCTGTAATAGGACCTGGGTAACAATATTTTTCTAAGCTCTTCAGATGATTTTGACAGGAAGCCAGGTTTGGGTTCCCATCAGGCAGTGGTTTTCAAATTTCAACTGGAATGAAAATCAGTTGTGAGGCTCCTTAGGTGAAAAGAGCGATGGCCTCCAGGGCCAGCAGATCTGAGAAGAGCCTGGGAACCTGCTGGCTTGATCTGTGAGAGAGTCAATTCCTAGCAGGTTGATAAGTCCAGGGTCCCCAAGGAGGAGAAAGAGGTCTGGGGCTCTCAAGGAGGAGAAAGGGGTCTGGAGAATTCTCAAGGAAGAGGAAAGGACAAATGTCTTTTTTTTTTTTCCTTCTCTACATACCTTAGTCTTCATCACATAAAACGTGTTTTTCTTTAAGCCCAGAACTGATGATTATATAGCAAACTCAGTTTAAACTTTGTGCTAAGGATTATATTGGAGAAGGCAATGGCACCCCACTCCAGTACTCTTGCTTGGGAAATCCCATGGACAGAGGAGTCTGGTAGGCTGCAGTCCACGAGGTCCTTAAGAGTTGGACACGACTGAGTGACTTCACTTTCACTTTTCACTTTCATGCGCTGGAGAAGGAAATGGCAGCCCACTCCAGTGTTCTTGCCTGGAGAATCCCAGGGATGGGGGACCCTGGTGGGCTGCTATCTATGGGGTCGCACAGAGTCAGACAGGACTGACGTGACTTAGCAGCAAGGATTATATAACAACAATGTATCCTGCTTGAGGACAGTTTCTCCTTCCTGAAAACCATCTGGCTAATCCTGTTATCTTAAAATGTAAATTATGGGAGTGGGTCTAGTAAGATCTTTACAATCTTGAGACATTCTTTTATTATAATAACTAATTAAAGTATATAATTCCCTTGCTAAGACTAGGGATGGGGGCACTCTCCGCCCTCCTTCTGATATCTATGTCAGAAGCTTTCTCTGTCCCTTTTTATACTTTAATAAAACTCTGCTACACAAAAACTCTTGAGAGATCAAGCCTGGTCCCTGGTCCTGAAGCTAAATCTTCAGAGATCAGGAATCCCACACCATTCACCATAAGCTATCACCTGCAGCCCTAGCCTGGCAGCCCCTCTGGGATGTGGACACTGTCAGCAGCTGCCATCTGGAGGCACCCAGCCCCACATGTTGTCCAGGCCAGGACACTGTCCTAAGTAGCAGATACACTAGGAAGGTACAGGGTCCCTAAAACAAAGGCTGCAATTGTTCACAAGCACTGACTTTTCCATGCAAAGCTGACACCACGAAGGGGAGAGGAAAAAGCACTGTGTAGATTAATGACCACATAGCATACAGAACACACCCCTCTTTTCCCACCAAGTGATAAAGTGAATTGGGCCTTTATGAGTTCCTTCTTTCCCACAGTCACATCCTGAGATAACATATTAACCCATGGACTGTAGCCTACCAGGCTCCTCCATCCATGGGATTTTCCAGGCAAGAGAACTGGAGTGGGTTGCCATTTCCTTCTCCAGGGGATCTTCCCGATCCAAGGATCGAACCCAGGTCTCCCATATAGTAGGCAAACACTTTACCGTCTGAGCCACCAGAGAAGTCTATTAACCCATTAGTGAAGTGAGTGAAAGTCACTCAGTTGTGTCCGACTTTTTGTGACCCCATAGACTATACAGTCCATGGAATTCTCCAGACCAGGATACTGGAGTGGGTAGCCTTTCCCTTCTCCAGGGAATCTTCCCAACCCAGGTATCGAACTGGGGTATCCTGCATTGCAGGAAGATTCTTTACCAACTGAGCTATGAGAGAAGCCATTAACCCATTAACGTCTGGCAAATGTCAAAGAAGCGTTCAGTACAAATCCACATGTGAACTCTCACAACACACTGCAAACATCCAGTTCTTTTAGATCCATCCAGCCTCTGTTCATCCACTTCTTATTCACTCAGCTTAATCTTTGTAATAAAAACATTTTGTCTTTACTGACATAAGTATACTGGAATCTGTGTTTGTCATGGTCAGGGACAAACCTGTCAGGCAGGCCAGCTTTGCTCGTTATCTGTGGCTTTGGTTCAAATATTTACATAGACGATCCTACTCCTCAAGGATGAACAAATATTTCCTTACAGGGGGTATGAGAACACAGACTCCCTTGCTGCTCACATTCACCCTCCCCAGCTTCTTGGATACAAGATAGTGCAGAATGAATGAGTCAGGTTGCCTTATCTGCTGAGACCAGTGGTGTCTAACACATCCTGTAGACAGATCCAGAAGCAGACTTGAGGCAACAGTACAAGAATGGCCATCTCTAGGTCAGCTCTGCCTAGAGAAGGTTGGCGATGCTGAGCAGACAACATTTAGGCTGTACACACTTGCTGGAGGCTTACCTGCCTTTCAAATTCTCCTGTGGAGTTGTACATATAGTATACCAGACTACCTGAGCTGCCTCTTGAGAAATATGTATGCAGATCAGGAAGCAACAGTTAGAACTGGACATGGAACAACAGACTGGTTCCAAATAGGGAAAGGAGTACATCAAGGCTATATATTGCCACCTTGTTTATTTAACTTATATGCAGAGTACATCATGAGAAACACCGGGCTGGATGAAGCACAAGTTGGAATCAAGATTCCTGGGAGAAATATCAATAACCTCAGATATGCAGATGACACCACCCTTATGGCAGAAAGTGAAGAAGAACTAAAGAGCCTCTTGATGAAAGTGAAAGAGGAGAGTGAAGAAGTTCGTTTAAAACTCAACATTCAGAAAACTAAGAATATGGCATCTGGTCCCATTACTTCATGGCAAAAAGATGGGGAAACAATGGAAACAGTGAGAGACTTTATTTTGGGGGGCTCCAAAATCACTGCAGATGGGATGGCAGCCAAGAAATTAAAAGACGCTTACTCCTTGAAAGAAAAGTTATGACCAACCTAGACAGCATGTTAAAAAGCAGAGACATTGCTTTGCCAACAAAGGTCCGTCTATTCAAGGCTAGGGTTTTTGCAGTAGTCATGTATGGATGTGAGAGTTGGACTATAAAGAAAGCTGAACACTGAAGGACTGATGCCTTTGAACTGTGGTGTTGGAGAAGACTCTTGGAAGTCCCTTGGACTGCAAGGAGATCCAACCAGTCCATCCTAAAGGAGATCAGTCCTGGGTGTTCACTGAAAGGACTAATGTTGAAACTGAGACTCCAATACTTTTGCTACCTGATGTGAAGAACTGACTCACTGGAAAAGACCCTGATGCTGGGACAGATTGAAGGTGGGAAGAGAAGGGGATGACAGAGGATGAGATGGTTGAATGGCATCACCAATTCAATGGACATGAGTCTGAGTAAACTCCAGGAGTTGGTGATGGACAGGGAGGCCTGGTATGCTGCAGCTCATGGGGTCACAAAGAGTCAGACACGACTGAGCGACTGAACTGAACTGATACTTATATACACTTCATATGATGTACTTTTGCTTGTTAACTCTTGAGGTTGGTTTGGATCTTATATAAAGGAGGGGCAACCACGTGGTATCACCTGCACTGCTGAGTGTAGTGAAGAGTACCTTATCATTCAAATGCCCTCATTGGTTTAGGAAGGGATATGGTTCACTCTTTGTTCCAAATGTATTATTCTCCATAATTCCATCCTGAAAAGGAAAAGTGTCACACTGACTTGCTGAATTCTCAGCGTGACTTGAGATCACTGATGGCAGTGACCATGCCTGTCTCTCATGCAGGCATGAGAATGCTTTGCCCTTACTGAGCCCTGGTAACTGTTCACTGTATCAAAGAATTAAACAACTAATGGCGTGCTGTGCATTACATGGTTCTACCCAAGTTTAGCGGTGCTTCCATGGTTTCACAACTTGTGTTTGAAGGCTTCTGTGAAACATTAAGGAAGTAGAAAACAGTAGTTTATGGAAACTGACTAAAATCTGCTGTTGGCAGAAATTACATATTTGCAAACAATTCTGACAAAATGGAGGTGTGTTAAGAGGCTCCAGGGCTTTGTGAGGCTTTGGCTGACTCCCTGCCTTGAACATTTTGTGGTCCTTTGACTTGTGTTTTCCTGCCCGATGAGGCACGGTGTTCAGAGTGCTGACACAGAGTTTCTCTGGCCAATCATGGGAGGTTGCGTGCTCACACACATGAGATACAGAATTGAGACATTTTAGTGGAGTTCCAAAAAAAGATATCTGTTTTCAAAAAATGTTTATGCTAGCATAGAAGTACTTTCTGATTCCACTAAATTATGGCATGAATTTACATATTTGTGAGCCCCTGGAGAGATCTAAGTTTACATCAGAGGCTCTCTCCTGGTTCTGTGAAAGATGGAATCTTCATTCCCTGATAGCTCAGTTGGTAAAGAATCTGCCTGCAATGCAGGATACCCCAGTTTGATCCCTGGGTTGGGAAGATCCACTGGAGAAGGGAAAGGCTACCCACTCCAGTATTCTGGCCTGGAGAATTCCATAGACTGTATAATCCATGGGGTCACAGAGAGACGTGACTGAGCAACTTTCACTTTCATGCAAATAGGGTACCAATACTCTTTCGAGGAAGTTTGTCCCCTAGAGTCTTTAAGAAAAGGATCACCTGGAAGGATGGCCACCATGCACATATTACGTTTAACTGAAAAAAGTTTTCACAAAATGAAGGGTTCAGTTGTGTCTGACTCTTTTCTGTCCCATAAACTGTAGCCTCTCAGGCTCCTCTGACCATGGAATTTTCCAGGCAAGAATACTGGAGTGAGGTACCATACATATTCTTACTCCATGGGATCTTCCCGACCCAGGGATTGAAACTACGTCTCTTGAGTCTTGTGCATTCGTAGGCAGAGTCCTTACCACTGAGCTACCTGGGATACTTTCCTTACTATGCAATGCCTTTTAATAGTTTCCACTCTAAGCTATTACATCTTTCAAAATGCTGGTCACACTCACTATATTGATGATCTGACACATAAACAGACTGTGATCTGCCATTGGAAAATACACAATATAAACACGAAGAGTGTGCCCAAACTAAAGACTACCAGGAAGTCACAGACACTGCTTGGAAGGTCTGGAAAGGTTGTGATCCAGAACATCCACCCTCCAGAGCACACTCCTCAGCAGTGACCTATAGCTCATGGTCTGGGAAGGTGGGCTGTCTGGATCACTTGGGCGACAGCACTCTGGGCTCTGGGGAAGAGTAGGGATGCTGGAAGGCTTTGTATCCTTCTGCTGTTAGCACAGCATGGTCAGGAACAAGCCAGCTCTCCTAGATCTTGGCACAGGCTCACAGAGCTCTCACCCGAGAAGGAAACCTCTCATTCTTTGAGATGAAGTTCAAGTGTCACTTTCATGAAAATTCCCTTTGACACCTACAGTTCAAAGTCTTCTTTCTTTCTTCTCAACATCTGCAGCCCTTAATCTACACTTCGCCTTGTGTACATAACACCTTCAAAACTGTGTATTGATTGTGCTTTTTTTTTTTGATTGTGCTTTGATTTTACCTCCTTTACTCACTGTAAGTTGCTTGAAGACTGTTATGATGTCTTACTTATTTTGTGCCCCGGATCTAGCACAGTGCCTTGCACACAATAGGTGCTCAATTAATATTTGGCATACACACAAGCAGGCCAGAGAAATGATTTGCCTTATACTTGTAAGTTGAAAATGACTTATCTTTGGGCAAGTATCACTAAATTCTGTAAAGACTCACTTATTCAGCATTGGTGTTTACACATCTCTTATCCTCTGCCTTTCCATCCATCCATCCATCCATTACTCTGTCCAACACTTACTGAGATTCTACCATGTTCCTGTATTAATCATTATGGTTACTAAGATGGGTAAAACAGTCCCTGTCTCTGAATCCCAGAGTCATGTGGGCAGAAGACAGTGTAGAGAGTAATGACAATACAGGATGAGAAGGGGCAGGAGGGGACAGCTAAGACAGTTTGCTGGCTCTCACCACAGATTTTGTTTACTTTTCTCAAACTTCTTAAACTCTGCCCCACCAGCAGAGATTTTAAGTTTTATATACCTATAGTTTGTGTTATGAAAATCATAGCTGTGTGAAAATGTAAAATTATTATAACACTGAATATGGCTTTTCAAAGTGTTTATATATATCTAAAGTAAAGATAAAACAGAAATTACAATGCAGTGTGAAAAGCAGATATTTAAGTGGAATAATCTCACTTTACCGCTGAAACTCTTCAAAGCCTTCCCTTTGCTCTAAGAAGGAAATGTGAACTCAGGTCTTCCCACGATGAAGCATCTCCACCTGGTCTGATCCCTTCACACTCTTCTTTTCCTCGTGTTTCAACCAGTGTGACCCTTACTGTCCCTCTGTTTGGCACACACTTCCACCCCTTGGTGGGATTGGGGTGGGGGGGAGCGGTGTGCAGCCTAAAACCTCATCAGAAAGGTTTTCCCTGACCATACTTTTCATTTACTTGGCTGCTTTGGGCCTTAGTTACCTAATGTCATGTGGGAGCATGGACTCTCTAGCTGTGACATACAGGTTCCAGAGCGCATGGGCTCCAGAGCGCACAGAATCAGTAGCTCTGCAGCATGTGGGATCTTAGATCCCTGACCAGCGATCTAACCCCCAACCCTGCACTGCAAGGCTGATTCTCAACCACTGGCCCACCAGGGAAGTCCCTCTGACTTGTCTAAGGACAGTTGCCCACCATTATTTCTATCACAAGAGCCCATTTTTTCCCTTCAAAGACCTAACCACAATGTGTCATTATTTCACTTGATTACTTCTTTTGCTGGGCTTCCCGGGTGGCGCTAGTGGTAAAGAATCCGCCTGTCAATGCATGAGACATGAAAGATGTGGGTTCAGTCCCAGGGTCAGGAGGATATCCTGGAGAAGGAAATGGCAACCTACTCCAGTATTCTTGTATGGGAACTCCCATGGACGGAGAAGCCTGGCAGGCTACAGTCCACGGGGTCACAAAGAGTTGGATGTGACTGAGCGCGCGCGCGCACACACACACACACACACACACACACTTCTTTTGTTAGGCTGTGAGCTCCACAAGAGTTAACCAGTCTATCCGCAGAGTCCCACATGGCTTTCAGCACATGGTAGATACTTAATGTTAGAGCGGCTCAGAAAAAGAGCACCGATGGGCTTGGCAGGGAGGACGTCTTCCACCAGTGAGGGAAAAGCCTCTGCAGAACGCATCAGTGGAGCAACAGCGCCACCAAGCGATCAGCCACTATTTCTCAAGGCATCTGCTTCTCTTCAGAAATCTTCGCGTTACGGGGCTGTTCCTGGAATTTAAAGGTGAATCACAATCCATAAGGCTTCTTCCTTCCTTCCTTTTTTTTTTTTTCTTTCCCCTATTAAAAAAAATTCCAAAAACTACCCTCAAATTCCTTCCACTTCTGCCCCTCCACAGAGCGGGACATTTGAAGACATGTGGAGGCCAGCGAGTTAGGCCGGCTTTGGGTGTTGCTATGGTAATGTTCCCCTTTATTGATAATCTTGTGGAAATCTTACATTTTCAAATCTGCACTCTTTGAAAACGTCTGCTTGCTGTTACTTTGTTTTTCAAGCTTTGCTTTGCTCTACCGTATTTAATTTGCTTCACCTTCTGATTTGTTTAATGACATGTTATTAAAATTCAACGAGGAGTCCGCAGGAATCTGCGCTGCTGAGAGGCAGAACTGCATTCTGGAAGCTTCGGTGATTAATATCCGAGCACCCCTTATAAGGTTGTAAAACCCATTAGGGTATCCCTGCTGAGCCGCTGAGGATAGACCCTGCGTTGGCCTGGAAGCTGCAGCAGGCAGCTCACGTCTTAAGGCGATGCTGGAAAAGCCGGCTTTGTCTCTTCATCCCGGTCCTCGTCTCCGTTGCTGCGGGCCCTGGGTGTCAGAAAAGTGACCCTGATTGCCTATCGCGCCTGCTTGTTTTCTCCCGTTAACCACCCCTTCCAGACAGGAGAACAGTGTTCTGCGCTCAATTAGAATGACGCTAAAATGCCTCCCCGGAGGTCTGTCTTGCGCGAGAGGAGAGGTAACAGAGGAACAGGCCATTAGGCGGTAACTGCAGGGCCCCGCCTCATACTCGGGCCCTGGAAGGGGGGATGATTCAGGGAGGATGCGCAGTGCGGGTCTGCACGGCCACCGCGGCCAAATGGAAGCGTCAAGCAAAGGAAATGCAGGCAAAACGTGGTTGCTAAGACTTACAGAGCTGCCAGAGCTCCCGGGAAGAAGGTGAGGGTAAAATTTATTTGCATTGTGAGAAAAATAGATCCCAGTACCATCTTAAACGTTATTACACAGCCTTGAGGTCCATGTTGTTCTTCAAGTATAAAGGGAAGCAATTTATCCTGGTGAAGACCAAAGCCACCCCCAGCCCACCCCCACCCCCACCCCCACCCCACCCAAGCCTGTACGTTTCTGGAAACTAGTACATGCTTCCACCCTCTCCCATTTAATTTTTTTAAACAGTAAATATGTGGAAGTTGTTTTACATGTTTCAGGTAAAACATGAATAAGCCTGCCCCTTATTAAAGGGAAGAAAATCAAGTAGAGAAACAGTACAGAGAAAAAATTAACGTTCTCTCATTTCTCTTACCCCCTTTCTGCTCACCTCTCTCTCTAGGAGCAGTTTGGTGTCTAGTTTCCCAGGTGTGTGTGTGTGTGTGTGTGTGTGTGTGTGTGTGTGTGTGTGTACAACTGAGGTGAACAATTCACCTTTCAGACTCCGTGATCCTGTTATGCTGTTTCCAGAGTACAATCTTATTTTTTTAAGTGGATTTTAAAACTTTATTAATTTGTTTTTAAATTCACTTACTTATCTATCTGCTTATTCATTTTTGGGTGTGCTGGGTCTTGCCTTGGTGTGCTCTGGCTTTAGTTGGGGGTGAGGCGGGGGCAGCTGCTCTCTAGTTGCAGCGCTCAGGCTTCTCATTGCAGTGGCTCCTCTAGTTGTGGGCTCTGGGGCTCCGTAGCTGTGGCTCGTGGGCACTAGAGTGCAAGTTTATTATTGTGGTGCATGAGTCTAGGCCCTCCTCGGCTGGAGAAATCTTCCTGGAGCAGGGGTAAGTGGTGTCCCCTGCATTGCGGGCATATGCTTAGCCACTGGACCACCAGGGAAATCCTCCGGAGTGCAGTCTTTTTTGTTTTAATTTGGTCTCATGCAAAGCCTCCTTGGGCTGGCACTGCTTTGGTTGCCTCCAGAATCCCACTCCCCAGCCCTCCTGACTTCGCGCTGACCTCCCTGCAAACCACGCCCCTGCTCCTTGACGGTGTGTCAGTTTCACCCTGGACGCACAGTCTGGATTCTGTCCTTGCCTTCTGGTTCTCCCACTTTCTCCTTCTTTCTAAAAGCCGGGCTCTGATACCGACCACCATGCCTCCCAGAATCATTTTGCCTGAGTGAAATCCACCTCATTCTTTACCATCAGAGTCACAAGGCTCTCCCAGTGACTTCCATGGAATTGCTTTATCTTTGTGTGTGATAGAAAATTCCAGCCACCCCCCCTAGGGTGTTTATACTGACCCACTTAAGCTCTCATTTCATCAAATTTGTCATCTTGCCAGCTTAACATCAGGCTTGGTTCTTTCAACGCTAGGATTCCCTAGATTTGGATAAATGAAGGGCACGTCTACCATACACAATCTGTTTGGCTGACATTTTGCACGATGAAAGCAAATTTCCTTATGAGTAAAGTAAGAAAAAAGGTGTCTTTAACCTGTGTGTAAAAAAAGGGGGAAAACTGTACTCAATATTATATAATAACCTATAAGCAAAAAGAATCTGGAAAATAATATATATATATAGCTGAATCATTGTACTGTATGCCTGAAAGGTACAAAATATTGTAAATCAACTGTACTTCAACTAAAAAAATTTTTAATGTGTCATTGTTGTAAAGCTTGTCATGGTAGCTCCACAATCAGATCATTTGGCATTTCATTTCTAAGTGGAATTATAATATCAAGATGGTTACTACTTCTGTCTCCTTCCCCTCCCCCACACATCCTTTCACATTCTTTATGTTTACCTATGTTTACCTGTAATTTCTTTCACATTGATTGAGAGAAAGTATTTATTCAGGGCATAACCCTGTGATAGGCACTAAGAGGGATATGAAAAAGCCATGGGCCAACTCTTAGAAAGGTGTTAATTGGATTTTTCCCATATAAAACCCCCCATAGCATTTTATTTCCTAACTCTACTTCTCACAATCAACTTCATTTGCCCACTTAATGCAATTTGCTTCTCATGACAAGATTCTATTAAGTGATTATTAAGACAGTCTGAGTTACTTCAGCCAAGCACGTCTAGAATCATTACCTACCTCCTGGGGGTGATGCGAGGTGTAATTAGTTAAAGCTCACTGTTACCTCCCAGCATCCGGAACTACAAACAGAGCCCATTTCCTCACAGTTAAGCCAAGAGCCCTGGACTTAGTCTAGCAGCAGGACCAACACAGCTGCTCATATTTACATAAGCCCCACAGACCCATGTTTAATGACAGTCAATGTCAGATCTGTGGAAACAACATACTAGAGGTTGGCCATCTGTGTTTTTTAATTGATGTATAGTTGATTTACAGTATTGGTTTCAGGTGTACAACATAGTGATTCAATATTTTAATAATTTTACTGCATTTAAAGTTACCATAAAATATTGGCTATATTCCCTGCTTGTTGTTTAGTTGCTAGGTCACGTCCCGCTCTTTGTGACCCCATGGACTGTAGGCTGCCAGGGTCCTCTGTTCATGGGATTTCCAGGCAAGAATACTTGAGTGGGTTGCCATATCCTTCTCCAGGGGATCTTCCCAACCCAGGGATTGAACCGGTGCTTCCTGCATTGGCAGGCAGAATCTTTACCACTGAGTCACCAGGGTATTTATTCCCTGTACTGCACATTATATCCTTGTTGCTGTTTGTTTTTTATCAATGAATAATTTGTACCTCTTAACCTCCCCCTGCCCCACATATAAATCACTAGGTTGTTATTGTTGTTGTGTTGTTTTGGACTATGTCTATTGATATCAAATTATATCCGTAAGGACTGATTTCTGTTGGTTACAAAACCCTATTATATAAATAGTCCCAATCTTACTGTTAATAAACAAAAAATCTTTCACTTAAAATAGCTTGAAACAAATCAACCTAGCACTCCCCTTGAACCACTCATTCTTTTAGTCTTTCACAAACACTTACTAAGCTCTTACTGTGCAGAAAGGGCTAGGCTAGGATCTAAGGCTACAATGTTGAGAAAGAAAGTCACCACCCTCAAGGAATTTATAGTCAGTAAACTATACAAATGGTTATAAAGACTTGGGGCAAACTTTCTCCATTTACTCAAAAGTCTACCAGGTACTAAGATAATGGTTTAAAAACTTCACTGATGAGTCAGACAGAACAAGTATCATATGATATCCCTTATATTCAGAATCTGAAAAGAAAGGATACAAATGAGCTTATTTACATAACAGACTCAGAGACTTTAGAGAATGAATTTATGGTTTTGGAGTGGGGGACAGGTGAGAGGAGGAGGGATAGTTTGGGAGTTTGGGATGAACATGTACACACTGCTATATTTAAAGTGGATAATCAACAAGGACCTGTTGCATAGCACAGGGAACTCTGCTCAATGTTATGTGGCAGCCTGGATGGGAGGGGAGTTGGGGGGGAAATGAATATATGTATGGCTGAGTCACTTTGTTGTCCACAACAAAGCTATCACAACAGTGTTAATTGGCTTTATTCCAATAAAAAGTTAAAAAAAAATTCACTGATTAAAGTGCTTGAGTCAAGTACCAAGGGCCCAGAGGTCCTGGGGTCTCGCCCCTCTTGGGGGGCTAGTGTTTAGTCCACTGGAAGATTAGAAGCCTTTAATTAGAAGAGGAAGTGAACTGCTTCAGTACCCAGCAGACTGTGAGAAATAGTGAGAAAGGACCCGGGTGTTGTTCAGTTGCTCTGTCATGTCTGACTCTTTGAGACCCTCATGGTCTGCAGCACACCAGACTTACCTGTCCTTCACGATCTTCTGGAGTTTCCTCGAACTCATGCCATTGAATCAGTGATGTCACCCAACCAACTCATCTTCTGTCATCCCCTTCTCCTCCTGCCTTCAATCTTTCCCAGCATCAAGGTCTTTTCTAATGAGTCAGCTCTTCGCATCAGGTGGCCAAAGTATTGGCGCTTCAGCTTCAGCATCAGTCCTTCCAATGAATATTCAGTTTATTTCCTTTAGGATTAACTGGTTTGAACTTGCAGTCCATGGGGCTCTCCAGAGTCTGCTGCAATACCACAGTTCGAAAGCATCAATTCTTTGGTGCTCAGCCTTCTTTATGGTCCAACTCTCACATCTGTACATGACTACTGGAAAAAGCATAGCTTTGACTAGATGGACCTTTGTCGGCAAAGTAATGTCTCTGCTTTTTAATATGCTGTCTAGTTTTGTGATAGCTTTTCTTCCAAAGAGCAAGCATCTTTTAATTTCATGGCTGCAGTCACCCTCCACAGTATAATAAATAATAAGAGATCAGGGTGAAAAACTCAAAAAAGAAAATTTCACAGAGTACTGCCACGCGGGACATTTAGCATAAGGACCAAGAGCTCTGCAAACTCCTTCGGCTCCTCAGGGTTTCTTGCCTTATAGTGACAGGCAATCATTTATTTGCATAATAGCTCTAACTCAACAGAAAAGGTTACAGTGTGGCTGCTAGGCAGGG
Source organism: Cervus elaphus (assembly GCF_910594005.1). Classification (NCBI taxonomy): domain Eukaryota; kingdom Metazoa; phylum Chordata; class Mammalia; order Artiodactyla; family Cervidae; genus Cervus; species Cervus elaphus. The sequence goes on along the minus strand of NC_057834.1, from coordinate 81,479,422 downwards.
GAATAAGTCATGGAAGATGATTTCCACCAAAAAACATTTCTGGAAATTTAAATCAGTTCTTAAAATGATTAAAGTCAGCTCTTAAAGTCATTCTTCAGTGATAAAATGTAGGAGACAATTTGTAGCTCAGTATAAAGAAGTGTGTTCTCATCATTTTAGCTGCTCCTGAATGGATTTGGAGACTTTGGGAGGTAGTGAGTGTCCTGTGGCTTAGAGGTATTTAAGCCAAGTCTGGACAGCACCCTTGCAGAAAAAAAAGTACAGAAAGGTACAGAAGTACTACAAAGTACAGAGCTAAGAATGGTTTTTACCTGTCTTAATGTACAGTATAAAACGGCCAAAGATCTGTTAGCTTTTCAGTGAGAGTTGCTCAATTTTGCTTCTCAGCCTGGAAAGCCTAGTTGTCCTGGGCTCACCCCTGCATTGTTCTTTTTCAACTCTGAGTGCTGGGGTCTGCACACAATTCATTTTCTGATGCGGTCTCCAGCAAAGTAACTCTGGAGCAAAGCTGCCTCACTTTGGACCTGAGGGTTTCTGCAGGAGGCAGGACGGTCTCCAGAAACAAACCTGGATTTAGCAGGAAGCCTTGGCTTCCCTGATGGCTCAGATAGTAAAGAATCTGCCTGCAATGCAGGAGACCCGGATTCGATCCCTGGGTTAGGAAGATCCCCTGGAGAAGGAAATGGCAACCCATTCCAGTATTCTTGCCTGGAGAAGTCCATGGACAGAGGAGTCTGGCAGGTTACAGTCCATGGGGTCCCAAAGAGTTGGACACGACTGAGCAACTAACACACTTTCATGCTTGTTAGCAGATACACATACTGGATTGCCTCTTTCTGTCCTCTTTCTTACCAACTGCATTTTATACTTTCAGATTTTATTCATTGGCTGGGAAAAATGATAACTTGATGATCTCTAATAGGCAAGTGGCAAGAGTGGGGCATGTCATAGCCACCCAGGTCTCCCCTCACAGGGGAATGAGTCCCAGGCATCCCGCACACAAGGGCAATGAACATCCTTCTGGGTCCCTCCAGGGAAGATGGTAGAGACAACAGCCATGGACCATTGTGTTATCTTTACTCTAAAAGAGAAATACCCTAAGAAAATACAAGTGTTCACATTTCTTTCATTTTTGTTCTTAATTTTTTTTTCTCTGAGTATAGGATGGGAGAATCTTAGCTTGGAGAAATGCTGTCTACACCTGTCTTGCCTTTGCTGAGGGATTAGCCTTTCAAGGGGGGACCCTTGAAAGCATGCTCTGGTCCCCGGGGCATGCTAGGGGCAAGAAGGAGAGGGTTCATCTTGTGACAGCCCCAGGCGTGAGGTGGTGGATTCAGGAATGGAATTATGATCCCTCTGTCTCTGGGAGGAGGAGAAACAAAGGGGGAATAAACCTTATGCACGCCAGTTAATCTTAGCTTAAGGTAATAAATTCCACTGCTTGGAGTTTGAGCCAAGAGAACAAGTCTTCAGGGGGATTTCACAATCTCTGAGGATGAATGTTGGTTTTTAAAACATGCACTTATGCAACCATGAAAAATGTGCATCGATAAAACCGCAAGTTTGTTATCTACATCAGTGAATCTGTTTCTCTTTTGGGTATAGATGAATTTGTATTATTTTTAGCTTCTACATCAGTTCAGTTCAGTTCAGTTCAGTCACTCAGTCATGTCCAACTCTTTGCGACCCCATGAACTGCAGCACGCCAGGCCCCCCTGTCCATCACCAACTCCCGGAGTTTACCCAGACTCATGTCCGTTGAGTCAGTGATGCCATCTAACCATCTCATTCTCTGTCGTCTTCTTCTCCTCCTGCCTTCAATCTTTCCCAACATCAGGGTCGTTTCAAATGAGTCAGCTCTTTGCATCAGGTGGCCAAAATATTGGAGTTTCAGCTTCAACATCAGTCCTTCCAATGAACACCCAGGACTGATCTCCCTTAGGATGGACTGGTTGAATTTCCTTGCAGTCCAAGAGACACTCAAGAGTCTTCTCCAACACCACAGTTCAAAAGCATCAATTATTTGGCGCTCAGCTTTCTTTATAGTCCAACTCTCCCATTCATACATGACTACTGCAAAAACCATAGCCTTAACTAGATGGACCTTTGTTGGCAAAGTAATGTCTCTGCTTTTTAATATGCTGTCTAGGTTGGTCATAACTTTCCTTCCAAGGAGTAAGCGTCTTTTAATTTCATGGCTGCAGTCACCATCTGCAGTGATTTTGGAGCCCCCAAAAATAAAGTCAGCCACTGTTTCCACTGTTTCCCCATCTATTTTCCATGAAGTGATGGGACCGGATGCCATGATCTTAGTTTTCTGAATGTTGAGCTTTAAGCCAACTTTTTCATTCTCCTCTTTCACTTTCATCAAGAGGCTCTTTAGTTCTTCTTTGCTTTCTGCCATAAGGGTGGTGTCATCTGCATATCTGAGGTTATTGATATTTCTCCCGGCAATCTTGATTCCAGCTTGTGCTTCATCCAGCCTGGCATTTTGCCTGATGTACTCTGCATATAAGTTAAATAAGCAGGGTGACAGTATACAGCCTTGACGTACTTCTGTCCCTATTTGGAACCAGTCTGTTGGTCCATGTCCAGTTCTAACTGTTGTTTCTTGACCTGCGTACAGGTTTCTCAAGAGGAAGGTCAGGTGGTCTGGTATTCACATCTCTTTCAGAATTTTCCACAGTTTATTGTGATCCTCACAGTCAGAGACTTTGGCATAGTCAAGAAAGCAGAAATAGATGTTTTTCTGGAAATTTCTTGCTTTTTCAATGATCCAGCGGATGTTGGCAATTTGATTTCTGGTTCCTCTGCCTTTTCTAAATCCAGCTTGAACATCTGGAAGTTCACGGTTCACATGTTGCTGCAGCCTGGCTTGGAGAATTTTGAGCATTACTTTACTAGTGTGTGAGATGAATGCAATTGTGCAGTAGTTTGAGCATTCTTTGGGATTGCCTTTCTTTGGGATTGGAATGAAAACTGACCTTTTCCAGTCCTGTGGCCACTGCTGAGTTTTCCAAATTTGCTGGCATATTGAGTGCAGCACTTTCACAGTGTCATCTTTTAGGATTTGAAGTAGCTCAACTGGAATTCCATCACCTCCACTAGCTTTGTTCATAGTGATACTTCCTAAGGCCCACTTGACTTCACATTCCAGGATATCTAGCTGTAGGTGAGTGATCACACCATCGTGATTATCTGGGTCATGAGGATCATTTTTGTTTAGTTCTTCTGTGTATTCTTGCCACCTCTTCTTAATATCTTCTGCTTCTGTTAGGTCCATCCCATTTCTGTCCTTTATTGAGCCCATCTTTGCATGAAATGTTCCCTTGGTATCTCTAATTTTCTTGAAGAGATCTCTAGTCTTTCCTATTCTATTGTTTTCCTCTATTTCTTTGCATTGATTGCTGAGACAGGCTTTCTTATCTCTCCTGGCTATTCTTTGGAACTCTGCATTCAAATGGGAATATCTTTCCTTTTCTCCTTTGCTTTTCACAGCTATTTGTAAGGCCTCCTCAGCAAGCCATTTTGTTTTTTGCATTTCTATTTCTTGGGGATGGTCTTGTTCCCTGTCTCCTATACAATGTCATGAACCTCCATCCATAGTTCAAAAGGCACTCTGTCTATCAGATTTAGTCCCTTAAATCTATTTGTCACTTCCACTGTATAATCATAAGGGATTTGATTTAGGTCATACCTGAATGATCTAGTGGTTTTCCCCACTTTCTTCCATTTAAGTCTGAATTTGGCAATAAGGAGATCATGATCTGAGCCACAGTCAGCTCCTGGTCTTGTTTTTGCTGACTGTATGGAGCTTCTCCATCTTTGGCTGCAAAGAATATAATCAATCTGATTTCAGTGTTGACCATCTGATGATGTCCATGTGTAGAGTCTTCTTTTGTGTTGTTGGAAGAGGGTGTTTGCTATGACCAGTGCATTCTCTTGGCAGAACTGTATTAGCCTTTGCCCTGCTTCATTCTGTACTCCAAGGCCAAATTTGCCTGTTACTCCAGGTGTTTCTTGACTTCCTACTTTTGCATTTCAGCCCCCTATAATGAAAAGTACATCTTTTTTGGGTGTTCTAAAAGGTCTTGTACGTCTTCATAGAACCGTTCAACATCAGCTTCTTCAGTGTTACTGGTTGGGGCATAGACTTGGATTACCGTGATACTGAATGGTTTGCCTTGGAAACGAACAGAGATCATTCTGTCGTTTTTTAGATTGCATCCAAGTACTGCATTTTGTACTCTTTTGTTGACTATGATGGCTACTCCATTTCTTCTCAGGGATTCTTGCCCACAGTCATAGACATAATGGTCATCTGAGTTAAATTCACCCATTCCATTCCATTTTAGATCGCTGATCCCTAGAATGTTGACATTCACTCTTACCATCTCCTGTTTGACCACTTCCAATTTGCCTTGATTCATGGACCTGACATTCCAGGTTCCTATGTAATATTGCTCTTTATAGCATCGGACGTTGCTTATATCACCAGTCACATCCACAACTGGGTGGTTTTTTTTGCTTTGGCTCCATCCCTTCGTTCTTTCTGGAGTTATTTCTCCACCAATCTCCAGAAGCATATTTGGCATCTACCGACCTGGGGAGTTCATCTTTCAGTGTCCTATCATTTTGCCTTTTCATACCCCACATCCAAGGTAAGGAGCAACGGCTGTGCTTTGCTGGAGGAGCCACAAAGAGTTACCCCACGTCCAAGGTAAGAGAAACCCAAGTAAGACAGAAGGTGCTGAGAGAGGGCATCAGAGGGCAGACAGACTGAAACCACAATCCCAGACAACTAGCCAATCTGATCACACGGACCACAGCTTGTCTAACTCAATGAAACTAAGCCATGAAGTGTGGGGCCACCCAAGACAGAGGGCTCATGGTGGGGAGGTCTGACAGAACATGGTCCACTGGAGAAGGGAATGGCAAACCACTTCAGTATTCTCTCCTTGAGCTTCTACATAGATAGATAAAAATAAAACAAGAGAAAAAGTGTGCATCTATATATGTTCGTGTCTTTCCCAGTCCCAGTGTGCGCAGACTGGGTGAGTCACTCAGGGCACAACAGCATGCTGCACCTGACATTAAAAAATACACCTTGTACATTGTTTTAATTGTTTCAAGGGCCTGCTCCCATGTGCACATGTATGTGTGTTTGCACGCGCACGCGCACGCACACACACACACACAAAACCCAGGTCAGTGCTCTGACTTCTGCCTTGGCCTCCTGCCTTGCTGTGTGTTCAAAGCAAAGTTCACTACCCCCAAAAGGGCCCAATTCATGCCACCAGCCCTGCATGCGTTCTCCACGTCTATCATTTCAGAACCCCTGAGCACAAAAATTATAGTTATGCCACATTCTACTAAACATCAATTTCAAGACTTAAATCATGCCTGAAAACACAGTTTTCACCCACTGTGGGTATTTTCACTGTGACGGTTTTCATAAGCACTTGTGCTAGAGGCCAGAAATTTCACGATACCTTTTAGAGTTAACTGTGGTTGTGTGAGTGTGCTTAGTTGATCAGTCATGTCCAATTCTTTGCCATCCCATAGACTGTAGCCTGCCAGGCTCCTCTGTCGAGGCAAGAATACTTGCTCTTCTCCAGACAAGAATATTGGAGTGGGTTGCCATTTCCTTCTACAGGGGATCTTCCCAACCCAGGGATCAAACCTGAGTCTCTTGTATCTCCTGCATTGGTGAAGGAGGAAACAGCCAGAACAGGCTCTATCCTGAAAGCAGGACTCCATCTGGGGCCAGAGTATGGACTTTGAGGTATATGTCCAGTATCTATGGAAACGACATATCAACTGGAAAACCAGACCCCCCTGGATGGAAGAGCCCCAGGGCTCGCACCTAGACTCTCCATCACCTAAAAGAAAACCCTAATTATCTGTGTAACCAAATAGAAGCATAAATTCTTTTATGCTTATTGGGGTATGACCACAGGCCTATTGATAATTGTCCACTGTTAACTACCTAGGCTTAAGGCATAGGAATCATGGGTTGACTTTGACTATATCTTTCTTTTCCTTTATTCAGACTAGTTTCAGAGAATTTGGGGGGGAGGGTGGGGTGGGTTTGAGCATGTACACTTAGGGTGTATAAGGTATACACAAAAACTGGTCAGGGTCCTTGGCTAGAAGGAGACTCTGCCTTGGGCCCACCCATGTAATAAACTGCACTCTACTATCTGCATTGTCCTTCTGAGTGAGTTTGTTTCCCGGAATTCGTGTCTACAACATTTGGTGCATTGGCCGGGAAACTCCTCACTTTGAGGAGACAAGTCCCATTTGGGACTACTCTGAGGCCTTGTGGCTTAAATCTTCTAGGGCGGAAGGCGCCTCGCCCTTCTGGAAGGATTCTGCTTCTCAGTGCCCGGACCTTTTCCGTTAGCAGGTAGTGGATGGCAGCAGGGGAACTGAGCGCTCAGGTGAGGAGGAACTCACCCGGCAGGGTGGAAGAGGGGGCCTGATCACCCCCCTGGGAGGGACTAGAAGGGGCACGGACCCACAGGAGCCTGGAATAGGCAGGTGGCAGCGATTGATTGGTACACAGGTTGATGAGCATGTTAGGGTTTAGGAAGGAAATTTGTGAAGGTCATTTAGGAGGTGGTGTCCATGCCATCTTGGAGAAAACTACTACCAAGCAGTTGCCAGGGGATTTTTAGGAGAAGAAACTTGGTCTTTGTGAGCTCATATTCTGCCCTCCCCAAGGAGATGTCCCATCTGCTGTGAAATTCTTGACCCTCTCGGAATTGTCAGGCTAGAAGGAGGGGCGGGGTACATAAGTGAATATGAATTGTCTTTTCCAGAGATGGCCTGGGACGTGGAATATTTAACCCATCTGTGTTTTCATCCACACCTGATCAAGCCCACCAAGGCAGAATGGACTTTAAAAGTTAAGGGCAAAACAGTCTTGGACCACGTGGTGTTCTGGTTCAGCCATGCTGACCAGCAGGTGAAGACACACCTATCCCCCTTCTCCCTCTGGGATCTGGCAGGTAAGGCTCTTCTTACCCAAATTAGGAAGGAAGCTGAATGGCAATTTAAGTGTTTCATTGAGTGAAAATATCAGAAGTACATAGGGTACTGAGAACTTCATAGACAGAATGAAAAGAAAAGGTAGAATGTCTGGGAAGGTAAGCAAGATGGTGGAGGGAAGTGAATCTAAGGCAACTGTATTGGAGTGCATGATTAAAAATTTTAAAGAAGGGATTTGGAGGAGACTATGGGGTGAAGATGATACCTAACCGACTCCACATACTCTGTGAGGTCGAAAGGCTCCCTGTGGGAATAGGATGGCCACCAGAGAACACCATGAACTTAAAAATAGTGGAAGCAGTCTATACAGTAGTCACAGGAGAGCCAGGACTCCCAGATCAATATCCATATATTGACTCATGGCTAGGGTTAGCTTAAGACCTTCCTACTTGGACAAGATTCTGTATCCAGAAGGGAAAGGGAAAAATATTAATAGCACAAAAACTGACTGATGATAAAAAAGGAAATTCTACAGGATTTAGACAGGGATGACCTGACTGCTCCCCCAGACTGGATAATGAGGCACCTGCCTCCCTGTGCTCCACCAGGACTGGAGGCCGCCTTAATGACCGATCCAGGGCCAGGTGAAGTCTGGCAGCAGTCGCTGCTCTTCCACCAGCTCTCCTGGAGTTCGTAGAGCTACGGTTTTGGCAGGCTCTAATCCCAGCAATGGAGACCTCTGGCCAACGCCCCCAGAATTTCACCTCAGCTGGATATCCTAGATTGTATCCACCTCTCCAGGTGAGTACTGATGGAAAGGGGGAAGAAAACATAGGAATTAGACAGAGGTTGCGCTCCGCCAAGGAACAGGGGGAAAGAACCCCACTACAGATGCCCCTCAGAGAGCTACAACAACATCTGGTTCAGGAGGCATGTGGGCACTACCATCAGCCCCCTGTAGCCTATTGTTACCAGCCATTTTCCTCTACGGATATATTAAGCTGGCAGAGACACACTCCACCATACTCGGGGGAGCCACAAGCCATTATTAGGCTAATGGAGACTATTTTTCGAACCCACCGCCCTACATGTGACATAATCCAACTACTAGTCTCTCTCTTCAGCACTGAGGAAAGACCAGGATCCTAACTGAGGCCAGAAAATGGCTCAGAGAAATGGCACCCGAGGGCACTGCAGACCCGCAGCAGTGGGCAGAATGAGCCACCCCCAATGAGAGCCCCGATTGGGACTGTAACATAGAGGAAGGGCGGGGCCATCTGGAGAGATATCCAGCGGCTATTTTACAAGGCCTCAAGAGGAGGCCCTAAAACCTATGAGTATGACAAAACCCTCTGAAGTGATTCAAATGGTAAGCAAATCACCCTCTGAATTCTATGAAAACCTGTGCGAGGCCTGTAGACTTTATACACCAGTAGATCCAGAGGCTGCTGGGTCTCAGATGGTGATAAATGCAGACTTTGTGTCTCAAGCCTATCCTGAAAATGTCAGATGGAGGGACACAAAGTGACTCATGAATTTTTATACATCCCTGAATGCCCAGCACCTTTGTTGGGAAGAGACTTGCTGTCTAAATTGGGGGCACAAGTGACCTTTCCCCCCCACGAAAGACCCACTCTTCGAGTGGGCTCAACCACCTATTTACTCTTCCTCTCAGTAACCCCTCAAGATGAACGGAGGTTGCATGATCTCCCGGAAGGGAAATCGAACGGGCTAAACAGTCAGAGAATCGTTAACTCAACAATTCCCTGAAGTCTGGGCGGAAGACAACCCCTCTCCCCCCACCCCCCACCCCGCAGGGTTGCAAAACAAGTCCCACTGGTAATCGAAGTCAAACCCAGTACAATTACATCAGCACCCGCCTTGGGCCTGCCAGACCTTGCTAAGCCACTTACTCTTTATGTGACTGGAAAGGACAAGGTGGCTATGGGAGTGTTGTCCCAGACTCTGGGGACATGGGACAGACCCGTGGCTTATCTCCCGAAACCGCTGGACAATGTTGCCACTGGGTGGCTGGGCTGCTTATGGGCAGTTGCTGCAGCTTGCCTTACTGGTCCAGGAGGCAATCAGGCTGACTTTGGGCCAAGGTTTGATGGTAAAAGTCCCACATGAGGTCAACAGTCTCCTGCAAGGGAACCTTCATAAATGGCTGTTGACATCCCGGATTACTCAATATCAGGGACTGTTATGTGAGAACCCCCATGTTACTATTGAGCCTTGTCAAGCCCTGAATCCGGCCACTCTCCTTCCTGTGGGAGAAGGTGGGCCCTCACATCATTGCAAGGAAATATGCCAGCAGACCTGACTTGAAAGACCAGCCAATCCTGGACCCAGATTTGGTCCTGTACGCCAATGGCACCAGCCTGGTGAAACAAGGACAACGACTGTTGGGACATGCAGTAGTCATGGAAGAAACCATCGTTGAAGCTAGTTCTCTGCCATCACACTGGTCCGCTCAATGGGCCGAACTATGTGCTCTAATCCAGGACCTCCAGCTGTCAAAAGGTAAGAAGACAAACATTTACACGACTCCAGGTATGCTTTTGCCACACTACAGGGCTCTGGATAAGGAGAGAGACCTTTCACAGCTAGTGAAAAAGATACTAAAAATAAGGAAGAAATTAAGACCCTATTAGATGCTGCCTGGGAACCAGAAAGGGTTGCAGTCACACACTGCTGAGGTCTTCAAAAAGAGGATACCCCCCCCGGGCTCAGGGAACAGACTGGCAGATAAGACCACTAAACAAGCAGCCGAGGGCTTGGGGACAAGTGAGGCCCCTATTAAAGCTCTTGTATTGGCGGAGCTGCCTGAGCTAGCTCTGGACTCTCCAAATTACACTGAAGCCCAAAACCAACTAGCCAAAGTGGAAGGGGCCATCAAGACTGAAAAGGGATGGTGGGGATTGCCAAGTGGCAAATTATTGGTACCAGAGGAGCTGGCACCCACTCTGGTAAGCCAAACACACCAAGCGACCCACCTAGGCCATGATAAACTGGAAGAGTTAATTCGTAAATATTTCTTGGTTCCCCGCCTCTCTTCCCTATGCAGGACAAAATCTCAGAACTGCACTGCCTGCTCACAGGTCAACGCTGCCTCTTGGCACAGACAGAAATCTCCAGGGATTCAGCTAAAAGGCACGCTGCCCTTTGAACACCTGGAAGTGGACTTCACTGAAATGAAACCTCACTGACACTACTGTTACCTGCTGGTCATGGTATGTACATTTTCAGGATGGGTAGAAGCTTTTCCTACCCGGACTGAAAGAGCATCAGAAGTACCCAGGTGCCTGCTTAGGGAGATAGTTTCCAGATTTGGATTTCCTATCAGCATTGGATCAGACAATGGCCCAGCTTTCGTAGCTGATTTAGTACAACAAGTAAGCAAAACTTTAAACATCGAGTGGAAATTACATACAGCATATAGACCCCAGAGTTCTGGGATGGTGGAAGGAACCAACCTTCTACTCTCCAAGTGGATCCTAGAGACTGACTGCTCCTGAGTGGACTTGCCTCTGATGGTTCTGCTTAGACTCAGGATGACCCTACGGTGCCATGGCTATTCTCCATACAAGATTGTGTATGGGAGGCTCCCTCCTATAATAAACCAGGTGTCAACAAATTTGCCTCAGGTAAGGGGAGATGATATATCACAGCAGATGTAACAACTGGGTAAGGTAATAAATCAGGTAACTAAGTCTGTACAAGAAAGGGTGCCATTCCCCCTTGGGGAACAGATTCATGGATTTGTGCCTGGGGATCAGGTGTGGGTCAAGGACTGGAAACACAACTCCTTGGCCCCACATTGGAAGGGTCCATATACTGTTGTTCTAACCATCCCTACAGCAGTTGGGACTTCCCTGGTGGCTCAGAGGGTAAAGCATCTACCTACAATGTGGGAGACCTGGGTTCAATCCCTGGGTTGGGAAGATCCCCTGGAGAAGGAAATGGCAGAATACTCCATTATTCTTGGATTATTCTTGGATACTTGGAAAATCCCATGGACGGAGGAGCCTGGTAGGCTACAGTCCATGGGGTCGCAAAGAGTTGGAGACATCTGAGCCACTTCACTCACTTCACTCACAGCAATTAAAGTTGCAGGTGTCACTCCCTGGATCCGCCACATGAGAACATACCATGCAGACCCAGAAAACGCTGAGTGGACTGCGCAGAGGGACCCCACTGATCCTCAAGAGACTAAGATCATCCTTAGAAGAAGGAAAAGAAGATCCTGGATGAGCCCCTTCAGGATGAAGCCACATAATCAACTCCTGCTGCATGGCCTCATCAACGTGATTTTGAATTTTACTTCTGTTTCAACTCAGGACAATGTTTTCATCTCACAGGTACATTCCTACGTGGACTTCCACAACACCTCCAGCTGCTGGGTATGTGGGGCTATGCCTCTGTGATGGATGGACTTCCTTGGTGTTCTTTTCTGGGACGACAAAAAGAGACTTTCCTTTCTCTTGTCAATCATAATCTCTCCCTGCTCTCTTGGTATAAGCCAGACCTACAGTCAATAGACTCAGGTCATGGGGTTACATTTGCTGTAAACACCAGTTTCATAGGAGTAATAAAAGCCTATACCTCATATTTAAAGGACAAAGGAAAAAAGCTCCCTGACAGGCAAGAGAGGACAGGCCTCTAGGTATGTTGAACAATTCTACCAAGTCTGGGATGAATATTTCTGGATGACCCCAGAAAGGGGTCAATTAATTACTCCCACTGCTATATGCTGGGAACAAAAAGAACAAAGGATAGGGTTCGGTGACCTCCATTAGACCCAAAAGAACTAAAATATATGGGGTACCTATCCCCTAAACAATGTAAATGAACATTCGAGGTCACATACCACCCCAACCAGTCCATCCGTTGGCCAGGCTCTGATTGGAAATATAACCCTGGAATCCATTGGATGGTGCCCAATGGGACCCAATGGCTTTGTGGGCCTAACCTTTGGCCTTGGTTACCAATCGGCTGAGTAGGCCGCTGCACACTGGGATTCACTTTTGTCCGTGGCAGCATAAAGCCTAACCTATAACAAGCCCTGGTAAATCTACCTTATTTACATGCTAGGTGGACAAGGTCTGTGTTTCAACTGTATGAATATATTGCTGCCTTATTCGTATCTTCTATAGGGACAATAGATATTATGATTAAAGTAGAGGCCTTGACTAATTTCCTAAAACAGGCCCTCCTAGATGGTGATAAAGCCATCTAAGCCTTAAATGAGGAACAAATCCAAATGAGAAAAGCAGTAATTCAAAACAGAATGGGTTTGGACATGCTCACAGCTGCTCAGGAGGGACCTGTGTTATAATTAAGGTTAAATGTTGTGTATATATTCCTGATTTATCTGGCAATGTATCAGATGCTTTAGATGACATGAAAAGCCAGGTAAAAGCAATGTCAAATGAAAACATTCCTTTCTGGACTTTGTATTTACCATTGTTACAGTTGCCTTGATAATTCTGCTTTGTGGACCCTGCACTTTACAATGTATTATGAACTTTGTAACCCAAAGTTTGGTGTCGTTCTCCCAAATTGGTGGTCGGAGAGCCAGGGTACAATATATCCCTATGAGTGATGCTCATACTATGAGTTAAGAGCATCAAGAGGGGGGAATGAAGGAGGAAACAGACAGAACAGGCTCCATCTTGAAGGCAGGACTCCACCTTGGGCCGCACTGTGGATTTTGAGCTACATGCCCAGTATCTGTGGAAACAACAAACCAACTGGAAAACCAGACCCCCTTGGATGGAAGAGCCCCGGGGCTCACACCTAGACTCTCCATCGCCTAAAAGTATACCCTAATTATCTGTGTAACTGAATAGAATCATAAATTCTGTTATGCTTATTGGGGTATGACCACAGGCCTATTGATAATTGTCCACTGTTAACTACCTAGGTTTAAGGCATAGGAATCATGGGTTGACTTTGATTGTATCTTTCTTTTCCTTTGTTCAGACTAGTTTCAGAGAATTGGGGGGGGGGCGGTGGGTTTGAGCACGTACACTTAGGGTATATAAGGTATACACAAATACTGGTCGGGGTCCTTGGCTAAGAGGAGACTCTGCCTTGGGCCGCCAGTATAATAAACTGCACTCCACGATCTGCATTGTCCTTCTGAGTGAGTGTGTCTCCCGGAATGCGTGGCTACAACATTGGCAGGCAGACTCACCACTTGGGGAGCTCCAGTGCACCAGTAACTGATCAGAAGTCTACAAACAGCTCCAGGTGCGAGTCTGGCTCTCCAGGTGCCCTGCTCCCCGCTCCACTTCTTAGACCCTTGTCCTTCACCTTCCTGCCCCCACCCCCTACCCCCCACACACATAGGATCTCACGCTTCTTCCAGAGAATGGGTTTGGACCACGTGTATGATGATCTGGATGGGCATGTCTCCTCAGTCACAAAATCGCATCTTCTCCCCCAGCCTCTCTCCTCCCCCGCCCCTACTGCCCTGTTTCACAGTTAGCATTCAGCTCAGAGTGAAACGAGCTGGCACCCAGGAGATGGCTGCGGGCAGCACCTTTGCACAACCTGGACGCCCACTCCTCAGCAGAAGGAACCCAGCAGTGCCGTATGTCGGGGCTGCTAGCATTGCCAGCAGAAGAGGAGCTTTGTTCTTTTGTTGGGTTTGTTCTGAAAGGGAACATGAATAACCCACACCCACTACTCCTTTCCCAGCAGTCTGGGCAGAGCTTGCTGGCAGGCCTTGTGGTGGTTCCGAGTGGCCTGAATTGCTCCCCCAACATGGCTAGGGACGAGAGCTGGCCTTGTCCACCAGATGGATGAAGTCCGATGAATTGCCAACAGTAACTAGTTCTCCTCTTGCTTTTCTCATATTTAATCACCAGATGAGGTTTGTTTGTTTGTTTCAGAAACAATCCTGTTTCCCTGTAAAAATTCAGGATCTTTGTTTTCACACAGCCCAGAAAGCTTTTCACAAAGTCGACAGGAGCAATGGGTGTTCCTACCTTCTGGGCCAACTGTGTGTGTTGGGGAGGGGAGAAGGAGGGGGGAGTCCATGGGGATGGCGGAGGGCCACGGTCTGAATGTACTCAGGGTGCTTCTGGAAATAGTGTCAAATGAGGGGCCCCACGGGTCTGTAGGTTTGTTTCTCCTACAGAAATTCTGCATGCTTCTCAAAGTCACTCATTTCAAGCTGTGAAAAGCATCTGAAAGCTTGGAAAAGCAGCCCGGCCTTGCTCAATACCTCATCCAGCCTTAGTAATGCCAGCACATTGTCAATTCTCAACAATTTCTGTTGGATGAGTGAGTGAGTGAGTGATTAGATGAATGACTGCTATTTGGGTTAAATTTTGATAGCTTACAATGTGTTTTGGAAACATTTATGTGTGTGTGTGAGAGAGAGAGAGAGCAAGCTTGTGCATATGTAGCCATAAAGGATCTAAGATAATCTAGCCAGGGTATTAAAAGTGCTTAATATTTATTGCTAGTCTCTATTTTATGCTTTTTATATATTACTTTGGTTATTAGAAAAAGATTGGCTTCATTTTGAAAAGGAAACATGCATCACTAAATAAACAAAAATAATATCAATCATCATCATTATAGTAATTACAATTTACCAAGAAACTTTGCGTGTCAGACACTGTTCTGAGCATCTTCCATGCATGACCATGCTATTAAGTAGGAATTATTATTAACCTTTTTTACCGAAAGGAAACCTATGAATGCAAATGATCTGTGTTCCTAAAGAGTGTGCATAATGCAAAGATAAATGAACACAACATCCATTTTATAGCAAAGTTGTAGCTATAAAAGACCCCGTGGACTGCAGCCCGCCAACCTCCTCTGTCCATGGGATTGTCCAAACAAGAATACTGGAGTGGCTTGCCATTTCCTATTCCAGCATTTCCTGGCAGCAGTGTGTAACTGACAGCTAGGCTCTGAGACGCTGTATGCGAAGTAATGCGGTCTACGTAAATGGCGATGTCTGCTCTGCTGGGTGTGAAAGGAATCAAACAGATACGGGAGTTTCTGGCACTGGTCCTGGCCTTGGGCTGGATTTAATAAATGCTAATTCTCTCCTTCAGCCTTCAGTACAGCCCCACCCCTGCCCCCAGCTTTCTCCTGGATCCTTCATGGGTGAATGGTAACATCCAGGCTTGAGCTGTAGCATCCAGAAACATCATCATCATCAACAATAAAATAACCAATTTGAGAGGGAGTAAGGACTTGCCCTGTGATGGATGTTTTGTAACTCTTCTCTCCTTCTGTCAGTCTGACTACTAACTCTGTCCCCTAGTTGTAGCCTGTATGGACTCCATCTGCCAGTATAGGACATCAACTGGATTTATGCAAACAACACGAGACAAGACTGTCCAGTCTTCTAGAGCTCTTGACATCATCCCCTAAAAATCATGTTCCATGCCACTGTAGTGTAAAATGGATTTTGTCTGGAAAAAAAAAAAAATGTTGTTCCTTTCAAAGTCAGTAATCTATATATGGCTGTCATCTCCATTAACAACTCTTTGCAGCGAGTTCATGGATCATGCACCCAGTGAATAGGAGGGGCAGCTGTGACATTTTGTGGAAGATGGAAAGGTCAGGAGACCAAGTTAATCCTGACTCTGCCTCTCAGAAGCTGTGTGAAAGAGGACTTCGGCTGCTCACTGTAACACGACGAGGTTGGCTCTGTCCGGTTGCTTCCAGCTATAAAATTTCAGGAGTCTGAGCTAACAAAGCCCCTGGAGACAAAAGGACAGCAGACTTTTCCCTTCAAGCAGGGGCATATGGTGAGTGTACTCCCCATAGACTTGTTAAGCCCAAGTTCTGAAACCATGGACAGATCTGCATATTATTGACAATGGCCTTCTTTGAAGGGATGAGAGTGAAGTGGGTTTTGTGGGAATGGAGGAGAGAAGGCTTTCTCTTGAAGTGTAAGGAGATTAGAGAAAGGCGTCTGGAAAAAAGCTTTCCTGCTTAGAAAATATTGAAATCTGCTCACCAGGGCAGGACATGCAGCGCATGTATGCTCAGTCACTCAGCGTGACCAACTCTTTGTGACCCCGTGGACTGCAGCCCGCCAACCTTCTCTGTCCATAGCATTCTCCAAACAAGAATACTGGAGTGGCTTGCCATTTCCTATTCCAGGAGATCTTCCCAACCCAGGGATCAAACCTGTGTCTCTTTCGTCTCCTGCATTGGCAGGTGGGTTATTTACTACTAGTGCCACCTGGGAAGCCTAGAACATACAGTTCAGTTCACTTCAGTCACTCAGTCAGGTCCGACTCTGCGACCCCGTGGACTGCAGCATGCCAGACTTCCCTGTCCATCACCAATTCCCGGAGCTTGCTCAAACTCATGTCCATTGAGTCGGTGATGCCATCCAACCATCTCAACCTCTGTCATCCCCTTCTCCTGCCTTCAATCTTTCCCAGCATCAGGGTCTTTTCCAATGAGTCAGTTCTTTGAATCAGGTGGCCAAGTATTGGAGTTTCAGTTTCAGCATCAGTCCTTCCAACGGACATTCAGGACTGGAGAAGGGAATGGCAAACCACTTCAGTATTCTTGCCTTGAGAACCCCATGAATAGTAAGAAAAAGAACATGCAGTAGCCATATATTTAATAATAATAAAAAAAAGGAACAGCATGCAATGAGTTAGTTAGTTCAATGAACATTTGTGGGTAGCTGCTGTGGGTCAGGAATAAACTGGTACTGGAATATCAAGCGGGCTTCTCTTTGGTCCCTGCCCTCGGAGAGTTTCCAATCTAGTGATCAAGCCTCGAGCAGGGCAGGTCACTGGAGACCCCCAGACATTTGGAAGAATGGCAGCAGTGCAGAGACTCACATATTCAGCAAGTGTCATCTAGATCAGCAGTCCCTGACCTTTTTGGCACCAGGAACCAGTTTTGTGGAAGACAATTTTTCCATGTCCCCAAGGGATGCGAGCAGTGCAGAGCAGCTGTAAATATAGGTGAAGCTTCGCTTGCTGCTGTGTGGGCCAATTCCTAACAGGCCATGGACTGGCAGCGGTATGTGGCCCAGTGGTTAGGGACCCCAATCGATATCAATATAAGATCTTCAATCTAGCAATGAGCCAACCATAAGACTTTGACAGCCATCAGACTTTGACATGGCAGAGAAGAAGGGAGAGGAAGGGACAACATCCTTCCCTAGAAGACGATTGACTCCTTTCTCTGGGCTCACGCCTGTGCAAACCTCCTGCCTGCTGCTAAAAAGGAAATCCTCCTAAAACATGGAGAGCCTTGGGTCACTCTTCACAAGCTGTCATTACCTCTCCATTTGCTGCAGAAAACTCCTAGTGTGGCACTCAAGGCCCTTCACAGAATGACTGTCTTCCTGACCTCACCGCCCACATTCTGTTTCCTGGGGGTGTGCCAGGAGTGCACTCGTTTCCTCGTGGCTCTTCATGATCTTGCCCCTTTCTGATGACCATCTACTCCCTCTTTTCCTTAGGGAGCCAACTCAAATATTATCTTTCCTGGGAAGATTTCCCCATCTTGCAAATTCACTCCATTTAGCGCAACAAAACCTCCATTGTATCCCTTTTCTCCCAGTGCCAAACACATTGCTCTAGATACATAGGCATTCTTGTGAGCAAAATCCTCAGAAACTGAAGGGTTTTGAATGAAATTGCTAATAGGGACACTAATTTGCAGACTGGATTTTCATCTTGCATGCCAAACCCTGTCCTCTGATGATGCAGAGAAGGATTTTAATGCAGCATTCTGATCTAGCAGGAAAAGTATGGTGGTTGATTAATGAAATCTGCCACTGTCACAGGAAGGGGCGGCAGCCAGCTTGCCATTTCCCCAGCATTTCACTGGAAGCTTCCAGAAGGCACATACTTTGTGTTGTTGTTAATATAATATAGTCCTGGCTGTTGATTTTTTTTTTTGTCAGTATAATATGTTCTCAGTCATTACGAGCTAGTTTTTCAGCTGTCCATAGCCCTTCCAGTTGACTGTATCTGCATATGGCCCGTAGATTCCTGGAGGCTATCACGTGTATTATCCATTGCTCTGGTTAAATAATGAGAAAAAGATCTGTAAAACAAAATGCAGCTGGATTAAAATGCCTCCCACTGATATTTTATAGCATTGAGGCATTATGATTATGTAGACTCTTAGTTTTCAATGCTCTGAGCCTCAAATGCTGCCGCTTGTCTGCATAGCCAATCCTGCATCATACTGTCTTCTGCATTCAGTAAATAACGTGTTCTGGATGCTTAACAGTGAAGCACGATCTGGTCTTCATCCAGCAGTTTGGAGAAAAAAATGCTCTTGCAAAAGACAAAATATACTTCTTCCGGTCCTTATTTGACTTGCATGCCCACAGCGAGGTGGTTTACATCTGAAGCTCAAGACAGGCTCCCAGTCTTTGTGCAAACACTCCCTTGTGAGGTTTCTAACACAAATCAGTGGCCCACGAAGTGCCCTGTGATCACAGTCAACTCAGGTAAAACGAGGATATCTCCTGAGTTAATGCTGAAAGCAGTTTTATTCACTCATGTATTTTTTCACTTTCTCCATAGACTCTGAAAGTGATGATCTTCCCAATCAAGGACCATCTATTACCGCAAAGGAATGCAATCCGTGTAACACCCAAGGGCACACGGTTTCTCTCGCTAAACATGAAAAATATGTCGCAGCTGCAGAGAGGCTGCCTGGGTTGCCATCACTGCCAGGGGACAGGGGAGGGGACCGGAACGGAGCCAGGATGCTCTGCTGGAAGAGAGGTGGCTGCCTGTCTGAACCGATGCTTTTGAAAAGCTCCTGCTGGGAACGCCCTGGGAAGTGCTAATGGATGTAATGAACCAAGACTCCCAGGGAAGCCAGAGAGAGCAGTCCCATCAGCCAGAGCATTTAAAATTAGAGCAAGGAAAACACTTTGGAGGAGAAACACAGTGGAGCCCTTCAGTGTGGCCCTGGAAATGGGCCAGAGCCCCTGAAATCAAGGGCTTAGTCATCAGCCCTTTAGCCCTGAAAGGAGATACGTGGTGTGTTTCCAGCACAGAGATAGAGGGTAGGGAATCAGCTCCAAACAGGAGTCTCCCACCTGCTTTGGGGAGGTCTCTAGGCCGGTGAGGATAGTTTTCCAAGGTAGAACGCAGTGGAGGGGGAAGCACAGGGCGCCTGAAGCTGGGTGCTCCCACAGACCCCTCCCCCTTCTTGGCCCCTGTCCGCCTCACCTTGACCATCTCATCCTTGTCTGCACATATTCAAGTGAGTGCCTGCTTCCACTTCTGCCCCTGTACTTGTTCCAACTTCTGCTGTAACGAAATACCACAAACTGGGCGGCGTCAAACACCACGTGCTTATTCTCTGACAGTTCTGAAGTTGTGGAGTCTAAATGGGTTGGGCATGTGTGCTGCATGCTCAGTAGCTTAAGTTGTTTCCGACTCTCTGCAACCCCATGGACATAGCCCACTAGTCTCCTCTGTCCAAGGGACTCTCCAGGCAAGAATACTGGAGTGGGTTGACACGCCCTCCTCCAGGGGAATCTTCTGGACCCAGGGATTGAACCCACATCTCCTGTGGCTCCTGCATTGCAGGCAGATTCTTTACTGCTGAGCCACTGGGGAAGCCCAAAATGGGTTGTATTTGGCTAAAATGAAGGTGTTGGCAGGGCGCATCTTTCCTGGAGGCTCCAAGGGAGAACCCATTTCCCCGTTTTTTCCAGTTCCCAGGAAAGCCTAAAATTTCATAAGCTTACACTTTTCTGGCTCATGCTCTTTCCTCCATCTTCAGAGTCAGCAGTTTGGTGTTTTCAAATTTCTCCCTGAGCTTCTCCCCCTGCCCCGCACCCTTTTTTTTTTTTTGCCATGGAATGATCTCAGCAATTACATTGGGCCCACTTGAATAATCCAGGATAATCCCCTCAGCTTGAGATCCTTAACTTAATCACATCTGCAGAGTCCTCTTTGTCACGTAGGGAACATATTCACAGGTTCTTGGGGTTAGGACTGGCCCTCTTCGGAGAGCCACTATTTTGCCTACAGGGCTTCCCTGGTGACACAGAAGTGAAAAATCCACCTGCAATGCAGGAGACCTGGGTTTGATCTTTGGGTCGGGAAGATCCCCTGGAGTAGAAAATGGCCACCCGCTCCAGTACACTTGCCTGGAGAATCCCATGGACAGAGAAGCCTGGCAGGCTACAGTCCAGGGGGTCACAAAGAGTTGGACACGACTGTTGGGACCACGCACATTCTGCCTACAACATCTCCGACCTCGGCAGCCAGAGAGGCGGAAGTGCTGTCCCAGGAGCTGCAGCTCAGGAGCCAAATGGCCCTGGGAGAGGGTGCGGCTAGCGTTCTTTACCAGCTGGGTCGTGGAGCTAGGGTGCCTTTCCTCTCCTCGATGCACCCAGCACCTGGTGCACTGCCATCGTGACCCCTGGCACTTCTAGCACCCTGCGGCTAGACGGCTTGCCTGGAGCTTGAACCCCCTCTGCCCATACCCATGTGGGTGCCTGCGAAGTCGCATCAGTCATGTATGACTGTTTGCGACTCCATGGGCTGTACCTCACCAGGCTCCTCTGTCCATGGGATTCTCCAGGCAAGAATACTGCAGTGGGTTGCCGTGCCCTTCTCCATATGGTCAGGTGTAACTCTTTGGCGCTTCAGGTTTGGAGCTCACTTGTACTTGACAACCATAGTCTTAAAAAATACATATTTATGTATTTTATTTTTGCTGTGATAGGTCTTCATTGCTATGCACAGGCTTTATCCATTTCCTGCTAGTGGGAGCTACTCTCCAGTTGCATTTCACGGGCTTTTCATTGCTATGGCTTCTCTTCTTGTAGAGTACAGGCTCTAGAGTGAAAGCTTCGGTAGTTGTGACACACAGGCTTAGTTGATCTGCCGCATGTGGAATCTTCCCAGACCAGGGACTGAGTCCATCTGCATTGGCAGATGGATTCTTAACTACTGGACCACTAGGGAAGTTAGACAAATGTAGGCTTAATAAGTCATTTTCCCCACCCCCTGCTCCTTATCCACTTATTAGAAGAAGCCCTTGAATCACCACATGACACAAAGGGTCATTTGAGTTTTGGCACAGCCCAGCAGAAACTAAAGTGCATTTTCCAATGAAAGCAGTGTTAATAATCATGGAGAGAAATCACTGAAATGGTGCTATGTTCAACATACATTATGTGTTAAGACTGTTGGGTGGCTGACACCTGCCGTTCACCTTGAACTTTACTTCTGTGGTGCAAATGTTGCTGGGCCAGCAAGCGCTCATCTGCCATCCCAGTGTGAAGGATAGTTTTCCAGCTTCTGTGCTGAGCTTAGGATTTTGCCAAGTCCAGATACATGCCTCCATCACCACTCTGTTAAATGGCTCCCTTCCTGGGAGTTTTTATTGTTTCACTGGTAACTTCAGTTCCCTCACGATGCTGGGGAGACACTGCATGTGCCTCTTCACCTTAAAGAAAGAATTGGCAACCTTGGACCTCAATGTAAGGTTAATAGGAAAAGCAGAGAAATACAATGAATGCGAAAGTTGTTAAATTTGCCACAGTCTTGTACAGCTGATGAGGGAATTATCCAGTGATTGAGTCTGGGCCCAAGATCATACCTTCCTGAATTTTAATCTGAATTCTGCCATTTTAGTCTCACCTTCCTTGTGTGTTTGTGTGTGTATAATATATATATTTATATTATATATAATAACTATAGAACATGCCCAACCCTGTCTTCCTCACCTGCTTCACACTAGAAGTGGAGAATAACAGACACATGCCTTCCCATTCTCCTTTGCTGACTAGAGGTGACCTGGTCCTGGCCATGGGCTGCTGGAGAATTGGGAGAAATAGTTTCCTTTATAATAGAAGGCAGGGGAAGAGATTCTTCTTTCTTTTACATTCCTCTCTTTCTGCTGTGGATGCTGCCTTGTGAGAATGTGGTGTTTGCAACTGCCATCACCATGTCACCGTGAAAGGGAGGCCAAGAGAATGCAGAGATGCTCCCCCTGTGCCCGGACATCACCGAGCTGCTGAACGTCCCTGGAACTGCTCATCCTTCTGTCCAGTGAGACGATTAAATGACTTCAGTCTAGACCACCGTCCACTGGGTGTTTGGATTCTTACAACTTGAAGCATTCCACCCGATACAAATTCCTATCTCAGGGAATCATGGTAAAGATGAACTGAGATAGTGCGTGTCAAGTGCCGGGCACAAACTAATCATTCTATAAACGGTAATCTAGAATAATTATTAGTAATACATGGGGTTTAACTTGCTACTTTCCAATACTGCTGACTCACCAATTTATATTTATGCTGGGAAATGAGTGAAGTTTCATAGACTCAACTCCATGTGTTGAGTATATATCCCTATATGGACTCCTGGGACAGGAGCTCCTCAAGGTCAAGAGTTGTGTCTCATTTATCAGTAAGCTCCATGCCTGGCACAGAGTGTCCTGAGTAGATGTTCTTGCGTGGATGGATGCCTGGATATGGATGGCTAAATGTATGGATATGGTTGGATATGAATTGGGGTGGGGGTTGGATGGTTGGATAAGGAAGGGTAGATGGATTGATGGTTAGGTAGATAGTTGGATTGTATGGATGGATAAATGGATATGGATGGATATAGATGGATGGGTACATGGTTGGATGGATGAATATGAATGCATGGGTGAGCTGATAGCTGGACTGATAAACAGATGGGATAAATGGCTGAACAAGTGACCTAACCCCAGAGCCTATGCAGAGTCCCTTCTTACATGGCATCAGGCCTAGTGTTTCTTGTTCTGCACAATGCCAAAAAATGAAAATAAAAATTACACTGTCATAGGAATTTGGCACTTCTGATTAAGACACTAACTAATGATATTTTACAGTCTACCCAGGGATGTTTCTACCTGAGCTAAGAATAGGTCAAGGTCACCAAATGGATTTATCCTTCTCACTGTGATGATCAACATCAATCATCAAATTTTATTTTATTTCCTATATGCCTGTATCAGCTAGGAATTTCTATTGGCTGGTACTAACAGGCTGGAAATA
Source organism: Cervus elaphus (assembly GCF_910594005.1). Taxonomy (NCBI): domain Eukaryota; kingdom Metazoa; phylum Chordata; class Mammalia; order Artiodactyla; family Cervidae; genus Cervus; species Cervus elaphus. The sequence goes on along the minus strand of NC_057834.1, from coordinate 81,456,408 downwards.
ATGCATAATAAACATGAAGTTTGGAGATAAGTAGGGCTCCCCAGGTGACTTAGTGGTAAAGAATCCACCTGCCACCAGATGCAGGAGACTTGGGTTCGATCTCTGGGTCAGGAAGATCCCCTGGAGGAGGAACTGGCAACCCACTCCAACATTCTTGCCTGGAAAATTCCATGGACAGAGGAGCCTGGTGGGCTACAGTCCATGGGGTTGCAAAGAGTAAGACATGACTGAGCAGCTAACACACTTGGAGGTAGGTGGTCCAGGCCTGGTTGGTGATTCTTTATGTCATCAAGAACTTAGGGTTTCATCTCACACTTTTAGTTGTGGTTTCCACCTCAAGGCTGCCTCTTGCTTCAAGCATGGTCACAATAACTCCAGTCATTAAACCTCACATCCAAGTAGGAAGCAAAAGGAACCGAACAAGAATACTTCTCAACCATTTTCCTCTTTAAGGAGCCTTCCTGGAAGTTCTACCAAACAGCATCCATTTATATTTCAGTGGCCAGAAATTTGTCAAGTGGACACAACTCTCTGCAAGGGAAGCTGGAAAATATAATATCAAAATTTTGGCTGGTAAGTGGCCACCACGCATACAACTCAAGTTCATTACTAAGGAAGTCTAGGAGGGTGGATATTGAATAGGAACAATCAGTTTGCCCCATCTTTACTCTGCCTTTCCTCTTTCACTCCCAAGAGTCCATCTAAGTTTTGACCTCTGATTTATTTGGGTTTTGGTTTTTCTTTAAATCAGTGTTTAACTTTTAATGTTTATTAGCTAGTCTCTGTGGAGTAGGAACTGGCAACCCACTCCAGTATTCTTGCCTAAAAAATTCCATGGACAAGGAGCCTGGTGGGCTACAGTCCACAGGGTCCCAAGGAGCTGGACACAGCTCGGGGACTGAGCATGCAGGAACACGCCCACATCCAGCCTCTGTGTGAAAGGGCCGTTTGTGGCGTTGTTAGGGATGCCTTTCCACCACAACAGACTGAACAATTTAACTCAGCCAGGCTGCCTCTCACTTTAGACAGAAGCCTAATGCCTCCAAGTAGCCTGCCATTAATTTGTCAACACCACCAAAGATACAGGTGTAGAAAGAGGAAAACAACCTAAGACTGAGTCTTTACTATGTCTCATTTAATCCTTCCAACCAACACTTAATGCTAAGCACCACTATTAATCCACATGGATGGACGAGGAAACCAGGATCAGAGAGGTTAAGCAAGTTACTCTAGGTCAAACAGCCGTAAGTGGGATTCTAAGCTCAGATGTGTTTTATCCCAGAGCTTTTCTTAGTACACTAGATGTTTTAGTCAGTTCTGAGCTGTCTCCTGAAGATAAAACCAGGCCCAAACTGGAGCCCACAAGTGTGAGGGTCTGCCCAGAACACACCAACCCCAGCCTGGTTGGGGTCACTGATTTCAGAGACTGCCCTTGGCCGTCTGCCAGTCTGCAAGATGGAAGCAGGAGGGTTAATGGAAAGATTCGCCAATGGTCTAGTCTTCAGCCTCTGTGCTGCTTCTACTTCTATCCCACCATGGCACACATAGAAAATGACAATATTTGTAAGCAGGAGGGGAACAAAAGTGGATCCTGGTGCCCTCCTGCCAGATGATGAGGGCTTCATGCCCCTTGCCTTCTCCTCTTTCAGAAGCAATGATGCCCTTGTCCTCTTCCAGGCTGCAATCCAGGACTCCACATTCCCTCTGCTTGGCATTTCTCTTCAGTCTCCTCTAATCTCTGAAAACTCCTCTGGCTTTCCTAGTCTTTCAACACCTTGATGCTTTGGGAGCACTCTTGTCAGTTATTTTTTATAGCATATCTCTCAAACTTGCTTTGTTTGATGTTTTCTTATGGTTAGATCAAATATTTTACCAAGAGTGCATATAAGTGATATGTCCATCTCAGTCTATGAAACCCAGAGGTCCGTGATGCCAGTGTGTCTTATAATTGGTGATGTTGACCATGAACATTTGGTTAAGGAGGTGTTTGCTGGGTTTTCCCACTGTCAAGTTACTATGGCCCCATTGTAATTAACAAGTGTCTTGGGGAAGATACTTTCAACCTATTCAAATAATCTGTTTCCTGTCAAACTTCTGTCGACTAATTTTAGCATCCATCTGTGAATCCTACTCATGCTGTTCTGAAGGTGATTGTTATATGTACCTCGTTCCCTCATTTATTAATTTTAATTTTCCTGTAAAGGTGAGTTGTCCCTTACCTGCGTTTATTTATTCATTTGACATTTATTTAAATCAATATTGACTCAGGAATATTTTATTCTATGAACTATAATACTGTTTTGAGTTTTTTGCTACTCAAGTTGCTTTAGCTCTGGCCATTGGGAGCTCTTTCAGATTAGCTCATGTGCTTTTTCAATGAGCTATTGTCCTTTTGGGGATAATTTCTTACCTTTCAGAAACACCAAGATATTTCAGATTTATACTGGGTTTTAAGGCAATAAGATAGGAAACTGAAAAATGAACTCCCCAGATCAGTAGGTGCCCAATATGCTACTGGAGATTGGTGGAGAAATAACTCCAGAAAGAATGAAGAAATGGACCCAAAGCAAAAACAATACCCAGTTGTGGATATGACTGGTGATGGAAGTAAAGTCTGATGCTGTAAAGAGCAATATTGCATAGGAACCTGGAATGTTAGGTCCATGAATCAAGGCAAATTGGAAGTGGTCAAACAGGAGATGGTGAGGGTGAACATCGACATTTTAGGAATCAGTGAACTAAAATGGACTGGAAGGGGTGAATTTAACTCAGATGACCATTATATCTACTACTGTGGGTAGGAATCCCTTAGAAGAAATGGAATAGCTATCATAGTCAACAAAAGAGTCCAAAATGCAGTACTTGGATGAAATCTCAAAAATGACAGAATGATCTCTGTACATTTCTAAGGCAAACCATTCATTATCAAGTCTATGCCCTGACCAGTAACACTGAAGAAGCTGAAGTTGAATGGTTCTGTGAAGACCTACAAGACCTTCTAGAACTAACACCAAAAAGAGATGTCCTCTTCATTATAGGGGACTGGAATGCAAAAGTAGGAAGTCAAGAAATACCTGGAGTAACAGGCACATTTGACCTTGGAGTACAGAATGAAGCATGGCAAAGGCTAACAGAGTTTTGCCAAGAGAACACACTGGTCATAGCAAACACCCTCTTGCAACAACACAAGGGAGGATTATGCACAGGGACATCACCAAATGGTCAATACCGAAATAGGATTGATTATATTCTTTGCAGCCAAAGATGGAGAAGCTCTATAGAGTCAGCAAAAACAAGACCGGGAGCTGACTGTGGCTCAGATCATGAACTCCTTATTGTCAAATTCAGATTGAAATTAAAGAAAGTGGGGAAAACCACTATACCATACAGGTATGACCTAAATCAAATCCCTTATGATTATACAGTGGAAGTGACAAATAGATTCAAGGGATTAGATCTGATAGAGAGTGCCTGAAGAACTATGGACGGAAGTTCATGACAGTGTACAGGAGGCAGTGATCAAGAAAAAGAAGTGCAAAAAGGCAAAATGGTTGTCTTAGGAGGTCTTACAAATAGCTGAGAAAAGAAAAGATGTGAAAGGCAAAGGAGAAAAGGAAAGATACACCCATTTGAATGCAGAGTTTCAAAGAAGAGCAAGGAGAAATAAGAAAACCTTCCTCAGTGATCCATGCAAAGAAATAGAGAAAAACAATAGGATTGGAAAGACTAGAGATCTCTTCAAGAAAATTAGAGATATCATGGGAATACTTTAGGCAAAGATGGGCTCAATAAAGGACAGAAATGGGATGGACCTAACAGAAGCAAACAGTATTAAGAACACATGGCAAGAACACACAGAACTATACAAAAAAGATCTTCATGACCCAGATAACCATGATGGCGTGATCACTCACCTAGAGCCAGATATCCTGGAATGCAAAGTGGGCCTTAGGAAGCATCACTACGAACAAAGCAAGTGGAAGTGATAGAGTCCCAGTTGAACTATTTCAAATCCTAAAAGATGACTCTGTGAAAGTGATGCACTCAATATGCTAGCAAATTTGCAAAACTCAGCAGTGGCCATAGGGCTGGAAAAGTTTTTTCATTCCAATCCCAAAGAAAGGCAATGCCAAAGAATGCTCAAACTACCACACAATTGCACTCATCTCACACACTAGTAAAGTAATGCTCAAAATTCTCCAAGCCAGGCTTCAGAAATACGTGAACCGTGAACTTCCAGATGTTCAAGCTGGATTTAGAAAAGGCAGAGGAACCAGAGATCAAATTGCCAACATCCGTTGGATCATCAAAAAGGCAAGAGTGCTCCAGAAAAACATCTACTTCTGCTTTTATTGACTACACCAAAGTCTTTGACTATGTGGATCACAATTAACTGTGGAAAATTCTTCAAGACATGGGAATACCAGACCACCTGACCTGCCTCCTGAGAAATCTGTATGCAGGTCAGGAAGCAACAGTTAGAACTGGACATGGAACAACAAACTGGTTCCAAATAGGAAAAAGAGTATGTCAAGGCTGTATATTGACACTCTGATTATTTAACTTATATGCAGAATACATCATGAGAAATGCCGGGCTGAATGAAGCACAAGCTGGAATCAAGATTGCTGGGAGAAATATCAATAAACTCAGACATGCAGATTACACCACCCTTATGGCAGAAAGCAAAGAAGAACTAAAGAGCCTCTTGATGAAAAGTTGGTTTAAAACTCAACATACAGAAAACTAAGATCATGGCATCTTGTCCCATCACTTCATGGCAAATAGATGGGGAAACAATGGAAACAGTGAGAGACTTTATTTTCTTGGGCTCCAAAATCATTGCAGATGGTGACTGCAGCCATGAAATTAAAAGATGCTTGCTCCTTGGAAGAAAAGTTATTACCAACCTAGACAGCATATTAAAAAGCAGAGACATTACTTTGCCAACAAAGGTCCATCTAGTCAAGGCTATGGTTTTTGCAGTAGTCACGTATGGGTGTGAGAGTTGGACTATAAAGAAAGCTGAGCACCGAAGAATTGATGCTTTTGAACTGTGGTGTTGGAGAAGACTCTTGAGAGTCCCTTGGACTGCAAGGAGATCCAACCAGTCCATCCTAAAGGAGATCAGTCCTGAATATTCATTTGAAGGACTGATGTTGAAGCTGAAACTCCAATACTTTGGCTACCTGATGCGAAGAACTGACTCATTTGAAACGACCCTGATGTTGGGAAAGATTGAAGGCAGGAGGAGAAGGGGACGACAGAGGATGAGATGGTTGGATGGCATCACCGACTCTATGGACATGAGTTTGAGTAAACTCCAGGAGCTGGTGATGGACAGGGAGGCCTGACGTGCTGCAGTCCACGGGTTGCAAAGAGTTGGACATGACTGAGTGACTGAACTGAACTGAACTTCCCTCTCAGTCCTATAGTCAGCCACTTTTCCAAAGGAGCCCTGGTTTCTTTTGATGGAGAACAGTATTTAGAAAACAAGATCTGGATACGAGGTGGCATTACCTATCATTGTAAGATAATTTTTGAATCAAAGCTTGACGCCAGTTTTAGAGATGAGAAGTATAAGAATTCGTGAGGTTACACGAATGCCCAATGTTACACAGGACAGAAGGCTGAAAAGTTCAAACCAGAACAGATCCTGCACACTGAAGCTCTCCAGTAGTGTAAAGGCCTTTCTTGCTATAAATATGAATCGATACTTGGCAGAAAAAGTGAAGATGTGCTAGTGTACCTATGTGTAGAAATGTGATTTCTGGTTGATGGAGTGTCAAATAAAGTAGACACATGTAAAAAAAGACTTGGCATCTAATAAATATTTTTGGATAGATTCTGTTGAATGAATCATCATCACCATCAAATATTTCTAGGTCTCTGTGAAATATTCCTACTATTCAGCTTTACTTTAGTTCCTTTCTGGAACATATGCAAAAGAATAAAGAACACAGAAAAATAAAAACATAACAGGTTCACTTTCTGGGTCCCCATGGTCTTTGGATGCAATTTTAATGGCAGAGTTTACCCTCCCTTTGCCATATTACCCTAGTAAGACAAAACTAAAGTCTTGGATAGTATCTTGGGTTTGGCAAATGGGGAGCAGAATGGACCTAGTATTGCTGTCTTCAGGCTGGGTTCCAACTGCCTTTGAGCCTCATGATATGATTAATTACAGCCCAGGGAAGAACAGCAGCTGGTAACTGAGCTTGCTTTGGCAGGACCAAAGTTGAATTCTCTGTACCTTGTGACCCAAGCACTTGGGTCAGGTCAGAGGCCAGTCCACACTGCTGGGGGAGACCTAACAACTCCAGTCCCTTCTTGTCCCTTCCTATGCTTAATCTTCAATACCAAAGCCACTTCAGCTTTAGTCGTGGCCAAAAATCCAATATACACATTAAGAAGAGAAAGCAAATATGGTGGCTTGACGGAATCAGCCTAACCCAGAGGGAGGAGACCTGCTTTCCAAGTCCAGCTTTGCACTAACTAGTTGTTTATACGAGGAGAGATCTTTAATCTCTCTGAGCTCCACAAATCTGGCCTCAGAATGATAGGGTTGAACTAGATGATCTCTGAGGTCCAATGTTGGTTTGAAATTCTAGGATGCTTCAAATTAATCTCAAGAAATTTCCCTAAAAGGGCCATAGGCCAACTGTGGTCTCACTGGTAGAGCTCTGGCTCCACCTAGTGGCCACTTTGCAGCATTTTTCCCTCGAAAACGCCTTCTGCTCATAGGTCTCCATTGAAGTAAGAGAACACAGCCAGTTCATCAATTCCTTTGCAAAAGTACAGCAAACTGCCAGACCTGGGAGAAACACATGTTTAATTAACGCCTTAGAAAGATTTTTTTTTTGTGAACACACAGCCACTTCCTATGGCAAAGGCCTTGGTGTGGAGGGCATGTGGTTCCAGAGCCAGGCTCCTGATGTCAGGAGTACCAAGGTGCCCTGGCACATGCAGTGGGGAGATGTGTCTGGGTTACTGCCTGAGCGCTGCTCTGTTACACACTGGTCCTTAATTCTTTCAGCTGCTCCACAGTTAACACTTATTAAGCATACATGCAGTGCTTCCATCCCGGGCCTTACACTGCAGTCAGGACCTCCGGCCAGACATCTGACTCAGAAAGAGGAGGGAAGGACCCCTGGGGTTGCCTGCCAACCTAGACCAATCCTTCATCGTTGGAAGATCCCTCTGGGTTTATTTTTTTCCTGACGTGTGTACTCAGTTGTGTCTGACTTTTTGTGACCCCATGGCCTGTAGCCTGCCAAGCTCCTCTGTCCATAGGATTTCCCAGGCTAGAATACTGGAGTGAGTTGCCATATCCTACTCTAGGGAATCTTCCCAACCCAGGGATTGAACCCACATCTCCTGCATTGGCAGGTGAATTTTTTACCGCTGAGTCACCTGGAAAGTCCCTTTTTTTCCCTGACATTCCCATCTAAGTAAAGACTATTTCTTTCTTTCTAAATAAAGACTATGTTATTTTATTTATATTCTGAAGCCTGTGTGGTCCTGCTTTGAAGTATCCGGGTCATCCTTGGGCTGCAGTGGGTCTATCCCACACATTTGTCCATGCTGCTGCTAATCCTGGAATGACAGACACTGCCTGCTGGCTCATCACCCCCTCATGGTGACTGCTGTTTTCCTGGAGCCAGAAGTTCCATGTCGTTTGCTTTCTGTTTCTATATTCTGGCGAGGCAAGTACGTATAGGCAGCAGTATTGATGTCCATTGTACAGGCAACAAAACCGAGGTAAAAAAAACGGGTAGGTGACTCTCCCCACATATCCAAAGAGGGAGAAGTGGAGTACCCCAGAGTGAAGGCGTTTTGACCCTCTGTTCAATTAACCCCCAATGTTTGGGGCTTTGTTTTCTATGGTATCAGTGAGGGGCCATTGATTTGTTATTTTTTTACTACAAACACTATCAAAAACTATTAATTGCCAGTACCTTAAATAGCTGTGTTCTTTTGCTGCCATTCCAGAGTTTTTTCATGCCAAGCAAGACAGTGGGTGGAGGGGGCACTGGGATGGGACCCAGAAAGCCTGGGTTCTTTCCTGACATGGCCTCTGCCAAGCTCAGGGCAGAGGAGTCACAGTCCCTGAGGCTTTTATTCCCTCACCTGTGAAGAGGCTGCATTAAAGTTCCTTCCTTTCCAGAACGCCATATATATAAGGAAGGAGCATGTCTGCTTTGGGGCGTGTTCCAGTACCTCTCTGACTCTGGATCTGTTCAAATAAAATGATTCAGTGCAGATATCTTTGCCTAATAACTAAGGATCATTCATTTGGACCATCCAGATTGTTCAGGTGAATTTATTTATTGATTTTTAAGCTTTTCCTTTCCTTTTCTTTCTCCCTCTTTCTGTTTTGTTGTTATTGTTTGATTGGTTGTTTAGTTGGTTGTTTTTTGTGTGTGTTTGTGTGTCCTGGCCTGTTCTTGGTACAAAATTCCAATTCCAGGTTTCATCCTGAATGCCCTTCACTTCAGTGGGCATTGGCCATCAGGAGCTCTGTGTTAAAGAGTCCACGTTCTAAGGCTGTGGGGAAGAGAGACTGATTAGCCATGTCTGCCATGGGTGTGGGCTGGGGAACTTTGGAGGTCAAGGGCTTTGTCTACAACAGGAATTCCCCAATGGCTCAGACGGTAAAGAAACTGCCTGCAAGGCAGGAGACCTGGGTTTGATCCCTGGGTCAGGAAGATCCCCTGGAGAAGGAAATGGCAACCCACTCCAGTATTGCCTGGAGAATTCCATGGACAGAGGAGCCTGGCAGGCCCCATTCCATGGGGTCGCAGAGTGTTGGACACGACTAAATGACTAACACAGGCCACGCTCAGAGGCACAGAGCCAGAAGAGAGATTGGAATCCAGGCCCCCTCCCTTCAGGACTCCTCCCTTCAAGTTCCGCCACCCCCCACCCAATTCTCTCTTCTACTTGGATGTCACAGGCAATCAGATGTCTTTGGATGATGATGATGATGAAGAAATTGATGGTGCTGCAGCAGCAGGCTGCCTGCCTAGTCTTCTCTGAGCAGTTTTGTGTCCACCCCACAGATGTGTTTCTTCCTTTCTGAGGGACAGAGAGCCTTAACACTTGATGGAAGTTTGACCAGATGACTTTAATAAATGCCCCCAAAGGCTCACGTCTGCGTTAAAACATGCCCTTCTCCTCCCCACCCGTCTGGAGAGAGACTTCTCAAAGGCAGCCGGGGAGAGCATCAGGGCTGCAGGTGGGGGCGGCGGGGCGGTGGGCAGGGGAGGACGGAGGGGAGGGGTGGGCGAGGGGACAAAGGCACCAGCCTCCTTGCCTCGCAGAGGGGCACCTGAGTGAACACCGATGGCTTGCGGCCTCCGCATGGCAGAGGCCCCGTCGCAGAGAGGCTGGCTGTGGAGAGGCTGCCCACCCAGAAGGACTCGCTGTCCTTCGAAGGAATGTGCTGTGCTCCTGGCTGGCAGCCAGCACCCGGCCCATCACCTCCCCTGAGGCCCCGCCGGCTTTCTCACGGGCACCCAGAGCTCCGGCCCTGAGCAGAGGCCTGGGCTTTGTCTTCCCACACAGCAAGTGGCCTGCGGCGATCCATCCATCTTCCGCGCCTTCATTGGGGAGACAGCGCAGCGGCCCCGAGCAGCCCGTGCAGGGAACCTCTGGCCAGGTGGTGAGGGAGGGTGCCATCTGGGTGGACAAGGCAGCCTGGACCCTGGGCATGGGGGATTCTGGGGCACGTCCAGGGCCCTGGAGGCTGAAGGCCATTCTGTTTGCAATGGGATGAACCCACTCTTTAAAAAAGCATCCACGTTGCCGGAGCCCCAGGAAAAGTGGGTGCAGCTGACAAGCTGCCAGGAAGGGATTCCTCAGGCTCTGTGCTCCACCAAGCCTCTTCAGGGATGCCTGGGCCTGGCTCTCCGTGTGCACGGGATTCCCTCGAAACATGCCCTCTGTTCACAGGTGGGCAGCTCCACGGGGAGGAAGGCCCAAATGTCATTTCAGAGCTGCAGAGAAGGGCCTCTGGATCTCCTTATAGATCTGCAAGAGGCCTGTGTTCTCCGAGCAGTGAGCCTTCCAGCTGGCTTCTCAGGACAAGCTTTCCCATCCTCTTCTCTCAGTTCAGACACAGGGCCCAACAAGCTCCCACCGGACTCCAATCCAACCAAGTGGGTTCATCCTTTCTTTGCCACCATCAGCTCACATGCCTCAATCAAACAACCCCCAGGATGCCAAACGTCTGCATCACAAGGACGTATTGTTGATTTTCACAACATGATGCTCACCAGAGGGTGAATATGATTTGGGTCCTCAGAGACATTCAGTCACTATCAAAGGTGACCTTGTTGTCAATCAGCTGAGACCTGGGGCTAAGTTTCTATCTCCTGGGAGTCCAGGGCAGACCCTGCAGGGGAGGCGGGAACAGTCTGAATCCACCTACTGGGGCAATCCTTGCCCTTGGTTTCAGACCAGGACATTTGAGTAAGCATTCCTGACCCAAACTATCTCGTTGGGACCTTGTTGTCAATCAGCTGAGACCTGGGGCTAAGTTTCTGTCTCCTGGGAGTCCAGGGCAGACCCTGCAAGGGAGGCGGGAACAGTCTGAATCCACCTACTGGGGCAATCCTTGCCCTTGGTTTCAGACCAGGACATTTGAGTAAGCATTCCTGACCCAAACTATCTCGTTGGGACCTTGTTGTCAATCAGCTGAGACCTGGGGCTAAGTTTCTGTCTCCTGGGAGTCCAGGGCAGACCCTGCAAGGGAGGCGGGAACAGTCTGAATCCACCTACTGGGGCAATCCTTGCCCTTGGTTTCAGACCAGGACATTTGAGTAAGCATTCCTGACCCAAACTATCTCGTTGGGTTTCTTTAACACCTGGCCCCATTTCATGCTCAGATTCGTCATGCTTTCCTCTGCATTTGAATGTAAGGAAGAGGCTGCTCCCGTGCATAGATGCACTCCCTGCCAGGCAGAAATGTCCTCAGAGAAATAAGTGAGCAAACATTTATATCTGGTATGTTCCAGGCCTTGCGCCAAGCTCAGGCTCCCTCATGGGTCCTCACTGCGCTTTCAAATATGGGGAGGGAACCAGTACAAAATGTTACAGGTGCCACATTAGAATAGAGGATTGGGTTTTGTGGGGGCATAGAGTGGATGCTGCAGGGGAGAGGAAAGGGTGGGAAAGCTCCCCACCACCTGGAGTTGTTTTGTGGATGAAATTCACAACATAGAGCTTTTTTTTATAGACTCTTAGATCTGTTTGCCAGCCTTCAGTCCTGATGGTCACAGGCTATCTGCCTGCCCTGTCTGGTGGGGACCAGCATGTAGGGTGTGGGTCGAGTCCTCCAGCCTCCCAGGAAGTGGTTAGGACCTCAGATTGTCAGCATCCTGATTTTCCACAATGGGAACGGTGATGTCCATGAGAGAGCATCCTTGCCTGGAAGGAGGCCACTCCTTCTCTGGCACAACCTTGCCTAGGGAATCCCAAATAGATGTTCTCTTCAATAAGAGCTGTGTGTATCTAAGAGACACTCCAAGCCAGGGAGAAAATAAATAAATAAAAGAAACAACCCAGGAGTTCCCTGGTGGCACAATAGAAAAGAATCCACCTGCCAATGGAAGAGACTCAGGTTCAATCCCTCGTCCGGGAAGATTCCACGTGCTACAGAGCAACTAAGTCTGAGCACCACAACTACTGAGCCTGTGCTCCAGAGCCCATGAACAACTGAGCGGTGTATTACCACTACTGACGCCTGGGCCTAGAGCCCATGCCTGTAACACGAGGAGCCACTGCAACGAGAAGCTCACACACTGCGATGAAAAGGGGCCCCCACTAGATGCAACTAGAGAAAGTCCTCAGGCAGCACCCAGTACAACCAACACTAAATAAATAAAATCTAAAAAAAAAGAAAGAAAGAAACTACCCATCCCCGGCCAGAGAACTTGAACACTGCTCAGGAAATCCAGCTAGGTTTGTCCAGAGAGCCGTACACTTGTGATTTGATGTGACATGACTAAGCAGAAACACACTCCCAGCACACTTCTAGACTATAACGTCAGGACAGTTCGGGTTCTCCCTGCTCCCAGATCCATTCAGGATATCGTAGCCTTTCATGACTGCATCAGTCCATGGGCCTCATGCAGTAGAGTTACTGTCACAGTGATGCGGCATCACAGGTGTACCACCATGGAAATGCTGCCTACAGCATGGACAATGGTTCACAGCCAAGGACCAAAGGTGGCTTCTTCCTTACCTTGCCAATCTCACTACCCAGCATGAAATGAAATTTGAACATGAATTATCTAAATTAACTAAATTCTAGCAAGAATTGCTAGGTCATGCTAAAGTTCATGGAGCATGTTCTCCTTTTTGCTATGGTTACCTTATTTAATTAATTTCCTCCTCTTGCTTGATTTCTCTGCTCTATGCAGGCTTGGGGAAGGCACACATCTGCTTATTACAACTTCTGAAAGTGCTTGGAGTTTACAAGCACTTGGTCCTATGGAAAAAACCCATGCCATTAGAGGCACCTCTAAGTCAACCTCCAGGAAATCTCCGAGGCACATTATTGTATTCAGTTCACCCTCTATCTGGTCTTTATGGGGTGTGTGAAGCCTGGAGGCTGGGTGAGGTGGGGCCAGGATGCTGAATGCTCCCTCTGGCCTCTCCCCGGAGAAACAGCAGGAGCAGGCAGCCCTTCCCACCTCCCTCCCAGAGGCCAGGGTGTGACGAACACAGGTTGCTGCAAAATCAGTAGCAGCCAGGCAGAACCAAGAGCAAAACTCACTTTTGCTTTTACTTATTGAAAATCAAGACCTGTGCTGTGTGCCGCAGTTAAAAAATCATTCCTGAGTTTAAAAGCAGTAAACCACCCATTGCCAGGGGTTACTTTTAAGATATGCTTTTGGTCCTGGAAGAAGTAAGGATACTTGGAGGGAGAGAGGAGGTGGGCTGTGGGGAGGGGGGAGGCAGGAGAGCTTCCGGGAGTCCCTTCAGTCTATAACTTTCCAGCCGGGCAGGGGCTCAGATCCCCTGTGCGTTTGGGGGCTGTAGGGCTCCCCAGAGCACAGCTCAGCGCCTTAATGGGCACTCTGTTGTCACTCTGAAACCCAAGGATTGTCCCGGGTACACAAGTGCTCCTGTGCCCGACATCTACTTTTAGGCCGTGTCACTGTATGGAATCGAAATCTACTCAGAAGAGATGCCTTGTACTCACGTGTCTTTAGGAAGCACTGATTTGGTACCTCCCCCCGCCGCACCTCCCACATGGCAGACACTGGTCTAGCCACCAAAAGTCCAAGAGTGAACCCAACACAGCTGCTGTCATCATGGTGCTAACGTTCTTGGGGAAGGCAATAGACCATCACCAAATAAAACACATGACTCTATAACTTAGCATCTGAGAGTGATCCACACCAGGAAAAGCATAAAGCAAGCTGGGAGGCCACGAGCATCCCTGGGTGGGGTGGTCTGGGAAGGTCTGGGGATGAGCTGAGCTTGGAGCAGAGTCCTGAGTGGAAAGCATTTCAGAGGGATCAGTGGGTGCTTAGACTCTCCCTTAGAAGAAGAGATTCTTCCTTAGAAGAAAGGAGAATCTGGCAAAGAGCACTGTGGACACTAAGAACAGCTACTACTATCAAGTGTTTATTGTGTATGTTACATCTTGCACGAGTGCTTATTGTGTATGTTCTCCTTACACAGTGGTGGTTTAGTCACTAAGTCGTGTCCGACTCTTTGCAACCCCATGGACTGTAGTCTGCTGGGCTGCTCTGTGCACGGAATTCTCCAGGCAAGAATACTGGAGTGGGTTGCTATTTCCTTCTCCAGGCAATCTTCCTGACCCAGGAATTGAACTTGAGTCTCCTGAGTCTCCTGCATCGGCAGGCAGATTCTTTACCCCTGAGCCACCTGGGAAGTCAGCTCCTTACATATGCCATCTTATTTAATTGTCACAACAGTCCTGGGTCACTGGTACCATCACTCTCCCATCTTAGAGATGATGAAGCAGAGGCTGAAAGACAACCTAGTTCCTCCCAGATCTCATAGTTAGGACACGGCCGCGCTGAGGCTCAGCCCGTGTGTCTAGGCTGAATTCTCGTTCCCAGCCTCTCAGCTGCAGTGTTCCGTGTTGCTACAGCACAGGCCACTCCCAGGCCCACGGGGCTTCGTGTGGAAGAAAGAGTGTTTCTGAGACTGTGTGTTTCCTGGAAGATGCTTTGCTCTCGGGCAAATCGCTTTCTTTTACGATTGCTTTCTTCCTCTTACCTGGACACACTGTTCAGCCAAAGCTACTTCTGGGGGTGCCTTGCCAAATCTTTACATCTTCACGGTTTTTATGAGGTAAATGTGGTTGCTCCCAAGATGCCCATGAATGCTACTCTGGTCCTCAGCTCTATTTCAGGGCTTCCTGGGGGTGCCAAAAAGGTGTGAGGTTCTTTTAAGAACCTGGCATTGGGGATTCACATTTGTCAGGCTGATTCATTCTTACATTAGCCCCGAGATCAGAAATAAGTATAAGGAACAGTCAGTGAATGCACCATCAGCAGAACCACGCAGACACAGCGAGGTGTGGTAAAAAGAACAGCAATTTGGAATCAGCCAGTTTGTAGTTTTGCAGAGTCAGACCAAAAACAGACAAAAAACAAACAAACAAAAACACACAAAAACAGCACAACATAAAACAACCTGCATAACCCTGAGCGGGTAAGTCAATAGTCTTCCCTGAGCCTCATCTAAAAAATGTCAACCTCTCTCTACCCTCTTCAGTGTGAGAATATGCTTCTTGTGAAGAATCTCCTTCAACCTTCTCCAAAAGAGAAGAAAAAAAAAAAAAAGAACAAAATTTCAGGTGCAGAGCCCGACTCCTATCTCCTGGATGAGAAATGCCTGGATGCTATACAATCACCTTGGTGTTTATCCGTGCAGACAGTGGCGTTGTGTGTTGACTCTCCTACTGGCTTTCAGAGGCAGAGCAAGGTCACTGAAGGATGTTCCTTTAGGCAGAAGCAGCACAGAAAGCACCCCGAATCAAGATAAATAAGAAAACATCTCAATAAATACATTTTGGAATTTAAAAACTTGACCGAAAATACAATGTGTAGGTAGCTGTAGAGGTGATTCACCGTTCAGGCATGGATTCTGAGCCAGTTTCTTAAGTTCAGACTGTGGTCCTGCCACTTTCTAGCTGTGTGACCTTAAGTGACTTAATTGACATCTCTGTTCCTTGGTTTCACTCTCTGTAAAACAATAATAATAGCACCGACCCCAGAGTTCAGGAACTTCCCTGTAGTTTATATGGTAAAGAACCTACATGCAATGCAGGAGACCTGGGTTCGATCCCTGGGTCAGGAAGATCCTCTGGAGAAGGGAATGGCAACCCACTCCAGTATTCTTGCCTGGGGAATCCCATGGACGGAGGAGCCTGGCGGGCTGCAGTCCATGGGCTCGCAAAGAGTCAGACATGACTGAGCGACTACCACACACACACACCCCAGTTTTCTTGTGAGACTGAATAAGTAAATGTATACACACGTACACAGAGACCCTGACTAGTGAAGCACTATTAAGTGTGGGTTATTTTATAAGGGTAGGACCCGGGAAGTACTGGTGCTTGATACCAGTTTTTAATAACAGACAAACAAAAAATAAATAAATAAAAAACAAGAAGGGAAAGGAGACAGACTAAAGTCTCTTCCAGTTAAAAACACCTCACCTGGGGGAAAACTCCAGCTCATGAGAAAGACACTGTCACTTAAATATCCAGGGAATAGCATTCTCTAGGAAAAGCAAAATGCATCTAGGAAAAGTGGCTCCTTGGGTGAAGGAGGTGTGTGGAGGCGGCTCTTGGCTGGGGCTGGATGTGGATAAAAGCCCCGCTCCTCGGCTCTCCATTTCATCTCCGGGAGCAGGAGGAATGTTAAGTGCATGCTGCATTGTCGTTAATTAATTTCTCAAGGGCTGCGGTAATCAGGATGCTCATTAATGTGTTTGAGCCTGGCTTTCATTTAGAGAATGAGTAGCAAATGTAAATGCAGTGCACTTAGGAGCCTTGAAAACCATTCAGTGCTGTAGTAGGAGGAGAGACACCCTGGTATGTCTCAAAGGAAAAGAAAAAACCCACGAGGGCTTCTTTAATCACATGAAAGAAGAGCAATTCTAACTCGACAGCAGCGGAGGCTCCCTGTGGCTTTTCAAATATTATCATTTGGAGCCCGCTGCCCCTCTGCTCTGTATGACGATGTTTGAAGATGCCATGCTCCATTCAAATTTATATTCCTCCCAGCAGGGAGCCTGATCCTGATAGGTAGGCTCTGGGGGTCCAGGACTGGGCGTGCATGTGTGCTAAGCGGCTTAGTCACTCAGTCGAGTCTGACTCTTTGCTAACCCATGAACTGTAGCCCGCCAGGCTCCCCTGTCCATGGGGTTCTTCAGGCAAGAATACTGGAATGGGTTGCCATGCCCTCCTTCAGGGATCTTCCAACCCAGGGATGGAACCCATGTTTCTTACGTCTCCTGCATTGGCAGGTGGGTTCTTTACCACTAGTGCCAGCTGCCACTGTAAAGGGGTGGCCCTGAGCCTGCCAGGATGTGCAAGAGGAATCAGGTCCCCAAAGGCCCCCCCACCGGAGGCTTGTCTCCTGGGCCAGGTTGGGGGCACAGGCTGGTGGTTTCTATAAATCTTCAAGGCCAACCTCGGGATTACCAGCATTCTTCCTCACTCTGATCTTGGCCTCCTTTGAGGAGGTGCTCAAAACCACACCAATTTCTTCTTCTCTGTGAAATCAGCATGTCTCGGAGGACCCTTTCATAGACCTGGACCCCTTCTTCCTTGGTTAGTCCTGATCCATGACCACAGAAAGGGTTTAGCACAGTGCCTCGCTGCTCGTAGGCCCTCCGTGTTTACTATTCTTGCTGCGTTACTGTCAGCCACTGGCAGACAGTGACCACCGGATCTGGGGTCTGTCGCTCCAGGGTTCCTCACTGGGCTTTCTGACCACAGTCACTGTACAAGTCATCACATAACCAGTCACAGCATCTTGGACTATGATCAAACTTTCATCCGTCCAACTTCCCTATCTTTATCTTTGACTCTCTTAGGTCAGTTCAACACCTAATCTCAATTTTACCCTCCCCTAATGGCTCAGAGGTTAAAGCGTCTGCCTCCAGTGCGGGAGACCCGGGTTTGATACCTGGGTCGGGAAGATGCCCTGGAGAAGGAAATGGTAACCCACTCTAGTATTCTTGCCTGGAGAATCCCATGGACGGAGGAGCCTGGTAGGCTACAGTCCACAGAGTCGCAAAGTGAAGTGAGCGACTTCACTTTCACTTTCCATCACTTTCAGTGTAGAGGGCAGAGGGCTGGGCCGAGGTCTACACTCTCCCTCTAGAGTAGGACATGCCTCCAGGGGAGATGGTGATCAGCCCACAGAGAGCAGAGGATCCCCCGGACAGAAAAGGAACACCAAGGAATCTGAGCACATTTCTCCTCCCCAGGGAAAAGAACCGTTCAGTCACCTAACATGTGCACTGCCCCGTTTCACCCTACCTCTGCCTCGCGCGATGGCCTTGATGGATGTTCTGCACATGTGTCTCCAGGCTTTCCTTGTTAAGTTCAGTTCAACAAGCATCTATTGAGCAGCAATTGTGTGGCAAGCTCGATGACAAGTGCTGGGGAATATAAAATGAATGAGCCTCTACTCTGACGGATTAAGTCACACCTGGAAACACAACTCCAATAAATGGGGGAACAGAGAAAAGTATGTCACCTAGCGTAGGCTCTCCAGGGTGATGTGACCTAGGCTTGGTTGTCAAGGATACCTAGCAGGCCCCAGCACTGGGGAGTGGGTGGGCATTCCAGAACCAGGCAGGGAACGTGATGGCATTTACTTTCAAGGAGTGCACAGTATGTACCACCCAGTAGGTGCCCAGCTCACCCACCGAGAGGCTGATGGGTGGCAAGCTGAAATGCTGCCAGAGTGTGGACTCCAGGCTGTCCTGGGAGATGGCACTAAAGAGGGGCTGAAACCCTGAACCTGAGCAGGATGTTGAATGTCAGGCCCTTATCTCTAAGACATTATCTTACAAGAGTTTGAAGCAAAAGGGGCTGACATGGTCGGTATAACATTTTACTCGCTCAGCATTCCACTACTCCAGGGAAGTCCCCTGAGAACACTGAAGAGGAAAGCCTTAAAGATCACAATTTTATACTCTGCTAATGAAAGGAGAGAGCTTCCCTGGTGGCTCGGTAAAGAATTTGCCTGCAATGCAGGAGACACCGGAGACATGGGTTCGATCCCTAAGTGGGGAAGATTCCCTGGAGGAGGGAATGGCAACCCACTCCAGTATTCTTGCCTGGAGAATTCCATGGAGAGAGGAGCCTGGTGAGCTACAGTCCATAGGGTTGCAAAGAGTCGGACACGACTGAGTGACTGAGCATGCATGCACGCATTGTAAGGAGATGTTCACCAGCCCTAAGAGAACGAAGCTGCTCCTTTGTTAAAGTTTGATAGCTAGATATCTGATCTTGAGGTGTTTAGTTGAAAGTTTATAGGTCGAAACTTTCAGTCTCTACCTTAGTTCCTAAACTGTAAATAGACCTTTTGACTTCTATTGAAATACTTTCTCCTCCATAAAGCTGTCCTATTAATCAAGGTGTGTTCCTGTCTCCTGCTCTTAACCCTTGTGATTCCGTGTCACAGGGCTATTTGTACATTTATGGGTCTATATCACAATATTACAGCCTGGACCTGGATCAACTTCTCCAATGCAACATGCTACAGCATAAAGAACTTAATTCCAGGCTTTGACACAAATCAGGCCAAGGCTGAAATTCAAAGGAGTGGTTATTTATTGCAGTCTTAGTTTTAAACCTGAATCATGCCTCACTCTTTTGAGATTTTTTGTTACATTTTAGTGATTTTTCTGAAGATTAAATAAAATAATGGGTAAAGAGCTTACAAATGCTTTACTATAGTAAAACCTCAAGAATGCTGCCTCTATTCATTTTTATTCACACAGGTATTTCTGCTAAAGATTCAAAGTCATTTGCCTCAAGAAGTTGAAATTTATCTACTGTGAGAAATGAGTTTGGCATTTAACTTCTGTATTGTTTTTAATGTTTTGTATTCAGGTCTTGGGTCCCTAATCAGACTATAAGGAGTTTGAGGGCAGAGATCCTACTGGACTTCTGTTTTTATATCCCTCACAGAACTTAGTACCATTTGGTACTAAGATGGTATAATAGATGTGTGTATAATAGATGCTCAAGAAACACATGTAGAAGGACTGGATGCATACAGGGCTCTATCAGTGAATATTAGAGTGTTCATCATCACAAAACTTGGCAAGTGATTGTCTGCTCCACAGCCCTTTACCTGGCCATTACTTCTCAGCTCAGAAAAATGAGTTAAATGAGGGTCCTGAGGTGGAGTAAAGAACCCCAAATACTATTAATATAAACTGTGCCAGCTGCCTGGTTTGCATAACTTGTCTCATCCCTGAGTCTCCTTCCCGAATTGTACACTGACCCAGCAGAATTGATGACCTTCTCTGCCCTCTAGCTTCCCAGGTCGTAAAGAACTTTTCTGCCAATGCAGGAGATATAAGAGACATGAATTCGAGTTCTGGGCTGGGGAGATCCCCTGGAGGAGGGCATGGCAACGCACTCCGGTATTCTTGCCTGGGAAATCCTATGGACAGAGGAACCTGGCGGGCTACAGTCCATGGGTCGCAAAGAGTCAG
The DNA here is from genome assembly GCF_910594005.1 of Cervus elaphus. Taxonomy (NCBI): domain Eukaryota; kingdom Metazoa; phylum Chordata; class Mammalia; order Artiodactyla; family Cervidae; genus Cervus; species Cervus elaphus. Next base: position 81,436,674 of record NC_057834.1, on the reverse strand, counting down.
ACATGACCGAAGCGACTTAGCATACACACAGTCTGCCCTCTAGGCTCCAGGGAACCAGCTCCTCAGGCTGTTTCTTGTGCTAAGATGCAAATGACTTCTTCAGAGTTCAACAGCGGCACTGGAGAGGCGGCTCCCTCCTAGGTCACCTGCAGCAAGTTGGGGCAAACTGGGTTGGCTCCATCATGCCTTCCAGATAATAGGCCATTCAGTCTTAGGGAGAGAAATGACTCAGCAACCCCAGGGCCATCCTGGTGGCTGAAGCAGCTGCCAGCCAGGGAGCCCATTTCAAACACCTAATTAGTGTGAGAACCATAAGCGGATCTGAGCAGACCCAGGCACCTCTCTGCATACACATGTGCAGGGAAAGTGAAGTCATTTCACTTTTCGCGGCGTTGTTCCACTCCAAGGAACAAGATTCATTTGTCTCAGAACTTGGCTCTCCTTGACTTGCCAGATGAAAAATGATGTGAAGTTCCTGAAATCATCTGCTATGGGAAATGAATCCAAGCTCAGTAGAAGTTTGTTGCTTTTCCAAAGCACATTCGTCAGACTGTCTTATAAGCAAAATAGAACCTTACTACCAGGTAAAGACAGTAATTATTTCAATTAGCAATTGTATTAGATGTAGAAGGTAATGAAGAATAAAGATGCTGGACCCAGCCCAACCATTCAGTACCCACGCTTCTCTTACTGTTCTGGCTAAAACAGCAGATAAGCACAGAGTGAACTCAGCTGAGGGATGGATGATGGAGGCTTTCCCCTTAGTGGACTGAATCAGAGTTCGTCCTTCGCTGCCTGACAAGAGGCAGCACGATGCTGGAGGCCACGTGGCCATGAGATGCCAACAGTGCTTGGGCCGCCCTCAGTCCCTGCAGAAAATGAAAAAGTACAAGGTTGTGGGGCAGTTAGGGAAGCAATACTTTTAAATATATTTTCAGCTGTATTGCTGAAATGAAATAAAGAACTCCCTTATGGGACAGCTGCATATCTAATCTTGAGATACTTGGTCTAGAGTATTTTTTTTTTAATTTTTTTTTTTTGGTCTAGAGTATTTTTATTCCACATTTTCTTAGATCATTCTTTTGATTTTAAATACATGTATTTCTGGAATGGGAGGAAGAAGAAGAGAAGAGGCAGAAGATAGAGAAAGGGCCATCTTGTTCTGGAAAGACTTTGACTAAATGGGGTTAATATGGCAGAAAAGACTGAGACAGCTGATAATCTTTTTTGCAAATATAGCACATTTGAAGTTTCTGCTTTGATTAGTGCCTCTCTGTGTTAGCTGAAAAAGTCTATCACTTAAGCCAAAACTGACAGTTCTTCAAGGAGTAATTGACAAATCTGTGATCAGAGTGGGAGATTTAATGCTTTTTTCTTAGTAATTGATAGATCAAACAGCCAAAAATATTCAGTCAAGTTATAAAGATTTTGAACAACATGATTAACAAGTTTGATGTAAAGGACTTCAGAGCATGGCCCTCAACCACTGGAATGTACATGCTCTTTCCAAAAATCACATATTACATTTACAAAAACCGATGATGAATTAAGCCTTGAAATAAGTCTCAACAAATTTCAAAGAATCAGTTTTATAAGATTATACCATATTAAGTTAGAAATCAGAAAAAAAATTACAACTTAAAACCTCCATACATTTAGACATTTAAAAGCACATTACTTAAAAATCTAAAGGGAGAAAGCAGATAGCAGTTGCACGGCCTGGGAGGAGGACTAGGGAGTGGCTGCTTAATGGGGATGGGGCTGTCTTTGAAGTAATGAATATGCGTTGGAACTAGACTGACTAGTGTTTGCACAACACTGTCAATGTACGAAATTGTACACTTCAACATGGCTAACATTATGTTATGTGAATTTCCACCTCAGTAAAGAAATGTTCATTACCTCTGTTTAAATCCTAAATCTGTGAGTACATAGGTGTGTACAGTTCTTGAAATTTTTTCAAGTTATTATACGTGCACTTTTCTGTGTAATATGAATATATATTTATATATATATTCTGCATTATGCTTCAAGAGAGAGTTTTTTAAAAGCAAAAAACACATTACATAATAACCCGGGAGTCAATAAGAAATCGTAAAACATAAAGAGAATCATGTGACACTGCTCTCAACATTTACAGTATGCAGTGAGTTCACTCAGATCATGGAAAAGCAACCATGACAGAGGAGAATAACGAGTTCTCCAACACAAAAGAAAGTAGGTAGCTTTAAAAGTTTATTAGGTTAAAAAAAAAAGAAAGACTTAAAATTAATAAGCTGAGCATCAACCATATGAAGCGAGAAATGAAACAACAGAATATTTCCAAAGAAAGTAGAAAGAAGGAAACAATCTTAATCAAAATAAACAGATAACAGATACAATAAAGATGATCCACAAAGCCAAAGACTGGCTCTTTGAAGAGACTAAACCCTGGAAAGACTGATAAAGGAAATTTAAATATATATACACAGAAAGAGAAGGTGCAAATAATATTAGGAATGAAAAAGGAGAATATACAAAGATCAAAAGGATAATAGAAATATAAGATAGAAAAACCTTAAGCTGGTAAACTTGAAAATGTGTGTTTTAAATGGAAAAAAAAGTCTTATAAACATATAACTTATCAATGTTGACTTAATAAGAACTAGAAAGCAAAATCAGTAGTAAAACATCTTCCCACAAAAGAAATGCTAGCCTTCCAGAATTTCATTTGTGAGTTCTAGGAGACATTTTAATTATAACCTCAGATTATGATCTGTAGGTTAAATAAGCAGGATACATGGGATGTAATTGAGAAAGTGATCACATTGTTGCCTCATACGGTCCCTTTGGACTTTCCAGGTGGTTCAGTGGTAAAGAATCCACCTGTCAATGCAGGAGATGTAGATTTGATCTCCGGGTTGAGAAGATCCCCTGGAGGAGGACATAGCAACTCACCAGTATTCTGCCTGGAGAATCCCAAGGACAGAAGAGCCTGGTGGGATCCCTGGGGTCACACAGTAGGTTGCGACTGAGCACGGTCCTTTTAAATCTTCTCCCTCTGCCATTGGCCCAGACTTTTATGATTATTATTGAATAAAAGAAATGCTTATGTTTACTTTTAGACATAGACTCTAACCCAAGTTAGTAACTTAAAATGTCCAGCACAATATAATAAGCTACGCTTTCAATTTAAAAGTTAAGACTTCATTCCACCTTCTTTTCCCCCAATGAAAGGCTGTGGCAGGCTGACCACCTATCTGGGGGACAGGAGATGGAATCAGATTCTTCACTTCCTCTCTTCTACCTTCTCCCTCCCTAATCAATCAGGGTCCAATGAAGAAGACAGAAGACACAGCAGTTATTTGAGAAAGAATTTAATATAAAGAATTATCAATTAAATATAAAGTTACTAACCAGGTGACTGAAGAGACAAGAAGAGGATTCTAAGGTGTCATAAACATAAAAATTTCAAGAAGCAGTTACCATCTCCAGGGCTCGAGGAATAAAAGGATGAAGTTAAAAGTCTTAAAGCTTCAAAGCTGAGACAAGGGACCCTGAAGAGTTGAAACTCAGCTTTGTTTCTGATCCTGTTCAGGTTTGGAAGAGGGGAAGGAAAGGGAAGAGCAAGTCCTTACTGAATCAGTACTGTTATTAGAGTATTTGGCTCCCTCTGGACCTGCTGATATTTGAAGCTGGTTCTTTCTCTCATCGAGTGCTTTCCTGTGAAAAATCCATTTTCTTACCTCCTTGCTGCTAATTTCCTTAGATCTGAATGAATGCGTTGCATTCTATAAGTTGCTTATTAATCCTCGTTTAATAACCAAAAAAAAAAAAGAAGAAGAAGAGACCAGCATCCACCTCTAGCTTCCCCTGGAATGGAACCTATTCACCTTCCAGCTGACCTGACTCTATTTGAAACAATCTAGGAGGACCCTGAGCCAGCTCTGTGTATAAGCCAAGGAGATACTCACACATTCTTTGGCCAGGCAAACCTGGGGGATACAAGCTTATTCAAGCCCAGCAACACCTTTCTTTTACTCTGGCCAGCCCTGGTCTTGCCCTCTGTGTTCCAGATAGGAGCCAGACATGGGTCCACTGGACCTGCTTAGCTGCAGAAGATTCATAGGGAGTTCTCCAAGGGGGAATTATTGAATCCCTTCTCAATTAGCTCAATTCATACCAGTAACACTTTCCAAAGGAAAAAAAATTGAAAAATCTTATTGAACAAAATCTCCATCAAACTTCATTCTCTCAAGCCATTTACATGTTCAAGAGAATGAGGAACTGATGTCAATGAACTAATTCCTGATTCCTTCCTTTGAAAAGGCTATCTTGGCCTATCACCTCACTTTGGAAGTTTATATCTTTTGAATCTTAGTTCCTCAATTGAAACTTAATTGAGCATCCTCTTGCATCAATCTTAAATTCTTCCAGTTTATCCTGTGAGAATAGCATAACATTGATCTTAAAATCAAATAAAATATGACTAGAAAGGAAGCTTTATAGGTCAATCTTACTTATAACCAAAGTAGCAAAAGCAAACTATTCTCAGTTCAGTTCAGTTCAGTTGCTCAGTCATGTCCAACTCTTTGCAACCCCATTGGACTGCAGCATGCCAGGCTTCCCTTTCCATCACCAACTCCCGGAGCCTACCCAGTCCCACGTCCATTGAGTTGGTGATGCCATCCAACCATCTCATCCTCTGTTGTCCCCTTCTCCTCCTGCCTTCAATCTTTCCCAGCATCAGGGTCTTTTCAAATGAGTCAGTTTTTTGTATCAGATGGCCAATGTATTGGAGTTTCAGGTTCAGCATCAGTCCTTCCAGTGAATATTCAGGATTGATTTCCTTTAGGATGGACTTGTTGGATTTCCTTGCAGTCCAAGGAGCTCTCAAGAGTCTTCTCCAACACCACAGTTCAAAAGCATCAATTCTTCAGCACTCAGCTTTCTTTATAGTCCAACTCTCACATCCATACATGACTACTGAAAAAATCACAGCTTTGACTAGACAGAACTTTGTTGGCAAAGTAATGTCTCTGCTTTTTAATATGCTGTCTAGATTGATCATAACTTTGAATTTAAGCAATGAATAATGTTTTCAGTATAAGTATATCCCAGATACTGCATGGGGTATACTTATACTAAAAATTATTTGTTGCTTATCTGTAATTTAAAATTAATTGTGTGTCCTTTTTCATTTCTGTTGCTTGTTTTCAGCTAAATCTGGCAACCCTACTCACAAGGAACTTCCATGATATTTATAACATTCTTTTTCCACCAGCCCAGGTTGGATGCATGAGACAAGTGCTCAGGGCTGGTACACTGGGAAGACCCAGAGGGATCGGATGGGGAGGGAGGCGGGAGCGGGGATTGGGATGGGGAACACATGTAAATCCATGGCTGATTCATGTCAATGTATGGCAAAAACCACTACAATATTGTAAAGTAATTAGCCTCCAACTAATAAAAATTAATGAAAAACAAACAAACCAAAAAAAACATTCTTTTTCTTAAGTTGGGTGGTAGGTTCATAATTGCTCATTTTATGCTTTCAATTTTTAAAAAACAAGCAAATAAACTTTAAAGCAAGTCTAATTATTTATAATTCTACCTGGTGGACTCAACACTTTTGCTAAGAAATCAGCAATAAGTGTAGGCTGGGCTCCAGTGTCAGATGCTGGTCCTCCCAGACCCCCCTGGGATGCATCAAACTGCTTGTGGCTAGACTTTCTCCTTGATGTTCTCTCTGTGCTTCTGTTGGTGTTTACTGCAGCCCACCCCACAACTAAATAGCAACTGTTAGAGCCCCTTCTTGAAGCAAGTGCATAAGCAATGGGTAAAGACTACAAAAAATACTGAGAACCTTAAAACAAGAGTAGAACCTTCCAGCATAGCACAAACAGCAAGGAGGTAGTTTGGGGACCGCCAGGACATAGAGAAGAGATTCCAACCTGATGTGCCTCTAATGAGCCCCAGGACCATGAGAAGCTCTGTGTATTCCCAGCACTTAACCCATCGACTGGCATAGAGTTGTCCTCAGTAAACCTTTGTGTGTGGAATGCATAAATACATAACAAATGAAAGAAGCAGCAAAGGGAGGATTGAAGGCTGTTACCAGGTCCTTAGAAAGGAGAAATTAAAAAGTCACATCACAATCTGCTGATTCTCTTACATACTGCTTTGTGTATGTAAACAATTTTTCTCAATACAAAATGTGGGTTCATAAAGCCTGCATTAAAAAGAACCCCTGGGTGAAACCAACATATTTATTTCAGTCAAGAACCAGGTGTCCAGAGTGGGCAGCACCAAGGAAGCAGCTTCTGATAGATGCCGCTGTAACTGGGCCTGTTCCTGCCTGGGTTTGCTTAGTCATCCTGGCACAATTGTTGACTTAGCTTCCTCTGTCAGACCTTGAGGGATGATGACCAAATTCTGACACTTTTCCTTTTGCCATAAGGTTGGTATACATTGGACTTCTCCATCAATTCTTGCATTTGACCATTTATTCAATAAATATTTATAATGCACGTGTCAAGTACTGTGTTAAGCCCTGAATATTTAGAAGAAGTACTTAATGAGCACTTACTAAGTCAGGCACAGTGAAAAGCAGCTCCTTGTGGGCTTGAGAGCCTTAGTTTCTTGCTGCCTGCCAGCTGCCTCAGCTCTTGGCCATGTTGCCCTCTCCATAGGGAAGCTCATAACCAGCAGCCTGCTTCCTCAAAACCAGTCAAGGAGAGGGTCTTCTAGCAAGAGAGGTGTTATAGTTTGTGTAACAAAGTACAGAAGCAACATCCTATCACCTTGGCCATGTTAGTTAAAATGAAGTCACAGATCCGGGGGAAGAGGTGACAGAAGGTTGTGAATACAGTGGATTGAAAGCACAGGAACCACTTTAGAATTTAGCATCTTTGCTCTTCTTCATCTGCCCAGACTAACTGTTCCTCCTATTCACCTCCAGAGAGACCCAGGTTGCTACATGTGGCTGTGCAATATGAAAGCCACCTTGCCCCCCACCCGGATTTGTGTAGCAGACAACTTATATAACCGTACACAGCAGCCCTGCCACTTCCATCAAAGTGTTTCCTTTTTTTTTTTTAACTTTAATTAATTTTTTTATCAAAATAGAGTGGATTTACAAAGTCGTGTTGATTTCTGCTCTACAGCAAAGTTACTCAGCTACACATGTATAAACATTATTTTTTAATATTCTTTTCCATCATGGTTTGTCACAAGATATTGAATATAGTTCCCCTGCTATACAGTAGGACCTTGTTACCTATTCTATGTACTGTTGTTGCTATTGCTCAGTTGCTCAGTTGTGTCTGACTCTTTGCAACCCCATAGACTGCAGACTGCCAGGCTCCTCTGTCCATGGATTTCTCTAGGCAAGAATACTGGAGTGGGTTGCCATTTCCTTCTCCAGGAGATCTTCCTGGATCAGGGATTGAACCCCCGTCTCCTGCATTGGCAGGCAGATTCTTTACCACTAAGCCACCAGGGAAGCCCTATTCTACTTATAACAGTTTGCATTTGCTAATCCCACACTCCCAACTCTATCCCTCCCTCACCGTTCCCATCCCTTGAAACCACAAGTCTTTCTACCTCATAGTGTTTCTAACACTTCGTTGTGAGTATCTGTTTCCTTTTCTTTCTCTTCACTGTACTGTAGGCTCCTTGAAGTCAGAGACTACTAGATGCCCCACATAGCAAGTGCCAAACAAATATTCATCAAATAAAATGGAAGATGGCAGAGCAGGGGGCTCATGTAGGGTAGCCTGGGCAAGACTGCTCAGAGAAGGCCCCTGGCTACTCTTCCTTGTCTCTCAGCTACAGCTGGATGCTCAGCTTCCTTGAAGAGACTTCTGGACACTCAACTACATTAAAGAGACTTCAGGAACAATTTCTAAATAGATAAAATAAAAATCTTGGATTACTGTGCTTTGGTTTCCTACCAAATAATCTCCATGGAGATAAACACCAAAACACTCCATTGATTCAATCTGGTAAAAACCAGTGTTCTTTTTCTCTCATGGAGTAGGAAATGGCAACCCACTCCAGTATGCTTACCTGGAGAATTCCATGGACAGAGGGGCTGGGCGGGCTACAGTCCATGGGGTTGCAAAGAGTCAGACACGACTGAGTGACTAATGCTTTCTTAATGAGGTACTGTAGTGGGAAGTAGCAAGTGGGATGTTGCCTATTTTTCTAGACCTGGCAAATCGGGCCCAGAGTGGAGAAAGAACGCTGAGCTCTGGGCAGTCCAAGTTGGGAATGCATGTAACTCTGGGGCCACATCTCTGCCAATGCAGCCTCAAGCTCCCCACTCACCTCGCTTCTCCCCCTGCTCCTTTCCCAGCCCTGGAGCATGCTGAGAGCTTTAAAATAAATAGAGATCTAGACAGAACTAACGGCAGTCTTACAACTGGTTACACATTTTAAGATCATTATCAACTCTCTTTTCAGGTTTTTCTTGATATGAAATCATTTCTATTTCCTTAGAGCTTTCTTTTTTTTTTTTTTTTTAATAGTTGCCATGATACAGCTTTAAGTCATTTGCTGTGGTTCTTCAAAGAAATGATAATGGTAAAGTTAAGATCAACATTCTATATCCCAGGTCATGGCAGCATCTGCCCAGGGCTCTCTCACTGGGACCCGACCAATGGGCCAACAAAATTGAAAATTTTAGGACCAGCAGCCACTCACGAGAAACCAATGATAAGGGCAGCAGTGACGGGAATTAAAGGACTAAAGCCAGAAAGGGTCGTTCTGTGGCTTTCTCTGTAGTGACATAGTTTTGTTGTTGTTTGGTTGCTAAGTCACGAGTGACTCTTTGCAACCCCACAGACAGCCGCGTACCAGGCTTCCCTGCCCTTCACTGTCTCCTGGAGTTTGCTCAAACTCACGTTCATTGAGTCAGTGATGCCATCCAACCATCACTGACTCAGGGGACATAAGTTTGAGGGACAGAGTTGGTTCCTTTTAACAGAAAATCACACAATAAACTGAATGCCATCCTCACCATGCTCTCATGGGGAGGAGAGGCAGGGATGAGCGGAGCTGAACGTGGATGGTGCTCACATTATCTGTTCAGTCACTAGAGGCCTTTGGACCTGACATTCCTCCGCCTTTGGAGAAACGCTTTGAATCAGAACAGAGGGCTCCACCAGCTAAGTTCACGGCTGTCTGCTGCTCCCCAGATCACCTTTGCACTGTCCAGACACTGATTCACCTCTGCTGACCACCTCCCAGCGCCCTGCTCCTGAATGATGGCATAGTTAGAAAGTTTCTTTCATGTTGCTTCTATTAAATGTGGGCCTTTTGGTGCCCTCGAGTGGTTTTGAGGCAGTAAAAATGACTCAGAGGTTAACGTTGCTTTTAAAAATAAACATTCAATTTATTTAAAGTTAGAGATTTAAAAAACTATTTTTTTCTGAAGTTTTAAGTTCTGCATCAAATATTATTGCTCACTGTATTAATATATATATCCTGTCATATTTTTTAAAACTATGCCTTTGGATAATATATGATCCTATTTCTAAGCTTAGCTAAATCAACACCTTCAAGAATTTTAAATTGCATTTATAAATCAATGTATTCTATTTCTTTCTTTAATTATTATTTCCATGCTTTGATTGAACTAACACAGTTTTCCTGAGTACTCAAATAACAAGTGTGTGTTTAGTCACTGAGTCGTGTCTGACTCTTTGCAACCCCATGGACTGTAGCCTGTCAGGCTCTTCTGTCCATAGGGATTTTCCAGCAAGAATACTGGAATGGGTAGCCATGCCCTCTTCCAGGGGATCTCCCCAACCCAAGGATTGAACCCAGGTCTACTGCATTGCAAGCAAATTCTTTACCATCTGAGCCACTGCTCATAATTCAAACTTATAAATAGGGTCAACCTTAACTTCTTTTAAATGTTTCAATGTTGTATATAAATTTAGTAAAATTATAACAAAAACTGAAAGCAATTATTCACATATTATAAATTGGAGCTGAAAATCTGTTAATTTTAATATTAGGCCAAATCATGTTAAACATTACAGGCACATGAAATACCAAATATATGATTCTCCTTCACACAAAATATTATTATACAAGAGGTTGATTTCCTTAAACACATACATACATAAATCTAAGCCAGACTGGGATGGAGTGATGTTTAAGCTCTGTATCACAATCTTAGCGCTGCTGTTACAAACTTGTCACAAGCTGAGTGGTTTAAAACAACAGATATTTTATTCTCTCCCAGGTCTGAAAGCTCAAAGTCTGAAATCAAGGTGTCAGTGGGACCCTGCTGTCTCTGGAGGCTGGAGAGGAGCATCTTTCCATATCTTCTGCACCTTTGGTGACTCCAGGCTTCCCTGGCTTCCTCGACTTGTGGCCACATCACTCCAATGTGTGCCTCCATCTTCACATCACCTTCTCTGTGTGTCTCCTTTTCTGTGTTTCTTTAAAAAAAAAAAAAACTTACTAGTTATATCTATTTATTTATTTTTGGCCACACTGGGTCTTCTTTGCTGCACTCGGGCTTTCTCTATTTGCAGCGAGGGGACTACTGTTTGTGGTGCATGGGCCTCTCGTGTGGTGACTTCTCTTGTGGCAAAAAATGGGCTCTATGTGGCACATGGGCTTAGTTGTTCCATGGCATGTGGGATCTTCCCAGACCAGGGATCTTCCCTATCCCCTTCACTGGCAGGTAGATTTTTAACCAATGGACCACCAAGGAAGTCCTCCTCTTCTGTCTTTTATAAGGACTTTTACCTTGGATTTAGGGCTCACTCTGGTAATCCAGCCAGAATGATCTCATTTTAAGATACTTAATTTTACTACATCTGCAAAGAGCCTTTTCTCATATAAGGTTCCAGGGATTTGGACATGGACACGTCTTTCTGGGGGCCACCATTCAATCCATCATCCCCACAAAATGACTGTCATTCCAATGAATCACGGTAATGCTCAGATGTGGTAACTGGGTGCCTTTCTGCTGGCAACACTGCTGGGACATACTAGTGCTATTTATAGCATAGCTACCAATGCCCTTCAGGTGAGCTTGTTTCACAGTCCAGCCTTGAATTTATATTCTATTGTATTAACTGTCTTTAACTCCTCATGGAATTTGGACCAACCCTCCTCCTAACTGGACCACACAATTCACTTGATTAAGTTTTGTGTTTATTAACACAACATATAAAAATATTTTTTCTGATTATCTCTAAAGACATCTGAACTTCAGAATCCTGGTTCCATGTCTTTTCAATCTGTTAGGCTCATTAACTCTCAGAGTTAGAGATTAAATGGAACCCAACAGAAGTCTGTCATTCTTGTTATGGTTTTGCCTGACTAGTTGGTTACACTCCTAAGGTCTTTCCACTGCCAGTTTCAAACAACTGGGTAGGACTCTTAAGACACTGAGCAAATCATTGAGCAATGAATCTCAAAGAACCAATACTGATAGTAAGTTCTTACTTAAAGGAGATGGATTTGTAGCGTGGTTAAGAAACTATTCTATATGTATAAGCTGTATGACCTGAGAAAATTACCTAGTCTTTCTGAGATGATGGACCCCTATCTATAAAGTGGAAGCGACATCATTTCAAGTTACTTCATTGGGTTCAGTTCGATTCAGTTCAGTCACTCAGTCGTGTCCGACTCTTTGTGACCCCATGCATCGCAGCACACCAGGCCTCCCTGTCCATCACCAACTCCCAGAGTTTACTCAAACTCATGTCCATCGAGTCGGTGATGCCATCCAGCCATCTCATCCTCTGTCGTCCCCTTCTCCTCCTGCCCCCAATCCCTTGCAGCATCATTGGGTAGTGAGGATTAAAAGAGAAGTGCCTGTATAGTACTTCTCACAGTGCAAAAAGCATTTTTTAAAAAAAGCGCTAGTGTTTAGAATATTAGAATTTATATATCTAGCCACTGTTCAGAAGAGTGTTCCTACATTCCTTTAGGGACTATTAACACAAATTTGGTAGATAGAGGACTATAGTCCTTAAAAGGAGGTTTTCTTCTCCATAAAATGCATTCATTCATTTTGATTTATATTCAAATATTTATTGAGCATCTACTATTTGCAGTCCACTGTTCTATGTGTTTGGGATGGATCACTGAACAAAACAAGCACCAATCTCTGCCTTATGGAGCTTAAGTTCTAGTGGAAGGAGCCTTATTGAAGGGGAAAGTATGACCCAATAAATGGAGCAGGGGAAGGGGGAAAGGCAGTGCCAAGAGGGCAGACCCCATAATGAAGGAGACATTTGAGTAAGGACTTGAAGGAGGTGAGGGGTATGCAGATAGATGGGGATACAGCATTTCAGGCAGTTCAGGAACCAACAGTGCAAAGGCCCTGAGGTGGGAGCATTCCTGACATGTTCAAGGACAAACAAGAGGTGATTTAACTGGAATGGTATGAGCAAGAAGGAAAGTAGAAGGGAAAGAGATAGAGAGGTGACAAGGCTAGATCTTGAAGGTCATTAGCATCCCTTTAATAAGATGGGAGGTCACTGCAAGATTAAGAGCAGAGGGATGACATGATTTAACTTGAATTTGAAAAGGATCACTTTGGATACAGTGCGGATATTAGATGGTTGGAAGAGAAGGGTAAAAGCAGGGAGACCAGTCAGAGGGTATACAGGAATCTAGGCAGGAGACAAAGGTAGCTCAGACCAGGAGGTAGCACTGAACCTGGTGAAAAGTGGACAGATTCTGCTTTGATGATAAAAAAAAGCTAAGGCAATTTGTTGACATACTGGCTCTGGGACCTTTGGGGAAAAGTAAAGGAAGGCACTAAGATTGTTGGCCTGAGCAACCTGAAGAATAGTGCTGCCATCAATGGAGACGGGGAGAACTGTGAGTAGGTCATGTTTCGGGGGGGTGGGGGTGGACAGTGAATGACAAGATGGGCTTCCCTTGTGGCTCAGTGGTAAAGAATCTCCCTGCCAATACAGGGGATGTGGGTTCAATCCTTGGGTCAAGAAGATCCCTGGAGGAGGAAATAGCAACCTACTCCAGTACTCTAGCCTGGAAAATACCATGGACAGAGGAACCTGGTGGATTACAGTCCATAGGCTCACAAAGAGTTGGACACGACTAAGTATGCACGCATGAATAACTACACATTCAAAGAGGAATTTTCTTTCTTTTTCTCCTCCTAATTTAAAAAATTGAAGCATAGTTGATTTAAAACGTTGTACTAGTTTCAAGTGTACACCAAAGTGATTCAGTTGTACATATTATATATATATATATATATTAATATATATTCTTTTTAGATTCTTTTCTATTATGGGTTATTACAAGATATTGTTCTGTTGATGGGCGGGGCTGTGTTCTCTCCTGTTGCTTGACCTGAGGCCAAACTAAGGTGGAGGTAATGAAGATAATGGCGACCTCCTTCTAAAGGTCCCCTGCATGCACTGCTGCAGTCAGTGTCCCCAACCCTGCATCAGGCCACTGCCAATTCACACCTCCGCTGGAGACTCCTGGACACTCATGGGCATGTCTGGATCAGTCTCCTGTGGGGTCACTGCTCCTTTCTCCTGGGTCCTGGTGTGCACAAGATTTGGTTTGTGCCCTCCAAGAGTCTGTTTCCCCAGTCCTGTGTGAGTTCTGGCAGTTCTATGGTGGGGTTAATGGCAACCCCCTTGAAGAGGCCTTATGCCATACCGAGATCTGTTGCACCCAGAGTCCCTGCCCCTGAGGCAGGTCACTACTGACCTGTACCTCCACAGGAGATACTCAGACACAGTTCTGGCTCAGTCTCTGTGGGTTAGGCCATTCAATATCACAGTTATCTAAGTCTATGCCCTGACCAATAATGCTGAAGAAGCTGAATTTGAATGGTTCTAAGAAGACCTACAAGACCTTCTAGAACTAACACCCAAAAGAGATGCCCTCTTCATTATAGGGGACTGGAATGCAAAAGTAGGAAGTTAAGAGACACCTGGAGTAACAGGCAAATTTGGCCTTGGAGTACAGAATGAAGCAGGGCAAAGTCGATAGAGTTTTGCCAAGAGAACGTACTGGTCATAGCAAACACCATCTTCCAACAACACAAGAGATGACTCTACACATGGACATCACCAGATGGTCAATACTGAAATCAGACTGATTATATATTTTCAGCCAAAGATGGAGAAGCTATATACAGCCAGCAAAAACAAGTCTGGGAGCTGACTGTGGCTCAGATCATGAACTCCTTATTGCCAAATTCAGACTGAAATTGAAGAAAGTAGGGAAAACCACTAGACCATTCAGGTATGACCTAAATCAAATCCCTTACAACTATACAGTGGAAGTGACAAATAGATTCAAGGGATTAGATCTGATAGATGGAGTGCCTGAAGAACTATGGTTGGAGGTTCCTGACATTGTACAGGAGGCAGTGATCAAGACCATCCCCAAGAAAAAGAAATGCAAGAAGACAAAATGGCTTTCTGAGGAGGCCTTACAAATAGCTGAGAAAAAAAAAAGAGAAGCTAAAGGCAAAGGAAAGAAAGGAAAGATATACCCATTTGAATGCAGAGTTCCAAAGAATAGCATGGAGAGATAAGAAAGCTTTCCTCAGCAATCAATGCAAAGAAATAAAGGAAAACAACAGAACGAGAAAGACTAAAGATCTCTTCAAGAAAATTAGAGATACCAAGGGAACATTTCATGCAAAGATGAGCACAATAAAGGACAGAAATGGTATGGACCTAACAGAAGCAGAAGATATTAAGAAGAGGTGACAAGAATACACAGAAGAACTGTACAAAAAAGATCTTCAAGACCCAGATAACCACGATAGTGTGGTCACTCACCTAGAGCCAGATATCCTGGAATGCAAAGTCAAATGGGCCTTAGGAAGCATCACTATGAACAAAGCTAGTGGAGGTGATGGAATTCCAGTTGAGCTACTTCAAATCCTAAAAGATAATGCTGTGAAAGTGCCGCACTCAATATGCCAGCAAATTTGGAAGACTCAGCAGTGGCCACAGGACTGGAAAAGGTCAGTTTTCATTCCAATCCCAAAGAAAGGCAATGCCAAAGAATGCTCAAACTACTGCACAATTGCACTCATCTCACATGCTAGCAAAATAATGTTCAAAATTCTCCAAGCCAGGCTTCAACAGTATGTGAACCATGAACTTCCAGATGTTCAAGCTGGTTTTAGAAAAGGCAGAGGAACCAGAGATCAAATTGCCAACATCCACTGGATCATCAAAAAGGCAAGAGAATTCCAGAAAAACATCTACTATGTCAAAGCCTTTGACTGTGTGAATCACAACAAAGTGTGGAAAATTCTGAAAATGATGGGAATGCCAGACCATCTGACCTGCCTCCTGAGAAATCTGTATGCAAGTCAGGAAGCAACAGTTAGAACTGGACATGGACCAACAGACTGGTTTCAAATAGGAAAAGGAGTACGTCAAGGCTGTATATTGTCACCCTGCTTATTTTCTTATATGCAGAGTACATCATGCAAAATGCCGGGCTGGATGAAGCACAAGCTAGAATCAAGATTGCCAGGAGAAATATCAATAACCTCAGATATGCAGATGACACCACCCTTATGGCAGAAAGCAAAGAATTAAAGAGCCTCTTAATGAAAGTGAAAGAGGAGAGTGAAAAAGTTGGCTTAAAACTCAATATTCAGAAAACTAAGATCATGGCATCCAGTCCCATCACTTCATGGCAAATAGATGGGGAAGCCATGGAAACAGTGAAAGACTTGATTTTCTTGGGCTCCAAAATCACTGCAGATGGTGATTGCAGCCATGAAATTAAAAGATGCTTGCTCCTTGGAAGAAAAGCTATGACCAACCTAGATAACATATTAAAAAGCAGAGACATTATTTTGCCAACAAAGGTCCATCTAGTCAAAGCTATGGTTTTTCCAATAGTCATGTATGAATGTGAGAGTTGGACCATAAAGAAAGTTGAGAGCTGAAGAATTGATGCTTTTGAACTGTGGTGTTGGAGAAGACTCTTGAGAGTCCCTTGGACTGCAAGGAGATCCAACCAGTCCATCCTAAAGGCAATCAGTCCTGAATACTCAGCATCAGTAATGCTGAAACTGAAACTCCAATACTTTGGCCACCTGATGCGAAGAAACAACTCATTGGAAAAGACCGGATGCTGGGAAAGATTGAAGACTGGAGGAGAAGGGGATGACAGAGGATGAGATGGTTGGATGGCATCACCGATGCAACAGACATGAATTTGAGCAAGCTCCAGGAATTGGTGATGGACAGGGAAGCCTGGTGTGTTTCAATCCATGTGGTGGCAAACAGTGGGACATGACTGAGCGACTGAACTGAACAAGATATTAAGTATAGTTCCCTATGCTATACAATAGGTCCTTGTTGTTTATCTATGTTATATACAGTAGTGTTTGTATGTTAATACTAAAGTCCTAATTTAGCTCTCCCTCAAGGGGGGGGTTTTCTATGAGTTTAAAGTTTGAGAGAGAAACAGAGCAGTCTTGGTTATAGATAAAAATTTCAGAACTGTCAGCATATATATACTCAGAGCCACATGACTAGATGAGATGACCATGATAGTGGAGGTGAACAGAAAAGAGAACTGGACTGATAGTAGAGTCCAGCAGCACTGAGATGCCAGGGAGAAGAGTGACCCAGGCAAAAGAGACTGCGAAGGGGCAACTGAAAAATGTGGTGTGTCCTGGAAGCAAGGGTCCGATCCTCAATGGCACTAGAGTCTGTTTTTAACTGGAAATGTCTTCCACACGAAGTCAGTGAGCCCCTTAACCATCCAGCTTATTTATATCTGTTGTAGCCCTCTCAGTTTCCCCTAACTCTTCCTCTCTAGTTAAACATCTTTTGACTTTCTGCATAGACTTCGGTAGTGGAATTCAGATGGATTTTAAGTGTTAAAAAGTAATAAAGGAAATAAAAATCAAGAAATATACCTTGGGATAGCAATAATAATTTTTTAAGTAGGCTTATAAAACTCATTCATATAACCTACGTAAAACATGCACATTAACATGCAAATACTCTTGCAGTCATTGGTTCTTAGGAAAATTCCAGTTGGTTCCGTAACAACAGTGAATTTTATGCCATAGTCTGTAAATTTTGCAAAGGCTGTGCATCTTGGACAGTGTGGGCAGCCACTGATTTTAGCCCCTTTCTTGTTCCGTGAATATCTACTCGAAGAGGCTCAGTCACTAATGTAAGCTCTTTATGGGCTTAGAGTCAATTTCATTTTCCTTGGTATTTATTTCACAATGCTTTATGATAGGTATTCTGAAAGTATGCTCAGAAAATGAATGAATAGTGAGTGCATGATGCATTAATGAATGACTTGAAATAAAAACACTTTCTTGGTCAGAAACTGAAAGTCTGATAGGCATAACAAGTATACTTAATCATTGTCTTTTATGCTGAATTTATTGCATACTTTTTTTTTGGACCATTTATACTTTTTTTTTTCTATAATGTAAAGCCTCAGAAGTGTAGGTTTTCCATCACAGGGCAGGTAAAACACTTTCAACCTTATTTGAACCACATATATTTCCAAAAGTAATAACTAGACAAAGAGAGGAGAAATTCAGCTTTGTAATCACCACTGTGATTGCGGACAGGCTATTTTATTTTTCATTTCTCTCTCTTTTTTTTTTTAATTTGCTACCACTTCAGGAATTATGATTTTCCATAGCCTCAAAATAAAAAAAAAAAAATCTCTGTGAGAAGGCAAGCAAAGCAATGTCATGACTGAGCATACCACACAGGTGCCTATGAGAAGCTGTATTATGGGTGAAAGGGGCAGAAAACAGAGTTATTCTGCAAACCAATCAAAGGGACCATTTCCATGAGCAGCCACCTTATTAGATGCATAATCAACAGTCTATCTAGGGCCTCTTTCTGTGGGGGAAGCGGGGGAGATAAAAAGATTTTTTTGTCAGCATGTTCTAGTTTTTCATATGATTCTTTGCTGTCTCCAGAATTTTTTTTTTTTCAGCTCTCAAGCAGACAGCTATAAAATGGATTGGCTTGAAAGCCAAATAAAATAAAACACAGTAGCCTACTTTATCATTTACTACTAGCTATTTATTATGAGCAGTGCTGTGTTGGGATATTGACCCTGAGATTAAAGCTGGAGAAATATAGATTCTAAGATTCTGCAGACACATAAAACTCCCAAGCCAGGGTGACAGATGATAATGAGATTATACTTAGAGGCCATCTTTTATCTCAATGGACCCCAACAGCTAACATTTCTTAAAAATAATGAATTGTACAAACAATATGGAGAACGTTTGCTTAGCAGTTCTGCAGTGCAACTTCCTGGAGCCCTAAATCCCCTGGCAGGCTGCCCGGCTGTCTGGCCACTGAGAGAAGACACTCACTCTGTTTGTTAGTTGGTTGGCTGAATCATTCGTTCCTTCATTTACTTCAACCTACCAAGCCACAAGAGGCACCCTTCTCCCTGAATTTTCCTTGTGTTCATCATGTTCTTTCTTGCTGCCATTCCTTTTTTTTTTTTTCCTTACAGCATCCCTCCAGCTGGGAAGCCTTCTTGCCTCTCCAAAATCAAAACCTCACTCCACCCTTGACACACAGCTCAAGTCTCACATTTACCACAAAATCTTATGCAAAAATTTAGAGTTAACTGGTTCTGGATCTAAATCCTGGCTTGACTACATATTAGTACTGGCAACTCACATCACTTGTCTAAATCTCAATGCTATGAAGTAGAGATTAAAATTCTTATCTCCAAGGTTCTTATCTAATTCTTATCTTATGGGGGGAATATGTATATAGTGCACAACACAACTCCTAGCCTATAATGGGCACTCAATCAATGTTAGTTTCTCCTATTTTGCCTTCTTTTCTCAGTTAAAATTTCAGCCCACAATTAGGTTATCAAACATACTGATTTTTTTTTCACAGCAGGATGTCCAGGATCTTAGGCTCTTCTGTGACCCCACTTCCCTCACCTTCTTGCTTTAATCCATGGTTTTGAAATCTGCCTACACATGGCAATCACTTTGGATGTACCCCTGGGATCAGAGATCCTGATCTAATTTGTTGGGATGGAGCCCAGACATTACTTGACAGACATTTCAACTTTGTTTTCACCATGACTGCAGCCAGTCAACTAGTCAGATTCGAGGGAAACACATGAACTTTCTGGTCTTAAGTCTCACTGGGTGGACCTTTGTCAGAAGCACTACTAAATGCATTCACTGGCCTACTCCTTGAACAGTGATTTCTCACCTCGCCTTCTCTACTCAAACCTCCAACTCCTCTTTGTTGTTTACTCAGTAAGTCCTGTCTGACTCTTTTGCGACCCCATGGACTGTAGCCCGCCAGGATCCTCTCTGCATGGGATTTCCCAGGCAAGAATATTGGAATGGGTTCCCATTTCCTTCTCGAGGGTATCTTCCTGACCCAGGGATTGAACCTGCGTCTCCCGCATTGACAGGAAGATTCTTTACCACTGAACCACCTGGGAAGGCTCCAACACCTCTTGCCTTATCATTATTCTCTGCTAAGGATTTGAAGCCCTCACCTACTGATAAGATGGGGAAGAATGTACATACACACACCCATCAGATTTACTTCCAGGTCCATGCCTGCATACCTTTCCTCCCTCCCACCCCCCAAATAGGAATGGAAAGTCCCCACTACTCTCAAAGGTCAAACCTTCCTCTTGTATCTCAGAGCCCATTCCTTTCAGCAGTTATCACCATGACTCTCCTGAATCATCACGTATTCCCCCTTTACTGGAGCATTCCCACCAGCAACTAATAAACTGCAATGATTCCCATCTTAAAATAAATCCCAACCCCTGCCCCCAGACCTCGTGTATCTCTTCAACTACTGCCCCATTTCTTTTATGTCTTTTTAGGAAAATAAAAACAATAATTTAAAAATAGCTAGTCCTGGGACTTCTCTAGCCATTCAGTGGTTAAGATTCTGTACTTCCATTGCAGGGGGCAGGGTTCTATCCCTGATCCAGGAACTAAGATCCCACATGCCACTTGGCACATCCCAAATAAACAAAAACTAGTCCTCACTTGACTCCTATCCTCTCCTCACAATCTCTCTTGAATGCCCTATAATCATTCAGTTATGCTTTCACCACCAATAATTCAGTGGGTAAAGAATCCACCTGCAATGCAGGACACTCCAGTTCAATTCCTGGGTCAGGAAGATCTGCTGGAGAAGAGATAGGCTACCCACTCCAGTATTCTTGGGCTTCCCTTGTGGCTTAGCTGGTAAAGAATCCACCTGCAATTTGGGAGACCTGGATTGTACCCCTGGGTTGGGAAGATCTCCTGTAGAAGGGAAAGGCTACCTACTCCAGTTTTGTGGCCTGCAGAATTCCATAGACTGTATAGTCCAACTGTATAGTTGCAAAGAGTTGGACATGACTGAGTGACTTTAACTCACTCAGCTTTGTCAAGATCACAAACACCTCCATGGCCAAATCAGCAGTCAATTCTTGAGACTCCCAGGTCTCAAGTTGATGACTCCCAGTTCTCGTTGACTCTTGGTTTTCTCCCTATGCCACTGGTTGCTCCTCCTCAGTGTCCTCAACTGATTCCTCATTTTTCTGACCTCCAACATTGCAAATGCCCAGGGGTCAATTCTGGAATCTGTTAATCCATCTATACTTACTGTCCCTGGGACTTAGCCCAGCCTTGTGGCTATAAATACCATTCATATACTGGTGATTCCAAGATTAGTATCTCCAGCCTGGACCTTTCCCCGAGTGGGACTTTTGTTTCTGCAGCTGACTTTTCAACATCTCCACTTACATGTATCTCTACAACATTAAGTGAAAGTGAAAGTGAAGTCGCTCACTCATGTCCGACTCTTTGCAACCCCGTGGACTCTAGACTACCAGGCTCCTCCGTCCATGGGATTTTCCAGGCAAGAATACTGGAGTGGATTGCCATCTCCTTCTCCACGGGATCTTCATTAAGTACCACACTAAAACTAAATTCTTGATTCCTACCCATCCCCAAATCTGTTGTTACTACCACCTCTCCATCATTAAAAGAAAACTCACTTTTGCAGTGGTTTGGATCAAAACACTTAAAGTTGTCTTAACACACCTCTCTTGCTGCCATATCCAATTCACTGGCAAATCCTACATCATCACATGCTTTTCCTTATATGATTATCCCTACCCATAACTTAAAATCACCAAATAGTATTCTATCAATATTAATAAATACACTTTCACAGTGCCCAGCATTGTTCTAAGTGCTTGACTTTTAATCTACAACAACCCTATGAGGGAGATAGAATTGTGATCCCATTTTGTAGATGAAAAGCTGATGCACAGAGGAATTGCCCAAAGTCACAGAACTAGTAAGTGAAATGGCTGATTGTAAATGCAGGGAAATTGATTTGAGTTCACAGGCTTGACTACAATGCTTTACCTTTAACCTTGAATATTTACATTGTTTAGAAGTTTCCAGTGTTATAAATCATGTTATTTTGATCACCTTTGTGTAATAAACCTTTTCTTAATTTAGAATCATTTCTTTAGCATACATTCTTAGAAGCTGAATTGTTCAGAGTATAAACATTCTCAATCCCTAAAATAGCTAACCTATTTTTTATTAGTAAATGTTGGCTCTTTGAAATGTGAAGTTATATGTATAGCTGTAGGAAACTTTTTCTTAATAAAGAAGAACCTCTGAAGAACTTAGCTGAGTTTGCCCCTGATTTAGTCACTTAAGTACTCATTCAATCTTGTGGTCTTCAGTTTCCTCACTTGTAAAATCAAGACAATCCCTACATTACAACTTCCTCACAATAATGCCTAAATCAGACCCTTATTTCTATCAAAAGAAGAAACTTTAGCGCTACTCCTCCCTGCCCCCAAACAAACCACAAACTCTGAAACTTAGATCTATTCCATTCAGCTCTACAAAAGAATTGATCCATTGCATCTTTTAAGACTGTGGAACACTCAGTTCTGACTTTTTTGCACACCTATATTTAACACCTCATTTTACCTTGGCTCACTCATTGTTGTTTCAAGGTTCTCTTCTCACCATCTTAAAATCTAAAAGAAAGGTTGTTGTTGTTGTTGTTTAGCCTATCAGTCATGTCTGACTCTTTGCAACACCATGGTCTGTAGCCCACCAGGCTCCTCTGTCCATGGGATTCTCCAGGCAAGAATACTGGAGTAGGTTGCCATTTCCTTCCCCAGGGGATCTTCCCAACCCAGGGATCAAACCCCCATCTCCTATGTCTCTTGCAATAACAAGCAGATTCTTTACCACTGAGCCACCAGGGACAATTAAGCAGTACTAAATTTGCCGTGACTATATATCAACTGTAACCATACATTTTATTTCTCATGCTCAAATCTCGTTTGAGATCACAGATTTGGATAATAAATAGCCAATAAGTAAACTATGTTCTTACATTCTTTTTTTGTCTTATTTACCCATTCAGCCTTCAGAAGATCCATATACTGTAAGATGGAACTCAAAAGCTACACATAACAACACTAGTTTTTACAGAATTTTCATCTCTTACTCTAGAACTGGACTGCCCTTGTGGCTCAGCTGGTAAAAGAATCTACCTGCAATGCGGGAGACCTGGGTTCAATCCCTGGGTTGGGAAGATCCCCTGGCAAAGGGAAAAATTATCCACTCCAGTATTCTGGCCTACAGAATATGGTCCATGGGGTCGACAAAGAGCTGGACATGACTGAGCAACTTTCACACTTCACTCACTCTAGAACTAGTTATATTGTCTTCTATCCACAGTCAAGAAAAACTAATGGGACCCATATCTCAGAAAGGCAGAGTCTCAAAAGCCAAGAAGACCCCACCCCCTTCCTTTTTTCTTTTTCCACCTGCTGTATTGTCTGTCAGCAGTCTGCTGGCTTGCTTATCCTTTCTCTGCTCGCCCCTGAATCCGAAAAGTTGGAAGCCTGGGAATTATATTTCCCAGAGTACGAAGCCAGCAAATTTCCCATTTTAGATTCTGGAAGTGCCACATACAAGCGAGGAGGCAGGCAGAAGGCAGACAGAGGCCATATTCTCCCCAGCAATAGCTGTGAGATTTTGTGGTGACCCCTCCACTGCAATTTTGCGTGTGTATCCCTCCACGAATCACCTGCCTCACTGGGTGGCTTCCACAATTTCCTGAGCTGTGTGGCAAGAATTCCTCCAAGGTTAGCCACAAGCTAACAATAGGTTTCTTTCACCTCTGCTCCTCTAGCTTTTCCAACTCTCTTATCAGCATCTAATTACATATTTTAAATGCCTTCCTGCTTCAAGTGTCCAGAGTGGTTTCTGTTTTTCAATGGAAAGACTGAAATCTCCAATCTCCTAATTTATATAAACATGTAGTCAAGTGTCCTCTTAAAGACAAGTCTAGTTTAGATGATCAGTACCAGACCCAACCCATTAATTGTATGTAAACTGATTTTAACCACTAAAGTAGCCCCTTTTGTGATTTCTTTTTCTTCCCCCAGCTTTTGGAGAATTCTGTATCAATAATTTTATTACAGAAGCTGGATCAAAAAAATACACCAACATCAAACAACACTCCAAGTGATACTAGGTGGACAACTACCTTGCCATAGTCCATCCTTAATATTTTCAGCTTCCTTTCTCTTTATTTCTGTCCAATTACTTGTGTGTATGATTTTGTCCATTCTTTTAAGGGCAGGGATTTTTTGCTTGTTTGTTCCGTAGCACCTAGGAAATGTTCAAAGATGTTGGTTAAATGCAATGTAAAAATAAGTGTGTGGGTTTCCGTTTGCCTGGATGGAGTAAACAACAATTCACACATTTTTAACTTAAGTTCACTTTAGCACCCATAAGCAAATCATCAAATCTTTTAGGTTCTCCATTTTGATTAGCAGTTCCATTTTATTCCAGAAATTTCTTCTTCCCTGTGTTGATGATGGGTTTACACTTATACATTTCACACCTGCCTGCTAGATTTCAAATGGTCTCCCTAGGTGATCTTTACATACACTAAATCTTCAGAACCACTGCAAGGAATCAGCTCCTTTTAGTTGAAATTCCTAATGCAAGGAATAAAATCCAAAGAATCCAAGGCTTGGGGTTCTTTTTATGATTCACATCCTGGAGGTGATGTATAGGATGACAGAATTTTGGAGCTGGAAATGTTCTCACAGATCATTTAAGTCTGTTATTTAGATCAGCGATCATATCTGGAATTTCATAGATAGTTTAGGACAGAACAGAACTCAGAATTTTGGTATTCTGAATTTCAGCCTAGTGATTTCTTTAAGATCAAAACATTTGTGTGAGTGGTGAAGTGAACAACCCCCCTATGTGTGCCAATCATACTGTAAATATGCTTATGTGTTAATATAGTTATCTGACAAGTGGTGGTAAACTTCTAACAAAATTAATATATCAGATGATTTCCAATAGATGCAAGTGAAGTGTCTTGAGGAAGGGATAGCATTTTTGAATATGCACAAAGATGTAACATGGACTTGTGGCGGGCACCACCCTCGTTTTTCTTCAATATAGCCTTGTGATTACCATAGAATGTGTAGGTGTTAATTGCAGTAATAAACACAATACAGATGAAGTTTATGGAAATCTGAATTATGTAAACTTGAAGTTTGTAATCTAGAAAAAAATTTATAAAGTTTGCTGTATAAAATAGCAGCTCTCTAAAAAGCTGGCAAGAATGGTAAATTCCAAAATCCAGTAAATTGCAAACCATGTTCGTGGGTTGACATGCAGAGGTGCTGCATTATATATATAGCATAACATGGCCCGCCCTCTTATTCACGTGTACTGGAATCTCCCCATGTGATTTTAGTGACCATTGTACTAGTGTTTGCACCATAAATCTTTAGCTCAGAAATTACATGTGACAAAATACTCTGAATCCTTAGACACTTGACCATCTGTTAATTTAGGAGGGAGCACACTCTAAGACACTGGAGAGAATGATGTGAAAATAAGCACACCATTAAGGCGAAATAAAAATCCCTACAATCCTAATGCTATTCCCCATCTGTTAATTTAGGAGGGAGCACACTCTAAGACACTGGAGAGAATGATGTGAAAATAAGCACACCATTAAGGCGAAATAAAAATCCCTACAATCCTAATGCTATTCCTCTGTAAAAACTGGTCTTACATGATGAGTATCTTAAATTATGTGATGTGTTCAGGGGAACATTCCTCACAAAACGCAGCTTTTCCTAAAGCTCCTTCATGCCTTTAAGTGTTTCTAACCCTAACCCCTATGCCTGAAAGACAAAGAGCAATGTTAAAAGGAGCCCTAGGAGTTTCCAATTTAATCTCACATTTAGCGACCCACCAAGGGCATAGAATTCTCTGGTAAGCATCCCATAAGTCAGATATGTGTGTGTGTTAAATTCTTGTTAGTATGCAGTGAGATGAACCATTGTGCAGAATAACACTTTGATTATTTTCACTCCAGGTTCTAACAGGGCTTGAGTCTGTCTCTAAGTCAATTTCATGAGTGTCATCACAGGGCTTGCCTGCATTATGCCTAGTCAATTAGTTAAGAGGGCCAAGCATTCTGATTGCCTCCGCTCCCACTCACAGAATGACTAGAGGATCAATGAGCTAATAAAAACAAAATACTCTTAATCTCCTGCAATTAGCCTAGGAACACAGGGCACTGCATGCCTTGTCATCTACGTGGGGCAGCCCCAGCAGATGAACAGAGCTGTACCCCCCACACTTTTCCTGTACCCATCCCACCCCCTCGCATCCTGCCTTCTGCTGCTGCTGCTGCTGAGATCCCCCAATCCCTGATCCTGGGCCATCCAAACATGGGCTCAGGGTGCCAATGAAGCAGAGGCATTGAGATTTCCAAACTTTGATTGCAAATATTTATAAAAAGCATGAAAGTGCTGACTGTGAAGGAAATTAGAGTTTTGTTTGAGGCTTACAGAAGTCTACCACTCAAAAAAATTTTCACCAAGAAATTTCAATTTATTTCCAAAAAACTTCTTTCTTTCCAAGAGACAGTCTTCATGAAGAACTAAATTCTCTCATCAGTACAGGTTTAGCAGAACACCTTGGGCAGTGCTACAAAGCTAAGCAGAAAATGAGTCTTGTTTGGCTTGGGTGTAGCCCCTGCTTTGAGTCAAGGGCCTGTCTGAAAAGGTTAGGTCAGAGTTTTAGAACTATCATCTCAATGACTTGCAGATAAACTTGGGGGTCCTAGGATTTGAATAGGAGCATTCTTTCTTTATATTTTTCCAACTAAGAGATGGCTTTTATGTGTTCCTGGTGAGCCCTGAGATGGCTGGCGCTTGTCATCTGCAAATATACATGACTCCTCTACTCTTGGACCCGCGCTGAGATATGTGTGCGCATAAAAACAAAAGCTATCTATTTCCACCCTGAGGTTCCACACTTGGATCCCCTCCAGACGCTATTCTGAACATGACATTCTGCTGAAGGGTACTAAAAATGGTGCTTTCCTCAAAATAAAACCTTTAAAGGTCCCTTAGTAGCTATTCAGGGACTGGTTTTCAATTTCAATTCTCCACCTCTTGCCCAGCTGTAGATTCAAAATGCTTACATAAAACACTGAGAGTATGTACTTCAAAGCAAATCTGATTTTTTCTTCTGTAATAGAAATGAGAGCTATAGTTACCACAAACTATACTTTTACTTAGAAAATACACAAAGTAATAATACACCTCCAACAAGAGAAAACAGATTCTCTTTTTATTTTATTTTATAGATAGCTTTGGTATAAGCTTCAGATAGATCCACTTACTACACAGTTTGTGAAATCTATACCTTCAAATCATACTACTCTCTATTTTAGGTCATTATATCTAAAAGCATGACTTCTCAAATTCTTTTATTACAAGTAGTTCTTGCACAAAAATGTTACATCACAATAGCAAAAAAAAAAAATGTAAACTTCTTTTGCAAACTACATAAATACTATAATATCTGCTTTGAAGTTATTCTTATGTTAAAATCAGAATATAATCTACATGCTTTACATAGAAAACTCTGGCCAGTAGCCTACATGCATAAAGCTTTTCTTACTGACTTGCCTTTCATGTTACTTAGGTCTTGGAAGGAGAAAAATTTTAAATAGAACCCAAATAAAAATGCAGTCCATAAGTAAAACAAGTACTGGAAATATGTCAATAATTGTAGGTAAAATATGAGATGTGAAAATGACTCTATATATTAAATCTGACAACTTACCAGGGTATGGAGGAAACTGGATAGACTGACTCAATTGAGCTCATATTCGATCCTACATGCAAGGAACTCAGCCCGAATGCTAATAGACTTTTCACCCTGCTGAATGTCTGTTTTCAAATAAATCACCCCTTGCTATTAGAGAGCATAAGAGGTCATTTCTACAGCTATTAGTCCTAGACTGAAAAGTCTAGGTGGCCAGTGAATTTATTTCACCATCACTACCTGTGATGTCTTTCAATACAAATTTGAAGTGTGTCAATA
Source organism: Cervus elaphus (assembly GCF_910594005.1). Lineage (NCBI taxonomy): Eukaryota > Metazoa > Chordata > Mammalia > Artiodactyla > Cervidae > Cervus > Cervus elaphus. Next base: position 81,409,241 of record NC_057834.1, on the reverse strand, counting down.
TGCAGGTGTGGATACACAAGCATGCACACTGAGAGGACGATATCAAGGCCTCTTTTTTCGCTGCAAGTAGAGCTTTTCGTGTTTACCTTTTTTGTTATTGAAGTAAATCTTTTTTTCCTCAGACTGTCCTTTCAGTTAAAGATCAAGTTAATTAATCTGGAGCCCTGACTGACGTCTTACTTTGAGATTTCTATTGAACACCTAGCTACTGGCCATGGTTTGCTTGAGGAGAAAAATATCACTGCTGAAGCATTTTTTAAAATTTCAAATGCATGCAGAAAGAACTACATACGCTTTCCAAGCAGCTACGGATAGTGGCTCAAGTAACGTTTTTATTTATTTTGGCCTAAGCCCTTTAACAACATCCTTTGAAAACAAGAGAGAATGCCTACAAGATGGCGGCAGAGACCAGAACGCACAGCCTGGTGGGCGGTGGCGGTGCTCCGAGAAGGCCACGGGGCCTCAGGTGGGGATCCATTGTGCTGCCGTCCCTCTTTCTGTGCATTCTCTCTAAATGCACGTGTCCTCTCTCTTCTGCCCGTGCTTTTACTTGACGTAAAACAATTTTTAAAACAAACTTCCCAATGATTCATTAAGCGCTCAAATAACACTGTACGCAGGCTTTGTTGGAGGCAGGTAACCATTCCGAATACCTCTTCTCCCCTAGGAGGCCGGGGTGGGCGGAGGGGCGTCGCAGCCTACGAGCTGCTTTTGTTGCAGACGGGGCCTCGGTTGTTATCCTCCATATACTGGCTGCCCCCCGTGTCGCTCCGGCTGAGGACCATGGAAGGGAGGCGGGAAGGCCGCCTCTCCGGGTTCTTCTCTTGCGAGAAGCAGCAGAGCATCCTCTTCATGGTGCTGTACATGTCCTCATCCTTGTAGGAGTAGATGATGGGGTTCATGACGGAGTTGAGCAGCGCCAGCAGCAGGAACCACCTTTTCACGTGCTGCACGTTGCACCGCGTGCAGTTCAAGCCGTCGAGCAGCAGAACCACCAGGCCGGGCGTCCAGCACACGACGAAGGCCCCTGGAGGGAGAGAGGGAGGAAGCAACAGGCTCTCAGGCGTCAGGTTAATTATTTAGGTTTCTTCTCGCCCAGTCTTCCGTCAGTGGCATCAAGGGACTTGGAGGATTTGTTTTGACAACTGCAAAGCAAACTTCCAGACTTCCTCTAAGCATTTGAGGCCTGCGCTTGTTAGAAGCAGACAGACTATAAACCACATGCCATTTCACCTTCCCATCTGCTTACCCAGGTACCTTAACTAGAGGCTTACACTTCTCTCTTACATATTGAACACAACACAGCCTTATTTCCTTGTGCTCTCCGAATCACACTAGAAGGCTGTGCGGTCATTATCCACATTCTGCAGGTGAGAAAATTGAGGCCCAGTTCTAGAGTCTATGTGGGGGGAGCCTCACACACATAGTGTATGTGGGGAACCCTGCACTCTGCTGTTCTCCAACTCAGACTTTCCAAGTGCTGTCCTAAATAAGACACACTGCATACATAGGTGTCTCCTAGTCTTTTAATCAAGTCAGTTGCTCAAAAACTATATTCTTAACAAAACGACGTTTAAGCTGAGTAGGCACGAAATTCTTTTTGACATTCACTGGCCATCTGCTTAATTAACTGCTCTAAGTTGAGATATTTTTGTCAGAAATAAGTCTTTCTCTTTCACCATAAGATAGAGATGTGCTTTTATTAGCACATTTATTTAGCATAATTTTAGCCCCAACTGCACATGAAGGAGGGTCTCTTCTGAGTCTCTATCCATCTGACCATATTTAGCTTACTTTAGAACTTTCTGATATATTCTTCCTGAGATATGAGACACAGGTTCATTATTTCTCTACTTAGTCAGCATAACATCAGATAACAATGACAGCTAACACAGGAATGTTTCCCTTTATTAACTCATAGAACCACACTATGAAAGCAGACATCACTGTCATCCTCAGGAAACTGAGGTACAAGAGAAACTCAGTAACTTGCTTAAGAGAAAACAGCTTATAAGTGACACTGAATTTTGAACCTAGGCAATCTTCCTTCACAGGCTTCACACTTGGCCACTATGGGACCTGCCTCCATCTTGGGGTGTGATTTCTTTTTCCAAAAGTCCTTATCATTTTTTAATGCCCTTACTTATACAGTCAACAAATAGTCACTGTGAACTTTCAACGTGCCAAGAACTGTGCTAGAAGGTGAATGAGGTGAGGACTATGCGCTCTGGGAGCAAATGGGGGAGACAGAATGAACAAGCAAGTCTGTGAACTGTATCACTAACTAGTTACTCCTCTTGGTTAGATTCAGACCTGGACAGTATTCCTCTTAGTGCTTTATCTTTGTTCTGAGCAATAAGCAAGTCAAGTCAAGAATTATAAAGCAGCAGTGCAAGGCCATGAAACTCCATGAGTTTTGGGGTCAGAGAGCTAGGCCAAGATCCTCACCTTACGAGCTACTAGTAAGGCAAATCACCTCTCTGAGCCTTCTTCATTCCCTAATTTAATAAAGATAATGATCTTGACTTATAAGGTAATTGGGAAGGTCAGAGGTAATGAAAAGTGGAGTCTAACACTGTACTGGGTTCACTCAGCAGTGGTTATCATGAGATGCTTTGTCAGAGACATCTGACAAAAGATGTGCCGGAGTTCTCAGGGGGGTTCACTTCCCATTTCATAACTACACCTCTCCAGTGGCTCCCTTTTTTCTCCATTCTCTGTTATTTTGGGGTTGGCTGACATATGTGAATAAAGAAGTGACCTTGGAGTTAAAAAATCAGAGATTTGGGTCCAAATTCTTCACTTACTGTACAACTCTGGGAGATCCATGTTATCAGTCTGGGCTTCATCTTCCTAAACTGTGAATTAAGGATCTGTGGCAAGTTGTGGGTTTTTCAATCTGTGAGCTGGGGTACGTTAGTGGGTATGCAATCAAATTAATGAGTTTGGACATTTTTTTTTTCAATGAATAGAAATGCAATGGAATGAAACAGCTCAGAGTATATTACACAGACCAAGGGAAATAGTATTTCATGCAATTTTTGTTTCAGTTTTATATATTATATTTATGCGTGCATTGGGCATAAAGTAATATATTTCTGACTGTTGGGATTAGTCAGAAAGTTTGAAAAAAGCCCCGTCTAGCTCCAATGGTCTGTATTTCCTAGAACAATAAAACTTCTGCTCTCTCTGCTGTTTCTGAGACAGGATTACTGTGTTGCCGACAGGGAAGAACTAAACAAAGCAGACATCAAAAGCTGTAGCTACCAACTTTTATTTGACGTGTCCTTTCTGTGTGAAACTGCAGAATTCCAAAGAAATTCCAGAGGGAGTTTCCAACGGTTCTGTGTTAATGGGTAGGAGGAGGAAATATTGGTGAACTTCATGCTTAGTTAAATATACGTATGAAAGTTTTTTTAATTTTTACTTATTTTTTATTTTTGACTGTGCTAGATGTTTGTTGCTGTGAGGGCTTTACTCTAGTTGCAGTGAGTAGGGGCTCCTCTCTAGTTGTGGTGCTTGGGTTTCTCATTGTGGCAGCTTCTCTTGTGCAGCACAGGCTCTAGGACAAAAGGGCTTCTGCAGTTTCGGCTCCTGGGCTCTAGAGACAGACTCAGTAGTTGTGGCACATGGGCTTAGTTGCTCCACAGCATGTAGGATCTTCCTGGATCAGCGATTGAACTTGTGTCTCCTGCATTGATAGGCAGATTCTTTACCACTTAGCCACCAGAGAAGCCCCTTGTCAAACTTTAATAGTGTATATAACTTTCAAACTAATGGAAGGGGAAGCATGCAAGCAAAGGAAAAAAAGGTCTCAGTACAAAAGAAAGGTGGCAAACAGAAAAGTGGGATAAAGAAAAAAATAAGGTACTGGAAATGAATCCAAGTATGCTGACCCTTGAACAACATGGGGGTTAGGGGCACAGTTGAAAATCCATATATAACTACATTTGGCCCTTGCATCTATGATTCCACATCTGTAGATACAACCTCAGATCGGATCATGTAGTACTGTAGAATGTATTTCCTGAAAAAAATCTTCACATAAATGAACCTACTCAGTTCAAACACCTTTTGTTCAAGGGTCAATGGTATCCTAATAATCAAAATCAATGTTAACTGTATATTTTAAAAAGTCAATTGAAATAATTTGATGTCTAACATTACAACCATATGTGGTAAAACCCATGAAGAAAGCCAAGACGATTAACATGGGATTTATGATATGGTCATGTATGGATGTGACAGTTGGACTGTGAAGAAAGCTGAGTGCCGAAAAATTGATGCTTTTGAACTGTGGTGTTGGAGAAGACTCTTGAGAGTCCCTTGGACAGCAAGGAGATCCACCCAGTCCATCCTAAAGGAGATCACTCCTGGGTGTTCATTGGAAGGACTGATGCTGAAGCTGAAACTCCAATATTTTGGCCACTTCATGCAAAGAGTTGACTCATTGGAAAAGACCCTGATGCTGGGAGGGATTGGGGGCAGGAGGAGAAGGGGATGACAGAGGATGAGATGGCTGGATGGCAGCACCAACTCGATGGACATGAGTTTGAGCAAGCTTCGGGAGTTGGTGATGGACAGGGAGGCCTGGCGTGCCGCGATTCATGGGGTCACCAAGAGTTGGACACAACTGAGCGACGAACTGAACTGAACTGAACTACTTCTACAGGAGCTAGGGGCCCACCAGGATAGGGTACAAAGGAGGTTCTAAAGACATTGATAACGATCTACTACATTGGGTAGCAAGTACACAGGTGTTTTAATTTTTAAAATTCTTTTAAGTATTATTCTTTAAACTGTACGTATATCATATAATTTTGCTTGAATGATCTATTTCATACACACATATCAAAAAATGGATAAAAGTAAATTGCCAATATGTTTTTCTAAAGATTGTTTTTAAAATGTAATTTTTTAAATTCATTAATCTTTTTTCCTCAGCATAAAACTCTAGTTTGGATTAACCAGGGGACTTTAACACTCTAAATAAATCTTCAGATCTGTTTGTCATAATGTGGTAATTCATACACATTTTTCTTTTGCATTGAACTTCATAAAATATTTCATTCAGTCAACACTGAAACACTTTTCTTCAGGCAATGTTTATATACCAGGCACTGTTGTAACCATTTTATATGAATTAACCATTTAATCCTCAGCAACCCTTGGAAATAGGTACTATTACACACACACACACACACACACACACACACACACAGTGCTGTGTGCTGTGCTTAGTCACTCAGTCATGTCCGACTCTTTGTGACCCCATGGACTGTAGCCCACCAGGGTCCTCTGTCCATGGGGATTCTCCAGGCAAGAATATGAGAGTGGGTTGCCATGCCCTCCTCCAGGGCATCTTCCCAAGCCAGGGATCCAATCTAGGTCTCCCTCGTTGCCAGGCGGATTCTTTACCATCTGAGTCACAGTACCCTCATTTTAAATCTGAGAAAAATGAACCACGGATAAGTTGGTAATCTGCTCAAAGCCATGCAGCTGATAAGTGGAAGGGCCAGGATTTGAACTCAGGCAGCCTGGCCCCAGAGCCTGTGCTACTGTTCACGTGCTCGGCTCAGAAGTGAGTGCAAAGGATCTTATTTCTAAAGTAAGTGATGGGGAAGGGGAGAGAGTACTTTTGGCCTTTAAAGTCCTATTCATAGAATGTCATATCTAAAACTGCATATATCATAACTATGTCATTCTTTGGTTTGCTAACAGAAAGATTTTCTGGCAAAGGCAGGAAGGAAAGAAGGAAGGAAAGAAGAAAGATGAAGAAGGAAAGAAAGAAGGGGAAGGGGAGGGAGGAAAGGAGAAAGAATTTCAGCAAAATTATAGGCTGGCCATTGGGGTATGAAGAGAAAAAAAAAAATCTGCTGACCTTTTTATTACACTGTTTCCAAGAACAACAAAAGGCAAGGCTCTGACAGAACAGCCCAAACACACTGGGCTGCTGAACCAGAGATGGCGCTTCAGTGGTGCCATCTGAGGTGACGATTACACTCCAAGCAGGGACCCTGGGAAACCACAGCTCCGTGACTCCTCCACCCAGAGGCCAGGCTCTCCTTCTAAACATACCAGTGTGGAGGCACAGCTTATCTTAACAGTTCATTTGTTAGGGGTTTTTTACTGTGTGTCAGCAGCAGCAGATATGAGGTCCCCAAAAAATATTTAAAAGGAGAAGAAAATGCCAGGAATGGTTCTGGCCTTGGGAATCTGTCCTCTTGGATAATTCTTGAAGAACGTGGGAGATGGCAGAAACATACAAATGGGCAACTGTCCCAGTTCTTAAAAGAGGGCCAGATGGTGCATCCTAGCAAATATATATCAGTCAGCCCCTTATGAATTTCCAATAAATTCTAGAAGAAAAAACTAAGATGAATCTTTTTTGAGTATTTAAACTCAATGCTCAGGAAAAACAGCTAGGAAAAAGCAAGGCTTACCAAGAGACATATATCAAGACCGGATTTTTTTTTCCCCTTAACTTAGGCATTAACAAATAGGAGCAGATCTAAAGGTATCTATCTGGGAAATGGAAGAAATCAGGTACATTTTTCTTGGAGAAGAAAAGGGAAAAGAAAACAAGATTATGTTAACTGCCCCCAAATACCTAAAGGGTCATTACATAAAAAGAAGCACAACTTACCTTGAAGGTCACCCTGAACCAAATGGAAAAGTATCAAAAAGCAGAATTTGAACATAAATTTTTTTAAAACAAAAAGAAAGCTATTTTGTAAAGGAATTTGTTGTCCAGCAGACAGAGAGCCTCCCTTGGCCTGAGTATTTTCTTTGCCCAGATCGTCCTGAGATGTACAAAGGGAAGGGATTTTCCCCAAATGAGACAGACAGAGGGTTAAGTGGCTTCTGAACTGTTTTCCAAGTAGAAAACTGCTATCTACAAACTATGAGTTTCAACTCCCCACGCAATCCAAAGAAATTCAACTTGTTGGTTTCCCAGACACCATTATCAGACAGTATGGCTAAAAACTGATTAAGACAAATTCTCCAAGATAGCAATTCCCAAAGCTGGTTGTCCATCAAATTCCCAAGGGAGCTTTTTACTAATGCATATCCTCTAGTCCTATATCAGACCCAATGGCCAAACTGTCTGTGGTAGGACGGGGAAATCTGTAGAAAAAGTTTCCTGGGTAATTACAATGCATGACCAGTTTCACAAATCACTTCTGTATGCTGACCAATATGGTTTCATCAAGCTGACCTTGTCAGCAAAATTGTAGACTCTATATAGATTTGGCCAAAAGACATGGAAAACAGAAAGGGGGCAGAATTCTTTAAAATAAAAAAAATCACCTTTAGATCAATACCTTCAGCTTCTATTTGGAAAAATGTTTGAACAGATCTTATGCATAAATGAAATGTATAAAAACAGGGAAACTAGTCTACAGGCAAGGCATATACCATCTTCCGCTGGCCTTAGCTCTCTGGTTCACCCTGCCAAGAATGCCTTCCTGGCTCCTAATCTAAAGTCTACTTTTCATTGCAAGCTTAGCTCCTATTCTGCCTCCTCCACTGGACCTTTCCCATTTGTCCAACCCACAGTGACCATTCTCTTCTCTCAATTCCTGTGACACTTCACACCTACAACATCCACATGGCACTGGGCGTATCACCTGCTTTGTTCCACTCTAACATCTCCCAAGACCTCTGGGCCAGACAGTGTGCTTAAAGCTTTATGTACACCCATTATTTAAATCTCATGGCCCTGTGAGGTTGCTACTCTTATTTTCAGCCTCATACTTGATGAATCTGAACTTCAGAATGGCTCAACAGTTAGTTCAGAAGCCAATGAATAGAAGAGTCAGAATTTGAACCCCAGCCTGATTCCTCCATGCAAATTCTTGAGCATTGCGCTATACTGAAGTAGTTTTTAATACATAGGTCCCATTGCTCAGGTCCATTATAAACTTCCTAAGCATGCAGGCTGTGCCTCATACCTGTCTGTGTCCTCAGAGTGAAGTATAGAGCCCCACATTCAAGTAACAGAGAAGACATGTCCATTGAATGTAACTGAAGTTTATTAACAACCACAGGCCAGGTAATGAATAAGCACTAGCATTTCTGATGCAAGCAGTATAATGCCCTGCCCTTCAGGGACTGACAGGCAGGGACCAGGATGGGATGGTTCTGACCACTGTCAAGGGAGGTGTCAGGTGAAATGACACTCAGCTGAGCAGAGTACTGAAGGTCAAGAATGACTGTGCAGGGGTGAGGAATAGTGTGATACACTTGGGGAATTCCAAACAGGTTTGGATGGTTTTAACCCAGGAAGGTGACTAGGGAAGTAAGATGAAGTCTGAGAGGTGAACTTGGGTAAGACCTGGAAGGGCCCTGTGGGAAGTTCTCAAGAGTTCGGATTTATTGTGTAAATCACATCCCATAAGCATTTTTCAATCAGGAGTTCATCAGGAGAATTAAGTCTGAATGCCCTCAGGTATGCACTGGATTAACACTGAATTAAACCTCTCTTCCAAGCACCTAGAATGGTATGAGTCATAGACTATCATGGGAGGATTAAGAAAATATTTCTATGTTCCACGGTTCATAAAGAAAACCTATTGAGAAAGGTTAGAGCTGAGGTTTTTCTGGCTCAGTTGCAAGTCATCCGTGGCTTGTGAAATCATTTAATAGGCTGAAACCAGCAATTTTCTAAAAAAATAGAACAGAAAAACTTCAGGACATATCAAATATAGTAAGGGTATGTCTCATGAAACTTGTTTCAGTTACACAGAAAAATATATGTATGTTTTGAGTCCTGATAGAGAATGTACATTATTTCTCACTGTGAGGGCCTGATTTTTTTTTTTTAATTGAAATCTACTTCATTATTTTTTTAAAACGTAGAGGGTTACTTCCCAAAGGAAATCTCTTGTTAAACTTCAAAATGAGAGCTGCTGTGACTAAGGAAAGAGATGGGGTGGGGGTAGTTGAATAAGGATCTTCATAGAGAATTTATCCTTCACCAAACAGTGTGCCCCCCACCACCATGCCTTACACATACACACATTGAGGAACCCTTGAGAAACCCCTGGAAACCTCAATGACCACAGCTTGAAAACCACTGCTGTAGAATGGTAGTTCTTCAAATATTTTTAATCAGTAGCGTGGATAAGTCTTATATTTTAGAGCAAAGCTGTATCTGAGTGCTCAGGATGGAATGGTGCTACACATCAGAATCACCTGGGCTGCTGGCTTGAAATTCAGACTTCTGGGTCCCTCTCATACCTACCAAATGAGAACCTGACGAAGGTATGATCTGGGCATTTCCAGTTTTAAACAGCTCCCTGGGAAATGCTTTCGTATTGTAAAGTATAAGAACCACTGATTTGGCAGGAAGACACCCCTGAAGACCAGCTGAAATTCAGGTGAAAAGTTTAAGGATTTGAAAAAACATTGGTGATGGAGATGGAGAGATGTAACCAGGTTAGGAGGTGGTAAGAAGAAAAACCTGTAAGATTTGATGTATAAATAACTAGATCTAGGAAGTGAGGGACAGGAAAGAATCCAGGGTGCTTGGGCAGCATGTGATTCTGATAACCAAGAGGGAGAGAGAGGAAGGACAGGTTTAGAAGGAAGAGATGGTGGTTCAGTTTTAGGTATTGGGAACTTGGACTGTCTGTGGCTCCTCCAGGTATAGAGGAGAAGAAAGCAGCCAGAAACATGGGTCAGAATAATAAGCACTCCCAATTTTAATGTTGACTTGGGAGTCATCAGCAGTAGGTGGAATTGAAGCTGTATGTTCTTTCATTAATAAATACTCACTAGGCAACTGCATGCCATGTGCCAGCTACTAAGAGTGAATGGCTTCCAGGTGATTACATTTGGATAACAAATATAACCTACTTCTAGTGCCACATGACAGGTCAGTTATGTTGATGAGAAGCATTTGTTTATTTTTTATGGCTGCTCTGGGTCTTCATCAGCTTGCAGGCTTACCCCACTGGCATGTGAGACCATAGTTCCCCGACCAGGAATCAAACCTATGTCCCCTGCACTGGAAGGAAGATTCTGAGCCACTGGATCACCAGGGCAGCTCCTGCAATTATTTTTTTATTTTAATGATGTTCTCTTTTCTTTCGGTACCTGTTTAATAAGAGACTCACTAACAGTCCAATTAGACTACAAATGAGCCTTCCTCTAGTAATTCAACTAGTTTCAGTGCTATACTAAGAAACTAGTATCATGAGTTTCATGTAACTTTCTAAAGTATAGTCAATCAGATACTAGAATATTCAATTACATACTGAAATGATATCTAATGACTGCAATTTAAGGTAATCAGAAACATCAAATTAAGGAATGTTTAACACTTTTGAAAATAAAATTACAACTGAAAATATTGGTGGCAAGTGAAATCAAAGATCTTTCCAATTCTCTAGTCAATATTATCTTGAAATAATCTACAACCACCACCTACCTTATTTGGAAGGTTTCAAAATATCTCAAACAATACTCTGGTTAATACCTCATCGCTTCATTACAGGAAAGAAGAGATACACATTATAGGAAAGAATACCAGTCCATCTGGGAGAAAGGCCCCTCACTGGAATGTACTGAAGATAGTTCTTGGGGTCTGGGTGACAGACAAGATATGTAGAGGATTCAGACTTCCCTCAAGTTTTTTTTAATCCTGTTCTTTAGTACTCAGAGTTTTCTGTTCTGTCTAGTTAGCCGTATTTTCATCTGTTTAAAAATTCACACATACAGTTAAAAAGAAACCTTCACATGTGAGTGGCATACAAATAAAACATCCATAACAATAAATCACTCACACAGAATAGTTTCACTTTGGCACATGGGCTACTCATTTCATCAAATAAGAGGATATATTTTAGATATGTTCACTCTGTTATTCTTTGTTTTTAGTCCAGGAAAAAAAACAGAAGAGTACTAGCAATAATGCTAACCTACTAAGCCACAGGACTGCCTGATTTACTAAAATAGAAAATTACAACTCTACATAAAAATCAGGTTGGGAGCCTCATCCACAGGAAGCTCTCTTCTTATTTGAGAAGAATTTTAAAAGTAAAAATTTTTAAATAAATAGATGTTCTTGGTTAGAAGTATCACAATGCGTAAGTTACATGTTAATGGGATATTCAAATGAAAATGCTCTTATGACACTAAGGAATTTATTTAATAATTTAAAAGTAACACCTCCAGATATGGTTTGCATTCAAATTCATACTTGTTTACCCACAGTGTTTTAGAACTCCAATAATTCAGAAAATAGATTGTCACATATGTGAAAGGAATGAAAATATATACCTTTAGTAAACCTGACTTATTTTTACTGCAGAAAACAAGAAAGCACGGAGACACTTCAAACAGATGATGAGCAGTTGAGCATTCCACAAATGATTCATTTAACACGATTGTTACTACTGCTGGGTCTTTTGACTCTAACAACTGGTTTTAGACACTTGTTTCAAATTTGTGGCCAGCTTTGGAAAATTGAAATTCTTTGGTGCCAAGGGGTTAGGAGATAAAATTTAAAGCAGAGGCATACCAGCTAGAACCACAGCCTAAACCTAATTCTAGTGTCTAACTCAGAGAGACAGCTGGAAATTATAAACTGCAACAGTAAGAGAACACCACCTCCACCTACAGATTCCTCCTTAAGCATCATATGCAGGGGCCTGCATACCTCGGCACCTTGGTAACTACTATAACAAGGGCTCCCCAGCATCTAAGAAAAGGTGTGAGGTCAAGTGTGTGTACTGCCAGCAGCTGTTTGCCTGGTGTAATCTTAAACCCTGACACATCCCAGCTAGCCTGCCCCAGGATCTGAACTTCTCTCTGCTGCAGTCACGCCTTTGAATTAGGAAGGCCTGCCATTACACCTATACATACAAACATACAAAACTGTGGGCATGTAATAATTTATATAACACAGAAGCTGTCATTAGCACACAGCAAGGTTCTGGGGCACTGCAAAAGGGATATCTTTGGTGGGGCTGAAAATTTTGAAGAGTTACTGCCAATGCAGGAGATACAAGAGACATAAGTTTGATCCCTGGTTTGAGAAGATTCCTTGGAGGAGGAAATGGCAACCCGCTCCAGTATTCTTGCCTGGAAAATTACATGGACAGAGGAGCCTGGTGGGCTACAGTCCATGGGGTTGCAAAGAGACACACACACACACACACACACACACACACACACACACCATGGGGGGACATGGGGTTGCAAAGAGCTGGCCATACTGAGTGCGCACACACACACACACACACACACACACACACACACCATGGGACACCATACAGGGGAGCTGACCTGATTAGGAGACAAGATTCTAGACACCTCAATGGCACAAAATACTATCCTGAGCTCAGAGGAAGGGGACAGGACGTGGTAGGAGCTGGAAGATGTGACTCAGAGTTGGGCCTGGAACAGTGAGAGCATGCTACAGCTCAGGAAGTACCAAGTCCTGACTCAGGACTACCCTTTCCATCCTACACCCATGAGTGCTAAGTCACTACAGTCATGTCCAGACTCTTTGCGACCCTATGGACTATAGCCCGCCAAGCTCCTCTGTCAATGGAATCCTCTAGCAAAGAATACTGGAGTGGGTTGCCATGGCCTCCTCCAGGGGATCTTCACAACCGAGGGATCAAACTCCCATTTCTTACGTCTTCTGCACTGGCAGGTGGATTCTTTACCACTAGCACCATCTGGGAAGCCCAGTGGCCGCCATCATTAACCCATCACACCATGTGCTTCTGAACCTGGATACTGCCTGGACTCCTTCTCGGCATAGGGCTCAGCCTCTAGCAATCAGCTGGAATTTGCCCTTGAGAGGAGTCTACTTACCCCTATTACAGTAAAAAGGGCTTAAGATCAAGCAGTCCCAGAGCTGAAATCCTGGTTTATGCCCACAGGGACATCAGTTCATTTTCCTGAGCCTCCCTGCACTTCTTAGCTATGGAATGAGCATGAAAGATACTGACCGGGGCTGGGGGGTGGGGGCGGCGGGGACAGGATTTTTGTGAGATTTAACGAGATAATGGGCAGAGAGTGTCTAACACAGAAAACACTCCAAAAATGTTCATTCTGACTGCCCGGATGGGGTCAGATACTTCCCCTGCTGAGTTTTCTCAGTTTATAAACACATCTGGTAGAGAGCTTCAGTTGCTATTGTACACTCACACCTGCGTGCATACACACACACACTTTATTACACTGTCCTATTTTGGCTGCCCTGCTAGAATGACATCCTCAGGGGATATCCTGTTTGTATCTTCTTCAGCTTGTGATACCCAGTGCTTTGCGATGCATGGTACACACAATAGGTACTTAATAGAAGCTTGTTAAATGAAGAAGTAAGGGATCTTGATTCAAATCCAGGCCCTGGACTGGAGTATGCTTTGAAAAAGGTCATTCTATGTCTCTCCCCCTCAAGGTTCTTCCTCTGTATATTCAAGGAGCTGGACTAGAAAGACCTGGAGGTTTCCTTCTGGTTCTTACATTGGATAATTCTGGGTTTCACCTACAGCTTCCTTCTCCACACACCGATGTGGAGGGAGTCTGCTGTAAATACACCCTGCTAGTTCTTAAGTAGCTAGCTTCTCCAATAACTCATTTTGCATTTGCTATGCTTTCTGTGACCAAGCGGGTAAAAATAAATCCAAGTGACAAACCTCTATAGTTTTAACTTGGCAGATATATGAATTTGAGTGCCATTCAGATTCTGTCGAAATATTTTCTACCTACTACTTCTGATCAAATCTAACTTGTCCTAAGCTAGCTGGAATTGGTGTTTTTCATAATTTGCTTTAGTGACTAAACCACCACCATAATGTGACACCATCTTTGTTTTCCAAAGGTTTTTTTTTAATTTTACTTTGCAAAATAGAAAGCAATGCTATGCTAGTCAAAGCACGCTGCTCAAATCCCAAGAAGATGGCCATAATTACTGATCAGCCTATTAACTAGCAGTATAGTGATGCCAGAAGTGCAAAGGATGGCCTTCTTTTCTAATTTTCTTTAGGAGCTTCCCTGGTGGACAGCAGTACAGTGATGCCAGGGGTGCAAAGATAGCCTTCTTTTCTCGTTTATTTCCTTTTTTCCCTCAACTCCTTGGCTGCTCTACAGTCATCCCCCCCACCCCCGAAACCATGTCCTATTCATCCCAGATGCTCTCCTTTATCCACTTTTCTTCATTTTCTCTACTTCTTCAGGAATTCTGCTTGTATCCTACTTGTAATAATAACCCCACATTAAGTTCCTATAAGCCTATACAGTTCACCATTATCAAACTACATATCATAGGAGACTACACAGTATATTCAAATAGAAGGTTTTTCCTTTTCTGTGGGAAGATCCCTAAGTGGGATGTAAGCAGATTTGGTCATCAAACTTTAAGACCCAGGTTTGTCCAGCACTTTGCACATTTACCCTGAGCATGAGATTCCCTCGGGACATTTGTTAAACATTCAGGTTCTAAATGTTCTAAACCTGACTTAGAGATCCCTGCAGACTTAAACAGCATTTATTTGATTCCATTGTTCAGAATCTGGGTATAAGCACTGCTATTTCAGGACTGCATGCATTATCTAACAAAAATTCACTGAGCCACAAGAGATGCCAACAATAGTGCTAACCACTTTATAGCTAAGTAAAGTGAGACATATAAGCTCTTTCCCAGTTCCTGATTTCACTGGCTCCTTCTCAGAGTTCAGCTCCAAGTGAACCCTTTGGAGAGCTCTTCCTTTGTGCCATATAAAGTAGCACCCAGCCCAGTCATTTCCTCAAATATTATTCTGTTGGATTTCCTTGTGTCACTCTCTGCAATTATCTTGTTTATTTGTTGACTGGTTGGTTAACTCATTTACTGATTGCAAATTATCCCAATTTGACAGAATCTGAATGTTTAACCAATGTCCCAAGGGAGTCTCATGCTCAGGGTAAATGTGCAAAGTGCTGGACAAACCCACGTCTTAAAGTTTGATGACCAAATCTGCTTACATCCCACTTAGGGATCTTCCCACAGGAAAGGAAAAATCTTCAATTCGAATATACTCTGTAGAGGCCGGTGATACGTAGTTTGATAACAGTGAACTGTATAGGCTTACAGGAACTTACAAAAGCCATTTTCAGTCAGATTCATATTTAAGAAAAAGAAAATTACTGGTAAAGCACAATCTGGTTAATACCCTAGTGAACATACTATGCAATCAGAAAAAGAGAAAAAAAAAACCAACATAATTTGGAAATACGTTCTTAGTTTGCATTGAACAAACTTCCAAAGCCTGACAAAAGGAATATGAGGGAGTATGTAGTTAAGTATACAGTGAGGATGAAAGGAGAAGAAAGCAAAGTAAGGTTGGAGG
The DNA here is from genome assembly GCF_910594005.1 of Cervus elaphus. Classification (NCBI taxonomy): domain Eukaryota; kingdom Metazoa; phylum Chordata; class Mammalia; order Artiodactyla; family Cervidae; genus Cervus; species Cervus elaphus. The sequence goes on along the minus strand of NC_057834.1, from coordinate 81,393,891 downwards.
ACATAAATAGAATACATGTAACAGATAAGAGTGAAAGAAACAATGGACACTGCAAGAGGTACAAGGAGATGACAATAAAACATTCTGTAAGAACCTGGAAACGAGAGGAAAGAGGTTGTTCTTTCAGTTAAGTCCTAAAGAGATATTATAGTCCCCAGACCTGCAACATCTTTCCTGAAATCTGACTGAAGACAAATAACATCTCAGAAGAAAGAATGTCATCAGAGCCAGGGAGGTCTAGAATGACCATATACAATTTCAAGGGAGAAAGTTCTTGGTCAACGTCAGCCTTTTTCATGGCTGGGATGTCGCTTCTGTTCTGATTCTGTGCAAAAAGCAACCTCTGATGGTAACTGGATTTGCCAGGTACTGATGGTGTGATCACCCACCTAGAGCCAGACATCCTGGAATGTGAAGTCAGGTGGGCCTTAGAAAGTATCACTATGAGCAAAGCTAGTGGAGGTGATGGAACTCCAGTTGAGCTATTTCAAATCCTCAAAGATGATGCTGTGAAAGTGCTGCACTCAATATGCCAGCAAATTTGGAAAACTCAGCAGTGGCCACAGGACTGGAAAAGGTCAGTTTTCATTCCAATCCCAAAGAAAGGCAATCCCAAAGAATGCACAAACTACCGCACAATTGCACTCATCTCACATGCTAGTAAAGTAATGCTCAAAATTCTCCAAGCAAGGCTTCAGCAATACGTGAACTGCGAACTTCCAGATGTTCAAGCTGGTTTTAAAAAAGGCAAAGGAACCAGAGATCAAATTGCCAACATCTGCTGGATCATCAAAAAAGCAAGAGAATTCCAGAAAAACATCTATTTCTGCTTTATTGACTAGGCCAAAGCCTTTGACTGTGTGGATCACAATAAACTGTGGAAAATTCTGAAAGAGATGGGAATACCAGACCACCTGACCCACCTCTTGAGAAACCTATATGCAGGTCAGGAAGCAACAGTTAGAACTGGACATGGACCAACAGACTGGTTCCAAATAGGAAAAGGAGTACGTCAAGGCTGTATATTGTCACCCTGCTTATTTAACTTATATGCAGAGTACATCATGAGAAATGCTGGGCTGGAAGAAGCACAAGCTGGAACCAAGATTGCCGGGAGAAATATCAATAATCTCAGATATGCAGATGACACCACCCTTATGGCAGAAAGTGAAGAGGAACTAAAAAGCCTCTTGATGAAAGTGAAAGAGGAGAGTGAAAAAGTTGGCTTAAAGCTTAACATTCAGAAAACTAAGATCATGGCATCTGGTCCCATCACTTCATGGCAAATAGATGAGGAAACAGTGGAAACAGTGGCTGAGTTTATTTTTGAGCTCCAAAATCACTGCAGACGGTGATTTCAGCTGTGGAATTAAAAGACGCTTACTCCTTGGAAGGAAAGTTATGACCAACCCAGATAGTATATTAAAAAGCAGAGACATTACTTTGCCAACAAAGGTCCGTCTAGTCAAGGTTATGGTTTTTCCAGTGGTCATGTATGGATGTGAGAGCTGGACTGTGAAGAAAGCTGAGTGTCGAAAAATTGATGCTTTTGAACTGTGGTGTTGGAGAAGACTCTTGAGAGTCCCTTGGACTGCAAGGAGATCCAACCAGTCCATCCTAAAGGAGATCACTCCTAGGTGTTCATTGGAAGGACTGATGCTGAAGCTGAAACTCCAATACTTTGGCCACCTCATGCAAAGAGTTGACTCATTGGAAAAAACCCTGATGCTGGGAGGGATTGGGGGCAGGAGGAGAAGGGGATGACAGAGGATGAGATGGCTGGATGGCATCACCGACTCAATAGTTTTGAGTAAACTCTGGGAGTTGGTGATGGACAGGGAGGCCTGGCGTGCTGCGATTCATGGGGTCACAAAGAGTCGGACACGACTGAGTGACTGAACTGAACTGAACTGAGTATCCAAACGTCTTGGTAATTTTATTTTCTCAACCCAAATAAATATGATGGCATTCTAGTTAATTACAAACACACACACACACAGTCCAGACAGAGGGTAGGCCAGAGGGAGGCAGGAAGGAGGGAAATCAGTTTTGGTGCCATGCTTCATTCACATTCTTCTGTGTGCTAACTTTATAGCCTTGGGTTCTTCTTACTCTTTCAAAGCTGATTCTTTTTTTTCCTCCTGTGTGCAGCTCTCCCCAGACACTCCTCCCAGGCTGGGTCAAATGATCCCCATCCCATCTTCCCATAGGCTCTCCACATATGTATCATCGAATCAGACACTGTTAGTGGATTATCCCTTCATCTGGCCAGCTGGATTGAGAGCACCTGAAGGGCAGAGATGCTGCCATATTCACCTTGGATTCCTGACACCTGATGGGGGGTGGGGGCTGGATGTTTAGTAGTTATTATTTTCAAGGAAGTGGGAACGGAAAGCTGAAATGCTCCTAACCCACTGACCACACATATGACATGTAAATATACCAAACACCTTTGAGATGAGGCACTGTCCCTTGGTGCAATAATAGCAGCAAAATGGTAGAGCTCCCAGTGCATTCTTCTCCCATGTTATAAGCCATGTTATCATAGGCACCTGGGAGGCCAAGGACTCCTTTTCTCATTTGAGATGATTTATTATAATCTAGAGCAGAGGAGTCTGAGGCTTATCTTGTAGTCCATGTGTTTCCACATTTGGGTTGTGTGCTTAGCTGCTCAGTCATGTCCGATTCTTTGCAACTCCATGGACTGTAGCCTGTCAGGCTCCTCTGTCCATGGGGATTCTCCAGGCAAGAATACTGGAGTGGGTTGCCATGCCCTCCTCCAGGGGGTCTTCCCAACCAGTTCTCCTGCTTTGCAGGTGGATTCTTTACCATCTGACCCACCAGGGAAGCTATATTTGGGTTAACCAAACACATTTAAGTCACATTACATCATAGTTTGGAAGAACCCTCTGTTCAAAACATTAGCTTTACTATTCTAGTAATCAAATAAGATTAGTAAGTCAAATACATAAACAACAATAAATAACTTGTAAATTGTTAATCAGGGAAGAAGAAACAGTCAAATCACATTGATGTGATGCTGAGAAAGGTCATTCAAAGTTTAAGGAGTCTGTCTTTGAACTAGAGACTATCTATCTACCCTGGTACAGGATACTGGGTACATACTGGGTACACACCCTAAGTTCAATAAAGGGCGAATAAATAAAGTCTGAGATACTGTCTCACTCAAACTGTGAAACTAAAGACATCGTGATACTCAAATAACAGAAAGCTTATCTTCTTATCCTTTAGCCCCCACCCACTGGAAAATATTAAACACTTCCTCTTTCAACATATACCTTTTTATTTGGTTGGCCAAAAAGTTTGTTTGGGTTCTAGAAGATATGGAAAAACCCAAATGAACTTTTTTGACCAACCCAACATTTTCCTGAAGCACATGTGTGTGTGTTTATTACTGGGTACAATGACTAATTTGATCTTTTTACCTAACGATATTCATATACTGAAGGATTTACTAGTTAGGTAAACGAGTAATTTTCTTAAACTTGCTAAACTTTGTTTTTTCATTTGCAAAATAGACAATAAAATTCCCCTTGTGGGGTTGGTAAGGCCCAACTGGAAGAACGGACTAAAGTTTCTTCAGTACAGCATGGAGCACAAAGTCATCATCATGATCAGCATCTCTTATTCCTTCTCCAGGAAAACCTTTTGTGATCTGATATTTGAAAAACCTATTAATACAACAGCATTGGTCAGAGGAGCAACATGGCATGGAATTATAATAGCTTGTCTACTAAGGCCAAACTACTGGGTTCAAACCCCTAATCTACACTTGCTTTGGGGTACCCTTGGGCTATTTTTATTTTACCTGTTTAACCTACCTGTACCTCAGTTATACCTGATCTATAACATGGAGATAACAAGGATGCCCACCTCCTGGGGTTGCTTAAGGGTTACATGACTGATCATACATAAAGTATCCAGATCAATGCTCAGCACTGAGTTAGGCATGATGTGTTAGCCATTCTTGCTGCTGACCCTGCTCTCCAGGTTTAAAGATGCTCAGAATCAGACTCCAGAGTGGGAAGAGGTGGGGAAATACTAAGAAACCAGTTACTTGAGATGCAAAAATTTGTTGTTATTTCCTAAGTCATCCCATTGGGATAATGATTTTTATCAAGATATTTAGTCTTTAATTTTTTCATTATGTTTTTTAACAGCCTTTTAGAACATAGGAATAACTAAGTGAGAAGACCTGAGGGGCAGAAGTAGCCTGCAGAGCCCTATCCATTTAGCACATCTCTATTACAGTAGTGATGCTGCAGATATTTTTCACCTTCATGCCTGTTTTCTCTACTAGACCGTACATACCTCAAGGGATGACGACTACACTCAGCCAATTTACTTTTGCAGTCCCAGTTCTTAGCAGAGTGCCTGACATAAAGCAGGCACTTAATATTTATTAATGAGACAGTGATCAAATGAGTGAATTAAAATCCCCTAAGGGAGGAAATGGCAACCTACTCCAGTATTCTTGCCTGGAGAATTCCATGGACAGAGGAAGGAGCCTGGCGGGCTACGGTCCACAGAGTCACAGAATCAGACACGACTGAGCAACTAACATTCTCATTTCACTGTCTAAGATACATGGAGACATTTGTTCAAGTACAAGCATATCACGCAGATGTTTTTATACTATATGTGCAGAATTTGACTCTTTGGTCACCAGGTAGGAGCCAATAGCAAATGAGAAGAAAGATGAACAAGAATGATGTCCCTATAGCCTGGAACCTCAATTTCACAGTCCCTAGTTTTTACCATAGAGAGATTTTATTATGAATCCTCTTGGCAATTCCAGTTAGCCTAGCCAGAGCTGATGCACTGCATGGGGCCTTTGGCAAGATTGTTTTTGCTTTATGCGGATGATACACATCCAACCCAACTAAAGTATTTAATGCTTGCACCCAGCTCAAATAAGATCAAGTCATCTTCCCATACTTGCACAAAAATGTTATCAATAAATCTAATAAAACATTTTTTTATAGAGTCATAGACTCTGAGACTCACAAGCCTTCGTACAGTTTGTCCATCCATCCTCCCACACTGTGTAAGAATCCCTGGATAGTACCATACACGAAGAGTCATCTCTCAGTTACCCAGCACCTCCAGCAAGAGGAAGCTCCCTCATATCACTCGGCAGCTTGGCTCCCCTGGAGAACAGCTCTCATTTTTAGAAAATTCATCTGATAATGAGTTAAAATATTCCTTCTATAATTTCTACCCCTTGATCCTATCTTAACTTTCAAACTTCTAAACTATAATTTCTTTTCCAGGTAACAACTTATAAAATGTTTTAAAATAATTGTTGTGTCCTCATTTCTTATCTTCTTTGGTGACAATTCCAATTCCTTCATCTGTTCTGGATCCTTCCAAACCCCAGTCACCCTCCAGAAGGTGCTGACTACACTGACAATATTCATCTCAAAATGTGAGCTCCAGATCTGGCTTTGTGGTGTCACTGTGGATGTCCTTGTGTCCACAGAATACAGGACAATTTCCTAAGTCTGGATCCTTCACATTCAATGAACACGTCTATGACTACACTCCCGTTTGGGACAATTACACAACATGATGTCCTCGACACAACTGCACTTCTGGTCCATAAAAACCCTTTCTTCCTCTTTCCCCCCTAACCCCCACATATGTTGTTTTAAGATGTTCCTAATCTCTTTGATTGTATAACTGCAGCGTGTGTGTGTTTCGTTTAAACCTAATGACTACATCTGTTCTTATAAAGTGCTGTTCTTGTTCGCTTTGGCAGATCTATTCTGTTGATAGCTGTATGAGTCTGGAACCTCCTACCTAACCATATTAGCAATTCTTCTTTTGGCTACCTGCATATCTTGACATCTGCAAGTAATGTCTTTTTCCATCTTCCTTAGTCGTTGTTACTTTGCTGGGGAAATACAGACCAAGCACAGAGTCCTCTGGCAATCCTGAGATTCTTGCTAGGTTGATATCAAGCCTGTACCTAATCACCAAGGCGCAGGTGAAACATTCAGTTACTGGTGAATCTCCTGACTATTCTATAATCCTGCCCACAGTTCCTCTTGATGATCAGAATACAATGTCCAATTATCAAAGGTCTTCCTGACATCCACAGATACATACTGTCTGTAGCATTCTCTTAGCTACTCTCCTAGCAACATTATCACAAATTATAAACTGAATTAATTTGTTATTTAATATATGTGGGTCTTATGAGCACCATTTCTTATTTCTTTACTTAAAAATCCATTCTACAGTTTTGCTGAGCATATGTTTCTTTATCAAATATTAAAATAGTTTTGCAATATAAATTCATGACATATCTTCTGACTTCATATAAAAATGTTCATATTTATAAAATACTCAGAGATCTTGTAAAGGTGATCAGACAATGACATTTAAATTTCTAAAGTCCAAAACTATTATTTTTTTCCACATATTGTGGACACATTGTGTCCCAGGAAAGAATAAGACTATTTCATTTATAATCAACCATAACTACTCATTTGGGACTTTATTTAGAAAATTAGAACAAAATCTTAAAACCACAAGTCTCAAAATAAACAATCACTTCTGTGCTAACTGCTTCATTTCATAGGTGTGGGAACTGAGACACAAAGGGGTTAGTAAATCTTATCAGCAAATAATACAATTAAGGCTGATCTCTTTAGCAAATTAAAAGCCCTGCAGTCTTAAAAAAAATTCTATCACTGAGAAAAACACTTACTTTATCAATTATTAATTATAAAACTCCCTTGATATGAACATAGCACTTCATTTTAAAAAAGACAGAAACTTCCTCCAGCTTGATTCTAGGCAGCAGATATGCCTCCCCGCAGGTTATGAGCCAGTTAGGGGCCAGTTCAGAGAATGTTGGGGTCCTTTCCTATTCTAGGAAAAAAAAACAACTCTAATGGAATCTACAAAGGGTACATGAAATGTCAAACTTAGGCAGGAGTTTCTCATCATAAAACATGGAAATATGATACATATATTAATATATGGCTTCCCTGGTGGCTCAGATGGTAAAGAATCTGTCTGTAATGCAGGAGACCAGGGTTCAATCCCTGGGTTGGGAAGATCCCTGGGAGAGGGAAATGGCAACCCACTCCAGTATTCTTGCCTGGAGAATCCCTGTGGACAGAGGAGCTGGGCAGGCTACAGTCCATGGGGTCACAAAGAGTCAGACACGACTGAGCAACTAACACACACACAGGAACATATTAATATATAATATATATACACATATATATGTAAAACATACACATAGCCCCACATAATATATATGTAAAACATATAATATATACACACATATTTCTAAAACACACATATCATATATATACACATTTATACGCAAAACATATACACATACACACATATATATGTAAAACAACACATGTATATGTAAAACACACACAAATAATATTCTTATCAGTTTGTTGCCACTGAAAAAAAATGCTGAAATCTAATGGAAGTAACAAGATACAGAAACAGGAGGGTAGTGAGGCTGGGGAGAGTTATGTTCTTATTGACACAAAAACTAGGGTGAAAACAATCTTACTTGGAGCTGGAAGCAAAAATGATGTGAGTCAGAAATGGTGTCCTTACATTACACATAATTCAGTATTATCACATCTACTTGTGAAATATGCTCCGTGAATGGCCGAACTAGATGGCATCTGAAGTCCCTCCTGATATAACAGGCTGTGATTTTAAAACTCCCTAGAATAGCAGAGCTCCATAAAACACAGGTGCATCATGTATTGGGGCATAAAGAGCATCAGGCCAACTCCTTGAGAAACAAGGTGCACTCCCCTCCTGCCAGGGTGGGCCCTGGAGGCTAAGGGGCCAGCAGGTATTCTCAGAACGAAAGAAATCTGAGGGTGAGGACCATTTTTCCCTACAACCCTGTACTAATATAGTCTGATTACGAGCCTCTCTGCACAAATGTTGAGAAATTTGTGCCACCTAGTATTGATTGTGCTGGCTCCATGGTGGATTCTTTCATAGGTCAACCTCTTTCACTGTGTACTCTACCATCTCTCATGTTCCTCAACGCTGCTAGAACCTACACTCTTAGATATGGGTTACATGCTATGAGTTCAAGGAAATAGGATCACTGTCCACTCAGTTGTCCAGGCCAAAAATTGGGATATCATCCTTGACTTGTCCCTTCTCCCACCTTCACATGGAAACAATCGCCAAGGACTTTCAAGTATCTCTTTAGTATCTCTTTAATCCATTTGCTTCTTTCCAACTACCCTATGTTTCCCATAGACTGAATTACCATCATCCCTCAGTTCAGTTCAGTCGCTCAGTCGTGTCCGACTCTTTGCAACCCCATGGACTGCAGCACGCCAGGCTTCCCTGTCCATCACCAACTCCCAGAGCTTGTTCAAACTCATGTCCATAGAGTCGGTGATGCCATCCAACCATCTCATCCTCTGTCATCCCCTTCTCCTCCTGCCCTCAATCTTTCCCAGCATCAGGGTCTTTTCCAATGAGTCAGTTCTTCACATCAGGTGCGCAAAGTATTGGAGCTTCAGCTTCAGCATCCGTCCTTCCAACGAATATTCAGGACTGATTTCCTTTAGGATGGACTGGTTGGATCTCCCTGCAGTCCAAGGGACTCTCAAGAGTCTTCTCCAACACCACAGTTCAAAAGCATCAATTCTTCAGTGCTCAGTTTTCTTTATAGTCCACTCTCACACCCACACATGACTACTGGAAAAACCATAGCTTTGACTAGACAGACCTTTGTTGGCAAAGTAATGTCTCTGCTTTTTAATATACTGTCTAGGTTGGTCATAGCTTTTCTTTCAAGGAGCAAGCGTCTTTTAATTTCATGGCTGCAGTCACCATCTGCAGTGATTTTTGGAGCCCAAGAAAATAGTCTCTCACTGTTTCCACTGTTTCCACTCTTTCCCCATCTATTTGCCATGAAGTAATGGGACTGGATGCCATGATCTTAGTTTTCTGAACGTTGAGTTTTAAGCCAGCTTCTCTACTCTACTCTTTCACTTTCATCAAGAGGGTCTTCAGTTCCTCTTTGCTTTCTGCCATAAGGGTGGTGACATCTGCATATCTGAGGTTACTGATATTTCTCCCAGAAATCTTGATTCAAGCTTGTGCTTCATCCAGCCTGGCATTTTGCATGATGGACTCTGCATAGAAGTTAAATAATCAGGGTGACAAGATACAGCCTTGACATACTCCTTTCCCAATTTGGAACCAGTCCATTGTTTCATGTCCAGTGCTAACTGTTGCTTCTTGACCTGCACATGGATTTCTCAGGAGGTAGGTAAGGTGTCTGTTATTCTCATCTCTTTAAGAATTTTCCACAGTTTGTTGTGATCCACACAGTCAAAGGCGTTGGCATAGTCAATACAGCAGAAGTAGATGTTTTTCTGGAACTCTCTAGCTAGTGTGTGAGATGAGTGAAATTGTGTGGTAGATCATTGCTAGGCCTGGGTTAATTTAATAACTCTCCAAATGGTCTTTCTGCCCTAATATTCTGCAAAGAGTGGTCAGCAGTCTCTATATGTGTCAAGACTGACAAACCTACCTCGTGGCTTAGAAGTCTTCAGGATGAGCCCAGAGTCTGCACCCTGACCAGCAGGTCCTTCACGACCTCACCCCGACTGACCCACCAGTCTCCTTGTCCCTTCAGCCCTTGTCTCCACCTGCTGGCTCATTTGCAGCACCCTGAACAGGCCAGGCCATCTTCTGTTCCCAGGTTTTTGTCCCTGCAGCTCCGTCTCCAACACACTTTAAAGAACCACAATCCAGTTCCTCACACCACTCCACAGCTTCCAATATTGAGTTTAATAAAAAGAATAGCTTTCACTTAACGTGAGTGGTTCTGTCAGGGCATTTTTATGCATCCAGTCACTGAATCCCCTCATCAACTCTCTGAGGAAGGGATTATCACGTTCCTCTTTTATAGATGAGCTCACACAATCTCTCAAAGCTGGATTATGTGCCACTTCTAAAGTCCTCCCAGAGGCTCCTGTCTTTACCATAAAACTTACAGTTATCTATTTTCCCAATCTTCTGCACAGAGTGCTGTCTTGAAGGGAAAATACATGTCTGATTTTTGGTGGTCTCTGAGATGAAGCTCAATAAATGTCTGTAAATTAATAACTGATGGCAATGACAGCAATGCTTGGCAATACGGTAGAAAGGGTGGCAAACGGTATTAAGGTGAGTAGCACATTCTTGGGCTTCCCAGGTGGTGCTAGTGGTAAAGAACCTGCCTGCCAATGCAGGAGACGTAAGAGACGAGGGTTTGATCCCTGGGTCGGGAAGATTCCCTGGAGGAGGGCATGGCAACCCACTCCAGTGTTCTTGCCTGGGCTGGGGAATCCCATGGACGGAGGAGCCTGGTGGGCTGCAGTCCACGGGGTCACACAGAGTCAGGCAGGACTGAAGCGACTCGCACAGCTCAGACGGAACACAGCGCATTCTAGGAGCTTTCCGCATTCAGATCTCAGATCGCCCCATGACTGTGTAACCATGAGCAATTTATCTCTCTGCCTAGAATGGGGATAATGATAATACATATTTCATGTAAGAGCTAAATAAGTTGATATCTGTGCGTGCTTAGATGAATTCCTGGCACAAGTAAGGACTATACAAGTGTTTGCTATTATTAGCATTCCTGTTAACAAAGAAATTAAAAGCACTTGTAAAATGGAATAAGTATCATTAGTTCAATTTTACAGGCAAGAGAAACTAAGATAAAGTGACAATCCTCAAACATCTGCTGTTCCTAGAATTAAACATCATTGCCCAAATACTTGTTACAAAGCATCAAAGAAACAGCTTAAGGATGGATTCCTTACAAAATATCCTGTCAGCAGATTTTTTTAAAGAACAGCGAAAACAACAAACTAACAAAAACAGCAGATGAGTGAGTCAGCTCTAACCAACTCTAAAGAGGAAAAGGTCTGGAAGTTTCAGAGCACACCACTTACTCATATAAAAAATAAACTCCTGCATGCTCCTGTGCTGTGTTTAGTCATGTTCAACCTTTGCAACCCCAAGGACTGTAGCCCATCAGGATCCTCCGTCATTTGGCTTTTCCAGGCAGATTCTCCAGGCAAGAATACTGGAGGGGGTTGCCAGTGGGATCTTCCCGACTCGGGAACGAACCCATGTCACCCAGGTGACTGCATCACCTGAGAAGCCCTATACAAGGACCAAATTAAATAAGAAAGCTATCAAGAAATGTTTCCTATGACTAACTAACAGGACAAGCTCAGATTTGTGAGAATGGTTAGGACCAAAGAAGTTCCATTTGATGGGGAAAAATTTATGGTGAAAATCCCCTGAACAACTTACTCACTGACAGTGAAAAAACTTGCATTCTCAGACCTTGACAGGGATTTAGTTGTGTGCTCTAAAAAACACGGCAGATGACTTATTAAAACAATAATTTAGAAAGAATATAACCAAACGAACAGACACTCTGCCAAGATTTTGTGGAGTCACTTGAGTATTGCATCCCTTGTTAGGGACACTCTCTGGAGAATACTGGAATGGAGACACTATTTGTTGAAAACAATGGCTGGTTTTCACCAAAAGAGACATAGAAATACAGGAAAGTTTCATTCAGAGTAGACCCTCTGCCAAGCAGTCCAAAGTCTTGGTCCTCTCGTCTGTGACCCATTTAAATGCTCACAGGAATTTCCCCGTGAAGAAACAGCAACCAGAACTTTTACTATAAATATTATCCTTCAGTTTTCAACAATGATCCATTCTTTGGCAATGCTTGGCAAAGAAAATAAAACAGTATTCATTGAGGTGCTGTGGCTGTCTATTCTTTCTGGATCTCAGGTCAAAAATGAATTCCTGAAACTCCATTTCCCATTTCTGTGATGGAGATTAAATCCTCCTTAAAATGTAGCATAATCATGAAATTCTTTATTTGCTTGAGAAGTTTGGAAGGACAACTAATGGTCCCTTATGACAAATAATGTTTGTTTTATTCATGAATTTAATAAATTTTTTTGAAACAACAAAACCCCAACTAAAAATCTGGAGACTTTTTAGATTTCTCTGAAGTGGAGTTTGTTCTTCAGTGGGAAAGATAAGTGGATGAGGCCCCCCCATGAGATCCTAGGAAATTCTCAGGGGCTCCTCTGTCATTTGTCAGTACCCACCATTGTACTAGTAAATTATGCAGTGTGTAGGGCATCATGTTTGGAGGTTAAAACGGACACCTACAAGTCAAAGATTCCCTCTTCTCTGGTGGTTGCATACCCCTCAATTAATCTCTCTGTGTCTTAGCTTTGTAAAAATTAAGTATCACATCCCTCATCCTTCTATCTCTCTCTCACTCTCTGTCTCTCTCTCCCTCACACATACAGACACTCCATCCACGTGGTTACACAGGTAAGGCTCCTGGCACACCTGATACTACTCCTCACCAAAACTGGTTCCTCTGAAACACCTGACCCAAACTGGACCAATCAAAATCCCATCCTTAGACCCCAGCTTCTGGCCAGATGTGAATGTTCTAAGGTTTGGTCTGATTTCAGGCTGGGCCAGGTAAGACTCATCCCAGAGAATATGTAAATGGGAGAGACAGACCTTGATACATACACACAGGAGCTACTGGCTGCACATTTTGCACAATCTAGATAGAAGTAGCTGGAAAATAAAAGGGCTTCCCTGGTGGCTAAGATGGTAAAGAATATGCCTGCAATGTGAGAGATCCCAGTGTAATCCCTGGGTTGGGAAGATCCCCTGGAGAAGGAAATGGCTACCCACTCCAGTATTCATGCCTGGAAAATTCCATGGACAGAGGAGCCTGGCAGGCTAATAAAAAGCAGTTTGCAGAGGGAGATAAGAAGAAAATAAGGACATAGGAGAAATTCAGATGAAAAGGGAGTAGAATTTCCGGGAGAACACAGGACTTTCCCCACCCTGCTTCCAGGCCACTCCTTAGGTCTGGTGATCTATACACTCTTGGTTCTTCAACTTTTTCACTTAAGCTGACAGACGTGGCTGGTCCCTGTTTTTGCAATTAAAAGTACAGTTAACAAATGAATGGAACTCTAAATGTAAGCATAGATTTCCATATATTTCAGAAACTGAAATATATCGTTTCTTCCAGATGTCTTATAACCACTGCAGTCAGATCAATCATTTGCTATAAATTTAGAGTCTCAGACAAAAGAAGTTGAGTCATTCATCGGTCAAAAGCCAAAAAGTTCCCAAAGAGTTTGGGGGGAAAGGTTGGCATAGAACATAATGTATGGCCACACAAGTGGCTTTAATGATGTAAATAAGCTTTTAGAAATTATTTTCCTTCCATTTCCCTTAGCTTCATAAGTCAGAGATTTGAAGAGATGTATTAAAGAGGTGCACTTAAATAGATTAGTTTTCATTTTGATAAAATGCAAAGTGTTCAGATTTTAAGCCTCATCCATCTGTTTATTCATAGCACTCTTATAAACTTGTCACCTAAAAAAAAATCATCTGTTAAAGCACTTCTAAGTAGGCACATTTCTTCCTTATGTAGGTAAAGGGGGTAGACTCAAGAGCTCCTTTCAGAAGCAGAAGATAATAACAGTCCTATGTTTGAATTTCAAGTTCAATATCATACTTGGCATGAATATCAAAGTCTTCCAGGGGTACTGTTTGGTTCACAGGGAGGTTTTTCTTGTTTGAGCCTTCTTACATAAGACTTTTGGAGAAGAAAAAAAAGACTTGCCACATGTTGAGACATGAAGGAGCTGGTGTGCAAGCAGCATAAACCACCCAGTACGCAATGCTTTGGCCTCTATAATCCTCATAGCCAGGCAATTTCATCTTTTCCTTAAAAGATGAGCTCTACAAGGAGGGGACCAAGCACTGAAGGGAAAGTAAAGTCCTGTCTCACTCTTCACATCATTAAAAGGGACTCAAGTCTGGGGTGTTTGTCAGGGGTGAGCCAGAAGTTCAATGCCTATGAAGGCTCTGACCCACAGAAAATTCTAACTCCTACCTTCATCCTCACATTTGAAGCTGCCTTTTTGCTTTCAGTGTGTCCTCTTTCAAGCTCCACTCAGCTACCCTTCAATCTCCTGGCTGCTGCCCTCAGCCTCCTCCTGAGTCCCCAAGTCAGAGATGAGGGGACAGGTGATCCATCTATGGACACAGGAGTAACTTCCCAGATCTGGAGAGTGGAAGCTGCTTTCTGTGACCACCTTCCACACAAACTTGGTTTTCAACTGTGACTTCTCTCTGGTGGTTTTTAAAACACTTCAATAAAGAACTGCATTCTTATGAAGCAAAGAAGCAGGGGGAAGGACATGTCAGTCATAAGAGTATGCTGGTCTAACCTGCAGGCTGGAGGAGCGGTGGGAATGGCTTTACACCTTCACGTTTCTACGCAGGGAGCTGTATTGCTGGTGAGAAAGACAATGTTAGAACGCCACCTCTGCGGGACCCTGGCTGGGGCTAGCTGAGGGATTTTAGAGGTTAAAAGTCCTACTTTACTCTAAGAGCATCACTTAATTTATTTCCACGTTCACTCACCTGCACATGGCCCTCTATAAAGAAAGGAAGTAGCCCCATTATCCTCTTCAGACAGATCAAGTCAGTGACGCCTTGGGGCTACTTCTGGAACCCGCCAAACTGCTCCTTTCTCAGGCTTTTGTTCTTGCTCCTGCCAGCTCTGGGGGGACCCCTTCTGAACAGCACTGGGCTCTGCCCTCACTGCACCTGGGGTTCTACTCAGGTATCAAGTCTGCAGAGAAAATCCCAGGACCACCCCCTCTCCTCCCGCCTCTACCCTGCCACACTCTTTATCTCTTCCTCTGCTTTATGTTTTCATCAAAGAACACCACACTACTTGAGATGATATTATAATTTATTTAAGGTTCATGCCCACTAGAATGTAAGCTCACGAAGGCAGGGACTTTGTGTTTGCATCACTCTATTCCTGGGGCCTAAGTTGGGCCTGGCCTATATGGGCCCTCAGTGACTGCTAAATGAATGAATAGGAACAGAAGCCAGATCTCTCATTTCTAACTCCCCGTCAGCTCTGATTTACTCCTCTATGCTTTTTGCCCTTGGTTTGCTGACAGGAGTCGGGAGATGGATAGCTCTCACCCTTTTGCACGTCTTGTGCTAAAGCAGAAACACTTCATTTAAAGGTCTGTGAATTATATAAACCTGGTATTGATGGAAAGCATGAGAAGAAAGAATACTGCACTGCTTGTGGGAGAGGGGTTTGATAAAAATCAGCTGGAGGACAGTTTAGAAATACCTAACAAAATTTTAAACAGGGATTTTCTTGAACTACTAATTCTCAAGTAATATAGTGCACAAAATAGTCCCAGAAATCCTTGGAGATGTCTATACAAGGCTGCTCACTGCAGCATTATTGATAACGGTGAAAAATCAGAAGTACTCCACAGGTGCATGCATGCTCAGTCGTGCCCAGCTCTGTGTAACCCTCTGTGTAGCTCCAGGCTCCTCTGTCTATAGGATTCTCCAAGCAAGAATATTGGAGTGGATTCCCATTTCCTCCTCCAGGGGATCTTCCCAAGCCAGGTTTCAAACCCACGTCTCCTGCATCTCCTATATTGGCAGGTGGATACTTTACCACTGAGCCACCTAGGAAGCCCAAGTAATCCATAAAATATCAATAATTCAGTGTGGAATACAATATAATCATATACAGTCACTGAAGAAAATAAGATATGTATGTTGATACTGATGTGACAAAAAATCCAACATATTATGGTGAAGGGAACAAAGCAAGGCAGAGAACTATTACGGCTATTAAGAATACCTCTCTGTTCAAAAATCATCACTGTGTGTGTGTAGCACACATTTTATTTGCAGGGAAAATGTCTCCAAGATGACACATGAAACTGTTAACAGTGGCGCTGACGGCTCTAAAGAGAGGGCTGAGGGGGACGTCCACTTTCTGAATAATACATTTCTGTCATGTGTACATTTTAGCAACAAGCAAATGCCATGTTCACAATAATAAAAAAACAATCAAGGTTTTAAACATCATTTAAATTCTGGAGTCAGAGAACTTTAATATTTATAAAATTATTATATACATTTTGAGCTCTTGTCGTGACATTCAGATTAACAAATTCTATCAACTCTAGGTTTTATTTACTCCTGACTCATAAAATGAGGCTAGGAATTCTTGTCCTGTCTACTGCTCAGGGTTATTGGGTAGCGAAATCAAATTCATGGGATGAGTTTTAAAAACATTTTAAATTCCAAGAAGCCATTATGTATATTGTTTAAGTTTCTTGTTCGCATTATATTTCATTTATTCCTAAGAATAGACTCTAGAAAGGATGTGTGTTATGATTTTTACAGGTGAGGAAATTTGGGCAGAGAGAAATTAAGTTTCTCCCTTGGATAGCAGAACTAGAATCAAATGCTTTGACGTTAAACTCCCATTTCATCCCATACATTACCCAGAGAAAAGGGAGGTGAATAGACTCAGGAAACTATGAAAGCCTCTAAGATGTAAGGGATTGGATATAGTCAGGAGCAGTAATAAGCACCTTAGGAACTATAAAATAAAATATGACTGCAGCAAAAAAAAAAAAAAAACCTGTACATTTCTTTTCCTGCAAAGTGTGTTGGTTCATCTTTACCAAGGCCAATTAATCTTTTTAATTATGCTCAAATAAATGCACTTAAAATCAGAACAGTTTAGGAAAACTTCTTCAGAATAAATATTCAGGATTTTACTTAAGAAGAGAAAATGTACACTTTGATAAGACAAACATGCATTTACCGGAAGGAAAAATGAGACTTAAAAAGAGAGGGGCACTAATTCCACCAAAGTGCATAAAGGGATACTCTGTTATTGTTGCTTAGTTGTTAAGCCGTGTCTGACTCTTTGCGACCCCATGCACTGCAGCACACCAGGCTTCCCTGTCCTTCACCATCTCCAGGAGTTTGCTCAAATTCATGTCCATTGAGTCAATGATGCCATCCAACCATCTCATCCTCTGTTACCCCCTTCTCCTCTGCCCTCAATCTTTCCCAGCATCAGGGTCTTTTCCAATGAGTCGGCTTTTCACATCAGGTGGCCAAAGTACTGGAGCTTCAGCTTCAGCATCAATCCTTCCAATGAATATTCAAGGTTGACTTCTTTTATGATTGACTGGTTTGAACTCTCCACTATGACCCGTCCATCGTGGGTGGCCCTGCACAGCATGGCTCTTATTAATAGCATCACTGCGTTATATAAGACCTTTTGCCACCATAAGGCTGTGATCTATGAAGGGGCAGACGTTTTAGTCACTGGGAAGTTTATGAAGGAAGTTTTGTTCATTGGGTCACAGCTACCATTATATACAAGCAGGGTGTACAAACGAGGGCATGACATGTCCTACTTGTTTCAAGTAGTCAAAACCCTGGAAGTTCTCACTTTTGACATGACTTCAAATAAGAGGGCACATTCCCAGATAAGGTGGGTATGTTCCAATTCTTTCAGCTTCAAGCAAGTTTTAATCAATATTACAAAGTTCTATCAATTTCCCAGCACTACGGATCTAAAAACCAAATTCAAGATAGCATGTTTATTGATCATCGTGCATGTTAAGTCGCTTCAGTGGGGTCCAACTTCTTGCAACACTATGGACCATAGCCCACCAGGCTCCTCCATCCATGGGATTCTCCAGGCAAGAATACTGGAGTGGGTTGCCATGCCCTCCTCCAGGGGATTGTCCCAGCCCAGGGATCGAACCCAAGTCTCTTATGTTTCCTGCATTAGCAGGTGGGTTCTTTACCACAAGCCCTTTATTGATCATAAAAGACTAAAAATAACTTCCCAGATAAATTTTTCCTCTATGTTAAAACAGGCATTTTAAAGATGTCCCAGTTATATAACTGAAACAGTAGACATTAATTTTAAATAATAATCATTATTCTCTCTTCCTTGGGGGTGTCATCTATACTTCAAGGCATGAAAAGGTTGTCTTCTTAAAGATTTCCTTGCTTGGATAATTCAATTCCTGTGTGTAATTCACAGTACAATATAAAGACAAACCAGTCTCTGCCTCAAAGGGCTTCACCCGACACTCAGAATTAAGGCTAGAAATGCTAGGCCTAATTTGCATTTCCTTGAAAGTTTCAGTCCTATTAGAGAATCTCAAAACACAATATTGCAGAACCCTATGCAATTTTTATCTTCAAGATGCTATAGCAACAGGCTCCTGTGCCCAATTCAGACAGACTGATGTTCGAGACATGCTGCTCAAAATGAGTCAACCTTGTCATCAGGTTAATTTTAGAAGTCCCTTCTCCCTTTCTCTGCCTTTATGACTTTTCCACATGAAGCATTCTCTAAAATATTTTGGGGCAAGCTTCCACTCCCTGTTTTCTCAAGAGTGCAGTAATACTGCAAGCACAGTCTGCAGGGCATCTTGAGAGGTCAGCAAGAAGTCCCCTGATGTCAATAGTTTGAGTAACATTGTTTTCTCCTTCAAACCATACCCGTAAATTGTTTTCATTACCCATCAAGGGATTATTTGTGTCAGAGCAAATGAGATCTGATACAAATTCACACTGGCTAATTTCAACCTACCAAAATAGTTTATTCCTATGATGAAAAATGTGTTAAGTCTCTATAATAGAGAGGCAGAAGAGAAGATATGTATTGAATAGGAAGGTCTATCAGAGCAAATGATACAGCTTCGATGTGCTACCTTGAAGTTGTGAGGATCTAGCCTGTAGGTTAATAACCTACAGGCTGAAGTGAAAAAGTGACTGAGTGACTTCACTTTCACTTTTTCACTTCAGCCTGTAGGTTATTCTCCTAGAGACTGGAGTTGAGGAAGCAGGTATTTTCCAAAGGCCTTAAAAGAAATGATATTTTATGTTTTCTAGGAATATCAGAGATTTTGGTTTGAGTATCTCTATTTCACTGAACTTTTCCATTTCTAAACCACCACTTTCTTTGTTCTGTCAGTCACCCAAATTTAAAATTCGGAAGTTGGAGTCGTCCTTTGGCTGCTCCCCTCATGTCTGATATGTCTCCACCTTCTGAGGCATCTATCACTTTAATGTCTTTTAATTCTATCTTTCCTTTTCTTTTCTGAGTGCCACCAGAGGAACTCTTGCTTCTGAAGCATGTATGCATGGAATGAGGGCATTCAGAACACCTCGGTAGTTTTTTCAAAATATGCTCATCAGGGCTGTGCCAGCAGACCACTGAAGTAGAACCTGGTATGTGTGTGTAGGAGGGGAAGGAGAGCTCTGAGTATGTGCAAAACACCCGGGCGACCTTGATGCAAAGCATCACCATACCACCCTGAAACCACATTCTAAAATTAACTGTCTGCACCCCTCCTTTCTCAACCCTCCAAACCAAGCACTTGGAGCCACTTAGAGCCCATCTTTTGATCAGGAGGAATCTTAGGAGCCTGAAGCCTCAGTTCCACCTTATATTCCAGTCCCACTAATAAGGTCTCCGTGGTAACCTGATACTCAAGGTACACTAGGGCTGGGCCTCTCCTGGACTCTCAGAGACCTGTCTCAGGGACTCTCAGAGACTGTCAGTCTCTCAGGGACCTTCCAGCCCTCCAGAAATTCATCCCCCCATTTTGATCCCAGCCTGGCTAGGGTTGATGACCAGTTCCCAGTACCCACAGTCAGGCTTCCCTGACCCTCACTTCCAACTACCGCTCCCAGTGGGGCTGCCTGCGCCCGGCTGTTGCAAGAAGTGGCATCTGTTGTCCAGCTTTTCCACCTGGATCCCAACCCTTCCTTGGAGGCTCCTGGGCATTAATCTTGGGCCCCTACTGTCAACGAGGACCCGCCACTTTCGCTGATCTGTCCGCGGCACTCCCTCAGCGCCACCTCTGACAGCAGGCACAGGCATCTGTGAGCCTGCCTGGAGCCAGCTTGTTCCCTCCACAGTGGTCCCACAACCCGGCCCCCTCCTCTCAGCTGACCCAGCCTTCACCTGCAGCAGAGACCAGACAGTGGCCGCTTGAAGGGGACAGCGTTCTCCACCTGAATGTGGCCAGCCCCCATCTGTACGACCGTTTTAACCCCACAGGGGGTCCTGCCATCACCCTGTGACCTGATCCTGGTCTAGATGTGTGGGAAAAGCTCCACGTAGGTGGCCACCAGACTCCAGAGGGCCATTTGTCCTACCAGATCTCCAGGCATCCATTTCCCATGCCACATAAATGTCCAGAGAGCTGCCTAGGAAACTCCAGAGGAGCCTACAGCTGCTAGAGAACTTCATCTCCCATGGGTGCAGTGAGCTTTGCATCTGATCTTTCTTGTTCAGCATAGGAAGGGTCGTCTCATCCAATGCCCCTGACTGACAAATGTGGGACAGGCATCAGTGTCCTCCAGTAAGCCTCCAAGGGACCTTAAGAGAATATGGCATCTCCTAGAGAGCCCTTGGACCCTAGTCCACTCTCTTTTCCATTGTCCAAGGCTGCCTCCAGCTAATGAACCCTGGCTCGGCTGTGTTCTCTGGAAGACCAGTGCCTAGTTTAAGTTAGTCGCTCAGTCACGTCTGACTCTTTGCAACCCCATGGACTACAGCCTGCCAAACTCCTCTGTCCACGGAATTCTCCAAGCAAGAATACTGGAGTGGGTTGCCATTCCCTTCTGCAGGGGATCTTCCCAATCCAGGGATCTAACCTTGGTCTCCTGCATTGCAGGCAGATTCTTTACCGCCTGAGCTACCAGAATCTGCCTACCAGTGCCAAGGTAAGCCAGTCTCTTAATGACTCAAGACGGCACTCTCTCTTGAGGCCCTGATGCCTCTTAAGGCTGCCCTGATTCCACATTCCCAGAGCCTAGCCCTGGGGAGTGCAGAGAAGCTGCAGAGCCAGGTGCCAGGGAACTCCACAGTTTAGAGATCCCCATTCTTCTTGGCCAGATCTGAAGGCCACAGTTCTTCCAGTCTACAATCGCTGAGGCCCCCCAAGCTGAACCCAAGCATCAGTTTTCCCTGTGGGGCAGACCTAGGCCTGACTCTCTCACCCAGGAGTGAAGTTGCCTGTATTATCTCATCCCTGAGTTTGAGGGCCCTCATGAAAGCCCTCAACTTAAGAATGTCCAGACTTCCCTGAAGGCCCCCCAGGCCTGCCAATGTCTCTCCCGAATGGCAGAAATCCAGAATCCAGGGGCTGGTTCTTGCCCTTGCCCCTGGGGACCACATTCGGAGAGACTCCCTGTGCCAGAAGGTTCTATACAGTCACTTATTATATAGAGGCCCCAAGGAAGAATCAGGACCCCTAAAGATCCTCCAGGCCCTGAACTGTGAGTTGCCTTAAAGCAGGGGAACAATATTTCCCCTCAAAGTCAGAACAAATGAAGAAAGTCCAGTTATCACCCCAGAAATTAACATTCCCCTCTTGTAGGACCACCTCTGTGTCCTTCTGAGGGTCCATTCTGTGCTACCAAAGAGACACCATTTTAGCTTCTAAGCTGCAGAGAGATCCAATGGAGCACCCAGCACCACTCAGGCCTGCTGTGAGACCTCGATATCCTTAGACTCCCCAGGCCCAGTGAGAGCACTGAACCCCACCCCGAGATGACATTCAAAAGTCTGCTACGTGGTGGATAGAAAAAAGGCCACATGAAGACGCATCAAGAAGACATCCATCCATCTACAGGACGATGAGACAGGGCTCAGATGAATCCAACCCTGCTTGATCTTGGCCTTAAACTAAACTAGCCTCTAAATTATGAGAAAAGAAATGTGTGTTTGTAAGCCTTCAAAGGAGAAGGAAACGGCAACCCACTCCAGTGTTCTTGCCTGGAGAATCCCAGGGACGGGGAGCCTGGTGGGCTTCCCTCTATGGGGTTGCACAGAGTCGGACACGACTGAAGCGACTTAGCAGCAGCAGCAAGCCTTCAAAAAAACAAAAAACAAAAAAGGCTTGCCATGTGTCTCTAGAGTAACAATAAGATATCAAAGGGGCCATGCGGGTCCTAGGAACTTGGCTACATGCTTTCTAGCATCCAGACCCTCAGGAACAAACTCACGACAACTCCTCTGGAGACCAGAGCTGCCCGCAGAATGACAGACCTAGCGATGAGGAGCCCCAGGACTGAGAAGCTTGGAACGTGTCCTCAGGAGGAAAACACGGACCTCCCAAGGGAGGGATTGTTCAAGTCACGTGCAAAATCCTGACCTTTTGTACAAAGCCCATCTGCAGTGTTCTCATGGTGACCCAGTCATGAGGGGGACTGTTCTGGATACAACCCTTATCTCATAAGCCTTGTCCTGAACCCAGAGAGGCAGCTCAGAGCAGATACAGAGCAGGAACAGGCTGTTCCCTGACTCATCGGTGAATCCAGTTCTGAAACCTCAGCAACACATGAGCTCTGAGCTGGAGCCCCGGGTCTGTCTCAGCCACATAGCCCCACTCCACCTCCCACCAGTACTCAAAACTGGTGATGAGGAGACTCGCCCTGGAAATAGGCACAGGCCCTGGCGAAGACAAGGAAGCCTCTAAGAAAACACCTCTCATAGTCAAGAAGACTGATCATAAGACAACGCACATGGCTGGTCCTCATAAAACTGATGGCACAAATTCAGTGAGACTTAAGTCATTCAAAGTGCCCTGAATCATAGTAGCTGGGTTCTGGGTGACTTAAGGCCAAGGGGTCAAACTGAGCAGCCAGGGGCAACCTTGTGGGCGTGAAGACTGCAGTCACAAGTCGCTCACAAGGGCTCTGTGCTTGGCTTACAGCTCTGCTTGAAACCCTAAGTGTATCTTTGAACTTAACTTTTGTCAGTGTCAGTGAAGTTTGACAGGATAGTGAGTATCAGTGTGAGCAGAGGAGATGTGCAGAAGAAAGGAAAGAGCTTTATATCTTACAACCTTTAGTGGTACTTCTTTTCCCTGTAATTATGTAATTAAAAATTTTTTTTATTTAAGTATAGTTGATTCACAGTGTATAGTGTTGTGTTAAATCTGCTGTATAGCAAAGTTATATACATATATATATATATATATATATATATATATATTCTTATGTTCTTTTCCATTATGGTTTATCACAGGATATTGAATATAGTTCTCTATGCTATGCAGTGGGGCTTTCCAGGTGGCACAGTGGTAAAGAACCTGCCTGCCAATGCAGGAGACGCAAGAGACATGGGTTTGATCCCTGGGTCAGAAAGATCCCCTGGAGTAGGAAATGGCAACCTGTTCCAGTATTCTTGCCTGGAAAATTCCATGGACAGAGGAGCCTGGTGGGCTACAGTTCATGGGGCTGCAAAGAGTCAGATATGACTGAGCCACTGAGCATGTGCATGGACACACATGTGCATGTGTGCACACACACACACACACAGAGGCTATACAGTAGGACCATGTTGTTTATCCAGTCTGTATATAATAGTCTGCATCAGTTAACCCCAAACTCTCAATCCTCCCCCTTTCCTGCCTTCTTTTAAAAGAGGTCCACAAATTAGGCGGCTGATCCTGTCAGCAGCCCTGACATAACTGCTTCCTAAGCAACATAATAGAACTCCAGGTATTCTTGGAGCTCCCTCAGCCTTTAGTCCCATGCCTCCCAAAGAAATCTCCTTTGAAGGAGATTAGGGTCATTCCTCACACAAGTTAGTTCCCATTCCAGCTTTACTTTCCACCCTCTTCAAAACTTCCCCAGCTCAAAAAAAGAAGGCCACTGGTGAAAAGCAGGACATAGGGGACCTGCATTCGAGAAAGCAATCAGATTAAGATAGCCTAGAGTTAGTAAGAAGGATCCTGAGTGGCAGTAGGACCATCTCTGTGGTTATGACAAGGACAAGGGTAGAGGCTAGGGCAGCTGCCTCCCACTGACCCACCCAGTAAATATATTTGTTAGTTCATTTTATAAACATCTGTGCAGAATGAAGATATTCTTTGTTATTCCTGTCCTTGACAAGTTCACAATCTAGTAAGAGATATAGAAATTTTGCAAATGAATTACAATGAAATGGGCTAAATACTTTTATGCATATAAACAGTGTGCTATAGAAGCACTGGATAATTAACTCTGCCTGAGAGTCAGAAAATATCACAGGGAAAGATCTTGAAAGACGGATAGGAATTGGCCCTTTTAAGAATTACCACAAGGAGCATTAAACCATCCTTGCATTCCTGCAAGGTGACAGTGAGAGGCCTGACCCACAGAAGCATGGACTGGGATGGGGGGCAGGAGGCATTTGGGAAAGAAGACTGGAAAACGGAGAGGTGAAAAGAGCCTTGCAATTCCAGCAAAGGAATCTGAGTTTTATCTAGTAAGTAGGAGGAATGAGAAAAGATTGGACAGAGTTAACTGTGTTTTTAGGAAGATGCCTCAGCTGGTGGTATGGAGAAAGGCCTGGGGCAGAGAAGACTGGGAAAAAGGAATCCAGACAGATAAAATGTTAAGCAACAAAATGGTGATGGTGGCTTCATCAGTGCAGTCTCAGTAGAATGGCAAGGGTAGCATGGCCTGAGGTATTAAGAAAACAGTATAATAAATGGTAGGAGATAACGCAGTAGTTAGAAAAGGGAGCCTAAGATCAAGGGTTATATTTTTTAATGGCCAAAAATAGAGCACCTGAGAGCAAGAGTAAGGATGAGGCCCCTGGGGAGATGAGAAATCACTCTCACAGAAAAGCTAGAAGGGGGCCTTTCCAGTTGACTAAGCTGGTTAAGGGAAAGAAATTAGGGAAATTCATGCCAGGTAACTTACGTCTTCTTGGTTAGAAGGAAGGAGAGGTCAGCTGGGAGGGGAAAAGGGAAAAGCTCAAAAGCCTAAAGGAAAGTGGGCAAACTTTGAGTAGGTCCAATCTTGTTCTTACCAGCCCCCTGCCCCCAAATCCTAGTCCCCGTGATAGATCCCTGCTTCCTGCCTCCAGGTCTCTCTGACCTTGGCCACTTGCTTATTCCAGCTCCCTCTCCTGCCAGATTTCCACCAGCTCTTGCTCCACTGGCCTGCTTCTCTTCTGCTCCCCTGCAGCCCCCTGGGCCTCTCTGGCTGCTCTTGCCTCCCCGTGTAGACTGGGACTGCTGGTGACAGACGTGCTTTTCTGCAGCACCCACTAGGACAAGCCAGCTCTGTGTTTCTCTGGTGTCTGAGCTATCTACCGCCCACAGAGTCCTGGCCAGTACCAGCAGTCTCCTAAGGGATCTCGCCCTCTCCAGCCCATCTTGCAGTTCCCATCTTCTCAAGCCATCAATACCCCAAGATCCTACAGGGGCTCTCCATTGCAGGTGAGGCAGCTTAGCTGCGGGCTGAAAACTGGCCACGGACCTATTTGCCTTGGCCTGCAGGGGGGCTTTTAACAAAAGGTGAACTGTCAGGTCAGCCACAGGTGCCACCCCTCCCTAGGGCCTGATCCCCACCCCAGGCCCAATTCACACACCAAGGTGTTCTACTCGGTCTCTGTGGACAATAAAGTCCACGCAGTCTTAGGATGCAAGGCTTTTCAATCTCTGGTCCAGTCACTTCTCAAACCAAACTGTCACCACCATGCAAAGCCCTTATTCCAGAGACCCGCCTGCCCTGTCCTTGTCCTCCCC
The DNA here is from genome assembly GCF_910594005.1 of Cervus elaphus. Classification (NCBI taxonomy): domain Eukaryota; kingdom Metazoa; phylum Chordata; class Mammalia; order Artiodactyla; family Cervidae; genus Cervus; species Cervus elaphus. The sequence goes on along the minus strand of NC_057834.1, from coordinate 81,368,374 downwards.
CTCTTGACCTTGGCATGTCTCTAGATGTCTACATGCCTGCCTCCCACCCTACCTTTCCCCCATCAGTGAGGCCTTGCCCTCTCCTCTGCATGCATCACACAGACCCTCTCACCTCCCCTTTCTCTTCAAGGAGGACTCCACAGATCATCTAAACCCACGGTACTTTTGGCCTGGACCCTATACTTGCTCTTGTGTATATTTCTTTGTTCCTTTAGTTATCTTTTTAATAAGCTTATTTCCTCAGATAAGCCTACAAGTAGGATTCCCTATAAGTCACTCACACAATCTATCTCACACACCACCCAACCATTGTCTCAAACCATGGCCATGCCCCGACAACCATAAAACTTTAGAGCAGCACAGATCTGTCGCCTTCAGAAGAGAAGCCATGTCTTAACGTTAGAATACCATCTAAAATCAAGAAGGTACTCAATAGACATTTACGATGGGGAAGTATAAAAAGCAGAAATTTCTTCCTGTTAAGAAAACATAAAGGATAAAACAGGCCCACTGTTTTATCTGTTTTATTGTTTATGTAAACTCTCTGACTTGATGGAAATAGACAAATCTTATTGTTCATCACTGCCCTGCAGGCACTCAAGGACAGGTGTATTTCACCAAGGCAAGAAGTGAGACCTGCAGGAAGCATCAGGGACTAGGAAACCCAAAGCTCTGGCCCCCACACGAGCAATGCTTTACAAGATGAACCTGAATAAATCTCTCAACCGATATTGATTTTTCTAGGTAATAGGATCTTTCTTTCTCACACTCTGCAGAGCTATGATATCAACCTGGTGGAGAGGGAAGGAGAGGTACCTGGACTAGAGGGACAATCAGGGCAGGTGGAGGGCTGCCCATGCGGTGTCCCCTCCCCACCAGTATTGCCTGGTTTCCCTTTATCCCAGCTTCCACGCTGGCCCCTAGGTCTCTGAGAGCCTGTGATTCTACCCTTTATTCCCAATTCCCTCCCATAAAATGTGTGCTTCAGCTACACACTGAGTGCAGTCCCCAGTGGAAATTTTATTTTTTTAATTAATTTTTATTGGAGTCTAGTTGCTTTACAATGTTGTGCTAGTTTCTATTGCACAGCAAAGTGAATTAACTACAGGTTTACATATGTCCCCTCTTTGGATTTCCTTCCCATTTAAGTCACCACAGAGCACTGATTCCCTGTGCTATACACTAGCTTCTTATTAGTTATTTATTTTATACATACTATCATTAGTGTATATATGGAAAGCAACTATACCCCAATAAAAAATAAAAGGTAATATCTGAATACTTAACAAAAAATAGTATGTGTGTGTGTGTATATATATATATATATAAATATATATTTAAATATATATGTCAATCCCAATCTCCCAATTTATCCCACTCCCCTCCTTTTCCCGCTTGGAGCCAGTGGAAATTTTAAAAGTACAAACATGGTTAACACAGATTTGATATAAATTCTACCATGGATCAACATATACCATGCTATTCCAGGGGTTAAGCTACTCAGCTGGTGTGACAGGACATAAGCACATTCTCCTTTGGCAGATGTCAAGGCCCTAAGAGAGGGCATCGCTGAGTTCTGCAACCTACCAGGAGGCTAGGTGCTGGCAGGAGAGTGGGATGCAGTCGAGTAATGAGACTTCTCTGCTAAATGAAATGAGCCAGACAGAGAAAAACAAATGCTGCGCACACCATGTATATGTGGACTCTTAAAAAAAAAAAAAAAAAAGGCTGACTTCTCAGAGAAAAGAGAATGGTGGTTGCCAGAGGGAGGGGAGGAGGAATGGGAGATGTAGATCAAAGGACACAAATTTTCAGTTACAGCAAGTGTAAGTTATGAGGATCTAATATACAGTATGATGACTGGAGTTGATAACTATTTACTTGAAAGTTTCTGAGAGTGTATCTTTTTGTTCTCACCACAAAAAAAGGGAACAGAGTTAACTACATGAAGTGATGAATGTGTTCATTATCTTGATCTCGGTCATCAATTCCACAATGTATATGTCTATCAAATCATCATGCTGTGTACTTTACACACATACAATTCTATTTAACAAATATTCCTTAATAAAGTTGGGGGGGAAAGCAAAGAGGCAGAATTTGAGAAGTGTTCTTGTACCTTATACTCAGGACATATTCAATCATTGTTCCAGCTGAAGAGAAAGGTTTCAGGTTTCTGAAAAGATGAAAAACCAGAAAAAACAGTTCTGAAGGAGGGAGTGTGATCGGGAAATGAAAGCAGCTGAATGAATTTAGATGAACAGAACTCAAGGGGCACATAGAGGAAACAGAAGCAGGAAGAAGGCAGAGAAGTGATTACCCTGGAAATAAGGACAAAGATTTGGAAAAATGACTTTTGAACTGACTTGCAAAGGAAGGTATCTAAAACATGAAAGCAGGGGAAAAAAAAAGAACCAAAAGCCAGAGGTGATAAAACAAAGGACTACATACAGCAGAGGCAGAAGCGGGGAGACAGACTCCTAAAAATGTGGGATAAAAAGAAGTATCAAAAAGTGCAGACAATTTGAAAAGGTGGGATACAGTGGCAAACGATGATGCTTTTTAAAAAATTTAGAGCGAAATCCAGATGCTGAGGTTTTTCTCAATCTACACATTTCCCCCCAGAATGGAAGGGTCTGTGACACCATGTTGCTCGGGGCAGCATTTGGGAAGTGACTTCATATTTACCCTTATTCATTTACAGCTGGCCTGGAAGCCAGGCCCCTCTCCTGAAGGCCCCTGGTACAGTGACAAGAAGCCCATGGGAGAAGCGTCTGCCATGAAGGTGCTCCTTTAATTAGCTGTTTCCAAGACAAAAGTACAAACACCCTTGGACCAAACGTACTGAGGACTGGTGCCTGGAAGGCTTGACTTTGAAAAGCATTAGTCATTCTGAAACAACTGCCCAGCAACAAGAGAGCTCTTGAGTGCCAAAAATCTGATCATTTCACTCAGCATTTCTTAAGGCAAAGCTTTAACTTTTTTTTCTTTTAACAGATATTTGATTATGAAGGCATGCAAGGCAGCAAACACTGAAAGCAGGCTTTTATGATGCAGAAGCTACTACAAGGTCACAAAAGCTAGAAAGAAACATTTCACATTTCCTGGGGACCCACAGCTAGTTTTTCTTGAGTCCTGATTTCTGTGTGTGTGTGTGTGTGTGTGTGTGTGTGTGTGTGTGTGTGTGTTCCCAATTCTTTTCAAAGGGCAAATCTCCCAATCCTAGTAAAGCTGGTAATAGTACGTGGCTAACTAGGAATCCTGGTAGCATTCATTAGAAGATGAGGACAGTTTCTTATGAGAAATATCTTACAGATCCACATATAAGATGTTGGTACTATATTACAGGATTCCTCTTAAGCTAACACTTGATAGTCAGGGTCTCACTTAGCATGTTTGATTCATAAATGATGCAAAATCAAAATGAATTATTAATGCAAAGATCATTTGTTAGAAATAGGAACCATTGATAGGATTTTACTAGGGCTGACGGGGCGGCAGAGGGTGGTTTATAGGGACTACTATAGGCACTTTATGTGCATTGTCTCACTGCATCCTCAAAACCTTGCCATGCCAGGGGTACTGATATTATCTCTGTTTTACAGATGGGGAAACTAAGTCACAGAGAGGTCAGGTTAATTGCTCAAGGTCATGCAGTTTAGAAGCAGCAAAGCCATATTTTAAATCTGGTTCCCTCCCTATTTCAAAGCCCCTACTCTTGCCATTGACTTTAAAGAACATAAAGTCTGAAGAGTGTGGCGCGGTCATTCCCTGGGAGATGCTGTCATCACTGTCACCATGCTGTGGAATCTTTAAGACAAAGAGCAAGGTAAACGTCAGATATCAAGGACCTTTACTGAGATAAACTGAACTAGAAGTGAAGGGAGATACCAAGCATAAACTTTAGTAGTCTTAGTTGCTCAGTTGTGTGAACTCTTTGTGACCCCGTGGACTGTAGCCCGCCAGGCTCCTCTCCATGGGGTTTTCCAGGCAAGAATACTGGAGTGGGTTGCCATTCTCTTCTCCAGAGGATCTTCCCAATCCAGGGATTGAACCTGTGTCTCCTGCATTGCATGCAGATTCCTTAACATCTGAGCTACCAGGGAAGCCCATAAACCTCATTATGTGCATCAATGCTATTCTAGCCCTACCACTTACCAGTGGCTGCTAACTAACCTTGAAAAACTGGGTCTTGGAGCCAATCTGCTCAGATTTGAATGTCAGCTCTGTTATTAATACTCATCTCAGGCAAGACATCGAACCTCTCAGGGCCTTAGCTGCCTGGTTAGAATAACAGAACCTCCCTCACAGGGTTGTCATGGAGATTAAATGAAGTAAAATGTGTCTCAGAACCATGTATAGCACACAGCGAGTATTAACTACTATTATTTTTACCAGTATGGGCCTGTGGGCAAGATGCTTAAGTCCATCTGAGTTTCCTCATCTATTAAACAGATTAACAGAGAGTCGTCATGAGGGTTAAGTGAAATAAAATCCTAAAAGCGTGTAGGATGCAGACCTCAGAGTAAGCACTCAAGAAACATTCATTTGTTTTCCTCTTCCCAAGAGACCACTGTCACTGGCCCTTCTGAGACCTCAGTCTCCCACAGTAAGACAGGGGACAGCCCCCACCCGTTCCCCTGCCATCGCTTACCTCACAGGCAAGTCACAGCCAGAGCCTGCCGAAGGTCGGGCTGCATGTGAAGAAACCTGGGTTCTACTTTTAGTTCTAGCTTTTGAAAAGCCACTTCTCTAAACCTCAGTTTCCTCACTTATTCCTTCTATTGTAACCTCAGCACATGTACTCCAGACAGCATGCTGCATGTGAGATATGCAAAGGCAGACAAACAAGTACAGGTCCCAACTTCCAAAAGTGGACACCCTAGTTCAAACTAAAGGCATGTAAACAAACGAAGTGTGTGATGGAGGTATAGATAAGTCAGAGAGTGGCCCAAAGGAGATAGGAGCCAGATGTATCCAGGCAGGGCAAGATTCGGAGAAGAGAGGCCCTTGGGTTGAGCCTTACAAACTGAATAGGAGTTTCCCAGGAGGAACAAGAAGAAAGGTGTTCTAGTCTGAGCAAAGGCTCAATGATGCCAACTGAGGAACTCAACAATGACTTATAACTGAGTAACAGGGAGCAATCAGGGGAGTGGCAGGAAAGAAGGATAATAGTATCTTATCCATTTACCCTACAGAATTTCCACACGAGAACAATTAAAACACTGAAAAAGACACTGTGTCGCAGAAATGTTGTGCATGATTACTAGCAGTACTCTAGCAAGGCTCATATGGCGCTAACTTTTCACCCGTTTCCTCGCATGAGAACTCCAGGTACTGCTTCTTCTCTTACCACCACTTTGCCACCCTTCCCTCCCCACTGAGAGAAGGTAAGGAGGATTCAGCATTGATCTAAGTGGAGAGGTGGAAGGCAGAAATAAGAAAAACGTTCAGCTCTTTGTTTCAATGACCACAAACTGAAAAGTCCCTTTACTTCATGCTGCTCATATTTTTAAAAACCTCAGTCTGTATTGGCCAAAAAATACCCTTGACCCTAAGACCATGGCTTTTCAAATGTTCTTCTCCATGCATGCATGCATGTCTGTGTGCTAAGTTGCCTCAGTCGTGTCTGACTCTTTGTGACCCTATGGACTGTAGGCCACCAGGCTCCTCTAGCCATGGGATTCTCCAGGCACAAATACTGGAATGGGTTGCCATGCACCCCTTCAGGGGATCTTCCTGACCCCAGGATCAAAACCACGTCTCTGCATATCTAGCATCTCCTGCATTGGCAGGTGGGTTCTTTAACACTAGCACCACCTGGGAAGCCCATTCTTCTCCATAAACCATAGAAAAAAAAAAATTATACCATAAACCAGTCTCTCCCTCTCTCTCACACAGACATACACACTATGAAACAATGCACTTAAACCTACTATATGTAATTCACTCTGATACTTCCTCTTCTATTCCACTGTGTGTCATTAAAAAAAAGTGTCCTAATTGATTTCATTACTTGCTAGTAGGTCACACTTGCAACATGAAAACACCATCCTAAGAGACAGGAGGGCTTATGAAAAATTTCAAAAGAATGGTTCACAAATCCTTTGAATCTTTCTTTTCTTTTGCATTTCCAGATATTGCAAAATAAAAGAAATTCCAGGCCATTTCCTAGGAAATAAGACATCCCTGGGTGCACAGTTCACACAGCGTGCTGCTGACAAAAATAAGCATGATGACAATAAGTTAGAGGTTTCCACACAGGGTATTCTGTGTGTTTGGTTGCCATAGGCTTGCTGACCAGTAAGATTTCAAAATACAGGAGTCTCTCTTAGGCAGGGCCTTTGTGCCCTGTGGAAGGTAGGATCATATGTCTCCAATGTCTTTTCAATGAGAACATTCAACAAGCAACTTCTTCCATGTAAAGGGATCATCACACATCATAACCCAGATGTGAGCAGCATTCCGCCTCAGGGTAGCTGAAATAGGAACACACTGCCTAGATGCCTTTCCAGTTACGCACAGACTTAAAATTCATACTGCCATCGTCACTACCACCGTCTATCTCCTCAAGCCTAAAGAGTGCTACCCATCCAGTTCTGTATGCTTTTTGTGTTCAACCAAAATCCTAAACCTGGAAAGAAACACAAAGGTCATCTGGATCTACCCTTTTCCTTCCAAAGAGAATAGCCAACTAAACTTTTCTTCTTCATAGTCACTTCCCCTTGTACCTCAACACGCATCTGTGTTTCACAGGGCATTCCTTGTGCTACTGCACAAGCTTGAGATGTTTCTACCATCACACTTCTGATTATACTCTTTCTCCTGCTTAGAATTCCTTCCCTCCTGCCAATACAAATCCCAGCCGCCATTACAGATCCCTAAGAAGCCTTCCCCAAATTCTATGGGCCCTGTTATCCCTTCTTCCTTCTTTGAAATGAGATTAAGTTCACTGAATTCATACAGCCTTTGGCCTCTTTGATGCTATTTAACAGACAGTTGGTATGTATTTATTAATTTTCTAATACTTAGAAGAATTTATGTTTATAAGAAACTTTAATTTTAAATTAACATTTTCTACAAAATATACATCAAGGAGTAAACATAAGGGTTTAGTATTTTATCATGAATTTATTTAAATCAGGTAATCATTAAAGAAATAAGTATTAAGCTGTTAATTTCAACATACTCAGAACCCATGACTATAGTGGTGGTAGGTGCCAGTCCTTTGATTTTTCTAATATATATACTATCATATGACAGATACCTGTATTAGACAACTGAATTCTTACATGCATCAGACAGAGCAACTGAGGGGTTTCCTCCCTAAGGAACATAGAAGATGCTCTCATGGAAGGAGACTTTGTGCTTTGATACTCAGTGAATCCATGAACTTTGAGAGGCTTTGGTTATTTATTGTCATGGTAGACTACTGAATTTCAGAGCTTGAAAATAATTTAAAGATTACCTATTGAACCTCTGATAAGGAAATTTAACCAGGAAAAGGTGAGCTTCATATCATCTCTGTAGAAAATCATAGAAGTGGGGCTAAAAACCTAAATCTGTTATCCAAAGAAGTCAGGAGCTGTAAGTCTAAAAACCTCATACCACCGAGCTCTTCAGTTTCATTTCCTCTGTCCCCACACTTCCCGTCTTCCACCAGATGCCTCTGTCTCACCACTGAGGAACTTCCCCAGGTCCTCCACACCAAGCTATTTTCCTACCGTTAACCAATTCCTCAATGCTGTTTCATCTTGATGCCATGACTTCTCCTATCCTGCCCGGCAATTTCACTGTTTCTTCTGGTCTGGCCCTTATCCAACACCACACCTGCCCAAACTACACTTTAACTACTTTAATTTTAACCCTTCCAGAAAAACTTGCTATATGTTCCAGACAAAAGTTACATATGACACTGAAGCTGGTGATCATGATGACCATTTTCACAAAGAGTCCTATTCTAGGACAGAACAGGATGACAGAGTTCTTTTCCATCTCATGCTGTGTATAATATAGAACATGCTGAAAAAAGTTTCTTTTTAATCAGGCAAGTAGTTTCTGAAGGTATATAGCCAAGCAAATGCCCAATGTGCTACTGAAGAAAGAGCAGAGAAATAGCTCCGGAAGGAAGGAAGAGGCTGAGCCAAAGTGGAAATAAAGCCCAATTGTGGGTGTGTCTGGTGGTGAAAGTAAAGTTTGATGCTGTAAAGAACAATATTGTGTAGGAAGCAGGAATGTTAGGTCCGGGTCAATTTACCTGAATCAAGGTAAATTGGAAGTGGTCAAACAGGAGACAGCAAGTAGTCAAACATCAACATTTTAGGAATTAGTAAAATAAAATGCACGGGAATAGGTGAATTTAATTCATATGACCATTATACCTACTACAATGGGCAATAATACCTTAGAAAAAATGGAGTAGCCCTCATAGTCAACAAGAGAGTCCAAAATGCAGTACTTGGATGCAATCTCAAAAATGACAGAATGATCTCGGTTCATTGCTAAGGCAAACCTTCAAATCACAGTAATCCAAATCTATGCCCCAACCACGAATGCCATAGAAGCTGAAGTCAAACGGGGTTCTATGAAGATCTACAAGACCTTCTAGCACTAACACCAAAAAAAGATGTCCTTTTCATCATAGAGGACTGGAATGCAAAAGTAGGAAGTCAAGGGATACCAGGAGTAACAGGGAAGTTTGGCCTTGGAGAAAAAAATGAAGCAGGTCAAAGGCTAACAGAGTTTTGCCAAGAGAATACATTGGTCATAGTAAACACCCTCTTCTAAAAACACAAGAGACAACTCTACACATGGATATCACCAGATGGTCAACACCGAAATCAGACTGACATATTCCTTGCAGCCAAAGACGGAGAAGCTCTATATAGTCAGCAAAAACGTGACTGGGAGTTTACTATGGCTCAGATCATGAACTCCTTATTGCAAAATCCAGACTTAAATTGAAAAAAGTAGGAAAAACCATTAGGCCATTCATGAGTGACCTAAATCAAATCCGTTATGATTATATAGTGGAAGTGACAAATAGATTCAAGGGATTAGATTTGATAGACAGACTGCCTGAAGAACTAAGGACAGCGGTTCAAACATTGTACAGAAGGCAGTAGTCAAAACCATCCCCCCCCAAAAGAAACAAAAGAGGAAAATGGTTGTCTGAGGAAGCCTTACAAATAGCTGAGAGAAAAGAAGTGAAAAACAAAGGAGAAAAGGAAAGATATACCCATTTGAATGCAGAGTTCCAAAGAACAGCAAGGAGAGATGAGAAAGACTTTCTAAGTGAACAATGCAAGAAACAGAGGAAAACAATAGAATGGGAAAGACTAGAGATATCTTCAAGAAAATTAGAGATACCAAGGGAAAATTTCATGCAAAGATGGCACAATAAACGACAGAAACGGTATGGACCTAACAGAAGCAGAAGATATTAAGAAGAGGTGGCAAGAATACACAAAAGAACTGTACAAAAGAGATCTTAATGACCCAGATAACCATGATGGTGTGATCACTCACCTACAGCCAGACATCCTGGAGTGTGAAGTCAAATGGACCTTAGGAGGCATCACTACGAACAAAGCTAGTGGGGGTGATGGAATTCCAGCTGAACTATTTCAAATCTTAGAAGATGATGCTGTAAAAATGTTGCCCTCAATATGCCAGCAAATTTGGAAAACAGCAGTGGCCACAGGACTGGAAAAGGTCAATTTTCATTCCAATCCCAAAGAAAGGCAATCCCAAATAATGTTTGAACTACTGTCCAAATGCACTCATTTCACATGTTAGCAAGGTCATGTTCAAAATTCTCCAAGCTAAGCTTCAACAGTATATGATCTGAGAACCTTCAGATGTACAAGCTGAATTTAGAAAAGGCAGGGGAATCAGAGATCAAATTGCCAACATCCATTGGATCACAGAAAAAGCAAGAGAGTTCCAGAAAAACATCTACTTCTGCTTCACTGACTATGCTAAAGCCTTTGACTGTGTGGATCACAACAAACTCTGGAAAATTCTTAAAGAGATGGTCTGGTAAAAATACCAGATCATCTTACATGCCTCCTGAGAAAACTACACAGTTAAAGAAGCAATAGTTAGAAACGGACATGGAAAAATGGACTGGTTCCAAACTGGGAAAGGAGTATCTCAAGGCTGTATATTGTCACCCTGCTTATTTAACTTATATGCAAAGTACATCATGTGAAATGCCACGCTG